>NC_140937.1:147649835-148249835 GCF_014529385.1 Adiantum capillus-veneris | reverse complement strand
TATCCCAGTGCTGGTACTCAGATTGAGTAGTTGGTTAATTTGGAACTTTAGGGTTTGAGAATTGTAAGGTATATATATCACTTTTTGACCTTAATGAAAGACCTTTTGTCATTTTGAAAAATATATTGTCTGTGAGTGAGCGTACTGTGTATGAGAGAGAGTGTGAGCTTCATCTTGACGCTACGTGTGCACCGGTGGTCGGAATTGAGTGCGGAGAAGTGCAGTGTGTTGTCCCCGATGAGAGCTACGTGTCGATACCTACACTCAACGTACGGTCCGGTTTTGCGAGCTCCTTCTACGAGCTTCATCTGGTGATTTGGTGAGCATACGTTGTCCGATTTTTCATTGCAGCATATCCACGCATTCACATTGAGTAGAGCTACACATTCGGCACTTTAGATTTCGGAAACGGAGACCTGCAAATTTCGGCCAGACATCCTACGTGATTTTGCACAGAGTGTTTTGGGTTCGGGTTTTGGTTCATCGACCTTAGGGAGAGCGACCTATTGGTGATAGTAGGGTCTCCTTCAAGTTCTGTGGTGTTTCGAGATTGTTTGATGGGTGTTAGGCTCTAGAAAGCGTTGTCGGAAGTTTCCTCTTATGCACTTTTGAAGACTATGACTTAGACATTGGGTAGAGACCTCTGTCAGAATTGGTTAGGAGTTGGTCGAGTGTAGGTTGAAACCTTATACTTGCTTCCACACGCCTGTGGGTCCACGCCTGTGGGTCGATCTTCGTCCGTAGCTGACAAAACTTGTTAGGTGAGTTGTCGCTGTGCTGACGTCTGTCGCGGCGTATCCATCCAACAAGCATAAGCTTAGATTGTGTGGCTATGTTCTTTTTAATAAGTGCTAGCGGAATCACAACAGTGATAGCCTCTGCAACCTCCACTTGTTGGGAAAGAGACTTCTTTAGAGCACTATAGGCTCAATCCTCCATCCCTTCTTCAAAAATCCCACTTCATTTTTCATAGGAGCAAGTTCTTCTTCTATTGTTTGGGTCGCATTCTAATTGATTTTTTCTTGCTTTCAGCTCGTGTTTGAGCGAGCATTAATATAATTCTTTAGTTTTTCTTGGCGTCGCTCACTTGATGCCTCAACAACTATGACTTTAGCACAATCCTTGGAGTTTGGACCCTTGAAAATGCTTGCAAATGAAACACCTAGTCTGAGAGCACTGAAGCACACCCACCTTGAGGGTCTTTGGCACCTCAAAGTTTAATCCTTGAGAAATTTCAACTAGCTCTTTTTCTTTTTATTCGACAAACAAAAAACTTCCAGTTGATAGCAGGACGGCTGTATCATCTAGGATCGGACCAAATCCTACGATTATGTGTAAATCCGAAAGAATTCGAGTGTTACCTTGAAGAAGCACATGTCCAGGATTGTGCATTTCATTGTTCAACAGTGAAAACACACCAGAGACTGAAACAGTTAGGGGTTTATTGGCCAACTATGTATGCGGACACACATTCTTATGTTACCAATTGTACTATATGTAGTGCCAAACGACGAGTGGATCACGTGACATTGTTTCAGGTAAACATTGCACCTGCATGGAGTCAATATATCATTGATTTCTAACCACTAGGACGTTTCCTGAGAACATAACAAAAGCACGGAAAATGGCTATAGAGCTGGAAGCTCGCGACTTTCAGTTAATTGGGAACCAACTCTATAAGTGAGAAAAGGACAATCAACTTAGAATTTGTGCAAGTGAAAGCGAATACCTGCTGATTCTAGAACATGCACATAGAGGAATAAGTGGAGGCCATTTTTCGGGCGATAAGACAACAAAAATTGTCTTAACTGCCCCAGGAATATGGTGGCCTACATTGCATATGGATGCTGATGAGTTTGTAAAGCACTGTGACGCTTGTCAACAAACAAAGGTGCCAATAAAGAGAGATGAGATGCCACTACTGCCAATGATGGGAGCAAGGGCATTTGCAAAATGGGGAATTGATTTTGTGGGACCTATTTCACCCCCTGTATATCACACACATACCCAATATATCATTGTGGCTACGGACTATCTCACAAAATGGGCGGAAGCCAAGACAACGCAAAAATCAGATACACGGACCACTGTACAATTTTTGTATGAGAATGTTTTTGTACGATACAGTTTACCAATAGAAATTGTCAGTGATCGTGGGACACATTTTCTTAATGAAGTTATTGAATATCTGCTAGAAGAATTCATGGTCATACATAGGAAATCTGCTCCATACCATCCACAGGAAAATGGACAAGCTGAGGCCACAAATAAAACACTATGCACGGTTCTCACTAAAATTGTGTCAGAGTCACGAACAGATTGGGATCACCAGGCTACACTCAACACTATGGGCATACAGGGTAGCTTACAAAACATCGATAGGAGCAACACTGTACAACATGGTGTTTGGCCTAAATGCTATACTACCCATAGAGTTTTTAATTCCAACTCTACGAGTAGCGAAACGCTTAGAATGGACAGGACATGAGCTCTCTTCAAAAATAGATGATCTTGAAAATCTAGATGAACTTCACTTGAGAGCTATAGCTTCAATCTATGCTAAAAAGAGAAAACAAAAAGAGTTTTTTGACAAGCATGTGCACACTAAAGAGTTCAAAATAGGTGATTATGTACTTGTTTATACTTTGAAGCAACATGCCAAGAAACTTAAAAAGAGAGGGATCGGACCCTGTGTGATTAGTGATCTATCACAAAGCGGAGCTTTCAAGCTTGCTACATTAGCAGGTGAAGAAATGCCTAATTGGATTAGTGGATGTCGATTGAAGAAATATCATTTACCACTCACAGAGGAGATGCTTCAACAAATCCATCAAGGAAAACAACGAATGAAGGAGAAACAAAGAGAGAAGAAGCTCAAGTGGAAGCCAAAGAACGCATTGCAAAACGAAGACTTCTACGAAAACAACAACAAGGTGAAGCACCATTGTGAATCAATTCCATTCGACTAACGACGTTGGATGAAGACACAGTGGAGCCCATAATTGCAGTCAAAGTAGGGAGCAATAAAGTTTAATTGACGGCATTGCTTGATTCTGGAGCTCAAGCAAATTTGATCTCTTACGAATTATACCAGCAACTCAAGTCCACAGGTCAACTTCATCCTACTCCTCAAATACTGGAAAGTAGTTCATCACACTCGTTGTAAACATTGGGCTGGACTATATTGAATGTACAAGTACATCAATATATTTACCCACACAAATTTTATGTAGTCGAGGATGAATTCACACAACACCCAATGTTGTTGGGACAACCTTGGAAAAAGAGTACAATGTGCAGATAGAAATTTAGCATGCACAAGAACAACAGGTAATAGCCTTTGCTTAGCAATACCAGACTAATCAGTTGCCAGCAATGCAATCACAGGAAAAAGAGACAAAAGCACGAGTGTCACTAAAGAACAACATGATACCCAACGCTAACAAACAGGTAAAAGCCAACCATGCTAGCTACATACATATGAAGTCACCGACCGTAGTGCAAAGATCTAGGTTACCAAAACATGGGAAACAAGTATGGATGCGGAAGGATAGAAATGCCATGGCAAACCAAAAACAATGCAACGAAAGAATTCAATCGAAGCAGATAGTTCAACCAAAAACCAAGGGCATAAAACAGATATGGATCCCAAAGAAAAGCCTCAGCAATAACCCAAATGTTACTCACATTTGGATACCGAAACAAAAGAAAAAGGAACTCCCTTCAGTACAAGCAACAACAAAAGGCAGACAAGTGCATTTGAAAAAGGACAACCGACTTATGTGGATACCAATCTGCAACAACACAGTGGCAACAAAGGAAGTAGAAAAACACCTACACAAATCGGCAAAAACAAGCTACCCTTGGAAAGCAAAAGAAATACGGTACACGGCCATTCCGGCCAAGCCAATCCTCTCCACAGAAACAACTACGGCTATATCAACAGTAGCAGCAAAGCAAGGGGCTTTTGAGAACAAGAAGATCAAACAAAGAGCGGTGGAGTTACAACCTTGCTACCAAAGAAACTCTGTCAAACAAATCAAAAACAAATAGAAAACCTCGACGATGAATGCCAATAAGCATCTTGCTTATACCCTTCTCTTGCACAACATTAATTTTTCCATGCATTGACTGAGTATGCATTGTATAGGGCCACAATAAACGGCCAAGCATTAGCACAATTTTTTCAACCCATGCACGGCGCATACCCCGCGGTGATAACTTGTCCTCCAGGAGGACTCCGGCTAGGAGGGGGGAGGCATTCTCAAATGTGGACTCAATGGCAGAAAAAGCAGAAAAGGGCATGATTTTCAACTATTTTAAGGGTTGTTGTTTGATTGCGAAACTTTTCGGACTAACCGAAGTACATATGTCCTTATACAGCATGTATCTATAGGTATGTGGGGCCAAACGCAAAATCAAGCCCCTAGGTGTGTGTATATAAGTAGAAATAGCCAATTTTCGGGCATAATATTGGTAAAACGGAGAAATCCGGCCATAAAAATTGCATGTGAGTGTATATAATATTTGGCGGTGATGTTTGTGATTTATTTTGATTTTTGGGGATTTTTTGGGTTTGATTTGCTATTTTCCTTTTAGTTTTGCTAATTTTCGGCAGAAAAACTTCAAAAATACAAAAAGCAGGTGAAAAACGGTCCTAATGAAAAAAAAAATATGGGGATGATCAGTGACTATAGGACAACCTATGGTACAGTGGGGGTGCAATTATGAGACTGGAGCGAAAAGCGTGTTTTAGCAAGGTTTTGATCGAAATGCCAAATTTCTGGTAAACAGAGAAAATGGAGTCCAAATAAAGAAAATTTTGAGCCTAAATCACATCTCGCAAGAAGTTGGGAGCACATGTCAAATTTCATGAAAAATGGTTCGGGGACCCCCATTATAAGAATTTTTCACTTCATTTGACCTTTTGGAGAGAGCTTCTGCCACCTAGAACGAGCGGACCTTCCAGCAGCTTCTACGATGCGCACGACTATACGATGAGCTTTAGACATGAGAGGTAGGCTCACCACCTTGAGCTTTTCGCGCATGTTTGTCATTTTGTCGCGAAAACTAGCGTAGGGTTCACACACAAAGCGGGCGGTAGAGACCTACAAGTAGAAGCAGCCACCTAACGGCTAACCCAAAAGCAACGAGACTTCATCGATGGCTTACCCTAGAATAGGAGACTAGTCTTGGATGCCCAAAGGCAATAGAAAACCATCAAGAAAAACCCTAATTCCCAGAATCCCGCAAGGGGCCACCAAATGGGAAATCAGAGAAAAGGCGCCCAAATGCTACCAAAATTCATGGGTAGGAGTATCTCAACATACTCAACAAGTCTATGTGGCCCACATGACCAAAAAGTGACCCGAAGCTGCACTAAACTTTAGAAACGGCATCAGACACACAAAGCGTCAAATAGCTCTCGCGGCCAAACCGCATGCCCGTTTGCCACCAAACTTCACAAGCGGCTTTCCTATACCATCAACAACAAAGTCCTACGGTGGTAGACCACCACAAATCATCGAAGATATGTAAACGCAACCACGGGTGCTTCTAGAGCGACAAATTGCCAAAAGGAGCTCCGGTGAAGCGAAAGTCGACAAAAACCATACGTCAAGGATCCCCAAGGGATCGGGAAGCTATGAAGACCAATATCAAGAAATTTCATCGTCGAAAAGCACTTCAAAAGTCAGAAAACGGCTCGAAGTCTCTAAAGTCCACACAGGGAGTTACTTTCTATCCATTTGACTTTTTTGTTGAAATTAGGCTGAAAAGAGACTCAAGGGGACTAAGGGCAGGCACTAGTGGCACATTCCATGAGAAAATTCATCATGAGACATCCTACGTGTAGGATGTCTCAAGGGCATTTCTGGGCACAAATCCCAACATTTATCATCACACACATTTTCTGAATGACCTTTACATGCTAGCCACCAAGTTTCATCACAATTGGACCAAAATTGACCTCATATGCATGAAAAAACGCAAAGTTAGGACATAAAGGCAATAATGGGCCATAGACCTACCAAATCTTATCCAAATCACATGAAACTTGCACAACACATTCACAAGCACATAACCAATCCATCTGTGTACTCACCTGCAAAATTTGGTGAAGTAGGCATCCTACGCAAATGATGTCTATTTGACATTTTTGGCCTACAGAGGATGTTTGTCCATTCCAGATCCAATCACATCATCTTCAAGAGCTCATATACCAATTTTGAAGCCATTCTAATTATTTTTTACCCCAACACCTTCAAGATACGCTTTTGGAGCCCAAAAACACTACACAGGCTCTTACAAGCATCAATTCTTGTCCAAATCAAAATACAAGAGCATGGCCATGTTCCATAGGCCAAGGACTACCCACAGGACAAATCCCATGCCATTTTGATGAAATAGACATCCTACGCGTAGGATGTCTCCATCATAATTTAGACCTTCTGTGCAAAGAGTGACATCATGGGAGCCAATACCATGGTGCAATGAGCGCATATATCAATTTCCAACCCATTTGGACATCACTTGCCACCTGTTATGGACTTTCTACCCAATTTGTGACCTAAAGCGTGAATCAACCCAAAAAAATCCACTTTTTGATGCCCAAATCCATATCCAAGCACATAGCCATGTTCCATAGGCCAAGAACTACCAGCATGTCAAGTATCACCCAATTCTGATGAAAAAGACATCCTACGCGTAGGATGTCTAAATGGAAATTTTTGGCCATAATTACTCTGTGAGCACATGCACAGTTTCAAGAGTTCCTTTTAAGCTTTATTTTCAAATTTCAAGTCATTTGGATAGTTAAAACTCAGTTTCTCAGCTAAAATGGAAAAAACGCTAACTTCGGACTACTGAGCGCAACAGGATCTATGACAGTCGCGAAGTCACCGACAAAGAAGAAAAGAATGACCATTAAGGATTACCTAGAAGAAGTGGAGCCCTTCATCATACCAGAAGGAACACTAAAGCCCACCAGCACATGGATCCAAGAAGATATGTTAGAGTCCAACGACCTAAAGATCTACCAAGGAGTGTTCAAAGACACTGAAGGGAATGTGATCGAGCTACCAATGCTACCGTGGGAACTCAATGAGCTCCCGCGGGAACTCAATGAGTTCGTAAGAAGCAAGATGGCCGGCTACTTGGAGAAGATTGATCTCCACAACTATTTTGAAGTTGTACTTGCCAAAATTGACATAAAGAGAGTGTGGGAGTTTGTGACGACCATCAAAGAGAATGGCGTGGCCAAAGTTACAGATCTGCAAGGCAGGCCAGAGACAGAAATAGTCATCACCGAGAAAGTTGTAGCAGATGCACTAGAACTCTCCAACAAGGGGGATAGTGTAACTAAGAGAAGAGATGATGTCAAGGTGTACACTGAGAAGAAACGTAACTACACTTTTGAAGATATTGCCAACCCAAAAGTGGCAATCATGAGTCAGTTGTACAACCAATACCTCCATATGTGTACGAAGCGGCCACAGAAGTACAGAATGCCGCCAGGAGCAATTTCCACGACAATTGGGCAATGATGAAGAGCACTCCAAAGCTAATGAATTATGCAGCATATATACATGACAACCTAGTGAAGATGGGTAACAAGAAGCCCACATATATTGTGCCAGGAGAACTAATCACTAAGGTGATTTATGGGGCATTGCACGCAAAAGGAAGATGGCCTGACCCCCCATCACTGAACGACTGGCTGAGGCTCAAAGAAGACAAGGAGGAGGAACAACCCAAAGAACCAAGGGTTGCCACAAGATTGAAAAGACGGCTAGAGCCTGTTCAAGAAGAGCAGCCAGAGCAAAAGAAGGGAAAGAAAGAATTTTTCCAAGTGCCGGAAAAAGAGACAAAGTCACAAAAAGCGGCAAGACTAGAGCGGCTGATGGAGAGCTTCAGAGCAGGAAGGGCCCTTAAAGGCGATTTGAGTGAACTCTGGAAGACGTCTCTAGAAGAAATGTCGGGATCATCTCAAAGTGTGCAAAGGGACAGATTCTAAGATTACATTAAAAATTTTGAGATTCTTGATGCCACATCAAAAAATATTCCACATGTACCTTTTACAGAAGAGGAAGTGAAGCAAGTACAACAAAAACTGCTAGATGAGCAGGAGGGCCAAGAGAGAGAAAGGAAGACAAAGGCAGACCGAGATTTAAAGAAAAAGCCTATATCTCTACCGGTCATCCCTGAGTCCAGCCCACCTCCCTCACCACCTCCTCGCAACCCTCCACAAGAAGATAAAGAGAAGGAAGACAAACACAAAGGCCAGGAAGAGTCCAAGAAAGAACAAAGCCAGGAGAGGGAAGAGGTTAAACCCAAGAGTGAGAATCCAAAGCCACATGACGCATATAGCACATTTCTGGACCTGCTAGCTGTAGGATACACAAAAGAAGAGGCTGCCACATTAGCATTCGACTTGGCAAGCACAAGGCCTAAGGAGCAAATGCAAAGCATTAGGTTAGTAGAACTAAAGGAGATGGCCACAGATATAGTGGACCTGCACCCGCCCTCCAACAATTTGGATGTGGTGATGACAAAGTTAACCGGGTTAAGAGCGCAGTCCATGGCCTCAGAAAGTGAGATGGAAACTCTCAAGGCCACTAAAGTGAAGATAAAGCTGGAAGTAGACTCTTTACAAAGACAAAGTCAAAGGAAGAAAGAGAGAGAAGCGAAGCTACAGGCTAGTCTGGAAAAGGCATTGCAAAGATGCCAGGAAATGGAAAAAGAAAATCAGGCAGCAACCCAAAGAATGCAAGGAGTCAAAGAGGAGTGTAAGCAACTCAGCAAATCATTGATAGATGCAGAGAGGGAAAGGGATAACCTGACCCTACAGCTGGCTGAGGAGTCCAAAGGAGTTGAAGCAATGAAAAACGCCAAAGAAAAGGCGGAGTTAGATCAAGAAGCCAGCCAGGATGAGGTCCTTGAGCTCAAGGACCAGCTTAAAGTGAAAGATCAAACCATCCAGAGGCTACGGGCATCTCCTTCCAGAGTCAGAGCTACTAGCTCGACTCACATCACTACGGAAAGCCAAATTTATGAAAAACAGATGAAAGAACTTCAGAAAGAGCTGACTCTAGAGAAAAAGAAACGGTTGATGACGGCAAAAGGGTCAATTGTTATGCAAACAAGAATGGAAGAAGAACAAAAAGTCATGCAAGAGAAAAAAGAAAGTATCAAAAGAAAGCTCGAGGAGGCAGAGAAGATAAACGCCGAGTTGAACGACCTCCTCGTGAACATGGGAGAAGAAGCTGAAACAGAAAAACAAAAACTCCTAAAGCAGATTGAGGAGCAGAGAGGATAGCAAGCTGGAGAGCAAGAAAGCACAGGGCCAGCGGCCACTGAGGGCATAGATTTAGAAAATGTGGCAGATCCTGTGAACACACCTATGCAAGAGGAAATCCTAGTAGGATCCTCTCAAGAGTCAAATGATCTGACACAGGAAGAGGAAGAAAAGCTGCGTAAAGCAATAGAGGTGGAGATCAGAGAGACGACTAAGGATGCCTTGGAATGGGAGCAGAGGGTTTTCAAATCCATGACCATCCAGAAGATTGACGCCAACAACCTCAGGTGCGAATGGCTTCAGCCCTCTCTCCCATATCCTTTGTTAAAGTATGAAGACGCCACCATCAACAAGAGGATTAGAGAAGAGCCGACAATGCTGCTCTACATGCAGATATCTCCTAGCCAGAAGGGCCCAGGTTAATAGTTGAATCTCAGCCAAAATGGAGGAAGGCATGGTTGACGAAGTACCCACAGTACCTAATCCATTTGGTAGAGGCACCCAAAACATCAGAGACAACCTAAGCTTTTGTCCTCTACCAAGGATTAGGACGTGGAAGGCCCAGGAGATATTACAAAGGAGCCAACCCACTTGGCTGAATTATCCTAAGCTGCCGGGCTTGAAGGTAGGTGAGAGAATAAGTGTCCAGTACATGGTGAAAACCCTAACGGGCGCCATCAAATTGTTCACACTGGCTCACCTGACCTTACGTGCATCATGATGAGGAAAATCTGCAAAACTCTTTTAGCAATATTTGAGACATTCAAGCAAGGCCAGGTGAAAGACAATATCTTCTTCTTCCAAGATACTTACAGATGTGCCTATGATCTGTCTGGTCAGCCTTCCAAGGAGGTGATACATGCGTTGTATCAAAGGATAATGTTTCTGCCATCCTATCACCTCCAGGCCTTTGAAGAAGCGTTCTACACCGGCTTCTTCACCGTAAACATTGATATTTTCAGCCCAACAATGATGAATCTACATGCAAGATATGAATCGCTTATCAAGATGCGCAAAACCATACGATGAAGAAGCAGGTCAACGGCCATATGAGGGACGACATAAGCAAGGAGGGGGGGAATGTTAGAAGCTGGACACAGCCCACGGAAACTGACTACTCGGAAGATTATCATTTTTTGTAATTATTCATTTATTGAGGAAACCCGATTTTTCACCTTGTAAATATTGGGGCTTAATAGAATTTTCGAGATTGTATCCCAGTGCTGGTACTCAGATTGAGTAGTTGGTTAATTTGGAACTTTAGGGTTTGAGAATTGTAAGGTATATATATCACTTTTTGACCTTAATGAAAGACCTTTTGTCATTTTGAAAAATATATTGTCTGTGAGTGAGCGTACTGTGTATGAGAGAGAGTGTGAGCTTCATCTTGACGCTACGTGTGCACCGGTGGTCGGAATTGAGTGCGGAGAAGTGCAGTGTGTTGTCCCCGATGAGAGCTACGTGTCGATACCTACACTCAACGTACGGTCCGGTTTTGCGAGCTCCTTCTACGAGCTTCATCTGGTGATTTGGTGAGCATACGTTGTCCGATTTTTCATTGCAGCATATCCACGCATTCACATTGAGTAGAGCTACACATTCGGCACTTTAGATTTTGAAAACGGAGACTTGCAAATTTCGGCCAGACATCCTACGTGATTTTGCACCGAGTGTTTTGGGTTCGGGTTTTGGTTCATCGACCTTAGGGAGAGCGACCTATTGGTGATAGTAGGGTCTCCTTCAAGTTCTGTGGTGTTTTGAGATTGTTTGATGGGTGCTAGGCTCTAGAAAGCGTTGTAGGAAGTTTCTTCTTATGCACTTTTGAAGACTATGACTTAGACATTGGGTATAGACCTCTATAGGAATTGGTTAGGAGTAGGTCGAGTGTAGGTTGACACTTTATACTTGCTTCCACACGCCTGTGGGTCGATCTTCGTCCTTAGCTAACAAAACTTGTTAGGTGAGTTGTCGCTGTGCTGACGTCCGTCACGGCGTATCTGTCCAACAAGCATAAGCTTAGCTTGTGTGGCTATCTTCTTTTTAATAAGTGCTAGAGGAATCACGACAGTGATAGGCTCTGCAACCTCCACTTGTTGGGAAAGAGACTTCTTTAGAGCACTATAGGCTCAATCCTCCATCCCTTCTTCAAAAATCCCACTTCATTTTTCTTGGGAGCAAGTTCTTCTTCTATTGTTTGGGTCGCATTCTAATTGATTGTTTCCTTCTTTCAGCTCCTGTTTGAGCGAGCATTAATATAATTCTTTAGTTTTTCTTGGCGTCGTTCACTTGATGCCTCAATAACTGTGACTTTAGCACAATCCTTGGAGTTTGGACCCTTGAAAATGCTTGCAAATGAAACACCTAGTCTGAGAGCATCAAAAGCTGTTGATTCCTTGTTCACATTCATATGAATTGGCCCCTGAAGCACACCCGCCTTGAGGGTCTTTGGCACCTCAAAGTTTAATCCTTGAGAAATTTCAACTAGCTCTTTTGCTTTTTATTTGACCAAGATGACCTTGTCCTCGAAGAGAGAATTACAAATCATCTGGGCCAAACCCCTTGTTGGAGCCTCACCCTTCATTCATTGGACAGACTCCATCAAACATCTAGATTTTTTTGGACGCAAGAATTTGCAAAAACTTGATGATGTCTTCCTCCATGCCTAGGGCCTTGGATTCCATTTTTAGCAATTACTGATTATAAAATAAAAAATGCACGCATTGTAAGGATAATAAGCATAGAAAACAAACACTGATTACATATATAATCTGCGTGCGATAAGGAAGCACTACTAGAGCTACTCACGCTCAAGGAGAGATGGTATGAGCGAGTAGATGGGTTGATGATGAGTAAGATATGAGCAAGGGGTGGTTGGTTGTTCAGCTCTTTGCTATTTGCAAAAATCAAGAGTGGCTAAGCTTGGTTCATGCTTCCAATCTTGCTTCAAGGAGTTTTCTGTGGGTTTCAGCTGGAGGCTGGTTGGGTTGCATGTGTGTGGCAGTCTAGGCTCCTATGAGCTTGCATACATTGCCGACTCTTATTGCTTTTCCTCTAACTCTCACCATTTTTTTATGATATTTTCAATCAGCTACCCAAACAACAACTTATAAACGAACAAATTTTTAATTCCTAATGTAAGCTAAATACTAGAAACAATTGTGATTCAAGAGAATTTATATTAAGTCGAAAAGAATACAATTTCCCTCAAGCCATTAGGAAGAGAATGGGGTCTAGGAGGGCCTCTTTATTTGGAAATTTAAGGAAGTCAAACCTTAAATATTAAAAAAGTAATCAAAGCATATCAATTGAATTCAAGCATGCAAAAGGACTGATTTATTTGAATTCAAATTTCCCCCCAAAATGGAATTTATCTATGGAAAGAGCTCGGAGATCATGTGTGGGAGTTATGGAAGGCCAGAAATCATAAAAGTGTCCATCTCCTTTTTGGGGAGAGAAGTGGATCCTTTGACCACTCTTACATATCTCTTACACACCCACCATTCTTGCACACATGCCATATACCTATTTGTCAAAATGTTAATTACCTCCACAAGGTCATGAAAAATAAAGAGGCTCTCTTAGACCCCATCCTCTTCTTAATGACTACATGTGCCTTGAGGAGGCTAGGGTTCCAACATAGGCTTGTACAAAAAAAAGGGATACCAACCCAAATGTGATATACCTACCCTCTAAAGTGTTCTAAGCAGCTCAATGCATGAATCAATTCTTCATTCTTGTTGGATGACCCTCTTATTGCTCCTACATCATGGATGAGCTCAGTGCTTAGACACACAATATCATCAAAATGAGCTATATCACTTTGTCCTCAAAAACTTGAAAGTTCTTAGACTTCCAGACCTGGTTTAGATAGAAAAATCTAGTAATATGGATGCACACCAAAACAACCTAGCTTTGGAGTCCACACCCTCTCATGATCAGGTCATCAATAAAGAAGATGGTCTTCCAAGTCCTTCATACCCATTTGTAAACCCTAGCGGCCAGCCGTCGCAAAGTAGGGCTCTTGCTGAATAAATGAAGTGGGTCTTTAGCATTAGGAAAAATATGAATTCAAAATGGGCCCTTCAGCTTAAGGGGTGATTAAGCATGGACCAATAGGCAGAGGGTAGTGGCCACAACTATACCCTCTCAAAAGGTAGGGTAGTAAGGGGCATGGGGGCCTATTTTTTCCACTCATTCTAGCTTTGTCCCCTAGAAAGAGAGAGAAGGGGGAAAGGGGGAGGGGGGGGGGGGGGGGGAGGGACTTTCCCTCCATTTTCATGGGTGCTCATAAAGTAACCCTATAATTTCAAGTTTTTGTGAAAATCTCTAAATCTCACTTTTCACTCTTTAAAAGCTCTCCTAACTAAATACATGGTCAAAAGAATATTTTCTTTGACCAAAATTTGCATTTCTTAGTAGTACCCTCTATTCTACCCCTTCTCTCTTCTCTTTCTCCTTCTGCCTCCAAGCTTTCTATAGCTGCATCACATAAGGAAGCTTTCAATAGATGCATCACTTGTCTCCCCCTTTCATCCACACCATCCCTTTCAACTACTTCTTCTCCCCTTGCTCCCCATTGAGCCACTTCCCCCCTTCCCGCCAAGATTTCCATAGTTGCATCACAAATGAAAGCTTTCCATGTCCACACAACCTATCTCCCCTTTCGTTCACCCCATCCATTTGAACTACCTCTTCTCACCTTGTTTCCCATTCAACCATTCCTTCTCATTTCATTCCTGAAGCAACAGGCCTCTCTCTCTAACACCACAACTCTTCTTCTTCTTCTGGTGCTACCATGTCAACCCCCTCCACTTCAAGGAAGCCAAGGTATGACATAGAGGCGGTTTGCTTGCATAACACAAGGGTTTATAATGGGAAATGCATGCCACAAGTGTTTTCTAAAGGACATTGATCTTCATGCAACCTGTAGCTATTGGGCCTCATTGTATTCGAAACCGTGGCAACCTTGACAAACATTGGAGGAGAGTTCATGGTTTTAAGAACAATAGAGTCAATGGCACAATGGCAATTGTTAAATATGTGTACTCTTGGCATTCCATGCGCTTGAGGAATGGAAGCTCAAGAGATTTCCTAATACATTGTAAGTCATAAAACATTGCTGGTTGGTGATTGTAAACACTTGTTATTTAGTTTTTACTTGATAGTTTTTGGTGTTGTCATAGATATATTCCCATCCAACTTTGTTGAGGAACAACCAATTAGGAATCTCACATGAACCTTTAATGCTCTTCATGTGGGCATTTTGTTCCTCTCTCTTTGCTCTTTAAATTAAGTGTAAGCATTGTCAGTTTTGTTGTGGTTCGCGACTACGTGTTTGTGATCTATAATTGCATATTTGAGTGCTTAAATCACTGTCTTTAGTCGTTTTGACCATAGGAGAGTGTTCTTAGACCATAGGGCGACCTTTCTAGAGTGATTTGTTGTAGTTTTCAGGACCTTTTTCATGATGGATTGTGATTTTGGTACCTTGTCGGATTGTGACCAGAGTTGCTAGGATAGTGTCCCTATGTGTCCTAGACCTCCTCCTAAAGTTTTGTAGCATTTTGAGTCCGTTGGAGTGCCAAAATGGCGTGATGACCTAGAGCTGTGAGAAAGGACATAGGTAAATTTCCCTGATCGTTGAGTGTTGGTTTGCTTGTAGAGTTGTTGTGTATGCTTGTTAAGGTTCACTTTGTGAGATTGATGATCCCATAGAGTCTCCGTGCCCCATCAAGTGACTTCCCTGAGTATTGACATTATGTTAGTGCCAGAAAGCTATGATGCAGATGTCCGTCGTGGCGACCCGCTAACATTGGTGCCGTTGCTAGGGATATGATCCTTAGATGGTGAGTTATCTAGTGCGTATTTAGACCTTTTTTTTGAAGATTTGTCTCTCCATTCCCTTTGCACCTTAGCACTGAAGTAGCTAGACACGAGGTTTAGTGCTTGATAGAGTCTAGAAGTTGAGGACTTCCTAGGTCTATTCTTGAGAAGTAAAGAGGGTTGTGAGTGAGATAGCCAAAAGCATTTCATTCTTCAATTTTCTCTATGCTTTTAGAGTGCTATTCCATTTTCGTTTTGACTTTATTTTGCACCGTTTAGTTTGATTTTGTTTCATATTTCATTTCAATACTTAGAAGGAGGAGAACTAAAAACTACCACCATCAAATTTGGGCTAAAAGATTGAGAAAAAAAGCGTGAAAACCATATTTTGACTGAAATGACCATAACTCTAAAATTTTGAAAATTTGATGGTAGAGACCTTAAAAGTGATCCAAATTCAAAACTTTGTGGATCAAGGGCATCAGTAGACTCTCTAGAAGAAATCTGGAAAGTTTGGCAAGAATCTGTGGAGGAACATGGATCGCGACCCATGTACCCTAGAGACCAATTTTGGTGAAAAGTGATTAGTGACATTGAGCATCAGTGGGAGACTGCTCTGATCAAGTTTTCTTGAAAGAAAAACTCAAAAATCACATCAAAATTGAATGTTAGTGCAAAAATAGCAAAACAGGCATTGCAGACACAAAAGTTGAGTTTTTTCAACTTTTTGGGATCCAAATTCAAAAAGGGGTGAGATTTGGCTTCTACACGGCATAAAGAACCAACACAATAAAATTCATGAAAAAATGCTGTCAAACATGGATCGCGGTCCATGTACCTTTTTCACATTTTGGGTTGATATTTGACAAGTACATCCCTGATAACTAGTGGAATAACTTTTCCACAAGAGACAATGTAAAAAATTTTATAAAAAAATTGATCAAAATTGCCAAATACAGAAACTAGTCAAAAACCACAGGGCAGACAGAAAAACTCAAATTGACTAAGAAAAAGTTGTCCAAATTCAAAAATATTTGGGAAAGAGTATCACCATAACATGGACTAAAAGATGACCAAGTTTCATGTCAAAATGTGGTCAAAATGGATCGCGATCCATGCACCTCATGAAAAAATTTGATTTTGTTTTGCTGAGATTTGGGCAGTAGGTAGCTAAGATATAGACAAACAACTTTCCCAAGAGAACCATATGCAAAAATGTTGTAAAAAGTGGTCAAAAGAGCAAAAAATAGAACATTATAAAAAATGTCGCAGCAGACTGTGGAAGTCAGTTTTGGTTGGGCAAAACTGATCCAAATTCAAAAAGATTTGTGGAGCAAGCTACAAACATCATAAGCTATCAGCACACCAAAGATCAAGTTTAAAAGTGGTGGAACATGGATCACGATCCATGTACCCCTGAGAAATTTTTGGATAGAAACTTTTCCAGGTTGTAGGTGAGACCATTGTGAACAAAAGTCCCCAACGAAATTATGTCAAAAAAGTTCAAAAAGTGGGTGAAAAGTGCCAAAAAGTGTTTAGAGAGGAAGACCCTGAAACAGATCTAGGGATTGACTTTTGCCTGACCTAGACAAGTCCAAATCACACAAAAACCATATAGTAGAGATCAAGAGACCAAGGGCAAGGTGTGTGCCAAGTTTCATTACTATTTGACACATAGGTACATGGATCATGATCCATGTTCCTTTGTCACAGACTGATACCATATTTGCACCATATCTAGAGCCCATCACAAGGAGTCTAGTGGTCTTTTCAAAAGTGAAATTGGACACCAAAAACCAAACCAAAAGCCTAGAACTGCCAAGTACTCTTGCAAGTATCAAAATTGAGCTAATTTTCAATGCAGAGGTCCGTTTTCAAAGACATTGATACCATAGGACCTACTAAGCATGCTGAATCTGATGGTACCAAAAAAAGTCAATATGGGCTCCAAACATGGATCGCGATCCATGTACCCATAGTGACAGCTTCACCTAGAAGTTTCCAGATTAGTAGGCACACATAAGGAAACATATCCCCAATTCCATTTTTGTAAAAAATTGAGTAAATTTGGGTCAAAAGGGAGCACAACAGGTGACAGACTGAAAACCGTAGTGCAGACCTTGTATTGGGCATTTGACCTATCAAACCAAGTCCAAGTCCAAAAAGATTTGAGATTTAGCTTGTGGACATAGTCAAGAACAAGCTCCTAACAGGACAAGTCTATATGTGGTTCAACATTGATTGCGATCCATGTACCTCAACCTCAGAATTTGATGAAAATTGGTATATAGCCTACATATGACCTTGTCTACACATAGTCAAAATTTGGAGAAAAATTTGACAGAGGAACATGGATCGCGATCTATGTACCTTAGCATAGTGGGGGTATCTGAACTCATGATCTTGTAGACATACTTGAGTACATCCCAAATCTCAAGTTTGAGCTAAAAATACCTTTGGGAGGCCAAGATACAAGCCAAAGTTCTTCTGTTTTTCAGGTTTCCCAATTCCAAACTTTTAGGGTACCCCAAGAGTAATTTCCAAAAAACCAAAAAATGTGACAAATTCTTGACTTTTGAGAGACCTTACCAAGGGCAAAAAGGGATAAGGTTCACTAAGCCAAAGTGGGACTGTCAAGGACTATCTTGAGACTTTTCAGTGAGACTTAACCATGACGAATCATCCACCATCAGGGTTGTCTATTCCACTCAGAGACATGAAAAATGATGCAATGCCGACAACAATGGGATTGGGAGAATACCTAGAGGGTAGGCATCCTCTGATCAACAAACCGAATGTGAGATTCATCAAAGCCAATGAATCCATGAGAGTGCTTACAAATTACAATCATGAGGCCTGCTTGTATAGGTTCACAAACGGGGATCCATATATCTTTTACAAGTGTGTAGAGCCCTATCCTAGAGAGTTGACCACCCATAAGAACCTCTATGCATTCACATATACAAATTCCCACGGAGTGCAAGTTTTGATGGTAGATAAGTATGGTCATGAGTACAAACTTGTCGATCCCATTGACCTAGAACGATACACATACAAGGGTACTCCAATCTCTACTTACTTTTAGTCAAAAATTATGCCAAAGCTTATATCTGAGAGGATCCCATTGGTATTCTCTCCAAGACAAGAGGAGAGAGTGACAGACATCTTTGCAAGAGACCACAAATTGATTAGATTGGTGGCTGAACAGAAACGAATAAGATCATCTCAAGTGGCTCATTGTGTTAAAACAAAATACGATGGGTCAAGGGATCCATGTACTCATGTCTCACTCTTCAAACAAGTTTTGAGGGCTGAAAGAATTGTACATTTTCATGCTTAGTATGAGGGATTCGGGTTGACATTGGGAGGAACAACCCTGATGTGGTTCCAACCACTAAATAGAGATGATTTTCCCAACATAGCACAACTCTTACAAGAGTTTGTAGAAGAGTTCTCAAAAAGGGGAATCAAACATAACATTGTGTCTCAAATCTACACTTTCAAACAGAAAAAGGATGAAAAAGTGAACGAAGATTTGCTTCTCTTTAAACAATACATCAAGAGATGTCCTGTGAGAGAGCTACTGCAAGATGAGAGATTGTCAGTTCTCTTCATAGAGGGCTTGAGGAATGAAACTCTCAAAAAGGACCTACATTTGAAAGGATGCACAACGTTTGAGCAAGTCACTAGAGAAGCTCTATATCTAGTTGATAATTGCAAGGCCTATGGAGAGGTGACTGAAGATACAGAAAATACAACTAGTAGTGCCTCATCTTCAAAGAGCAAATCAACAACAAATAGAGATGTTCAAACTCCTTGGGAACCAATCATTGATCAAGTGGTCGAGAGGGTGATTAGAAGAATAAATAAAGACTACAAATAGAACATGAATGTACGACAACCTCAATTGAGGAGATGTAATACTTGTGGAGGGGATCATCCCACTCCATGGTGTAACACTCAGCCAAAGTACAATGTGTGGTAGGGCAACAACCACCTCTTCTGAATGATGGCAGAGTAGTATTCAACTGCACTCAGCCAACACATGTGCCACAACCTACAAGAAATCAATACTCCATGGATGCAAATACGCTCATGTTCATAGACAATCATCAAGACTATGGTTCAAAGAATATTCTTACCAGGATAGAACAACCATTAGCTATATCACCAGGTATGAAACAAGAAGGTCCATGCTATGAGTGTGGAGGTGATCATTGGGCACGAAGTTGTCCAAACAAAGGTCCACAAATCAAATTATTCGTATTTTGTGAACATTGTGGGATAGACCATCTACGCCAACACTGTGCTAAAAATCCAAACTACAGAGGGAAAGCAACAAAAAACGGTGTAGGCATAATGCCTTCTTCAAGTGGATCCAAGGTAGAACCTGCCATTCCTTTAAACGTGATGAATCGAGCTCAAGCTCAAGAAGCTACCAAAAAAAAATCAATTGAAGAATCCACATTGCCTGTTCAAATAGAAATTGAGAACATATCGGTGAGAACTTTCGAAAGAAGATCATAGAAAGCCAAACGAGACAAAATGAAAGTGAAGAGCCTGAAGGAGAAAACAGCTTTGGAAATTGAAGTGCACCTAACCAAAGAACAACTTACACATGAGCAAGAAAGCAAGGAAAATACAAAGGGATCTAAAGAGTCAAAGACTAACTCGGGAGGTTTAGTCTTGGTCAACAAAGTCTTTGAACCTTTGGATACGATCTTGAAAGCTTATGATGCTAGGTTAAAGACCAACCAAACCCAAGAGGATAGATGGATAACGTACCCTCACCCGGGGTATGAAAAAGAGAGGTTGCAAATGTGCAAGGAGCTCATCCAAAAGGCCCAAGCTCTTATGAAACCACATGTTCCAGATGCTCCAAAAATGGAGGTGCTAATCCATGATAAAGTGCAGGAATTGGAAAGTCGTGGTATTATAAACAAAGTGGAAGAGCCAGGAGTTGAGGCACCTTTAGATACAAAGGAAGTAGCCAATACCACAGATGGGGTGGGCTCACGAGTAGTGATGCCTATTCCGGAGGTAGAAGAACCGTGGCCACAATCCTTGTGGGACTCAATCAAAAACCAAAAAGATGGTAGTGCTACTTTACAGTCAACACCTATCCCTGAGATAAACATGGATCACAAATTTTTCCCAGGAGATATACGATCTCTATACGGGGATGTCGAGTCTGTCAAACCATGCTCTCTAAAGACTTTTTCATCTTTCATAGCAGAGCTCAAAACAAAATTGGAGATTAAAATGGTACTTTCTCAGTGGAAATCCAAAAAAAAAATGATGGATACCAAGAGCTTGCATGAATTGATGTCTTCTCCTATACAATGCACACTTTATCTCTCAAAACTACTAAAACTTATATTGCATCTATGGAGCCAAATGGGCAAAAACCTGGAAAACATGGGATTGAAAATCCTTTCACATGACCAGCTTGTGGACAGAAACATGGATGACACCTTGCCTAAAAATCCACAGAGAAAGCCAGTATTAGTAAATAAGGTGGGTGACTACTGTGAAGGAGAAGAAGGAAACACCACCTTACCACTTGAGTACAAAGGAGTAAATACGATTGTTATATTAGATATTGGGGCAGGAATTTCCATTGCAACCAAAGAAATATGGAGAAAATGGGGAAAGCCTACTCTTACAAAAACTCGAATGAAACTGCAATTAGTGGATGGATACGTGGAGAAACCGATAGGAATATTATAACAAATCATTGTATCCTTGTGTGACATTGACTATGAGCACACCTTTTCCATAATGAATTTTTACAAGAGCAGCAACTTTGATATCATATTGGGCAGACCATTCATGCGTTAGCTCAAAATGGTACAAGACTGAGGCTATGACTATATCTACTTGAGACACAAAGAGGTCACGACAAAAATCAGTGTCAAAGATCATAGTTATAGAGATGTAGAATGAACCCCGGGGGAAGAATTAAACTCCACAAACGATTTGGAAAGCAAATCACATATTTGGATGTACGGAGCTCCTGAGAGTGGAAGTCTTAGAAAGGAAGATTGCATCCTAGAGCGTTTAGTAGAAGATGAGGCATATGTACCAAAGCCATTTCCAGAGGAGTTATTTGAACCCTTTGGATGGGATCAAATACTGGCCATTCTTGATGTTTGCGTGAATGAAGTGACCCTAACTAAATTTTGCGATGAAGATGGGTATGATATAAATGCCTTATTTATGATAAAGGTGTTGAAGGAATCTAATGAAGTTTATGAGTGTGAAAGCAGAAAAGGTGAGACAGATAGCTACGTCCTGGAGCATGGTTCCAAGGTGCAAACAAAGGAAGCAGAGCAACCGTGAGAATATGTCATCATTGACATACCTCAATAATCAACAAAAGTTGTTTCAAAAAAGCCGACTTCAAAAAAAGTGCAAATGAAAGTAGATGAAGGAGAAAAGTTTTCAAGTTCAATGGCAAATGTTCAAAAAATGCAAGATCAAAAGATAAAAATGCACAAGGAAGAAGATCAATTGTCTCCTATGAGAATCAAATTTAAAAGAGAAACGGGACTTAAAATCACATGTTCAGCTATGATAGATCCAAAAGAAACAAAGAATCTAATGATTTATGGAACGTGGATCATGATGGGAAAGCCACCAATCAAAGAGCTAGAGGTTATCGTGTACACAAGTTCAAAAATGCCGATTCCTAGCTTCGGAGTGGCATAAGTTGTACTCAAGTTGAGTACCGGGGAGTATAAGGATACTTTCCACATAATTGACTCCCATCATATTAAAGAGAGTCTGAGCTTGACAAAAATCTCGAGGAACATCTTCTTCCAACCATAGGCAAAAATCTTCAACAACAACACCAGCAAAGCCTCCAAAAGCACCTCAAGTCAATGCAAAAAAGGAGCAACCAAGCATAGCAGGAAAAGGTAAAGCTAAGGTAGACTTTGAAGTAAATCAACCTCGAAAGATGACTTTACCTTCAACGAGCCTACATCAAACTTCCAGCGAGGCCTATACATCAAGAGCCAAACCATCAATGCAATGGAAACCAAAACAAAAAGTCTATCAACCAAAGTTTCCATCACAAAAAAGCATCAAGAAGAAGCCAAAGGGAATAGACCAAGTGTTAGTATCCAAAGAACACATCCAAGTCAAAGACCCAATTTGGATACATGAAACACAAGTTCAACATCAACAACATAAGGTGACAGGGTGGGTAGCATCAAACGAGTAAATCACTGCTCATGGCTACTTCCAAGGAAATGCTAATGTTTGGGCCAAAAAGCCTAAAGTAATAGCCTAGACCTACCCACCTCAACCAACATGTCTTACAAAGAACAAGCCAATCTATCAAAAAAAGACAAACAACTCAGGCAGGAGAAAGAAAAATAGCAAAAGACAAAAGAAAAGACCTTCAAATCAAGCATTGCAACAAGTATGGGTGCCAAAGTTAGACTTCCATGAAGCTACCCAATACAAACAGGTGCAACATTGGATGATTTTAGTCAAGATACTTAAAGCACAAGGAATTTATGCAGGTAACACTCAAATATGGTTACCAAAAATTGTAGCTCAATCTGGGTCAACCAAGAGAAATGAGGCAACACAAGCTTCCACCCCAAAGAAAGCAAAGACAACCAACATCCAATAGAAGCCAATTATAACCAAGGTTGCTGTAGTCTCTAGATGGATACCTCGTCATCAACTCAAAAATCAAGGCTTCTACAACAGAAATAATCAGTTATGGCTACCAAAGCCTAGTGTCAATCAAGACAAAGAAGCAAAGAAAGTTCCAAAGACGGTCACACACGGACCAAAGACAAGGTGGATTTCAAAATCGCTAGTAGAAAAATCAATCACAAAGATCCCACACCTCTCGATAACCGCTTCTCATGGAAAATAAAGCAAAGGCTACATCAGTCTCTACAACAGCTAAAGAACCTGTTTCACAAAGCAATGTGAACATACGACAAGAAAGTCAAGAGGAGCCAGCATATGCCAACCTACTCGACAAAATGGTGGCATCCAAAGACCAACAAAATGGAAGAGGCCTAAATCTCTAGAACTTATGGAATTGGGTTTCTAGCCTTGAATAGGTAAGTCCAAGTTGCCATTAAAAATACATGGCATAAAAGTTAGAGTCGGGCAGCTAAGCCACTAAATGAGTGAGGTGCTAGTCCCAAACCTTCATGTAATATTCTCTGTGGTCTAAGCATCTTAGCTATTCTAGGTACCGTCCAAGCTAGAAGAGTTGAGCATAATTACGTTGTGTCGCTCATGCTGGTATAGGTGAGCATAAGAGTGAAATTCATTGTAGTATAGTGGTAAGTGAAGGAGGAAGTCCAAAAGACACTCACGCACTCAAAACAGTGTTTGGCAGACAAAGCCACGGTTTCCAGAGAAGGAGTCACATTTTTGTGGGAAACCCTTGTAAACTTCTTTTGTAAGAGAGCATCACTAAGCCGAGAACTTGTAAAAGAATTTATGATTATTTTTTTGGGAGAAATTGTATATTAGAGAGCCAGTTAGAAGTTTAGGAGCTTTTGGCCGAGCTTTTGGCCGGACAAGCCGTTTGTAAAGACCTAAACTATAAAGGTCAAGTTTTGTAAGTTTGAACATTATCTTTTTTTTATCACAAACTGAGAAGACAGCGTACGTTTGAGAGCTTCCTCTTGCTCCAACTTGTAATCTTCGCTACTGTGGCTACGGTAATCCGAATTCAGATTCGTTTATTGCATTGTGTTTGCTCTTCCTTCCAAGTGTAATCATTCAAGATTCGGTGTAGGTGTTCAACAACGAGTTTGAGACCTGAAATTGTTGTTTTGAGTGTTCAAACGCGTATTTTATGTTGTTTTGACTCTAGGAGAGGCTTTAGGGACCCTAAAACGACCCTTTAGGACCACTTGTTCACTATTTTTGTTGACTTTGGGATGAACACTCAGGATCTTTGTACCTCTCCAGAATGTTGTGACAGTGATAGAATAGGTTCTAAATAGTCCCCTGTAGCTCCCCTTCAAGTTTTGTGCGAATCCGACATGATTTGCATGGTAAACAGGCGTGATGACTGTAGAGTTGTGTAGAAGGACATAGGCAGATTACTTGGCTTCAGTGTGTATGATTTGATTGTAGAGTTAGTAGTTGCATCTCATCGAGTTCACTTCATTAGGAATGACACCCTAGTGAGTTTCCATGCCTCATCCTGGCCGCTTCCCTTGTATTGATATTTTATGTTGATGCATGAGAGCTATGCTATGGACGTCCATCGCAGCGACCCACAAACATTGGTCCCGCTGCCGGGGAATGCACCTTAGGTGATGAGTGACCGAGTGCGCAGTTAGCTTCCTTGAAAGAAGATAAATCCACAAATCCATTTTACACCTGAGTTAGGCTGCTATACAGGGGTTTAGAGCTTAGTGGAGTCTAGAGTCTATGGACCGGCTAGATCCTCTCTTAGGAGATTTAGGGAGCTGTGGGGGAGAGTGTTCAAAGCATCTTTGCTCTTCAATTTCTCTAATTCGATTGAGTACTGAAATCTCATCCGAGATCTGTCTTGTTTGTTTTGTTTGATTCATTTCTGTATGTTCTTTCATTTCTGTACTTAGGAGTAGGATAAGTAAATCACATTCCAGTCAGATTTGGGACAAAAGTTAGAGTCGAGAAACCAAGAAACCATAACTTTGGCAAAAGGACCATAAGACTCTGAAATTTAGAAAATCTAACCAAACGGGGTTGATATTGATTCAAATCACCAAGTGGTAGCACAAAACACTGTAAAACACTTGTCAGAGGGAGTAGACTAAATTTCATCAGATTTGGCCCAGTACTACGATTGCGATCGGTGTATCTCAGTGCTAGAAATGTACAAGATTTGACATGTTCCTTCCTAATAATATTCTAAACAAGTTTGTCTAAATCAACCACACCCAAAAACATCAAAAATCAAGGAAATAAGGCCACTTGGGTAAAACTAGCCTGACAGACCCAGAAACTGTAAAATCTTGACTTTTGGTGATCCAAATGCAAAAAGACTTGGGGGATAGATTTAAAACATCAGTGTCTACAAGCATGCCAAATTTGGTTAAATTTGGGCTTAGAACTACGATCGCAATCGGTGTACCTAGACCTCACATTTGCACCAGATTTGATGAGTAGACTCTTCAAGGGTATACAAACATAAAAGCCTAAAGGACCTAGAGCCAGAAACCTCAAAATACCTGTCAAACCATCTGGATATAGATCCAAGTCAAAAACTGCTAAACTGGCATAGAAATTGACTTTCAGTAGACCAAAACACATTAAAACTGGGAAGAGACTATACAGAGCGATAGCCTGTACACAGGACAACCCCAGATAGCTTTCATATCCCAAAACAAACACCAAAATTAAGTCAAAGTGATAGATTCAAGAAAACAGACACTTCCAACCAAGAACTGGTAAAAGCTTGACTTTTTGGGGTTTGAATACAAAAATATTTGGTGGGTAGCCTTAAAATAGCCTAGTGAACAAGCTGGTGAAGTTTCATCAAATTTGGGCACTGTACTATGATCGCGATCGGTGTACCTCTGTGCGAGATTTGACTCATTTTTGACCTATTCATAGACCTAGACTATTTAAGATATCAGGAGTTGTCAAAACCCAAATTAGACATACTGTCAATAATCTGCAAGCAAAATTGTGTTGAAGTCATTGTGAAGTTGTTGAATCTGCTAACATTTGGAATGATACAGTGATCTCATAGCCATCAAGTGTATTCATTTGCAGAGATTGGTCAAGTAACAATCCATGCAGTCGTGAGAGTTGGAAGATCATTCGGTAAGAGGTTTGGATTCATTCGGTAAATTCCACTTTCTTCATGTTTTTGAGATCGGGAAAACAAATTAACAACCAACACCAAAATTTAGCGGATCAAGAAAGTGTTTTATCAATGGACGAGAGTGTAAACCAAGGTGTAGTACGACCGTTAGAGCCGATTCTTGAAGAAAGTATTTCTGATACTTCTTCAGAGAGATCTTACGAGTATTTCACAGAACACTTGGGACATTTAAAACTAAACGAAAGAGAAAACAAGAACAATTTAGGAATTTTGGGAATTATTCAAGTCCCATTTCTTATAGCGCTATTAGAAAACTTATTATTTTTCTGTAGTTTGAGGTATCATCTATTCATGGTTACACTCTATGTTTCATATACCCCTTAACACATATCTATAGGGATATGTGTATTTATATGCATACTTATATGCATCAACTACAATGACATCAAAAGAATGAGGGAAGCATGGCACTAAACTCAATTTTCATTATACAATATTATTCATGTAGAAAAAGTTCTTTGAATCAGTAGCTCAGATTTGAGACATTAACGTTAAAGAATTGGCTATATCAACACTCATAAAAAGAATTTACAATAATAATAAAAAAAAAGAATTGAAAGGACCTCAAAATAGTGTGGTGTTTAGAAACACCAAGATAAAAAATAAAATCCAATTCACATATTTACATGGATCCAAGTATTGTACAACTCATCTGAGGAAATGATACTATGTCAAGAAGCTCAATGACTATAAATACATCATTAAACTTTGTGTTTTCTCATGTATTGCTGCAATACGTACAAGGTTTCTCTATCACAAGCTTCTTCATTTACCAACATATTGCAAGTATACTCTCGTTTGTCCCTTGCATAGATCCAACCAAGTAACCATGCAGTGATTGTTCTCTCCAAAAAACTTTCAAGCTCTTCTTTTGATTGATTCCACATTTTTGAAAAAATCAAGTAGGTTCCGGGAATATTCCACATTACACTGTAAAGGGCCTCGTCAAAAATTAAGGTATTATTTCCATCCAAATCATGAAAATTTGTCCATGCTACATCCAAGTTCTTGTGGTATACAAATCGATATCCAATTAGAAGATTTGTCTTTTGGCATGCTGCCTGTCCTGCTATGACATTAAATTTTTGATGGTGTTGTGGAAAGCATAACTCAAGAATACGACGAGTCCTTTGCAATCTATTAGTGCTCCAAATCCACACCTCAAACCGTTGTATGAAAAAATCAAGGAAAGTGAATGCATCTTTGCGAATAAAATGCCACACATTTGTACTCTCTTCAACGAGATGCATATGTTTTCCCCAATCTGGGCATACATCACCATGTTGCATTTCAATGGTCTTAAGTAAAACACCATTGAGTTCAAGGATCAATACTCTTCTTTGTTTCCGTATAGTATATGAGGGTGGTGGAATCAATTTCCTTCTAGGCCTATGAGTCCTCAATGACATGTGCCACCTCAATAGTAAATGCTTTGTACATTTGAAATCAAATTTATATGCTTCAGAATCTCCTGTTCCAAAAAAAGGCATGATGGTCAATGGAAGAGATATTATTTTCAATTAACACACTATGCACCAACATTATTTATTTTATCCATGATATATATAGACTTAAACCTTGAGAAGACAACAAAAGAAAATATTTTTCTTCAATACACAGAAGAAATCTTGTACAAAGAGCTCCAACCACAAAGATTAAAGAGAGACTTCTTTTCCAAGGTTGAATAATATCTAGTTGATGAAATATAAAAGTGTACATATTTGGTTCATGTTCAAATAATTGGACCCAACACATTGTTTTGGCCGGAATACTAGAGCCCAACACATTGTTTTGGTCAAAATCTTCTTAACACATTTCCATCACTCTAGATGTATGTGAACATTCCAAGTGATTGAGTGAACGCGCACGCCAAGCCCTTACTGGTTGTTTTCTTCCACCTGCAATAACAAATATGCTAGATTAGATAAAAGTTTGATTTTATTTTTTATATTTTTTGATAAACCTAAAGTGAGTCCTACCCATAAGCTTAAGTAGGCCTTTTGTAGCTTTGATATGTATGCTTTTGCTGCAACTCCGATAATGAAATGACCATGACCATACCCCAAGCTAGTAGCATAAGCAATAGCATGTTGATCACTCAATTTTTTTTGTTTTGTGAGACAATTTTAACAAGTTCAGCTGGTTTGAAGATAATAGTGGCACACCAAACTTGGATGCCAACATAGCTGGATCCTTGCTTAAGGAGCCTCTACTTTCTTGAACATAACTTAACTTGTTATTGCACAATGGTAGCTATAAAGACGCACAAGATGAGCTTTCCACTTCGACTGAATTGTTGTCAAGTTCTTCCTTTAGAACTTGGACATTGAACATGCCCCATTCTTCCATAATGTCTTGAAACTTTGTAAATAGGTCATGAACCTCTGTGATTGGAGATTGTCCTAACCGATTGAGTGAAATGACAGATCGAATGTCATCTGTATTATTTAGATTTAAAAGGTATGGTAGGAGCTCATTGCAAAGAAGATAGTTACGCCTCCCTTGAGAAATTTCAGGATATAAGCAGTTATCGTTTGGGTTAATACATCCCTTGAAAGGGCTATCATCAATGAGCAATGTATTCTTTGTACTGCATAAATTCCTGTACTGATACCAAACCCTCAACAAAGTCTTAAACATAGCCTCAACATTAGGCTTATCCGGTCTATACACTTTTCAAAGATTATGGATGTAGCAATCTTCTTGTCCCCATACCATAAAGAAATGATATTTTTTATGTGCATGCTTTTCAAGAGTGTTCACATAAGTGCAAACATTCTTTTGTAGCATGGTGGACCAAATACCAACATGAAAGTACTGACATATCTCATCCAAAAATTCAAAACAACTCGGGCGAACAACAATTGTGATGTGACCAAGGTCAATTTTGACACAATCTGTACATGGATGCCTCTTGTCTTCTTTGTTGAGTAAAACTCCATTAATTAAGATCAAGAATGAGTGCATGTTTCTTCATGCTGATTGCATGAAGAAATATTTTCTACATACGATACAAAAGAATGATAACAATTTAAGTTTTTGCACTTATAAATCTCAAAACAAGGGACCATATATTTGCAGCACACAATTGTAAATTGCACACGTTTATTTATGTCTCGTACTCCCATACTCATCTATAATGATGTCTCCTAAAAGTGATTGCATTTCTCTATTGATGCGGGAAGATTGAAAGACTAGTTTATTTCCATCTCTCTCAAAAGAATATAAGCTTTCCAGTGGCCTACGTTTTCGTGCATCAGGACGTAGCTCCTCAACATTGATGTCTACTTGTGGCACACTGGATCCTTGATTTTGAATGTCAATTTCACCTGCAAAGACAACATAATAGAATTTTGTATTATCTTCCAAAAAGGGCCATATCTATACTAATCACATTTGACAAATAAGTACCTTTGTTTTTCTCACAAACTTCAATCCCTTGCTCCCTTTCTTGAATGCTTTGGACTTTGTTTGTATTTGGTGTCTCTTTTCCTATCCCTTTGTCAGTTTTTTCTTGTATGTCCTTGGTTGCAAGAGTCACTTGGAGCTCTTCATTGGCTTCACCCTTCTTCTCACTACCCTCTGCATCCTCATCTCTTTGAGGCATGTTGTTAGTGTCGTGTGAAAGTTTTGGAGAATTTTGCACAACAAAATCACTTTGATGTTCTACCACCACCATCTCCTCTTCACTATTCCTAATGTCACTTTCATGAATTTGGGTCTCTCCAATTGTACATAGCATGTTCTCGCTCTCTTTAGTCATGTCATTTGAAGTTTTTTGAGAGGTTTGTTCTACAAGATCACTTTTGTGCTCTACAAGATCACCTTTATGAAACTGGGTCTCTCCAACAATGGTGGGTAGCACTTGTGCTGCTTGAGATATGTTATCTCCTTCTTTTATTTTGTTGTCTTCATCTGAAAGATGAAAAAAGCCAAATTTTTACCTATTTAGAAAATAGTCCAGTGGATTTTCAATAACCATAGAGTCCATTTCATTTCCATCATGTAACCCAGACGTTTTATGCTAGAAAGTCTCCATTTAGCACATTAACACAAAAATGCTAACCTAGAATGATACCTAAAGCACATTTGAAAGTGAGGCTTAATCTTAAGCTTCAGCCTAAGGCTTAAGTCTCAAAGTTTAGGCTTTTGTTTCAAGCCTAAGACTTAAGTCTCAAAATTTATGCTTATGTTTGAAGTTTAAAATGTAAGTCCTAAGCCGTTTTTAGTCTTCATCATTCACTATGTGAAAACCTTTTATACTATGTGCATTGAAGACCTATTTATAAAACCCCTTATCTATGAAATTTTCAAGGTATCATCCAATTTTCTTCATAATCTATAAGTATTTTGTTATTTGTAACATTTTTTTGCTACAATGCTCATGAGACTGGACTCATATGGTAGTGCTACACTAACATACAAAGGCAAGGCTCGAACTTAAGTTCGATCCTACAAAATAAATTTCAATTTCTTGTTATAGATTATGACTCTTTCTTAACATATGTAATCGCTACAATAGGATATGAAATTGTGAGCTTCACTTGGAAGTACTGAGGTAGGATTCTATGACAAGGACTTTTATTGTTGAAACTCACACACATGATCACGTGATGCTCACCTAACATGCTACCATTTCACATTTGGAGGTGAGGCTCAAACTTAAGTTCATACCTAAGGCTTAAGTCTTAACCTTAAGCTTATGTTTCAAGTGTAAGGCTTAAATATCAAGCCATGTCTAGTCTCAACGCATTCACTATGTATAAAATTATTATATTGTGCACATGTAGGGCCTATTCAAAAAACCTCTTAACTATGAATTTTTCAAGGTATGATCCTTTTTACTTCATGATCCGTAAGTATTGCTATTTGGAAGATTATATTACTACAATGCTCTTGAGATTGTCCTAACATGGTAGTGCTCATGAGCTCGGCCTCACATGGTAGTGCTACACTAACATGTGGAGGCAAGGTTCAAACTTAAGTTCGAGCCTACAAACTAAATTTCAATGCCTTGTTAGGTACAAAGACATTATGAGTTTCACGCAAAAGTGCTACACTAGGATATGGAAGTTCAAGTCTCACTTGGAACAACTCAGCCAGGACTTTTTTGATTGAAGCTCATACACAAGTGCTTCACTATCTCTCCTTGTTAGGCTTGAACTTAAGTTTGAGCCTCATTAGTGTTTGGTAATGCTTCATTATTGTCTCACCAAAACCAAAATTTGTTACTCTTAATACACATCTGTATGTTAGCTATGCTTTGTGAATTGACACTTTCAATAAAGACATGTGCTTTGTGATGGCTCAAACTCAAGTTTGATCCCCCCCATCATTTTTTAAACAACGGCAATTAAATCTAATTAAAATGACATACTTTTAGATAAAGACACAAGATAGTATTAAGAAAATAGTGTTTGAAGTACCTAAAGTATCACAATTGATCAATTCAATACACTATCCTGCATTTTTATACCTTACGAGTCTGTTGGTACATGATAATGGCATACATCATTAAACCTAGTATCAAAAATACTCTAAGAAGCATTCACACCTTTTTCATCAGCTACTACAATGTCTTGAGGGGCTCTATCATCCTCTTGTGCATTCTCATTGCTTGCATCATCATCCTTATTATCTTCATCATTTTCTTTTGCACACTCAACATCCACAACTGGACTCATTTCTCCAACATTGTCTCCCCCCCCTTGATTATCAAAATTCGTAGCTTCTTGAACTTCACTATCATCCGTGTTGTCTACGTTATCGTTGTCTTCATTTCCATCAACATACTCTCCACTGCTTTGTTGCTCATCGATGTCAAGATTGTTAAGGTCTTCTTTTTCTTTATCATCCATCTCCACTGTTTGTCTCGCAAGTGATGCTTGACTTGCACCACACCACTCCTGCAAGGATGGATTGCTCTCCAAAAGACTAGAGCATTGAGATTCTAACTCCATTGCTTCAAAATCATCTTTACATAGAGCAATTTCCCTTCTCTTCTTCGACAAGCTTTGCTCCAACGCAACTCCACCGCAAAAAATTTCCAAAACATAGCTTTGCTCAGGACAAGACCCTGTGTTAAGGCCATCAATGAAGTTTCTATCTATAAATTCATGATCATTGCCACAAGAGCCTGAGAAAAAGACTCTTTTTGTATGAGATTTTTCAATAGCTTCAAATCTATCAACTTTGCTAACAAAAAGAGCAACCATTGCAAAGTCCACAGTTCCATCTATCCATGAGTCATCTCTGGTTGCTTGGATATTTCCATATTCAATATGGACCTTAGTTGAATGGCTAGAAACCCCTTCAACAAGCATTCCGATATTGATGAAATCAATGAAACACACTAGCACATATTCATATTGTGCATTCAATGTCTTTAGATTGAGTGCCAAATTTGCAAAAAAATCTATAGAGAGCTTTTCTTTAGTACCATGAAGATCCAAGACAACCAATTGAAATGGTACATGCTCTGTATTGCAAAAGTCTTTGATCTTCCCCATATCAAAGCCCACCCCCTTGATTCTCCATGGAATAGACTCATCTTGAGATATTATGCCCATATTATCTCTATAAAGATGATTGAGGAGAGTTATTACACTTTTTGGAAGTGAGGGTGGAGTCTTCTTTGCTCTGTTGAGGGAGTCCTTGACATAGTACCGGCTATAGCTCCTCATTTGATTGTACTCATGCTCTCCTAGCTTGTACTTCTCACAAACTTGCTCCCAAGATAAATTTTCCCTTGTCAAATCAAAGAAGAATGATATTATTGGTTCTTTCAACACTCGATCTATTTTTAGCTTCCAAGCCATCTTGCATTTTGTAGTTCAAGAACTTCTTTATTCTTGAGGCCTAAAATGCGCCTGAACAATGTAGGTGCCAGTGTTGCTATGCCAGGTGCTTGTCGAATCTGACCACCCTTCATAGTTAGAAATTTAGGATTTTTGTTGGAACCTTTGTCAATTGTTTCTCCCTTTGTATTTGGTAGCAAGCCTCGAGCATATTGTCTCATGATCTTGACCCAATTCTTCCATATCTTCTCATCACATAGAAGCAAATGCAAGTCGGTCTTGACAAATCCCTTTTGAAGTGTGTGCTCTGTTGTCTCAACAAAGGTCTGCAAAATTGAAAACTCCAACATCAATATTGACAAGGCTCTAACTTGTGGGATTGATATGTATACTTAATAAGTTCAAGCCTAGCTAGATTGAATTGTTTCTTTATATGCTCACATACATCTATGCAAAGTCCAAAATACATGGGTATATGTAAGTGGGGCTCAAACTTAAGTTCGAGCCTCACTTGTTTGTGTTATAGCCTCATATGCAAGTGACACTAAATCTTAAGTTAAAACCTCAATTTAAGTTCTAAATGATCATATGGAGGTCTTGCTTGAGCCTATGATAGACTCTAGTTTACAAATAGATATTGATTAAAAAGACTCACATCCATGTTTTCAAAGAATCAAACAAGTACCTTCCAAGCCTCAAAGTCCTTCTTGGTTTGGTTGACACCAGGTGGTGGTGGCTTAGAAGGACAACCATTTGCATGCCATTGTGCTCGTGCTTGCATAAGTTGGTCAAGAATTGGCTCCTTTTGCATTGACATTGCAACATATAGATTCGTATCTTTGGAGATTTCACTAAAGATCTTTGGTGGGCAATTGAGAATAATCTTTGATTGTCTATATTTGAATTGTTGACGCAATTGAGGGGTAACCTTTGCAACGTTTGCACCCTGCAAACATTTTGCAGCACTAATGGAGTGTTGTCCACAGATGATCCAGTAATCAACATTGTGAACATCCTCTTTGGCAAGTTTGTCAAGAGGATGGTTTTTGGAAGGATCACAAGGCATCAAAATTGCTAGTATCTCCTCTTGCTTTGGTTCTTGAATGAAGTCTAAAGTCAAAATACTAACCCAATCTAGATTTAATCTTCTGTACACATAGTTTGATGGAGCAGGAAAACACCTTGTCACGTCAATGCTAAAGACTCGTTAATCCCAAAAGGATAGAATCCCTTCTTGATTTCTAAAGAGGTCAGAAACCTCTTTTTCTTCTGCACTCTTTTTCATCTTCCTCTTTGCTAGTTTTTGTCAATCTTCCTCAAGAGTAGAATCATCCTTTGCCTTTCTTTTTCTTCTGAGTCCTTGTGCATCTTGCCCTTGTGAACCTTTTTGCTCCTCTAAATTAATGGTGGCAGTGATCTTCTCTACATGTGTTGAAGTGCTTGCACGGGCACCTCTTGATGCTGCAAGTGCACTCCTAACTATGGCTTTCCCTGTCTTCTCCACAACTTTCTTAGATAGTGTCCCTATTGGTTTCTTTGCAGGTACAATCTTCTTTGGTAAGCTCAAGACTCGCTTTGCATGTTTCACTGCCTTCACTAGGTCTTCCACACAGTCCACACCTGAGTCTTCTTGATTAGTAAGGCTAGAGATCTTCAATCCTAATTTTACAATAGAATTTTCTTTTCCTAGTTTGCTACCATTCATGCCTGTTACATGAAAAGTGCCCAATGATAAGAAAAACTTGTTTGCCTTTGTGGTCTCTCCAATAGGTAGCACATTACATGCAAAGCATGGCATTGCTGTTGCATCACATCATCTTTGACACCCACAACAATCCCCATGTCTCCATATTTCATATCACCTTGTGACAAATATAGATGGATGTCACCTTTATAGTTTGCATCTGTATCGTAGGTATCCACAAACCACTTCACTCCTTCTTCTTTTGTTAACTCAAAGGTCTTGTCAACCTTTATTCTTGGAGCAGTAGTTTTGGCGTGAGTAGACATTCCAAGAACATCGAGTGTGAAGACTTGTGCACCCTGCTCTGGTATACTTGGTACATTGGAAGCGTCCATTCTTGAAAAAACCAAAAAGAACAATGTTAGAACCTAAACAAGGAGCATATGTTTAAGTTAAATAGTACATTTAAAAAAAAACACTAGCATGTGTAGGCGAGGCTCGAACTTAAGTTTGAGCCAAAAGATGTTGTTGTGTACCCTTGCTAGCCACAAGGATGTCATGAGAGTAGTCTTGCAAGTTAGTGCTACATTAAATTTGAGCCTAAAAGTGAAGCTCTATGATTTTTCTAGCTAGAAGGATGTCATGAGGCTAGGCATGCACCCTAGTGCTACATTAGCATATGGAGAGGAAGCTCAAATTTAAGTTTGAGCCTAAAAGTGAATTTTTATTCCCTGATGCACTTGAGGCTCGAACTTAAGATCGAGCCTAAAGGTGCTATTCTATGCCCTTGATAGCCACAAATATGTCATCAAGCTAGCTTTCCATGCTAGTGCTACACTCAAATATGCAAGAGGGTATAAAACTTAAGTTTGAGCCTCTTGTCATTGGTAACCAAAAGGATGCCATGAGGCTAGACTTAAGTTCAATCCTAAGTGTTTTTCTATTCTTGCATGAATCCTAAAAGGACTTAGTGAATCTAGATTTTCATGATAGTGCTATACTAACATATCTAGGTGAGGCTCGAACTTAAGCTCGAGCCTCTTGCCTCTGGTAGCCACAAGGATGTCCCTCGGCTAGCCTTACACCCTAGTGCTACAATAGCATATGCAAATAAGGCTAGCCACAAGGATGTCATGAGGCAAGCCTTGCATCCTAGTGCTAAAGAATATGCACTTGAGGCTCAAACTTAAGATCGAGCGTAAAGGGGTTCTTCTATGCCCTTGGTAGCAACAAGCCCTACATGCTGGTGCTACTCTAGTATATGCAAGTGAGGATCAAACTTAAGTTTGAGCCTACTGGCATTGGTAGCCACACAGATGTCATGAGGCTAACTTTACACCCTAGTGCTAAAGTAATATATACAGTTGATGCTCAGACTTAAGTTCAAGGCAGACTTGCTATATTAGCATATGTAGGCAAGGTTTGAAATTAAGCTCGAGCCTATTTCCCTAAGTAGCCACAAGGATGTCATTAAGCCAGACTTGCTACAATAGCATATGTAGGCAAGGTTCGAACTTAAATTTGAGCCGCTTTCCGTAAGTAGACACAAGGATGTCATTAAGTAAGACTTGCTATACTAGCATAAGTAGGCAAGGTTCAAACTTAAGTTTGAGCCTCTTTCCCTAAGTAGCCACAAGGATGTCATTAAGATAGCCTACATTAGAATATGTAGGCAAGATTTGAACTTAAATTTGAGCCGTTTTCCCTAAGTATCCACAAGGATGTCATTAGGTTAGACTTGCTATACTAGCATATGTAGGCGAGGTTCAAACTTAAGTTCGAGCCTCGTTCCCTAAGTAGCCACAAGGATATCCCTCGGCTAGCCTTACACACTGGTGCTACAATATCATATGAAATTGAGTCTTAAACTTAAGTTTGAACCTAAAGGTGTTGTTCTGTTCCCTTGGTATCCACCACAAGGATGTCATGAAGCTAGACTTTCATGCTAGTTCTATACTAGCATATGTAGGCAAGGCTCAAACTTAAGTTCGAGCCTCTTGCCCTTAGTAGACACAAGGATGTCATGAGGAAATCCTTCCATCCTAGTGCTACACTAGCATATGAAAATGAGGCTTGAACTTAAGGTGCTATTCTATACCCATGGTAGCCACAAGGATGGAATTAGGCTTGCACTCTAGTGCTACACTAGCCTATGCAAGTGAGGATCAAACTTAAGTTGGAGCCTCTTGGAATTAGTATCTCTAAAGGATGACTCTAAACATACTCCCTAGTGCTACAATAGATTATGCAGTTGAGGCTCGAACTTAAGCTCGAGCCTCAAAGTGTTTTTCTTTTCCTTTGGTATCCACATGGATGTCATGAAGCTATACATGCATCGTAGTGCTATACTGACATTTGTAGGCAAGGTCTACACTTAAGTGCAAAGTTTTCCCATTGTTTGCCACAAGGATGCTATTCTATGACCTTAGTAGCTATAAGGATTTCACAAGGCTAACCTTTCCCCCTAGCGCTACAGTATGAAATACTCAAACTTTAGCTTGAGTCTAAAAATATTTTTCCATGTCCTTGATAGCCACAAGGATGTCATGAGGTTGTGCTCTTGCATAGTAGGGCTACACTGCAAGCAAGGCTCTTTCCATTTATAGCTACAAGGATGTTAGGAGGCAAGCCTTGCATCCTAGTTCTAAAGAATATGCACTTGAGGCTCAAACTTAAGATCGAGCCTAAAGGTGTTCTTCTATGCCCTTGGTAGCAACCAGCCCTACATGATGGTGCTACTCTACTATATGAAAGTGAGGATCGAACTTAAGTTTGAGACTACTAGCATTGGTAGCCACACAGATGTCATGAGGCTAACCATACACCCTAGTGCTAAAGTAACATATACAGTTGAGGTTCAAACTTAGTTGTAGACTTGCTATATTAGCATATGTAGGCAAGTTTCGAACTTAAGCTCGAGCCTCTTTCCCTAAGTAGCCACAAGGATGCCGTTAAGCCATTCTTGCTACAATAACATATGTAGGTGAGGTTCGAACTTAAATTTGAGCCACTTTCCCTAGAGCTATTATGCTCTGGCCCTGGTTAAGTCTCAAGCACTTGCATGAGGCAACACTATCATGCTAAAATATCCACAATAAGCTCATGAGGCCACACTAGAGTGGAATATGCTAGTGCTTTAAGAGCATTAGAAGGTGAGGTTTAAGCTACATCAGTTCATTGTTCTAGTTTCTCAACAAGGAAACAAGGCACCAAAAATGAGCTAAATATCAAAAGCAAAGAATCGACGTCAAGTGGAAATGTCACACTCAGTACCCAACCAAGTAAGTGTTGTTATCTATCTTTTTCTTTAAGTAGATTAATTACTTAATTATAGTTTTAAAAAAGTTAATTATAGTACTTATTGATTAAGTACTCTAATTAGAGAATAGCCACTTACTTTCAATTTATAGAGCGTGATTTTAGACGTAGTTGTAGTTTGATTAACTTAATGATAGAGTTTAAAAGGTGTATGAAGGAGACGGTAGCAAACAATAATGAGTATATGTAGTCATTAGAAGTAGATTAAATAGAGATTAGAAACTAATAGAATGATATTGAGGACTGAATTTTGAGATGCAGGTTTAGGAGAGATTAAGAGGAAGAGAGGGACCGATTAAGAGGAGGCAAGGGAGATTACATAGAGAGATTAGAAGAGATTAGGGAGTGATTAAGAGGAGGCAAGGGAGATTACACGGAGAGATTAGGGAGTGATTAAGAGGAGCTGAGGGTAATTACACAGAAAGATTAGAAGATGATATCACACACACACACACGCGCGCGCGCGAGAGAGACAAAGAAGTGCATCTGGATAAGCCTTTTGAATTTGAAATTCAAATTCCAAATCTAGACTGCAATCAAATCTTCACCTGCAATCAAAAAGAGAAAGATATGCACACACACACACACACACACACACAGAGTTAATGTAGAGCGTTTTGGGACTGCAAAAAGATTCATAGAGGAGAGGGAGATGGGAAAGTAAAGAGCCATACCTGTCACGTCGTCATCGGTTTTTTCACAGTCTGCACAAAAATCCAAACCCTGTTTTAATGTAGAAGAGATAGAGAGAGGGAGAGAGAGATATTCTTCTTATATAGAGTTTTGAAAACGAGCCTTGTGGGGCCGCGAGCAGATTCACAGAGGGCAAGGAGATGTAGGAGTAAAGAATCTCACCTGTCGTGCTGTCGTCGAATTCGTCATAGTCTGTAGAAAAATCCAAACCTATTATAATATAGAAGGTTTTAAAAGCATTAAAAAGTATTTAATAGCTTTTCCCACCACCCTACCAAGGTTAGATTAGCAAACTCACATGCGTGGACCAAAACTAATGGTTTTCATGATGGTTAAAAGAAGTGGGAAATTTTTTTTTCATGAAAATTAGCATAACTTTCACATACGTAGTCCGATTGCAAAACTTTTTTTATGAGCATGTAGCTTGAGAGTGGCTCTACGATTTTCTGAACAAACCTTGTTCAGAAAACCTGTTTTAAAAAAAAACGACGTTTAAGGGGTCAAAAAATTCGACGAAGTTAGGGGTGTCTAGAACTAGTTTTTTGAGAGTTTTGGGAAAATAATACTCACAAGTTGGACATAGTTTTGACTTCCCTTGGCTAAAACCTCACAAGATCAATGAGTGAGGGACCCACGTCCACCAACCCTCTTCGTTAACCGATTTCATTGCACCTTTTTGCATGTAAAATTGTCCTGCTACAGCATGTAAAACACCAGGACTATAATCACCAAGAATTGATTTACACATAAACAAGTGAGAGAAAAACCTCATTGTATTTTGAATGTCCATCAAGGCTCAATTGTCATAGAATAATCTACAAGGCCACCTATACTCAAACTAATGTCCTATCCTAAAAGAAAACTATATGACTAACTAGGCTCGAACTTAAGTTTGAGCCACTCATGCAACTACTTTGAAGCCTCACCTTCTTGTAAGCTCCGACTCTTTTGATAGGTCATTCAAGGAAACTGAGGTTTGATGTAAAGCTCATCATTACCTTGGCTCCACCTTACAACTCTTTAAATGTATAATGTAGCTCAAACTTCAATTTGAGTCTCCTTCCAAATTCAAGGCTACTTCAACATAGCTTGGGTTTTTTCTCACACCTCTTGTTGCTCGTAGATTTCTAACACTTGAATGTGCATCTATGCTCAAACTTGAGTTTGAGCCTTCTACCAAATTCCATGGCTGCATCCATGTAACTTGGGCTACATCTTGCAACCCGTGTGACAAGTATAGATTTCTAACACTTTGATGTACATTTAGGCTCAAACTTAAGATCGAGCCACCTACAAAATTCCATGCTTGCATCTATGAAACTCTTTTTACCTAGGTATTTATAGCACTTAGATGTACATCTAGGATCAAACTTGAGCTTGAGCCTCCTACCGTCGTGCGTGGGTTGACTCAATATAGCTTGAGATCCATCTTGCAACTATTTTAAACTAAAGATTTCTAGCACTTAGACCTACATTTAGGCTCCATCTATGCTTCAGCAATGTAACTTAGGCACCATCTTGGACCTATTTTCAGCACTTAGATGTACATTTAGGCTCAAACTTGAGCTCGAACCTCCTACCATCCCCAATGGGTTGATTCAATATAACTCAAGATCCATCTTGTAACTCTTGTGAGCTACATATTTCTAGCACTTGGATGTGCATAAAGGCTCCATCCTCCTATCAAATTCCATGGGTGCCTTTGCAATGTAACATAGTCCCTATCTTGCAACTCTTGTAAGCTTTAGATTTCTAGAACTTGGATGTACATACAGGCTCAAACTTGAGCTCGAGCCTCCTACCATCCTCCATGGATTGACTCAGTGTAGATTTTCTTAATTGAATGGGATGCAAGATTTTTCCAAAATTGTGAGTGTATCTTGGGAATGCATTAAATTTTGAGTTATATGTTCAGACATACAATTTTACTGATATCTCTTGATTTTCTCAAAAATTGCAGGGTCCACAACAAGGTGATTCAGTGTTTTTTTGTTGATGCTTCCACAAGGAAAGCTCGTGGGGTTATTCATTCCACTGATGCATCTCAAAGTTGTGGTTTTGAATTGATTGGCACAACATGTGTGGCGATACATGTACTAGAAAGTTTTGATGACATCTTCTTGATTCCATTTGTCACAATGGATGTAAGAACCATGTCTCAAGCAGTTGGAAGCATCATCAAATGGAAATTGCATAATATTGTTATGGACAGAGGAAAATCTCACACAATAGATGAGGATTTTCTTGTTGGTCAAGAAGATGGCTTGATAGATAGAGTGAGTTGGAAAGAGAAAAGAGTCATCCTTTAGGCTGACAATAGATCTACAAAACTTGGTACTGGAGTGGTATTGCTAGTCCACCCATATGAGGCTATAAGCTGTACTGAACTAGGTGAGAGTAGCTTGGGTTTCATGTGGAAGGGTTGATGCATCCACATCAAAGTGATATTTCAAGTTTGAATTTGGTACGCTGGCCTATTAGGCAGATCACATTTGAGAATGGTGAGCCCTTGATCAAAGACACTGGATCTTCTTCTGCCACTGAGGGTATTCAAGATTTCCTCATGGAAGAAACGGGAGATTCCCTTGACAGCTTATATGCTTGCAATGATGACTATGAGGATGATGGCATAGATAACAACACTGAAACTAGTTTTGAAGAAGGTACCACCAGTACAAAATTAGGTCTTCTTCTTCATACTCAAAATGATAGAGAGTAGGATGCCATTGCCGGTGACTATGATATAAGAGATGGGACAGGTAAGAAAAGGAGTTATGTACATAGAGTAAGGCCTAGAAAAAAAAGGTAATGCTCATGCTTTCAACAAAAAATGTGATGATGCAAACTTTCACAAAGTTGCAACAATTGATTGTTGTGAGATGCGATGCTGCCAGATTGGAAACAAATCCAAAATCATGCAAGCGAGGGTAGACTTTTGGGGACAAAGCTCCACTAGGTGATGCACATTTGTATTGGATTGTATGAGCATGGATCATAGAAAGATCAAGAAGAGGAATGCTTTGAGTTTACTTTTGATGGAAAGAAGGTATCTATTAAAGCATGGAATAAGAAAGTCAACATTTCACAGGCTGCGTAAAAAATTCTTGGATGGAGCATGCAATGGCAATCATGGAAACACTGGAATAATAAGGAAGAGCTTGACATATGTTGAGATGAAAAAAGCACTCATACAAGGCTTCATAGATAATAATGCAGATCAAATGCCACATAAGTCAAGGACAACCATGCATGGCACTTGGGAAACTCAACGTGTTCTACCAATGATGTACAAACAAGTGGACATTTTGCGGGAAGTAAACGAAACACTTTTCACAATGGAACACAAAACGTTGTCACAGCCAACATTCTCAAGGTTGTGGAACACAGTCTTCAAGACATTCACTTTATCAAAATCAAGCACATTCTCTAAATGTGACATTTGCACATCCATAAAGGTCAAGTTGGAGTCTACCAAAAATCAGGTGGAGCGTGCTAGATACATGGCACAGAGGAGAGCACACATGTTGCAACAAATGAGCTGTAGAAATTTGTACTATGCTTGGAGAAGCTCTTCAAAAATGAATCCAACCAAGTTCTTGTGCATTATACATGACAAGATGGACCAGAGTAAGACTGCTATACCACAAATTAAACCAATTCCAAAATCTCTCAATGGAGTTGAGAGGCTTCCAATATCCTTGACAGGAATGCTCACTCATGGACATGGATAAACAGCTTATGGTCACTTTTCATTAGGATTATGGCCGAGTGATCCCAACTTCAGAATTGCATCTCTCTCAAAATGTCTAAGAAACTTAGAAAGAAGAGATTAAAAAATGTTTGGTGACTTGAGCTTAGAAAAATCAAGTGTAGAACCACGAACAAATCTTTTTGATTGTGTTTTGTCTACAGCTTCTCTATATCACCATATGAAAGTGCTTAAGGAGAAAAGCCAGTACTGCAAGGAATAGAGTGCTCAGAATGAAGAGTTAGAGACTGATCTAATCACAAATGTGAATGTGGACACTTAGAATTTTGCTTCTAGATAGGGAAATGATTTTCCAAGGATGCAATCAATCTTTGCTACTAATGCACTTGTACAGGAGGATGGCAATGTATTTGGGTTCAAGAGGTTGCCAAGAACATTGTTGTTGCAACTTGACAATTGTGGTTCCGAAAATAAGAATCGATATGTTTTTTCATACCTATCATTGTTGGTTGCATGAGGAGTATTTGACACTGTACAACTTGGATTTCTTATGGTTGGTCACACTCATGAAGACATTGATGCATTGTTCAGTCACTTTTCTGAAAAGATTAGAAAAAAAGCCATTTTTACATTTCCACATTTGATGAAGATCTTCAGTGAGTGTGTTAGCATGCATCCAACACCTTTTCTCCTACAAAAGGTGGCAGACTTTAAAGGATTTGTAAAGGGGTTCTTACATGATGGAGAAGATAGCTTAGTGGGTCATTCAAAGCCATTGCAATTTAGGTTCTATATGAGTGATGGAATACCTTTGATGCAGTACAAAGTACACCCTAAAAATGTGGATTGGTTACCCGAAAATGGTATAGAGTTATGGAAGAGAAATGACCAAGGAGGAGCCAAGATTCCTGAAGGTGTTCCAAAAGTATTACCACCCTTTGAGTATGTTAAAGACAGTGAGAAAGTTATGAAAGGACTAAAGAAGTATGTTAGTTGGTGGAAAGATCACTTGCAAGAGAAAGGAGATGAAAGTGAGTATGCTAGGTGGATCAACCCAGTTCTTATGTACTGGGAGAATCTCATGCAAGCTATGCAAAACCCTGGACAAAGTGAAAACACTATATTTGATGACTTTTGGCCAAGGAGTATGCGTGAACAAGATCATCCTCTTGAAGTTCCATTGGAAGATGGTCTAGATGAAGCACTTGACATAATCGAGGGCCATTATTGTGGTCCAATGCACAAAAAACCTGCTGAGTTAAACCCAACTCTTGATGTGGCAAAGAGAGACTTTGTACTTGTGCAACCTTGTGATTAAAATTACCCAATTTGGTTAGGAGTGGTAGCAACAGATATTGATCAGAAAAATGACTCGGCAACCTATCTTCAAGTGAAGATACAATACTGGGCACCAATTTCAAAGAAGAAGAATGCAAGTGATGTGGAGGTTTACAAGGATTGTTGGAACAAGTATTGGAGAGAGAACATCAATGATCCTCAACGTTGGGAAGACACTAGCTGCATCATTTGGGCATGGAATCCCAAGGGTGGACGAATTCCTGAAAAAATCAAGATTCCAAAGGCAATAATCCTCAAGGCCAAAGAGAGTCAATTGAAACCTAATGAACATAAGGCACCATCAAATGTCAATGCAAACGCAGAGGAATGATCGCTTAGCATTCACCTTTCAACTTTGTAATCTTCTAGCAATGGTTCCAATTAGTCCACCCATAGCTAGGGTCATTATCAACATTGATAATGGCATCCCACCTTTGTAATCTTCAAGAAATCTTATTCAATATGAATGGTGTTTTTTTTCACTTTAGTCACCCAAGTTTTTCTTGCAACTTACATTTTAATTGTTTTATCAAATGAAGCATGTGTGGGAAGAAAATTTTGGGTGAATGAGCATGTGTGTGTGTGTGTGTGTGTGTGTGTGTGTGTGTGTGTGTGTGCACGTGCACGTGAGTGTGTGTATGTGTGTGTATTTGTAAACTAACATGTGCAAAAACACTCTAGTGTATAGTATGGTTGTTGAAAACAGACCATATTGGATCTTGCAGACTCATAAGCATCCACTAAACATTGTATCTCAGTTTTCATATGTGCAACAACCTAGTACAATACAACCTTACCTCAAGTCCATGAGACACAAAGAATTGTCCCAAATGTGTAAATTTTTCCCTATTTTCCTAAATAGGTGTTAAACATGGCAGCAGGACCATCAAACCCTTCGGCCACAATGAAGCTATTGTTCATCAAGTATCAGTATGACAACAAGCAAGGTGCCAAGATATACAAAGATGGTATGGATAGCTACTGTGTGAAAATAGAAGATAGACCAAGTGAGTTCAAGGACTTAGTGCTTGTGAGCTCTAGCGGAGATAGGTACCTAGATGACGAAGGCATCATGTACTTGGTAGTCCTGAATCCTAACATTGTGGACAAGTGGGGATTGATGGGCACGAAAGCCAAAATAGATGAGGAACCTGAGGAGAAAGCACCAACAATGAGCTTCCCTAATGCGAGATTAAGGTGAGAAAATGAAACTTTGAGAGTCAACACAGACAAGGTCTGTTGAGAGAGAAGGAGAGAACACAGAAGTAGAACCCCAAAGTGTGTAGAATACACACATGAGATGATGTATATATAGAGGGGACCTGGGTGCCATATATAGAGAAGCCATATATTGAGTAGCTTCACATATAAGCTCAACACCCCCGCTCAAATAAGGGTCCCTAACTGTGGATGAAAAAACCCTTGGGGGATCAAGGGAAAAACCCACAGCTCTATATACACCCACCGTTATATTATAAAAATCATTGAATATACAAATTTTTACGAGGAGCTACATCACTCCTGTTACAATGAATGTTTTATTAGGAGTTACATTACTCCTATCCTATCAAATACAATAATGAATACAAAGGTTCAATAAAGAGGTGTAAAAGCTATCGATTAGCTTGTAATCAAAAGTGTCTCCGTGAATCTGGTGTGTAGCTTGTCATCAATATCGCATCACCAAGCATGTCTTCATGTTGTCATCAATATGGCATCACCAAACATATCTTCATAAATCTTTTATTGTCACCAAGATTGTCTTCATACAATAATGAATACAAAGGTTCAATAAAGAGGTGTAAAAGCTATCGATTAGCTTGTAATCAAAAGTGTCTCCGTGAATCTGCTGTGTAGCTTGTCATCAATATCGCATCACCAAACATGTCTTCATGTTGTCATCACTATGGCATCACCAAACATATCTTCATAAATCTTTTATTGTCACCAAGTTTGTCTTCATAAAATCAATTCTTTGATCAATCCTACATAGATCATAGATTCCAAAAAAAAACATGTCATGAAAATTATTAGCATCGTTAATGAAATAATTACGTTCACAATGCCATAAGAGATGGTTCACGACGCCACTCTTTTGACGACATATATACGCACGACAACATATGGTACATAAAGTATAAACGTAAAAGTACAAAATGTGTGATTACGTGATACAAATGATATGTGTATATACTACATAAAACAACATTTATCAATGTAGTGATCAATGAATACCATCAAAGTATTAACAAAATATCATCATTATGTCAATAAAAATGAATAAATGATCATGGTATCAACGAAAAGCATCATGATATCACCGAGAATAATCATTGTATCAACGAAACAACATCATGGCATCACCGAGAATAACCATGGTATCAACGAAATATCATCATGGCATCACCGAGAATAACCATGGTATCAACGAAACAACATCATGGTATCACCGAGAATAACCATGGTATCAACAAAACATCATCATGGTATCAATAAAAATCACCATAGACTCAACGAAATATCATCATGGAATCACCGAGAATAACCATGGTATCAACGAAATATCATCATGGCACCACCGAGAATAACCATGGGCTAAAAAAATAACAGAGAGCGCCCAAAAACTCAGATCTCAAATCTGAGTTTTTCGGCGCCCTCAAGCAAGGAGCAGGTAACGCTCTCCCTCTCTCTCTCTCTCTCTTTCTTCTCCACACACACACACACACAGACACACACACGAGGAGAGGAAGGAGAGCCAGGTATGCTCCTTCCCTCTCCTCACTCTCATGTTCCCTTCCCCTCTTTCTCTCTCCCTCTCTCTCTCTCTCTCACACACACACACACACATAGTGTTTTTGAGAGAGAGAGAGAGAGAGAGAGAGAGAGAGAGAGAGAGAAAGAGTACAAACATAAACAAAAACGCACACACACATACATAAACAAAGAATGCACACACACATTGAGAGAGGAAAAGAGAGAGAGAGAGAGCATGCATAAACAAAAAACGCACACATTGAGAGAGGAAAAGAGAGAGAGAACATGCATAAACAAAAAACGTACACATTGAAACTATCCTAAAAGACGTTAAGGATTAGGTTAGATGTAGACTTACGTTAAATTAGATTTAGGTTTATTTAAGTTAAATTAGATTAGATTTAGGTTTATTTTTAGTTAGATTTACGTTTATTTACGCTAGATTTAGATTTACGTTATAGGAAACTATCCTAAAAGACGTTAAAGATTAGGTTAGATGTAGACTTACGTTAAATTAGATTTAGGTTTATTTACGTTAAATTAGATTAAATTTAGGTTTATTTTTCGTTAGATTTACGTTTATTTACACTAGATTTAGATTTACGTTATATTAGATTAGATTTAGGTCTCCATAGACTGCGATGCCTGCATGAAGCGGGTGAAGAAAGCCCTCAATGGAATATAGGGTATTGCTGCCTTCACTCATGGTGGGCTCCCTCGATCCAAACGTACTGGTGAAATGTCTTCAGAAGATAGGGAAGAAGGTGAATCTTCAGGGCGGCAAGAGTCACTACATCCCCGACAATGACCATCTAGACAACCTCTAGTCATTCAACAGCAACTTCAAAGTTAGTAACAAGAGCAAGAACGGTCCAAAGGGCCAATTGCTGTCGTCAGATGTGGATGGAGATGAGGCAACGTCACCGCCGGAAGTTAACTCTCACATCTTTAGTGATGAGAATGCCAACTCTTGCCGAGTTATGTGAAAAATTATGTGTTAAATCAGTTTTAAGGTTCTTATAATCCCTGTTAGTTTAGTTCTTTGTTTTTAATATAACATAATTTACGTTAGATTTAGATTTATGTTATATTAGATTAGACTTAGGTTAATTTAGGTTTACCCACACACACACACACACACACACACAAGAAGAAGAGAGTTTTAACGTCATAGGAAACTATCCCAAAAGACGTTAAAGATTAGGTTAGATGTAGACTTACGTTAAATTAGATTTAGGTTTATTTTTAGTTAGATTTACGTTTATTTAGATTTACGCTTATTTACGTTAGATCGAGTCCACGCAAGAATTACTTACGGTTTACGGTTTAGAGTTAGACGAACAGTGAAAAGATCTACTGTGAAAAGATGTTAAGATGCTGTGAAGTGCTACAGCTAGAGAAGAGGCAAAGGGGTTTTGTCCACTACATGCAGTATCATGTTGACGTGGGTCTGTAGATTTCTTGTACCCACAAATATAGGTATTGACCAATAAAGACGAGATTATAACCCGGTGGTTCTGATCTCCGTGCACCTCTAGACCGAGGTGTGCGGGGATTGGACATGACTAGAGAATGTGTGTGTGTGTGTGTGTGTGTGTGTGTGTGTGTGTGTGTGTGTGTGTGTGTGAGAGAGAGAGAGAGAGAGAGAGAGAGAGAGAGAGATAAGACAAAGAATTCCAATAGAATATTAAATTTGTTGTCTAGGTTATAAGATTTTTATCCTCATTATGAGTAGTGACGAGGATGTGGGACCGTCCAACCAAAACACCTATCTCTCAACGAGGGTCTTATGTCCTTGTAATCAATGCAAGCATGCTGTGCGACGGACAAGACGTGTTTCTTTGCAGCACGTTCGCGAATTTGGCGAGTTCGATCCATCTATTATAGATCGAGTTGTTGCCAATTATAACTCGTCGGACTCTGACGCTGGCCAACAAGCAGCAATCTTGCAACCCAATAGACGTGTTCGCGGGCGCTTTGGTCAAGCAGCATATGTGAGTCCACAAGATGTAGCCTCTGACAGCTCGGGGGATGATCATGCAGAGCACATTCCCAACGAGGCAATGTTTGAGCCTGAGATTGATGAAATGATCGAGGCATGACTATCTCGGGCTAACAGAATGCTCAGGTGATCTATTGACACTCCTCACTCGGACACTGTAAATCTTGTTTTTTCCCATAGTTGATCTATTATCATGTGTATACATGCAGGGCTTCAAACAAGCGGATACAGAGCATGTGTCACATGTGGACCTAGACTGAATGCACGTAGGGCGCCCTCACTGAAGAAGCAAATCTACGAAGGTCATCAAGCGTATCTTCCAGAGAATCATGTGTTACGCGACGGCTTTTTGGGAAGAGAGCCACCAAGGATGTCTGCACAAGCATGGTTAGAGCAGAAGGAGATGTGCGATGACGGATTGCCTCCAGGGATGAAGAGACTATCTCTATGGTACGAGTTACCATACTGGCCCCGACTCATGATCAATCACTTGCTCGATCTAATGCACATATTCAAAATGTGGGTAATCTACTATGGGACCATCTGACCGGCAAGAAAGATACTTTGGGAGCCAGAGTTGACCTTAGAAATGTGGATCGTATGGAGCAATATTGGCCGCAAACAACGTCTGATGGATTGATAAAACTCCCTAAAGCACCATGGATTTTCACAGGAGCCCAAGAACGCAAAGTAAAAGAGACCATTCGATCTTTGCGGACCCCCACTGGCGTAATGCACTCGCTCCGAACGTGTTTTACTAAAGAAGGAAAGCTTATCGGTTTGAAGTCACATGATTGGCATAAAATGTGTCACGTACGTTCATAGTGGACTTTAATATCATTGCATAAAATGTGGACTTTAATATCATTGCTGCACATACTTTACAGTTTATTTTACCGGTTGCCATTGAGGGATGTTTGTCTCTCGACATCCGTAACACAATCTACAAACTTGCAAAGCTGGTGCAATGGATCTCACAAAAGGAGATCAACGTAGACTCCATACCATTTGCCAAACTAAATGTTGCGGAGCTTGTGTGCATGTTTGAGAAACATTTTCCTACTACCATGCTAACCATTCAGGTGCATCTTCTTGTTCACATAGTTGATGAGGTGGAAATAGCTGGCACAGTTCATTCCAGATGGATGTTCTTCTTAGAACGTTTCATGAAAACGCTTAAGGGATATGTGCGTCAAAAGGCACGTCCGGAGGGTAGCATGGCAGAAGGTTGGTTGGTATCAGAGTCCCTAGTGTACATTGGAGAGTGGCTAGATGGATTTGATAAAGCCCGGGACACGCTATGGCGAACCATAGATGATGAGCGCATATCTGGGATTGTCATGTGCAATCTCGGTGTTGAGAAGAAGATGACGGAAGATCTAGAGACTAAAATCAACCGATTTTGCATGCTTCACAATCCAGTGATGCAAAAGTGGATTTCACAATATGAGGATGCAAAGCAAGAGCGACAAAGGGCACGAATCGAGTGGAGACGGGAAAGACGACCACCGATGCACTATCTGACGGGTCTGGAGAGCCTACCAACATTCATGAGCTTAAGATGGTTGCACAACCAATTGAAAAGCGCACAACAATGCGGTGACGAAGTGACTGAGGAAGAGTGGGAGTACTCTCGGGGTTGCGCGACCAAGGTAAGTTTGCAATGTACGACTAGCTAGTGACTTTATTTCTAAATGTTTGAACGGCCACTCATAATCTTTGTTCGTTGTAGTATAAGTCATACACAGCAGCATGGTGTAAAGGTCGACAATTTAGGGTGGAACGGATCGACAAAAAGCGTTTTACTCAAGATTGTGGAATCATGGAAAAATTTGAACAATCTAGTCGACGACGTTCCTCTGATGCAGATCCTGTGGTGGTGGAACTCACTTACTTCGGCACGCTACAAGAGATTTTGAGGATCGATTACAGAGGATTTTTTGTCGACTTGTTCAACGTGCAATGGTTCAAGATAATCATGGAGGGTCGCAACGCTACTGTGCGTAGAGGAGATTGTGGTTTTGTTGAGGTGGATTCTACTAAGAAATGGACTGACCTAAGAGACACTTTCGTACTACCCGAGCATTGTGAACAAGTAAGTATGTAAATAGTTAACATCCCCCTTTTACAAGTTATGTGCTTGAAAGCTCTCATGTAAGTTATGTGGCTCTGGAAGGTAATATTTCATCCTACAAAGTCTACATCAAACTGGTGGTACGTCATAGAGGTAGCCCCTCGTAGTGCAAGGACGTATGAAGGCTACCATGTGCCAATCACAACGGCATCAATGGAGGAGATCAGAGAAGATGCTCAATCAGAAGCCGCTGCGGTGGTGCCAGACGAGCATCAAGATGCTACTACTCTATATGGGGTGCATGCAGAGGAGCTACAAAATGAAACAGAGGATATGTATTTAAACGGAGAGCTCTATATAGATATAGGAAGTTATGCTGAGTTATGCGAGGATGAGAGAGAGATCTCTTAAAGCCACAAATATTGTATTTGAACAATTTTGCTCCGTGTTGTAAAAGCTCTGGCTCTCTAAGTACCTTCCATGGTGTATAACGCTCTTTTCTACTCGCGCTCACATCTTTTGATTGAAAATTCTGAGTTTTCGACTTGCCTCTTCTATCACTCAATTCATTGCGTCATTGTATTTATATGCGTCATTACGTCATTGTATTTAATGGTCTTTGCGTCATTGTCTACTCTATTCATTCAATATTAAGTTTAAATACTCGTGTGTTTAATGCAGGTATGGATGATGAGGAGTTTCTTTCTTCTTTGTCACCGCAGCAGAGACAGTGGTACGTGGAGCGTCATCGCTCTGGCGCATCATCGCGCATTCCTACTCCATCCGCATCTCCCTCTCTTTCGGAGCATTCGGCGCGCTCCGAAGCTTTGGTGTCGATGAGACGATCTTCACACTTGTCTAGACACCGGCGCTCTAGTGGTGGCAGTGGTGGTTGTTGTGGGGATTCCGCCGCCGATGCCTCCACACCGCCTGGTGTTCGACGAGGCTCTTTACCCTCCCCTTCTTTGCCCGCCCCCACACCAGCCACAACATCGCCATCTACGCCAGGCTTTGCGCGGCTGACTGTTCCTAGCATACACACCTCTACCTACTCCGCCAGGAGCCACCCCACTCGACACTCCTCGCTTCGGGGCCCAGAAGCCGGTGGAGAGACCTGACGTCCGTACCCCCATCGATACGCCGCTAGAGACCCCTGCCGGGACACCCAGGTTCACGCGTCACCGGCCAGAGGGCTTGCCCTACTCCGTCCACTTCAGCGGCGGCATCATCATGGATGATGACAGCAAGAAGGTGATCTCGCGCATGCGTGGTCTTTGCTCTCAGCTATTTAGACACTACATACTAAACAAATGGAGTGAAGTACCAAGTGATTTAAAAGCCAGAGTCATCAGCATACTTCATGATGAGTTTCCCGTTCCAACACGGGATCAGCGCTTCAATGAAGACCTGATGAAGATTCGAATGCGCGAATACTGCAAACACAAGCGTTCCGAAGTGCAAAAAGCAATCAAGCATGGGTGGAACAGGCAAGATTGGCTGGCCAAAGAAGATTGGAAGAATGCGAAGAAAGCAGCGCGCGAGAATCCCGACAAGTGGAAGCAACAAAAGGATACAGCCAGAGCGCGAGTAGAGGCAGGGAGCTCGCACCACTTGGGGAGCGGTGGATGGGCATCATTTGAGGCCGATTTTGTAAGTGTTTTCGCATTGCTCTTTATGTTCGATAGTTTAGGGTTTATGAGTTTTTTAATTCTAACATAATGAAATCTTTGTATGTTTTGACAGTGGTCGATGACAGGACGTGATCCCACACCGTACGAGCGCGAGTACGCAGGCAGGAAGGGCTTAAACGCCCTGATGGACATTCTCAGTTCTCGCGGCGGCATGGTTAGTATTAGGGTTTACTCTTTTCTATTTTTTGTATTGTTTTATAAATGTCGTTATATGTTTATACTTACTGAAAGTTGTCTTATTGTCTTTTTTTGCAGAATCCGACAGATACGCCACTTGGACGCGATGAGACGTTTGACTAGACGACGTCAGTTTAGCCGTAGCTAGATAGCATTAGTTTAGGGTTTCTCATAGCTTATGTATCATGAGACGGATTTTATACGTCTTTTTGAACCATGTATATTATTACATTTGTCACCGCAGTTCATTTTGCCAATCAATTCTTTATGCCTATGATGTTGTACAATTGTCATTATTACATTTGCCAATCAATTCATTTTGCCTATGATGTGTACAATTGTCAATTTTATGCTTGTCAATTTTGCAAACAATGCGTCTTGTGGGTGACTATTTTGGGTCTATTATCTACCCTTGCACTTTTTTAAAAAAGTGAATCAAGTACAATATGGTTGATGGGTGGCAGGGCATTCAATGCCCTGTCACCAAAAAAAAATTCTCTCGGGCGTCGCTATAACCGTCGCTATTTATGGCTCTGTAGCGTCGCTATGAGCGTCGCTATAGACTTCTGTGTAAACGTCGCTATAACCGTTGCTATGACCGTCGCTATGAGCGTCTCTTTATAGCGACGCTTATAGCGATGCCTATAGCGCCACATATAGCAACGCTCTCGTAGCGACGCTATTAGCGACGGTTTTAGCGACGCCGGGGGTTATAAAAACCTAGTGTATTTCCGTCGCTAACAGCGTCATAAGAGCACACAACCTCTTGTAGTGTGGACTAGAGTTTCCTAACCAAAAACCTACTCGACAAGAGTGGTATAGGTCAAAGAGAACAAGGAAATCAAGAGCGAATACGCATAAATCCATGACTCTTGTCAATGACAAAATGGGATATCTAAGGCTTGTAAAAGTTGACGATTGTGTCAAAGACAAGGTCACTAGCTGGTTTATCAAAACTAAACCATGGAAAAACAACAAGAAGAACAAGCACGAAAAGCAAACGACTGAGACACATAAGGAGGGGGAAACAGGGTCTAGAATGACCAAAACAGAGAGGAAAGCAGAGTACAATAAGCTCAAACAGACCCTCAAAGACATATGGACAACTGAAATGGAAACATATGAGGACACGAATTTTGACAAGATGGATGTGCCGTCCCATTATAAGAAGTATACCATACAAGATAGAAAAATCATAGTGCAACAACCGATGAGGGAATTGAAGGAACCTGGTACATCATACGACGGTCCTGAAAAAGCAAAACGACTAGATCTAGCGGAGCCAGGAGAAGATCCAAAACCTACATATATTGGCACGGATCTTACCGAAGAAGAGGAAAAGCTTTTGATAGCTACTCTTAAATAGTATAGAGATGTGTTTGCATGGTCATACAAAGATCTTAAGGAGGTTGATCCAAGTATCTCTCGACACACAATACCCCTTAAGAATGACGCTAAACCAAGCAGACAACGTCCGTATACCTACGATGAGACGTTTGCAAGGAAGATCAATGAGACGTTTGCACACTGATTGGGTTTCACCGATTGTGGTGGTCCCGAAGAAAAATAAAAAGTTGAGAGTGTGCGTCAATCTCAAGAAGGTAAACGCTGCTACAATTGGGGACAACTATCCCCTACCCATTACTTATCATGTAATAGAAAGAGTGGCAGGAAAAGAAGCTTATAGTTTCTTAGATGGCTTTTCAGGCTACAACCAACTCGCAATAAAGCCAGAGGATCAGCACAAGACGGCTTTTGCAACTAAATGGGGCATTTTTTCATTCAGGGTAATGGCTTTCGGCTTAACGAGTGCACCAGCCACATTTCAGAGGCTGATGGGTCATGCTTTTAAAGAATATCTAAGACAGTTCTTAGAAATTTACATGGATGACTTGTGCGTTCACTCTCTCGTGAGATTGGAGCACATAGAGCACTTGACCAAAGTGTTCAACAAATGCAGACTGTATCGGATTTGCCTGAATCCGGAGAAATGTGTCTTCATGGTAAGACAGGGCAAAATATTGGGACATATAGTGTCCAAAAATGGTATTTTGACAGACATGGAGAAGATCAGCGTAATTGTTGATCTACCACAACCAGTAAAGGTAAAGGAGGTACATGCATTTATGGGCCATTGTGGATATTATCGCAGATTTATCTACTCATACGCTATAATTGTGAAACACTTTACGCGTTGATAACTAAATTTGAGTGGAAAGATGAGTGCGAAAAAGCTTTTCAAACTTTGAAGCAAAGATTTATATCCGCTCCAATTTTGAAGGCTCCGGATTGGGAAAAGATATTCCACGTCCACGTACATGCATCAGCATATGCTATAAGATGCATAATTGCACAACATGGAGAAAACAACATGGATTTTCCAATCAGTTACTCCAGTAGACAACTAAACAGTGCAAAGAAAAATTACACAACAACTGAAAGGGAGGGTTTGGGTATGATCTATACTGTGAAAAATTTTAGACATTACCTACTTTCCAATAAATTTGTATTCTTCGTTGATCACCAAGCACTGCTGTACTTGGTAAACAAACCTTGCAGTACAGAGTGGATTGTACGATGGTTCATCATACTACTTGAGTTTGACTTCACGGTTGTAGTCAAAAAAGGAACTACACACCAAAGAGTGGATCATTTATCTAGAATGGTGCATGGAGAAAACCCTGTAGGAGTTGATGATGATTTGCCAGATGCATATCTCTTCAACATAGAAATGGTTCCAAGATGGAGCGAGGATGTAATTCCGTTGTTGACTATTGGGTCATTGAATTTGACAAGACAACCATCTACCATTGCAGCATCTAGATCATTGGTAATGCTGGATGGAAGGCTATACAAATAGGGATCGGATCAAATCCTTAGGCTTTGTGTTGAACCAAGTGAACAGGACTTGTATCTAAACCAGGCTCATGTAAAAACAACAGGGATTCACAAAGGGCATGCACATACGTATCAAAGATTGATGAGAGTGGGTGTATATTGGCCAAAAATGCAACAAAGTGTTCATAATCATATCAAATCATGTATTATCTGCACTTTTCAAAAGCCGATAGAACACGCGACTCTATTCAAGTTATCTGTAGCACCCAAATGGAGTAACTACATTGTAGAATACCTCACCACCAGAATACTGCCTGAAGGGATCAGTAGATTACGTGCAAAACGATCACGAAAGATGCAGAAAACTATGTATTGATTGAGGATAATCTTTACAACAGGGGAAAGGATAGTCAATTGAGAATGTGCGACGAAAGAGGAATACGTTCCTATCTTAGAGCAAGCACATGGCGGACAAGCTGGAGGACATTTCTCAGCTGACAAACATGCCAAAGCAATTCTTATTGTTGCTGGCATATGGTGGCCTACACTATTCATGGACGCCGAAGAGTTTGTGAAACGATGTGATGATTGCCAGAGGACAAAGATTCCTAGAGCACGAGATGACATGCCCTTGAGACCAATGATGGGAGCAAGAGCGTTTGCAAAATGGGGAATAGATTTTGTAGGACCAATTGCACCTCCTGGATATAAAACGCACGCTCAATACATTATTGTGGAAATAGATTATCTAACGAAGTGGGTTGAAGCGAAAGGAACAACCAAAAATGATGCAAAAACGACAGCACAGTTTTTGTATGAGAACGTTTTCACCAGATATGGATTACCAATAGAGATAGTGAGCGATAAAGGGACTCATTTCGTCAATGAAGTGATCGAACTCCTATTGGATGAATTCATGATAATTCACAAGAAGTCAGCTCCCTATCACCCACAAGCTAACGGCCAAGCAGAAAGTACGAACAAGATTTGTGTGACAATTCTCATGAAAATTGTTAGTGAATCGAGAGCTGACTGGGATTAGAAGCTTCATTCAGCTTTATGGGCATATAGAGTAGCGTACAAAACCTCAATCGGAACGACTCCGTTCAACATGGTTTATGGAATTCAAGTGATTTTTCCACTTGAATTTCTTATCCCCACACTTCGGGTAGCTAAAGAATTAGAATGGATGGGCCATGAATTATCCAATCAAATAGATATCCTGGAAAAACTGGATGAAACTAGATTGAGAGCAGTTGTATCAATCTACACGTAAAAACAAAACATGAAATCATTCTTTGATAAACATGTTATCAGCAAGGAATTTGCTACGGGGGATTACGTCTTAATGTATACCTTGAAACAACATTCCCGGAAACTCAAAAGCGAGGCAATGGACCCTATGTGATTCGTGACATATCATCTAGCGGTGCCATTAAGCTTGCGACATTAGAGGGAGAGGAGATGACTAATTGGATTAGTGGCTGCAGATTAAAGAAGTACAACCTACCACTAACCTCAGAGATGCTTGCCAAAATCCACGCTGCAAAGGAGCGCAATAACAAAGCAAATGAGACAAAAGGCCAGAATCAGGATTTTAAAGCGGAAATAGAAATTACAACAACAAAGACTTTCCTCAACCAGCAGATACGGCTCAAATTTCTCTTTCTATAATTCACACTGATGAGCAATGGGAAATAGGAATCGATGTTCGCATCAATGTCAGACTTCTGAATGGCAGATATCAACGAGCATTGATTGACACAGGGGCAAGAGTCAATGTCATCAACTTCTTCACTTACAAGCCATGTTTAGGAAGGGGGGAGTAACTGCTGAATCTAGCAGCAGTGAGGACCATTAAGGGGTCCAACATGTATATATGTACATAATACGTGTGTTGTTTTTTTCATTTTTTAAAGTTCGATTTCGAACAATGTTGATCAAAATCTGGCATTTTTTGCGTTTTTATCATCCAACCAGTATAATAATGAGCTGTTATGACAGAATATGGAGCATTGGGATACTCCTAGTGAAAATATATGCTTAGGGGTGAGTATAATAATTTTTGGCTAATTTTTGCCATTTAATAATTATTTTCAATTTATTTTGTTTGATTTTCGTTAATAATCTTCCAAAAATTAAAAAATATCGCCCACAGTGTCAAAATCAAGTTCTTGAAGCAAACGCCGAAGTATCATGATAGGGTTATGAAGCATGGAAGATATGAAGCTAATCTGAAGATGTCGAATTTCATCCTTAATGATCTTGACCACATTTCGCCAGAATCGCATCAAATGGTCATACGACGCGAGAATGACGAGCGGTTCGACCCACAGGTGGTATACAAATTATCTCGAGATCAAAGGTAAGGAAAATCAGCCCTATGTCACGAAAACCTCGAGAAGATATGGGTCAGGTAGGCCAAATTCATTGTTCATTTTCAAATTTTGAGAGAGAAAAAGAGAGCTTCTTGACCTAGAGCGAGCTGCCACATTTCTACTCCATATGGACGATCGGAGCCAGCATTTCATACTAGATTTCACAGGTATGTTCCTTATCAAGTAAAGATCAAGTCTATTACGAATGCAAGCGCGAATCATTGCACAAACGGGTGCATTTACCAAATCAAAGTCGGATTGAGTCGAATAGGTCAAGGGCCCTTAGAGGCATCATGACAAAACTTTTTCAAGCACAGAACACATCAATGTGTTGCCCACAATGTCAGGAACAAAGCCATGTGGTCAGATATCATTTTGGAGGTGGTACAACGATTGCGATCGGTGTACCCCACTGACCAAACTTGGCACAGAAATTGCAAAAGGCATCCTCTCAGCTTCACCAACAACCTGCAGGTGTCAAAAATCAGTTTGGGTTCTATGGTAGGATCGCGATCGGTGCCCCTAGTTGCAGGTTTTAGAAATTTTGACATGGCCCAGGCTTAGAACTCATTGAGGGATACACTCTCTTGAATTTTCATGAAAAATGCACAAATTTTTCTCATAGAATGGGCCAAATTTGTGAAACACACCCGAATCGGGAAAATTGATCTACAAATACCAAAATTCGACTAAAAATTATGACGGATGGTTTGAAAGGCGTACCTATCCGACTAGGAGTCAGTATAGTTGTAGAAAATCCCAAATGGATCTCAGAATCTCCTACAACAACGGAGATGACCATTCCAGTCTCGAGTGATCACACAAGGGAAGAATTTGGCCGACCTAATGTCAAAGACTAAAAGGCGACTTAGAGATGCCCAAATATCCCATTGGTATCCAAAGAATGCCTGAAAAATGCACAAGTCCGACTTAGCGGGGTAAAATGTGCCTGATCAAGTCAGAATCAGACAGTGGAGTAGGCTGATGATAGCAACACATCATGGAAGCAGTAAAATCTCAAAAACTAACATCAACTAACTCCAGGCTCCAACCAGAATTCATCAAGAAAACCCAATATGGTTAGACTTAGTAAAATAAGGTCGAACGGTGAAAAATTGCTCTTATTTGTTCATTTTAAGTCCAAACTTGAAAATAAATCATCAGTGCGCTAGGCAGGCATAGGAGACTAAAGCCATCCAATTTTCACCCAAAAAAACCTAGGTACTACGATCGCAATCGGTGTACCTTAGCATCAGATTTTGACCAAAACCTAACACATATCTTGTACACATCTTGTTCAAGTCACACATCAAGCTTCAAGACAATTGGACATCAAAAACCCATGAAAAATCAAAGTCTAGTCCAAAACTCCCCGGTAACCCAAAATTGGGACATATAAACTCCAAAGTGGTTCAAATAAAAGACAAAGTGGACCAAAATGACCCTCTAGCTATGAGCAAACCACTCATGTGGTCAAATGTTTTTTTTGGCCTCTGTACTACGATCGCGATCGGTGTACCTCAGGCCCAGATTTGGCTCAGATTTCAATCATTCATAGCTCTAGTCTTCCTAGTCCCACTGGTGAAATATAGACAAGAATAGATGAGATTTGTTCAAGTTATGATCAGTTTTAACTTTTGAACTGCTTTTTACTAAAAGTCTAAATGCTACTGGTTGCAAAAGGAAAATCCTGACAGCTTGTGATTCTAATGACACAGAATTCCTCGCCAAAAGCAAGCAAGGCAGTGGACAGCAGCACCATATGAAGTGGATGAGCTCTCTACAAACGAAGAAGCTCACATCTCGAATGAAACACTAGCTCAGATCCCTGGTCACATTTTCATCGCGGAGTTTAGGGATGGTGATGGTGATATGGTAAAGACGACTATCATGCCACGGGAAATATGGAATCTCCACCGAAGGCCGGAGGTCACAAAAGTCGTGCGGGCTGTGCATTTGGAGCAGTTTTTCATATTACAGCCATGGGGAATAGACTACATGAGGGCCCACGAGCTCATGAGCTTGATACAGTATGATGGGCAAGCAATGCTCACCGACAAGGATGGTTCGAAGGTAAAAGTAAAGATCACAAAAGAAATCATCAACGAAGCTTTGCACTTCCTTCTAGGGCAACACAACTTTCTGGCAAAGACCAAGTCACTGGATAACGAGAAGGCATTTATCAAAGCAAAAGGAAACAAGTACAAGTACAGTGACATGATATACGGTGAGCTGGAGTTACCGATGAGATTGATCTCTCAACATTTCAGAGTAAAAAAGCCTCCTCGCTACACCGAGCCGATCCTACACATTGCGGTGGTCATGGCTCTAGCAACAGCTGAAAACAGAACCATCAAATGCGATTATGGTTCTTACATCTTGGAGAACTTGGTCGAAGAAAATTTGAAAGGCTCGACAAAGAACAAAAGCTACATGAGTGTAGGGCCAATGCTAACAAGAATAGCATACCAAGCTTTGGGAATGATTGAAGACTTGCCGGCGGCCAGTTCTCAAACGGCCTTGATTCAGAAAGCAAAGCTGGTTGCTCACTCAGTAAGGACGACCACTAGCGCAACATCATCACGCTCGGCCAAGGAATCCAACAAAAGCTCAAGTGATGAAGAAAAGACGGAGACTGAAGACGAGGGAAACTCTCAGGGGTCAAAAGACAAAGGACCATCAGAATTTGAAGAAAGAGAGGAGGAAGACTCCACCACACCGCTTGAGAGAAGAAAGAGGGAAAGAAGTACAGTGCCGCAGTCTGAACTTCAAAAAGCATATGTAGAGGCCCAACAAAGAATTGAGGAAAGAAGGACAAACTTGCGGGCCGTCAGAAAGGCAAGGACTGCTGCAACACAACAAACGAAAAAACAAAGATTCGAGAAGGAAAGACTATCTAGAATAGAAAATGCAGCTCGCATACGGGCTGAAAAACAAAGGTTAGAAGCATAACAAAAGGCTACAGAAGTGGACGTTTCTTCTGAGTTCACTGAAGGAACAAAGGAGAAAGAAGTGGTTGAAGACCCGAACCAAGCAGAGCAACGGAAGAAAGCTCAAACAGAGAAGAATGTGGAAGCACGAAAAGCGGCAAAATGGACTCGCCAAAGAATACTCAAGATTTTAAAGAAAAGAAAAGCGAATGCGTCTGCTTCACAGCCAAGGGAAGATTCATCGAAAAAGAAGTATGTACAAGAAGTGGAGAAATCACCACCTCCTCCCTCGCCGAAATCTCCTTCTCCTCCTCCTTCTCCATCAACCAAAAAACCACCACCTCCTCCTCCTTCTCCATCAACCAAAAAATCACCACCTCCTCCTCCATCTTCTGCACACAAAGAGTTTGTGCCCCCTCCTAAAGCAATAGGATACCAAGAAGCCTGTCGGGCAATGACTGATTTTGACTACAAAAAAACCTTACAGGAATTAGAAAGACGATTCAAATGCCAGCACGTGGTGCTAAGAGAAAAAGAAAAGCAGGTACAGGAGGCTCAACAAAAGCAAAAAACTGGGCAAGAGGAGTTAGAGAGCCTGCGGGCACAACTGGAGCTCACAACAAATGAAAGAGACACTAAGAAGGCTCAGTCTCTGATCAGAGACCTGGTGGATGTCAGGACTGAGTTGACAACCAAGGAAAAGGAATGCCAAGACTTGACAACAAGGGTAAACAAAGCGACGGAGAAGCTTGCTTACGAAACGCAAGGTTTTAGAGGGTTAATAGTTCATACATCACTGTCAAAAGTACTGTGACAACCTTGATGGCGAACCACGAACCTGCTGGAGCATTGGTCTCCACATCAGACAATGCTATAGCAGTGAACACCCTAGCGGCGCTGAAAGGGGAGCTAGAGCAAGAAAACATTCAAAGACAACTGCTCTTATCGGGAATGATGGCCCAGACGGCGGCCAACGAGCAAAAAGTGAAAGAGCTGGAGCAGCAACTCGCACAAGCAAGGGCCGAGTTAGAGACTCAGAAGCAGATCAGTGACACATTGCTGAAAGAAAAAGAAGCATTGAGTTCTCAATCGCAAATCACAACAGAGGAAGCCCAAGTGCAACCGCAACTACTGCCAGGACAAGAAATGCCTGACTTGCCTGAAACATCACACCAAGGAGAACAAGAGCAACGATCAGCAAAGGCAAATCTGGACATAAGAGATGATCTAACTCAGACCATCAAGGACATGCCAGAGGGACCAGCAAAAGATTACATGATATAAAAAAAGAAGATAATGGAGTCAGCGGCCCTGGCATTCTTACAGCCAAAAGAGCAGGTGGAGGCGTTTGGCCATGAGTACCTACCTTTTCCCTTGATATGACACGAAGCAATCCTATGGAAGGAGAAGATGCGGCTGACCCTGCCACGAAACAAAGACGGGGGTTACGAAGGTGTAGCACTGACAGCTGAAGAAGCACAGGTACTCATAGATGACCACCCAAAGTGGAGGTAGAAGTGGCTGGACAAGCGGCCACAGGATCTAACCAGCTACCACAACGCTCCTCAGCACATTCAAATAGATCCTACTTTCTACCCGGTCCCTAGAAGACGCACATGGAAGGAGTTTGCCACATGGAAAGGCTCTAGGCAGCAAAAGCTGAACTACCCAATCCTGACAGCGCAAAATCCTCCTACAATAGCCTATGTAGTCAACACTCTGAATTCGACAATCTCTTTGCTGCGAGATGTCCCCGACGTAGCCTGTCAGATGCTGGTAAAGATAGCCCGAATGATCGTCACCTGCATCCAGGTGTTCAAAGACACTGAAGGCGACGATCATCCGTGGAATCTGTTTTTAGAAGGGCATCAAGGAATTTGCTGGAATTTGCAAGATTCACCACCACGTCATATCTTGACGGCAATGTACCTGCCTTCACATTACTTGCAGACGTTTGAAGAGGCCTTCGTCAAAGGTTTTTTCAAAATCGACTTAACGTGTGCTGGTATGCTATGTATTGTGCCTTGAGGTCCTGTGGCGAAGGACCTCAAGGCACAATACATAGCATACCAGCACACATTAAGTGAAAATCCTTTCAGACAGCATCAAGAAGCCCTGGAGACTGTACTCCACACGCAAAGTTTTTCAGCAACACTTGCCTCCTTGGAGCCCCATCAACGACCAAAGCTCTGAACATGCACGAGGACGTGCAAGGATAAGGAAGGTGGAAGTGTTTGGTGGAAAAAGCCGTGGTTTCCAGAGAAGGAGTCACATTTTTGTGGGAAACCCTTGTAAAATTCTTTTGTAAGAGAGCATCTCTAAGCCGAGAACTTGTAAAAGAATTTATGATTATTTTTCTGGGAGCAATTGCATATTAGACAGCCAGTTAGAAGTTTAGGAGCTTTTGGCCGGACAAGCCGTTTCTAAAGACCTAAACTATAAAGGTCAAGTTTTGTAAGTTTGAACATTATCCTTTTCTATCAAAAATTGAGAAGACAGCGTACGTTTGAGAGCTTCCTCTTGCTCCAACTTGTAATCTTCGCTACTGTGGCTATCGTAATCCGAATTCAGATTCGTTTATTGCATTGTGTTCCTCTTACTTTGCCCTTCCTTCCAAGTGTAATCATTCAAGATTCAATGTAGGTGTTCAACAACGAGTTTGAGACCTTAAATCGCTATTTTGAGTGTTTAAACGCGTATTTTCTGTTGTTTTGACCCTAGGAGAGGCATTAGGGACCCTAAATGGACCCTTTAGGACCACTTGTTCACTGTTTTTGCTGACTTTGGGATGAACGATCGCGATCTTTGTATCTCTCCAGAATGCAGTGACAGTGATAGGATAGGTTCTAAATAGTCCCCTGTAGTTCCTATTCAAGTTTCGTGCGAATCTAACATGATTTACATGGTAAATGGGCGTGATGAGTGTAGAGATGTGTAGAAGGACATAGGCAGATTACTTGGCTTTACTGTGTATGATTTGCTTGCAGAGTTAGTAGTTGCATCTCATTGAGTTCACTTCATTAGGAATGACACCCTAGTGAGTTTCCATGCCTCATCTTGGTCGCTTTCCTTGTATTGACATTTTATGTTGATGCGTGAGAGCTATGCTATGGACGCCCATCGCAGCGACCCGCAAACACACAGTGAGATATGAGTGGAGAATCTTCTACATCGAAAATCCTTCTCGAAAACATGGAAGTAATTGAGACATCCTTTGATGTCACATGTGCTACATTTGTTCCTTGAAGCACCCATCAACTCCATCTCTTACACTACATCCTTTTGTTCGATAAATTTCTCTTATGCATATAGGGTGTCCCATAATTGACACTTGCATTAGACACTCTTCCTTTGTTTCTCCCAAGCACTCACCTTGCATGACAGGTACTTCAAGTCCAAAGGCTCAACTCCAATAAGAGCGTATACCAAAGGCACTTTTTTCCCACTGTGTTTTTTCCCTTTGGTCATCCAGGGTTTAGACCCTAATCTAAAAACCCTCATCATCAACTTTTTGTATATATTCCTTCTACATCAACCGGCAACGACTTGGAGCAAAAACTGCAGGTCTCCATATGTTTATCAAGAGAATCTTTTATCCCCTCCAAGGTCGACAACAAAGCCCCATCAACCAATGGCAAGTTAAATAATGGCCTACAATGACAAGCAATGACAAATTCCGCAAGAGAGTCATCAACAACAATGAAAAGTAGCTCACACAGTGCTTCAACATTGGTGAGCTATTGCAGACAACTCAAATTACAGTGGACATGGAAAACAAAACCCAACATAAAATCCATGCCACAAAGAGGATTAGTTCTATAAACTCAAAATATTAAAATCCTTCTTCATGGTGGCCAAGACTGGCAACAAAGAGGCGAATGCACAACAAGAAGCAAAGTTTCCTCGAAAATCAAAGATCAAGTCACGTATCAACAACATCGTAGATATGAATCAGACAAGGAAGGGGGAGGTCATCAACACCAAAGATCTTCCGAAGCTAAAGACCAACCTTGAAGGAAAAGATTCAACAATTAATGGAAAGAGGAAGAATGTCATATAAAGACAATGGGAAAACAATGACATTAGGAAGAGGATGGGGTATAGGAGGGCCTCTTTATTTTCCATGAGCTTATGGAAGTGATTACCATTTTGACAAATAGGTATATGCCATGTGTGCAAGAATGGTGGGTGTATAAGAGATGTGTAAGAGTGATCAAAGGATGCACTTTCCCCCCCAGAGTTTTATGATTTTCAGCCTTTCATAACTCCCACATATGATCTCCGATCTGAGCGGGCAGATTATAGATCTACAATCTACATGTCAAGCTCTTTCCATAGATATGCTACATGATATGGTTTTACCCATTAGATTTTAAATTCCATTTTGGGGGGAAACTTTGAATTCAAATAAACTAGCCGTTTTGCCTGTTTGAATTGAAAAGCTATCCTTTGATTACTTTCTTAATACAAAAGGTTTGACTTCCTTAAACTGCCAAATCAGGAGGCCCTCCTAGACCCCATTCTCTTCCTAATGATAACTTCAACAAAAAAGCTCTCAACAAAAAAACATAAGGAGTTCCATAGTGCTGAAGCTAGTGAAGTAATACAAGTCAATGAAAAAGACATAACATCAAAAGAACTCAAGAAGGGGGGAGTGTCATCAACGACAAATCACTTCCCAAGCTGAAGTCCAACCTTGAAAGCTGAAGACAACCCTATGACAAGACTGCACAAGGTCGTGTCAAGGGACGACAGAAATTAGGAAGGGGGGAATGTTTGAGGACAGATCAAACCGGCGCCCAACTGGTCGGACACATAGCCGAACATCACATTTGTAGTCTATTATTTTGCCGAGCTAGTGTAGTGATACTCTCCGTAAATCCTAATTCCAGAGTAGCAGTCAATTTTCCGAGTTATAATGTCGTAATGAGATTTGTAAACGTCCATGTGAGTCAGCCACTGGCCATTTAGAATGCCCTAGGTATAAATGTCAATAACCTTAATGTGAGAGGAGGCTTATCTTTAGAGAAGAAAAGAGCTCTGTTGTACGTACGCTCAAGCTATGAGCTGCTCCAATTTGTCATTGACGCAACTAAAGAATGGGTAATCAAATTTCATTTCCAAAACTCGCATTGTGTTTCTCTCTCTTTGCTCTTTAAATTAAGTGTAAGCATTGTCAATTTTGCTATGGTTCGTGACTATGTGTCTATGAGCTGTAATTGTAGATTTGAGTGCTTAAATCACTGTTTTTAGTCGTTTTGACCATAGGAGAGTGTTCTTAGACCATAGGGCGACCTTTTTGGACTGATCTGTTGCAGTTTTTATTATCTTTTTATGATGGATTGTGATTTTGGTACCTCACTAGATTGCGGCCAAACTATGATAGTGTCCCTAGGTGTCCTAGACCTCCTCCTAAAGTTCCTTGCATTTCAAGTCCGTTTAAGTGACGAATGGCGTGATGACCTAGAGCTATGAGAAAGAACATAGGTAGATTTCCCTAATCGTTGAGTGTTGGTTTGCTTGTAGAGTTGTTGTGTATGCTTGTTAAGTTTCACTTCGTGAGATTGACGATCTCATAGAGTCTCTGTGCCCCATCCGTGTCACTTTCCTGAGTATTGACATTATGTTAGTACCAAAAAACTATGCTACAAACGTCGTCGTGGTGACCCACTAACACTTAGATCCATACAACAAGCGGTTGTTTATGAGGGAAAGAAGATGCCTGATGCCCGTGGGGATGCTGCGATCAACAGAGGAACGAGCTCGTCTACACAACTTGCACATCGAAGAGGTAGAGAGTGAGGAAGAAGGAGGCGCATGGAAGAGGATAAAAACGACGGGCTTAGGTCCATCTTTTTTCACTCGTGACTCGTGACTACCACCACCTTGCATGGTGCTCCCCCTCATTTGAAATTTCCCAAGCCATTTGTTTCTTCTCTTTGCGGATGTGTTGTAAAGACCGTGTAATTCTTGAACTCTTGAGAAGCTCCTTCTACCTTTCTCTATGAATAAGTCAACTATAAGTCCATTGGTGTAACTCTAATAGGCTATTGGCCTTATCCTTTCCTCCCCCATGTCTAGTGTGCTTAAAGTAACTTGTTCTTGCCATGTAGTGGGTTTTTTCCATGCCTTGTGTGGACCGTATTGATAGTCATGAGCCGTATGTCTTGGCAAAATATCGACCATGGTTGAACAGTATGTGCTACATTGAAATAAAACAAAATGGTGAGTAGAGTACAATTTTAAATTTTGTTTGTATATGTAGCATGCTAACCCACCATGTAATGTGTGATATGTTTTTCACCCCACCTATAAGGTAAGCCTTCTTCCAATCCATTCCCATCTGCAGCTGCTAGGCTTTAAGAATGTCCAAAAAGATGCCAGAATATCCATCTTCTCATGCTACTATTTATTTTGGTGAAAAAACTATTCAGATATTTGTTTATGCATAATACCCACCCCAAGTGGAGTGCCTAGGTGCTTGATCAAAATTCCCTTGCCTATAACTTCTCACGAACAGTCTGCGGGGTCGAACAAGTCACTTTTTAAGAGAGATATCAATCTTGATTTCTCAATACTGCACATTGAGCCAAAAGTAGAAGCAAAAAGCTGAACAATCTCTAGGGATCTTTTTAGAATTTTTGGCTTGGATTTAAGAAAGAGCAAAGAGTCATTTGCAAATAGCTTTGCAAGCAGTTGTTTTACTCTCGCAAGTGAAAGACCTTGAATTTCCCTTTTTGCCACATTTTCCTCGAAGTAAAGTCATCTTTTGATGAGAGCCAATTGCAAAAAGAAGTGGGGAAGACTTGCTTGATTGCATGCTTGACCTCAAACCCTCCCAGTATCTTGTTGTTGAAGAGAAGCTCAAAAATAACTTTCTTCCCCAAGCGTACAAACTATCGCATACATTTTGGGTCCAGATCCCAAAGCCTTCATAATAGCGTCTACTCCTACTTATCATGCGAAATGGTGATAATGGTGTTTTTGGTTGCTTTATGGCCTCTCCGGACTCTCAAGCTCTCCTCTCACCGCTTCTACCACTCCAACTCCTACTCAAGAACTCGACTACTACCTAAAACTATCTTGGTCTACCTAATCTACCTAAGTCGAAGGATCTAGGCCAGACACACGCTTCCTAGACTCCCTCTAAAACCTAGAGAGTTCTCCACCCTCTGATCCTATCTAAATGTAAAACAAGACTCCTGGCAAGCCAAAAATCCCAATCCTCAAGGATTAGTCTCGGTCACCTACTTAAGGTTTTCGTCCCCGGCAACGGCGCCAATGTTGGACAGATACACCGCGACGGACGTCAGCACAGCGAGAACTCACCTAGCATATAATGTCAACTAAGGACGAAGCTCGACCTGCAGGCACGTGGAAGCAAGCATAAGGTGTCAACCTACACTCAACCGACTCCTAACTAATTCCTACAGAGGTCTCTACCAATTGTCTAAGTCACAGCCTTCAGGAGTGCATAAGAGGAAACTTCCTACAATGCTTTCTAGAGCCGAACACCCATCAAACAATCTCGAAACACCATAGAACTTGAAGGAGACCCTACTAACACCAATAGGACGCTCTCCCTAAGGTCTATGAACCAAAATCCCAACCCAAAACACCCGGTGCAAAATCAAGTAGGATGTCTGGCCGAAATATGCAGGTCTTCGTTTCCAAAATCTAAAGTGCCTAATGTGTAGTTCTACTCAATGTGAACGCGTGGATATGCTGCAATGCAAAATCGGACAACGTATGCTCACCCAAACACTAGATGAACCTCATAGAAAGAGCTCGCAAAACCGGACCGCACGCACGCACTGTAGGTATCGGCGTGTAGCTCTCGTCGCGGACAACACGCTGCACTTCTCCACACTCGATTCCAACCACCGGAGCACACGTAGCGTCAAGATGAAGCTCACACTCTCTCTCGTACACAATACACTCACACTCAGACTTCAAAACTTGTTTTAAAAATGACAAAAAGGTCTTTCATTAAGGTCAAAAAGTGGTATATATACCTTACAATTCTCAAACCCTAAAGTTCCAAAATCAACCATTTACTCAATCTAACTATCAAAACTAAGATACAATCTAGAAACTTCTGTAAGTCCCAATATTTACAAGGTGAAAAATCAGGTTTTCCTCAATGAATGAATAATTACAAAAATAATAATCTTCCGAGTAGTTAGATGTCATGGGGTGTGTCCATCTTCTAACAGTCCCCCCCTCCTTGCTCATGTCGTCCCCGACATGGCCGCTGATGTGCTTCTTCATCGTATCGTTTCTCGCATCTTTAGCAGTGATTCGTATCTTGCATGCAGGTTCATCATTATCTGGCCAAAAATGTCAGTGTTTATTGTGAAGAAGCCTGTGTAGAACGCTTCTTCAAAAGCCTGGAGGTGATAGGATGGTAGAAACATTATCCTCTGATACATTGCATGTATCACCTCCTTGGAAGGTTGACCAGACAGATCATAAGCGCATTTGTAAGTATCCTAGAAGAAAAAGATGTTGTCGATCACCTGGCCTGGCTTGAAAGTCTCAAACACTGCTAAGAGGGTTTTGCTGATTTTCTTCATCATAATGCATGTAAGGTCAGGTGAGCCAGTGAACAACTTGATGGCGCCCGTTAGGGTTTTCACTATATATTGGACACTTATTCTCTCACCTGCCTTCAAGCTCGACAACGTAGGATAGTTCAGCCAAGTGGGTTGTCTCCTTTGCAATATTTCGTGCGCTTTCCACGTCCTGATCCTTGGTAGAGGACAAAAGCTGAGGTTGTCTCTGATATTTTTTGGTGCCTCTACCAAGTGGATTAGGTATTGTGGGTACTTTGTAAGCCAGGCCTTCCTCCACTTTGGCTGAGAATCAACAATGAGCCTGACCCCTTCTTGTTGTGAGGTATCTGCATTGTAAAGTGGTACCGTTGGCTCTTCTAGTATCCGCTTGTTTATGGGCTGCCTCATATTTCAACAATGGATATGGGAGAGAGGGTTGAAGCCCCTCGCGCCTGAGGTTGCTGGCGTCGATCTTCTGAATGGTCATAGACTTGAAAACCCTCTGCTCCCACTACAAGGCTTCCTTTGTTGTCTGTTTGAGCTCCACCTCTACTGCTTTACGTAATTTTTCTTCCTCTTCCTGTGTTAGATCCTGTGGCTCTTGAGAGGATCCTTTTAGGATTTTCTCTTGCATAGGCGTGTCCACCGAATCTACCACATTTTCTAAGTCAATGCCCTCATTGGCTACTGGCCCTGTGCTCTCTGGATCTCCTGCTTGCTGTCCTTTCAACTCCTCAATTTGCCTCAGGAGTTTTTGCTTTTCCTTTTCCGCTTCTTCGTCCATATTCACAAGGAGGTCATTTAATTCGGCGTTTATTCTTTCCGCCTCCTTGAGCTTTCTCTTCATGCTTTCTACTTTCTCTTGCAGGGCTTTTTGGCCTTCTTCCATTCTCGTTTGCATGACGATAGATCCTTCTGCCATCATCAATCTCGGATTTTTCTCTAGAGTCAGCTCTTTCTGGAGTTCTTGCATTTGTTCTTCATAGATTTGACTCTCAATCGTGATTTGAGTCGAGCTAGTAGCTTTGACTCTGGCAGGTGATGCTCGTAGCCTCTGGATGGTCTGATCTTTTACTTTGAGTTGGTCCTTGAGCTCAAGGACCTCATCCTGGCTGGCTTCTTGATCTATCTCCGCCTTTTCCTTGGCGTTTCTCATGGCTTCTACTTCTTTAGACTCTTCAGCGAGCTGTAGGGTAAGGTTATCTCTTTCCCTCTCGGCATCTAGCAGTGATTTGCTGAGCTGCTGACATTCTTCATCAACTGCTTGCATTTTGTTTGCGACTGCTTGATTTTCTTCCTCCATTGCCACTGGCATCTTTGTAGTGCCCTTGCTAGGCTGGCCTGTAGCTCAGCTTCCCTCTCTTTCTACCTTTGGCTTTGTCCTTGTAGAGAATCTACTTCCATTTTAATCTTCACTTCAGTGTCTTTGAGAGCTGCCATCTCTCTTTTTGAAGCCATGGATTATGCTCTCAACCCGGTTAGCTTCATCATCACCACGTCCCAGTCGTTGGAGGGCGGGTGTAGGTCCACTGTATCTGTGGAAATTTCCTTTAATTCCACTAGCCTGATGCCTTGCATTTTTTCTTTAGGCCCTGTCCTAGCCAAGTCGAATGCGACTGTGGCAGCTTCTTCCTTCATGTATCCTGTAGCTAGCAGGTCCAAAAATGCGTAATAAGAATCTTCTAGTTCTTTTTTCTCGCTTCGAGGCTTAGCCTCTTCCTTTGGCTTTTGCTCCTGACTCTGCTCTTGCTGTCCTGCTTGCCGTTCTTCTGGTTTGTCTTCAGCCTCCTTATCTTCTTGTGGAGGGCTCCTAGGAGGTGGTGAGGACGGTGGTGATGGCTGTGGGCTGGGTTTAGGGCTGGCCGGTAGAGATGTAGGCTTGCCCTTTAAATCCCTGTCTGCTTTAGTTTTTCTTTCTCTCTCTTGGCTCTCTTGCTCATCTAGCATTTCTGTCGTATTTGTTGTACTTCCTGTTCTATGAAAGGGACATGCGGTATATTCTCTGATGCTGCATCAAGAATCTCAAAATTCTTGATATAGTCCTCAAATCTGTCCCTTTGCACTCTTCGGGATGATCCCGACATTGAATCTAGAGAAGGCTTCCAAAGTTCACTTAAATCACCCTTGAAGGCTCTCTCTGCTCGGAAGCTTTCCATCAGCCTCTCTAATCTTGCCGCTTTCTGTGACCTTGTTTTTTTTGTGGGTACTTGGGTAAATTCCTTCTTTCCTTTCTTTTGCTCCGGCTGCTCCTCTTGAACCGGCTCTAGCCGTCTCTTCAGTCTTGTCGCTACCCTTGGTGCTGTTTGAGGCTCGTCTTCTTTGTCTTCTTTTAGCCTCAGCCAGTCGTTCTGAGACGGGGGGTCAGGCCACCTTCCTTTTGCGTGTAGTGCCCCATAAATCACCTTGGTGATTAGTTCTTTTGGCACCATATAGGTTTTCTTCTTGTTATCCATCTTTACTAGGTTGTCATGTATATATGCCGCATAATTGATTATCTTTGGGGTGCCTTTCGTCATTGCCCAATTGAATGTCGTGGCAATTGCACCTGGTGGCATTCTGTACTTTTGTGGCCTCTTTGTACACATGTGGAAGTATTGTTTATACAACTGGCTCATGATTGCCACTCTTGGGTTGGAAATATCTTCAAAGGTGTAATTCCCTTTCTTCTCATTGTACACCTTTACCTCATCTCTTCTTTTCGTTACACTATCCCCCTTGTTGGAGAGGTCTAGTGCTTTTGCTACAACCTGCTCAGTGATGATTATCTCTGTTTCTGGCCTGCCTTGTAGATGTGTTACTTTGGCCACTCCATCCTCTGATGGTTGTCACAAACTCCGAGACTCTCTTTATGTCCACCCCTGCCGGTATTGCTTCAAAGTAGTTGTGGAGATCAATCTTCTCCATGTACCCGGCCATCTTGCTTCGTACGAACTCATTGAGTTCTCACGGCAGCATTGGTAGCTCGATGACATTGCCTTCAGTGTCTTTGAACACTCCTTGGTAGATCTTTAGGTCGTTGGACTCTAACAAGTCTTCTTGGATCCACGTGCTGGTGGGCTTTAGTGTTCCTTCTAGAATGACAAAGGGTTCCACTTCTTCCGGGTAATCCTTGATGGTCATTCTTTTCTTCTTTGCCGGTGACTTCGCGGCTGCCATAGATCCTGTTGCACTCAGTAGCCCGAAGTTAGCGTTTTTTCCATATTAGCTGCGAAACTAAGTTTTAACTATCCAAATGACTTGAAAATTGAAAATAAAGCTTAAAAGGAACTTGTGAAGCTGTGCATGTGCTCACAGTGCAAATCTGGCCAAAATTTTCCATTTAGACATCCTAGGCGTAGGATGTCTTTTTCATTGGAATTGGTTCATACTTGTCATGCTGGTAGTGTATGGCTCATGGAACATGGCTATATGCTTGGATTTGGATTTGGATATCAAAAAGTGGAATTTTTGGGCTGATTCGGGCTTTAGGTTACAAATTGGGTAGAAAGTCCATCATAGGTAGCAATTGATGTCCAAATGGGTTGAAAATTGGTATATGGGCTCATTGCATCATGGTATTGGCTCCCATGATGTCACTCTTTGCACAGAAGGCTTAATTTATGTTGGAGACATCCTACGCGTAGGATGTCTTTTTCATAAAAATGTCATGAAATTTGTTTTGTGGGCAGTCCTTGGCCTAGGGAACATGTCCATGTTCTTGGATTTGGATTTGGACAAGGATTGATGCTTGTAAGGGCCTGTGTGGTGTTTTTGGGCTGCGAAAGTGTATCTTGAAGGTGTTGGGGATCAAAAATGATTAGAATGGCTTCAAACTTGATATATGAGCTCCTGATGATGAAGTGATTGGATCTGGAATGAACAAAAATCCTCTACAAGCCAAAAAAGTCAAATAGACATGCTATGCGTAGGATGTCTACCTTACCATTTTTTGCTTCTGACCACACAGATTGGTTGTTTATGTGTTGGTGAATGTGTTGTGCAAGTTTCATGTGATTTGGACAAGATTTGGTAGGTCTTGGCCCATTATTGCCTCTATGCCCTAACTTTGCGTTTTTTTATGCATATGAGGTCAATTTTGGTCCAAATGTGATGAGACTTGGTGGATAGCTTGTAAATGTCATTCAGAAAATGTGTATGATGAAAAATGTTGGAGTTTGTGCCCAGAAGTGCCCTTGAGACATCCTACGCGTAGGATGTCTCCTGATGATTTTTTCATGTGTGGTGCTCCTAGTGCCTGCCCTTGGTCCCCCTGAGTCCCTTTTGAGCCTGATTTCAACAAAAAAGTCAACTGGATAGAGAATAACTCCTTGTGTGGACTTCAAAGCCTACGAGCCATTTTTTGACTTTTGGAGCGCTTTATGGCGATGAAATTTCTTGATGTTAGTCTCCATAGCTTCCCGATGCCTAGGGGATCCTTGCCGTATGGTTTTTGTCGATTTTGGCTTCACCGGAGCTTCATTTGGCAATTTGTAGCTTTAGAAGCACCCGTGGTTGCGTTTACATACCTTCGATGATTTATAGTGGTCTACCACCTTAGGACTTGGTTGTTGATGGTCTAGGAAAGGAGCTCGTGAAGTTTGGTGGCAAACGGGCTTGTGGTTTGGTCACAAGAGCAATTTGACGCTTTGTGTGTCTGATGCCGTTGTCTGAAGTTTAGTACCGCCTCGGGTCACTTTTTGGTCATGCAGGTCATATAGACTTGTCGAGCATATCGAGATGCTCCTACCCATGAAAATTGGTAGCATTTGGTCCTGTTTCGCTGATTTCCCATTTGGTGGCCTCTTGCAGGTTTCTGGGAATTAGGGTTTTTCCCGATGGTTTTCTACTGCCTTTGGACATCCAGGACTAGTCTCCTAGGCTAGCGTAAGCTGCCATGAAGTCTTGTTGCTTTTGGGTTGGCCGTTAGGCCGCCGTCTCTACTTGTAGGTCTCTACCGCCCGCTTTTTTAGTGACCCCTACGCTAGTTCTCGCGACATAATGACAAACATGCGCGAAAAGCTCAAAGTGGTGAGCCTACCTCTCATGTCTGGAGCTCATCGGATAGTCGTGCACGTAGTAGAAGCTGCTGGAAGGTCGGTCCGCTCTAGGTGGCAGAAGCTCTCTCCACAAAGTCAATAGTGAGAATGAGCTAAAAATGAGGTGAAAATTTCTTATAATGGAGGTCCTCGAACCACTTTTCATGAAATTTGACATGTGCTCCTATCTTCCTGCGAGATGCGGTTTAGGCTCAAAAAATTCTTGATTTGGACTCCATTTGCTCTGTTTACCAGAAATTTGGCATTTCGGTCAAAACCTGGTCAAAACACGCTTTCCGCTCCAGTCTCATAATTGCACCCCCACTGTACCATAGGTTTTCCTATAGTCACTGATCATCCCCATATTTTTTGTTTTTCATTACGATCGTTTTTCACCTGCTTTTTGTATTTTTGAAGTTTTTCTGTCAAAAATTAGCAAAATTAAAAGGAAAATAGAAAATCAAACCCAAAAAATCCCCAAAAATCATAATAAATCACAAACATCATTGCAAAACATTATATACACTCACATGCAATTTTTATGGCCGGATTTCTCCGTTTTACCACTATTTTGTCTAAAAAATGGCTATTTCTACTTATATACACACACCTAGGGGCTTGATTTGGCATTTGGCCCCATATACCTATAGATACATGTTGTATAAGGGCATGTATACTTGGGTTACTCCAAAAAAAATTGCAATTAAACAAAAACCCTTAAAATAGTCAAAAATCATGCCCTTTTTTTATGTTTCTGTTATTGGTTCCGCATTTGAGAATGCCTCCCCCCCTCCTAGCCGGAGTCCTCCCGGACGACAAGGTATCGGCTCGGAGTATGTGCCGTGCATAAGTTAAAAAAAGTTGTGCTAATGCTTGGCCGATTAATGTGGCCCTATTTTATGCATACTCGGTCAATGCATGGAAAAATTAATGTTGTGCAAGAGAAAGGAATAAGCAAGATGCTTATTGGCATTCGCCGTCGAGGTTTCCTGTTTTCTTTGCAAGTAACAGCTGTAGCTCTATTGCTCTCTGTTTAATTGTCTTTTTTGCAAAAGGCAATTGCTTTGCCGACACTTTTGATAGAGCCGTAGTTGTTTCTAAGGAGAGAATTGGCTGGGCCGGAATGGCTATGGGCCGTATTGCCTTTGCTTTCCATTGGTATTTTGTTTCTGCCGGTTTTTGTAGATGTTTGGGCACTTCCTTGTTTGCCACTTATTTGTTGTTGATTGGCGTCACATATCAGCATGAATCTGGACTGAGTTGGCAATTTTTCCACAGGGCAGAACTTAACATATCTTTTTAGTCTTAGGGCTGCCTTTCATACAGATTCTCCATCTTTCTGTTTGAATTTATGAATCTATGAGACAGTATTATGAGCTATCCCCCTTTGTGAGAATTCCTCGATAAACTCGTCAAACACTTCCCCCATAGACTCAAAGTCTCTACGGTCTACAGAGTCAAACCAAGTAGCAGCATCATCCTCTAGGGTTAGTCTAAACCCTGCGAATTGGGTAGGGAAGTCTAACACCTGTTCGACTCTAATTACACGCACAAAGGCTGCTACATGATCTCTCGGGTCTCTGCTTCCTGTGTATTTCTTGTTTACCCATTTTTGCACTTGAGAAGTCCTAATTCTCCGATGGTCTACAAACCTCATCATTGGATCTTCGCGTCCTAATCGATATACCTCATCAGGCCTTCTGTAATAGGCTAGCTCCTCTCCTAGTGGTGCTCCTAAGCCATAATTTCTAACGGTTCTCGTTGGAGGTGGTTCATCTCTTGGAACTTGTTCTATGGGTTGTCCTCCAGGCTCTGTCGACCCTTGAGTCTTTGGCTTACTCTCTCCTTGATAACTTGAATAGAGTGGTGGTTCTTGCAAATCCCTTAGCCCTCGTGCGGCTTGATAACTATCTTGGTTTCGGTCTTGTTCCATTGTTGCACTCTGTTGAAGCCATGCCTGCAATGATGGCTGGTTTTCCGGTTGGTCTTGGTTGTTGAATGCTTGCGGTCGGGTGGAATGTGAGGTAGCATCATAATCTTCTGAAAAGGATTCGTTGACTTTCTTGGGGTGTAGGTGGCTCTTGGCATTTCTTCAGAGGCATATGCTGATGCCCCTGGACCTATTGCTCTTTCTACCTCCTCTGGGAGAATACGTTGGTATTCTCTCCCGTATCTATCAACAAAAACTATACCCTTCCCCATAGCAGTTTCATAAGAGAATGAGTAAAGAACCTTGTCTTTGCTTAATTCGTTTACGTATGGTTCTTTGCTACGAAAGTAAGAGACTATACCCTCACTTTCATTCTTGTAGATTCCCACGTTCTCATTATAAGTTGGAACCCTGGTTGTTTTCTTATCATACATAAAAATAGCTCCGGGCCGATCAATGTTTGGTGGCGGTTCTTGAGCTTCTGAAACCATTTTTCCTTTCGCCACGTTATCTCCATATCTGTTATAATCTTCAGGGTTACTAACTATTAGATAGTGGTTCCCCTTTTCGTCTCGGAATCTATCTCCATCATCATAGACTTGGATTATCTCCAATCTTTGAGCTGGCCTCTCGTCGATACAAATGCACTTGCGTCCTCGATAGTCAGAATAGACTAGGGCTCCCCTCGAGTTTGTTCCCTCTAAGAAGATCACAGTGAGCTTGGAATCATTCAAAGGATTTTGGGAGGTGCTTCCTCCTGGAATCAATCCATCATAGGTGAAACCTCCCGGTTGTTGACTACCCATCATGAAGAAAGATTTGTCTGAAGAAGTGTCAGTATCACTACCTTACTCAATAATTGGTGCTAGTGGATATAGCCTTGCCTGAGTTACACTCTCTTCAGTGGTGGACACTAAGCTACCTTGGTCACCTACCACCTTCTTGTCTCTAACAATGTATCTTCTTGATCTTAAATTCATCAAACTTATCAATGCAATTTATCACAAATCCAACCACTCACCTGGCAAAGGATCAATTTGTGCACAACTTCTTGATTTGTTGCTGAATATACCTGTACACAAGCGTTTAATTTCGGCAATCGAATCTAAGCATTTATCTGCTAGAGGTTGTTTTAGTAATGATTGGTATAACTAGAGAGTTAATCTCAACCACTACTGTATTTTATACTCTGCTGATGTTCTGGATTAGGTCTGCTAATCTGAAACTGTACTTCACTTGGATGCTGGTCAATTTACGCAAAAAAGTCTGAATTCAGTCTTTGCTCTGTCAAATGAGCAAACAAGGTCCAATTTCACTTATGAAAGAAGTTCTGGAACCCTTAAGCCAAATGGAATCTCACTGTCTATGCCCAGCCAAATTTTCTCTTCAGTAGGCCCCAATAGACATAGGATGTCTCCTGCTTTGTTTTGCCTGGATTTTTGCACTATGGTTTCCCCTTGATGTGCTAAGCCCACAACTGTTTTTACTTTTTGATTTGGACACCTATAAGCTGGTCAATGAGTCAAAAATCTGTTCCGACAGCCTGCTGCTCATCTTGATCAATCTAATCAACTCCAATTTGGACCAAACTTGACTAGAAGGCTTGCCTTAGGCTATACAACACCTGGCTATGCTCACTGTCAAAGCCTGGCTCCAATTTCTTGCTTTAACACTAGGTTGGTAACCTAACAGGACATAAAAGTGTCCTTTCAAGGTTTTGAAAAAAACCTCCAAAACCATAGTAGATCCACTCATTTTGTAAAATCCTTTCATGAGGTTATAGTTCAAGGCCTACTACACATGGAAAAAATAAGAAACTTGTAAAATTTCTCATCTTTTGGTCACACCAAGCCTCCAAAGTTGATGGACCAGTGCATTTTCATCAAAACAGTCATTTCTTACATTTTGTTGCATAAAAATAAGATTAGAGATTTTTATAGGACTTGAGATAAATTCCCTAGTTAACTTCAATGGGTTGGTGGTCAAAACATATGATCGCTTCTCACTCACTATTTTTTGTTTTGCCAAAATAAATAGGTACAAAAAAATTGATTTTTAACCATTCTGCAAACCTATCATCAAAGTTTCTATAGCCATGCTCAATACAAATAATATATGCATGTTTTCTTAGTTCCCTAATGTCCTTTATGTTCATAAGGATCCATGGAGCATGTCAAAAAAATAATACATTTCTTACCAAGGGGAATCTTGGGGACAAAGATGAAGTGCTAAATACAGCAAACATGAAAAAACTCGGTTCATTATTATGAGTTGTAGAATCCCATGGAAGCTATTCAATATCTAGCCAAATTTGATCCTTATGACTAGATATGGATACTACCTACAAAATGCATGTAGTTGTCACAAGAAACTAACAATATTGAAAAAGCTATACTTGATATACTAGAATGTTTCCTTTTCTTCTATAATTGAAAAAATCAACCATCATTGTGTACTATGCAAAATAGGGTATTAGGTGCCCCAAAACTCAAGGAATATTAGCTTTATGTTACAATATGCGACATAGAAAATAAAAAATGCATTTGGATATCATGAAATCCACCAAAAAAATCATTGAAGAGCTAAAATTGGCTAAAAAACAGGATTTGACAATTTTTGTAATTTGGTCATAACTTACAACTTTAATATTTATTTCTCCCTAGAAGCATCAAGACATGTTGAGGACTACTAAAGATAGTTATCTAGCATTAGAGACCTCACAAAAATGAATTCTAGAGTGGTATAGTTGCAAAAAGTTGAAAAAAGCCAAAAACGGGACCCGTTTTTTCACACAGTTTAGGTTGTGAAATGTTGTGCAAGGACAAGGTTAAAGATGGAATTGATATTCCAAAAAAATGTCGATTTTTTTTCAGCTCATGAGACAAATTTCTAGATAGATAGCACCTCAAAATCCATTTTGAAACTCTTGACATAATTCAAGGAAAATGGTCACTTAACAGGACATAAAAGTGTCCCAGGACATAAAAGTGTCCCATTACCAACGTAGTGTTAAACATCCTACGCGTAGGATGTCTTTTTCACCAGGATGGCTTCAAACTCAAAGCCCAAGCTCCCCTTGAGTTGCTGATCACTTTGGTATACTCAAAATTTGGTTTAGAGTCCAAAATCACATAGAAGACATCCTACGCGTAGGATGTCTTTTTGGCCTGTTTGACCCCAGACTTGTCCCACAGCTTCCCCTTGATGTCAGTAACCAAAAGTTTGGATTAGATTTTGGTTTGGATTTCAAAAGTCCCAAATTTTAGCTGTTCTTGCCTTTTTCAGTCAAAAGTGCTAAAGTTTGCTTTGAACCTGATTTTCTCACCCATATGAGGTGAAACCCCTTTCAGTCACTCAATATATCATGCAAGACATGTTCATCCAGCCATCTTATGGTTTTGGTCTCAAAATAATGTTTGGCACAATTTGGTTAGGATGTCTGGCAATTTCAGTCTATCTGGCCTTATTCTGTCAAGATATGGTCAAATTTCCAAATTACGGTAAACCCCACCTTCTAAACACACTGGTCAACTCAAAATCCCAAAATTCCCCCCAGATTAGCCTGTAGACATCCTACGCGTAGGATGTATCCTGGCTTGAAATTAATTTTTTTCCTGACAGAAATGCTCCTGATGCTCTGTAGATCTATCAAAAACACTCACAGTAACTTTTGGACTTCAATTAGGCTTTCAAACACACTTTTGCGTCTTTTTGCATCTTTTACAAACTTGTGATGACTTTACCAAGCAAGTATCATGCATGAAATGCTCTAGATCCTGAATCATGATGTCCTACTTACTCTACTCCTACTTATCATGCGAAATGGTGATAATGGTGTTTTTGGTTGCTTTATGGCTTCTCTGGACTCTCAAGCTCTCCTCTCACCGCTTCTACCACTCCAACTCCTACTCAAGAACTCGACTACTACCTAAAACTATCTTGGTCTACCTAATCTACCTAAGTCGAAGGATCTAGGCCAGACACACGCTTCCTAGACTCCCTCTAAAACCTAGAGAGTTCTCCACCCTCTGATCCTATCTAAATGTAAAACAAGACTCCTGGCAAGCCAAAAATCCCAATCCTCAAGGATTAGTCTCGGTCACCTACTTAAGGTTTTCGTCCCCGGCAACGGCGCCAATGTTGGACAGATACGCCGCGACGGACGTCAGCACAGCGAGAACTCACCTAGCATATAATGTCAACTAAGGACGAAGCTCGACCCGCAGGCACGTGGAAGCAAGCATAAGGTGTCAACCTACACTCAATCAACTCCTAACTAATTCCTACAAAGGTCTCTACCAATTGTCTAAGTCACAGCCTTCATGAGTGCATAAGAGGAAACTTCCTACAACGCTTTTTAGAGTCGAACACCCATCAAACAATCTTGAAACACCATAGAACTTGAAGGAGACCCTACTAACACCAATAGGACGCTCTCCCTAAGGTCTATGAACCAAAATCCCAACCCAAAACACCCGGTGCAAAATCATGTAGGATGTCTGGCCGAAATATGCAGGTCTTCGTTTCCAAAATTTAAAGTGCCTAATGTGTAGTTCTACTCAATGTGAACGCGTGGATATGCTGCAATGCAAAATCGGACAACTTATGCTCACCCAAAAACCAGATGAAGCTCGTAGAAAGAGCTCGCAAAACCGGACCGCACGCACGCAATGTAGGTATCAGCGCGTAGCTCTCGTCGGGGGCAACACGCTACACTTCTCCGCACTCGATTTGGACCACCGGAGCACACGTAGCATCAAGATGAAGCTCATACTCTCTCTCGTACACAGTACGCTCACTCTCAGACTTCAAAACTTGTTTTAAAAATGAAAAAAAGGGCTTTCTAATATTACTGACTCGACGCCCAATCGAGAAATTATCCATGAAATTGCTCTCAACCGGTTCCTTCTCACATTGGGTTGGGAGATTAAGGTCGAAAGGTATATATACCTTACAATTCTCAAACCCTAAAGTTCCAAAATGAACCATTTACTCAATCTAGCTATAAAAAATGGGATACAATCTGGAAACTTCTGTAAGTCACAATATTTACAAGATGAAAAATCAAGTTTTTCTTAAGGAATGAATAATTACAATAATAATAATCTTTCGAGTAGTTAGATGCCGTGGGGTGTGTCCAGCTTCTAACAAGATTCTATCATTAGTCTTATTTAGGTCAAGCTGAAGGAGAATACATTCTTGCTTTGCGAAAGAAGCGTATTCAATGCCACCATGGTAGCAAAGATGTTGTCATAAATTGACCTTCCTTTGATGAATCCATGTTGGTGGGACGTGATGATTCTGTTCAAGGTCATGATGGCAGATCATTGCTAAGGTGATTACTTTAAGAGTAGGTGGAGGTTTGTATAGAGGTCATTCATGCTTTCAATGTACTGTATAAGACCAAGGAGTTGAGTTTCTATCACCCTTCCACGATGATGGGCATACTCAGCCATGATAAAGGCTAGCATTTGTCAAGCAAGAGCAAAAATACTAGAAGCACTAAAGATATAAACATCAAAATAGTGTATGGCTAAGTCAAACAATAAGTGGGCTTTTAAGGTCTCCGCTTTTATTGAATTTACTATTGATTATCTTGAACATTCCAAAGGAAAAAACATTAAAAATAAACTTATTACAATAAAAAAGTGAACAAAGCTTTTTGTGATTCTTTTGAATGAGTATCCTTTCTCAATGAGTAAAGAAATAATATGGCACGTCTAACTTAAAAAAATAAAACTATGGACAAAGACAAGAAAACCTAAATAGTTGAGCAAAAATGACACCGTACCATTAGGAAAAATATGAACCCCAAAAGGGACCTTTTAGCTTAAGGGGTGATTAAGCATGGACCAATTGGAAGAGGGTGGTGTCCATAGTTATACCCTCTCAAAAGGTAGGGTAGTAAGGGGCATGTGGGCCTATTTGTTCCCCTCATTAGAGCTTTGTCCCCTAGAAAGAGAGAGAAGGGGAAAAAGGGGGAGGGGCTTTTCCTCCATTTTCATTGGCGCCCATAAAGTAACCCTAAAATTTCAACAAAAAAAATAAAATCTCTAAATCTCACTTTTCACTCTCCAAAAGCTCTCCTAACCAAATACATGGTCAAAAAACTATTTTCTTTGACCAAAATTTGCATTTCTTAGTAGTACCCTCTATTCTACCTCTTTTATCCACACCATCCCTTTAAACTACTTCTTCTCCCCTTGCTCCCCATAGAGCCATGTCTCCTGCTCCCTCCAAGCTTTCCTTAGATGCATCACAAATGGAAGCTTTCCATAGTTGTACCACCTGTCTCCCCCTTTCATCCACACCATCAAGTTGAACTGCTTCTTCTCCCCTTGCTTCCCATTCAACCATTCCTTCTCACTTCATTCTTGAAGCAACATGCCTCTCTCTCTCTAACACCATAACTCTTTTTCTTCTAGTGCTACCATGTCAACCCCCTCCACTTCAAGGAATCCAAAGCATGAGATAGAGGCGGTTTGCTTGCATAACACTAGGGATTCTGATGGGGAATGCATGCCGCAAGTGTTTTCTAAAGGATCTTGGATCTTCATGCAGCCTGCAGCTATTGGGCCTCATTGAGTTTGAAAACGTGGAAACCTTGATGACATTGAAAGGGGAGATTTCTTGGTTTCAAGAACCATAGAGTCAATGGGACAGTGGGCATTGTTCAACACGTGTACTCTTGGCGTTCCATGCACTTGAGGAATGGAAGCTCAAGAGATTTCCAAATACATTGTAAGTCATAAAACATTGCTGGCTGCTGATTGTAATGCTTGTTATTTGTTTTTGACTTGATAGTTTTTGGTGTTTTCATAGACATATTCCCATCCAACTTTGTTGAGGAACAACCAATAAAGAGTCTCACATGAACCTTCAATGCTCTTCATGCCGACATTGGTGTTATGATGCTTCCCAAATCCCCACCTTCGATTCTACTGCAACACAAAATCTTCTTCTACTCACACACATATGTAGTGCCGGCCTCAAAGGATGGATATGGTAAGATCATTGTTGTTGAAAAACCTTTATTATTGAGCCTAGAATGGCCACAACCCGATGCATGTTCACTCTTCTCAGTAAAGGAGAAGATGCTTTCCAATATTTTTCTCCTCATTAAAATTTGGGAAGGCTTCCGCATCAATAGGGCTCAGTTGGTACTGCCTCTTGCATGTTTATGTACACTTGTTCAAGAAATTGCCATTCAATGTCACACCTACTATGTTTTGTAGCAAAGAATGTCATGTATGAAGCACTAAAAGTGGTAATTGGTTGAGGGAGTGCACCAAGGAGATAAATACAAGTGTAAGGTGGGGGATTTAGGTATAGGGATACAATATCTGAAAGTGTGCACTACTTTGTACCTACGTTTCCACTATAAGTGTTGGATGTGTACGAGTGAAAAGTGGATACCCTTACAATCTAGTGTTGCTAATTTTGTGGCATTTGACATACCGGTTACTTTGTCAAATGGTGTTTCTGAGATTGTGCATGTTAGTGAACATTGGAGACTTGCCAACATACGGGAACACTTGATTATCTTGGGCTACAAAGATATCAAAGATGCTTACCTTTGTCTCAAGCGGCAAAAGGTCACTTTAATTTTTATGTTGTCTACATGTGCCAATCGTTAGTCTTAATAAAAGCATTTTTTTTGTTTCAAATTGGTAGGCGGATGGAGGCAGCCATGAAAGTGCAAGAGGAGTGGAGGGTTGGCAGCGCACTGTCTCTAAGTTGATCTGATATATGAATGTAACCGGATCTAATGGCACATTGTAATGCATTCTATTTATTAAAAATTCAAAATTTTTGTGTTGCTATGGTATCACCTTCATTGATTAAATTTTTTAGATTTAACGGGCCGTGGCGGGGTGGGGACGAGACAAGAGTGGAGGATGTATATAAAGGGGAGGCGTCTTCTATTTTTTTGTCAACACTTGAGAGAGAGAGAGAGAGAGAGAGAGAGAGAGAGAGAGAGAGAGAGAGAGAGAGAGAGAGAGAGAGAGAGAGAGAGAGAGAGAGAGAGAGAGACAAAGAGTGAGAGAGAAAGAGAGAGAGAGAGAGTGATTTCCATGGCAGCACATGCTAGCGCATCCTCCTCCCACACATCAGTAGTTTCGGAAGAGCCACACACCCCCTTTTGTGGTTCCTTTTTTTCTTAGAGGACATCGAATATGCTGGACGCAATGATCTTCACAGCTTCTTCACCGTCGGCACAGTGGATTTATAAAAAACCATGCAACTCCATAATGACACTTTTCACGACATCATAGAGTATATGCATCTTCATATACTCAAGTATGTTGTGAACTTTGAAGACAACGCCATGCTGTGATTGCCACATGATCTGATTCGCTACATCCACAAGGGCACCAAGATGGAGTTCCCCTTTGATCCTACACCAGAAGCTACATATCACAACCTGCTTTCATTGCGGGACTCTGTTGCTGACACAATTGCACTAGTGACAGTAGATATTCTCACTGCAATCTAGAGTGAAGTCAGAGACGAAGAGTTTATTGCCACACAAGCCATGGTTGTTTCCAACCAAACTCCTATCTGCCTCGACTTGCCTGGTTCACGGAGCCCCCATAAGGTTGATGAGAGAAAATCCTCTATCAACCTTGAAGCCACATCAACTATAGATTATGAGGATAAGCAACAAGAGGTAATACTAAGCATCTTCTATGTTGATAATTCAACCTTTCTTCTTTGCTTTTGGTTAATTACAATTTTGCAAGATGTTTTGGCCATGGACCTGTGGGCTAGCCAGAAGGGGAGAGAGTGTACAATGTTTGGACCTCTGACATCCCTAGCACACTACATTGGCAAACTACCAATTCAAGATGTATGAATCATACACAAGGATTCTCTCCAAATGGCCATTTTGTTTTGTGGGTGCTTAAGGCCGCAAGTAAACTCCTATGCTTAGCCACCATCCCTCAAATAGCCCATGTAATTATTCTGGTGAAAAAATCACTTGCAATTTCCACTTTTGGCATTGGCTTTCAGGGCAAGGTCATGACACGCCTAGAACTTTTCTAAGCCCTAGGGGTTGACAGTGCCCAACTTGTAGCTTCTTTTGTACTTACATCCATTCTATCCAATGCTGTAGAACATCATAGAGAGATCGCAAAGTGCCTCCTATCAAAAGATAGTTAAGCCGGATGTACAAACTAAAAATTATTTCTTTTGTCCATGAGCATTTAAAAATTTTAATTTATTGATTTGATCATGTTCAGTGCAAGGTAAACTACAAAAATTCTACCATGTATGTAACATTTTATGCAATTTTGTATGTGTCCACAAGGCAGCGAGAAACATCCCTGCAAGCGTGGTGTCTCTAGCCAAATCTCACTGTCTTGTGGACACAACCAATTTGACTAGATTTGCAATATTCTGGTAAATACAGAGCAAATCTTTTTCCTAATGGACAATTTCAATCCAACCAAAATATTTATCTAGCTTTAGTTGCCATCATCTAAGCTATGCGTGCCAACTGGATAACCTTTTGCATAGTTGATTATCAACTCACCTTCAATCATTTAACAAAATAAACGTAAACAAGTAAGACATTAAACGTGGACATTAAGCTTACATAGAGTGATAAAAAGATACATATTCTATTTGTCGCAAAGTGCAAATACATTGAGTTCACAAGAAAACTTGAATCCAGTACAAGGGTTCCAAAGTAAACTTGATTCCAATACAGCAATTACTTACACAAAGAGTTTTTGACGTGAGAGGGTATCATTCATGCCTTAGGCAATGTCCAAGTTTCATGTCCTTGGCTATGATTGTTGTTACATGCTTGGCATGGACAACACATAAGAACGTGTCCTCAAAGAGACTGACCAAATAAGCCTTTTCACCCTCCTGAATTGATTCGAGGGAGATTGCAAACATCTGAAGCTCTCTGATGTAGCTTTTTAGCACTTCCTTAAATGTCCATGTGAATGGTGCTTTCCTAATAAGCGGGTCCGTTGTCTTCTAGTAATGCAAAATTTTAGCAAACGCTCAACAAAACCATCGTGCTTTTTGAGGTTAGCATTGTGGGGCCTCTGAGCTCCTTGTGGTCGTGCTCTCTGCGGCTTCTTGTAGAATTTTGACTTTGGACGGCGCTTGGGAGGTGGCTGGGGGGGATCTTTATCCATATTATAATCCTCATCATCATCACTACTATACTCATCATTGCTGGGTTGATCAGAAGGCATGGCACCCATTCCTCTCTGGGTAGTGACTTGCCTGCTTGGCTGGCAACATCTGGCCCGGCAACGTCTTTTTGCCCACCCTATGGCTCACTGGGATGTCCTCCCCTTCCCATGGTTGATGCTCATCATACATGTCCTTCTTTATAAGTTCCGGGTCAGCTAGCTCTTTTGTTTTGCTGATTTGCACGCATCTTTTGCCTTCTGCATGCCTCTTTGGTCTTTGGATTCTTCTTTGCAGTCTGTTTGGTCCTTGCCATCTAGAAAGTGCATTTGGGGGGCTTCTTAGATCTTGTGGTGTTCGGTGAGGGAAGGAGTGTTATATGTTTGTGAAGGGGGGAGCCCTCTTTATATAGGGTGGCCATATAAGGGTGGGTTCACATGGTGGAAAAGAACCGCCAAAAGCACGAGAAAATAATCTTTTGAATTTTAAAACCACATGAAATTGGAGAACTATTCAAACACACAGATCAAAACGTACACTTTTCAAATTGCATAACAATCAAACAATGAAAACACTTGATCCAAAAAAAGAGAGCATCCAAATGTAATGGTTTTTCCATTTTCATAAAATTCTAAATACACCTACTATCTCCTGACCCAAACTTTTCCAACACTAGCCGTTGCTGCTTGCCACACTGCATGCCATGGTGGACCTTGTGAGGATCTCCAACGTTCTAAGGAACGAACATGGGCCAGTCAACGGGCTTCTTTTGCCAAGCGCGATGACCTTGCACATTCAATCGACACTTTGCGTCCAAAGGTGGTGCGACAAAACCAGTTGAACATTTCCTCAAGATAGCTTGAGCGCACTAGATCCCCTCCATGTATTGTATTCTTGAAGTAGACACCCCTAGCACAATAGTGTGACTTCTCCATACCTTGCGTGCTCCAAAGATCCAATGAACCATACATGTTCATAAAGTATGCACCATGGGCATAAAGGATGTGCTGCCCATAAAGCCACAACACATTGATGATCAAAACTAAAGCATAGTACAGACCAAGTCAGTATAGCAAGCACTCACCATATAGTGTGTAATGTTTGATTCACCCCATGGAGTGACGACTGCCTTTGTGAACTCCACCACCAAATTTTGGAATTCTTGTTGTCGCTCATTCGTTGTGCTTGCAAGTCGTAGTATCTTCATCATCTTGTTGAATACTACCCACACATGTTCTTTGCTCAGCCCAACACTGTATTTCTCTCATTGTCCATTGTATACTTGCAAAGATCCTTACACAACTCCCATCCACCTTCAACTGTTGATGTTTCGATAGCAGCACTAATTTCCTTGGACTGAACCCTCTTCAGAAAATGCCTTGCCTTTAGTCCGCTCATGGACACTGGTTGGGCCACTTCCTGAGTGCTTGCATTGTTCTTCTGTGCAATGTTATGGAAATGGCCTATTAACTTTGAGAGTAGCGGAAATTAGAGAAAATACTTTTGGGAAATTACTTTGAGAGCATAGTGGGTGAAATAAATTGATGGTAGCAACATAAACACATCATTTAGTTAACTTGGCATGAACAATAATTTTGCAAGAGAGAGAGTTTAGAGAACATGACAACAGTTGAGGACCGGATTTATGTGGAGCCGGTCCCCCCTCCAATACGCATTTGTATTATAGTTTCTCCCATTAAGAGAGACTTGTTACAATACAATCTTTGTGTTCCTTGTGATCTAGGTGATGCAATGAAGATGGAAAGCTTCATGCATCACGAGCATAACATAAACTTTGTGGAAAGAATTAACTATCCCATGCCTCAGTCCCAAGACCTCAAACACCTTTGAAGGTGGAGAGAGCTAGTAGGGAATGAGGGTAGGGAAGAGGAAGAAGAAACATTCCATAGGAGAAAGAACTAGTTCCTCACTTATTATCACTCTTCTTGCTAGGATACATAATAGCATAGTAATGAAGATGAGAAGCTGGCAAGCTTAAGCATTGAGTCATGGCTCTTGGTTGGTTTTGCATTGCATAGCCAAGAGTGTTGGTGTAGGCTCTCAACCTCTCTACTTTCTTGGAGAAGGAGAGGGAGCTCTTGCACTTTGCACAATACACAATGAGTGTGTGTGTGTGTGTGGGAGGGGGGGGGGGGGGGGGGGGGGGTAGGGTAGTATACCCCCCAAGCATGCCCCTATCTTCCTTGGTTGACCCTCCCTTGTAACTCATGCTTGAAGCTTATTGGACCCCTCCAAGCCTACCCAATCACAAGTAGGAGGCATTACAAGCAACAAGGGTAGTCTTTGGACAAGTGTCCCCCTTTCCCCTTTGAGAGAGAGGACTTGATATATGAAAAAACTATTTATTAAATCTACTAATTTATCATTGGACACCTTGGGTGGCCAACCAATTAAACAATCTATTAATTTATCATTGGATACCTTGGGTGGCCAACCAATAGGCTTTAGGCACACCATAAGGGCAACATGAGGAGGAACTTTACAAGTGTCTCATTTGCTTTCTTTGTACCAAGATTGTCCTGTGTGAGTGTGTGTGTGTTCTCTCTCATCCCCCCTCTTGTGGACCGGCTCCACATAAATCCGGTCATCAATTGTTTTCATGTTCTCTAAACTCTCCCTCTTGCAAAAGTATTGTTCATGCCAAGTAAACTAAATGTTGTATTTATGTTGCTACCATCAATTAAGTTCACCTTCTATGCTCTCAAAGTAATTTCCCAAAAGTACTTTCTCTAATTTCCGCTACTCTCAAAGTTAGAAGGCCATTTCCATTACATTGGTATCAGAGCTTTTGGTTTCTCTGTTCTTGCTTAAGAAGAGAGGTCCTTAAGTAGCATATAAATGGTTGATTTTGTTAATTATATTAGGGTAAGTGGGATTGGAATCTAGTATCGGTTTTGTTGAGTCCACTATGTGGGATATGGTGCACACCTCGAGAGCTTTGGACTTAATAATGGGGTCTTTTTAGACTTGTCTATGGCTTTACCATTATTGAGCCATAAGAAGTCCAAAAGGAGCTAGCCCTTGACAATTCTGCAATATTAGACCCACTCCACTACTCTCTATAATTAACCACTTTGAGCCATGGGTGTAGATACTTAAGCACCAATTTTCAAAGGGTAAGAGGAGTCGCAACTAAGGTTTTGAATTGCCAAAGCATACACTAAGTAAGTACACAAATTTTGTTAACATGGCCGACAATAACCAAGAGAGTAGAATGACATTGATAGCTTTGATTTTTCACATGAAGGTGCTAATGATGATGCCCCCATGTTTGTCAATTATCTCGTTACTAGGTTGCAGCAAGCTATGGGCAACCCTGCTTTGCAAGCCAAATTTACTCAACAACTTTGCTCTTATGAGATTTCCCTTCCTCTCCAAGTGGAGAGAGAGCTTAGGATGCCTCTTGAAGAGACCCCCAAAAGAAGACTCTCTCCCATACAAGAGGAGGAATCCAAAGAGCAAGAAATCAATGAAACTTTAAGTTCCTTTGAAGATGTGGCTCCATGAAGACCGCGGTCTAGACGAGCGCCAACTCCTCTCAAGAGGAAACATTCAACCCACATTCCTTCTCCTCCTCACTCCAAAAGGGAAGAGAGGAAACAAAGGAAGAAAAGGGCAAGAAAGAGGTCACCCTCTTCTCGTTCTTCTTCATCTTACTCCTCTTTTGATGAAATCTATGACTATTCTCCTAGCGAATACAAGAGGGGAGGACATATCAAATCATACCCTGCATGGCGAAGGTCACAAAATCTCAAGACGTTCAAAGAGGGAGGAAAGAATATCTCTTTTCTAACCTATGATGGCACATTTGGTGCCACCGACAAAGTATTGGCCTTCATCTAGCAATTTTATGCGGCCTTTTGATACAAGGGCTTCACAAAGTCCTCCAAGCTACACCATGTAGCTATGCACTTCCAAATTTCCACTTTTCAATGGTGGGCTAGCCTTCATGGAAATGGGGAAGCCCCAAATACATGGAAAACTCTAGGAGTTTCCATCATGAAGCAATTACTTGCAAGCGATGAAAAGGACAAAGTGCTCACCAAATGGCACAGTTTGAAGCTTCTCTTTCATGAGTCTATCCAAAAATATGTAGACAAGTTTTGGGATTTATATCTCAAGGCTACTACTAGTCTTCCAAAAGCTAGACTTTTCCAAGAAAAAGCAACAATTCTTTGCGGGATTACCTAAAGAGATGGCGGAATACATCAGCTCTCAAAAGCCTGGTTCTATCACTAAAGTAATCCATCACACCATGGTTGCTTCACGCATAAATTTCCAACAAGGGGATAAACAAAATGTCAAGCCCATGGAAAACAAAAACAAAAATGATGCAAATGGGAAACTCAATGCCCAAAATTCTTCCCAAGGCACTTTCCACAACAAAAACAACAATAGTCGGTCCAAGGAGAAGGGAGTTTACAAAGTTAAAAACAAAATCTCTCCTAAAGATCTTGAAGCTTTTTGCAAGGATCATAAGTGTTTTAACTATGGGGAGCAAGGACATGGTTATCATTCTTGCCCCAAGAAAAATTGTCCCAATGAGACTCCTAGGGATTCCACCATAAAAGCTCCAAAAGAGGATTCTCATTGCAAAGGATCATCTTTCTCTACTATGCTTGGGGAAAGGTAAGGGAGCATGATTCCTTCATCCTGTTTGACCCTGGGTCTACTCACAACTTCATATCAATGGAGTTGGGCATTCAAGCTTTTGAGATGGGAGATTTGTAACGACTAACACAGCTTTCAAGGGACAACAAGCCTCCATTACTCCCTTGATTGGGAAGCTGAGACTTCATGTCCAAAACTCTGTCGACAAAGAGGAATTTCCTATCTCTCCTCTCCAACATGAGGATGCTATCCTAGGGGTGCCATGGTTTGATTGCATGGCTGCCAACATGAAGTTCCCTGAAAGGTCAATCTACTTCACCTACACGGGAAAGAACATGTATATAGATGCTAGTGAGTGTGGTCATACTATACCACTTGTAAATCCTTCTACTTTTTATAAATCAATGAAGAGCTCAGTTTCTACATACATGATTTTTGTCAAAAAGTCCCTAAAAGATCCTAATGTTTCATCAAATGTAAATGGTAGGAATCAAGAAGAGTTAGACTTGTCTAATTTTTTAAAAGGATTCCAAGATGTGTTCATCGATGATATCCCTATGGACTTACCTCCAAAATGAGGGTATAATGACCATGGAATTGAGCTCCTTCCAAGAAGCTCACCGCCTAACAAGCCTCCTTATCGATTTTCTCAAGCTCAACAAGAGGAGATCATGAGGCAAGTACAGGAATTGGTAGACAAAGGGATGGTGAGTCCTAGCTCTCTCCCTTTTGTTCTCCTGTCCTTTTAGTGCAAAAGAAAGATGGTACATACCATATGTGTGTGGAATATTGAGCGCTAAACCATATCACTATCAAAAATAGATTTCATGTGCCTCGGGTAGAAGATCTATTTGATAAGCTACAAGGCTCTACCTACTTCAGTATGATTGAACTTAAAAGTGGCTATCATCAAATAAGGATAGTCGATGAACATATCCTAAAGACTGCATCTCGCACAATGTTTGGTCTTTATGAATATCTAGTCATGCCTTTTAGCTTGACTAATGCACTAGCTATGTTCAATCATCTAATGGAGGAAATTTTTAAACCCTATCGCAAATTCACTCGAGTGTTCTTTGATGATATTATCATCTACTGCAAATTCACTAGAGTGTTCTTTGATGATATCATCATCTACTCCAAGTAATCGAAGGAACATAAGCAACATCTCCAAGTGATTTTTCACTCATTAAGGGAAAACAAGCTTTTTCTCAAGTAAAAGAAAAGCAAATTTTTCCTTCAAGAGATTTAACACTTAGGTCATATTATCTCTCAAGATGGCATCTGTATGATCCATCAAAGTTAGAGGTAATAAAAGCATGTCCTAATCCAAGGAGTCTTTATGAGCTAAAAAGCTTTATTGGTATGTGTGCATACTATAGACGCTTCACAGCAAAATTCTCTCAAATAGCAAGACCATTACATGACTTCACAAAGAAGAACATTATGTATTTATGGACTACTAAGGAGAAAAATATTTTTGAAAAACTTAAAGAGAAGCTTACCTCCCAACCAGCCCTCATGTTTTTGGATCTCTTAAAGCCATTTGAGGTCCAATGTGATGCTTGTGGTGATTGCCTTGGAGCAGTTTTGCTTCAAGAAGGGCATGCCATCTCATATGAGAGACAAAGGCTCATATAGGTGAACGTGTCTTAGGAATTTATGAGAAAGAGCTTTACGCTTTTCTACATTCCCTAGACACATGGAAGCAATATTTATTGGGGACTCCATTTATTCTACGAACCAGTCACCAAAGTCTCAAGTACTTCATGACGCAAACCAAGCTTTTTGACAAACAAATGAGGTGGGTAATTTTTCTTTTGCAATTGAATTTTCATATTTCTCACATTACTGGTAAGCACAATTAGGTGGCCGATGCACTTTCACGGTGACCAAAAGTTAATGCGGTGTCTATAGCTACTCACAATGATCTATCTTCTATGATGGATGAGTATGCTATTGACCCTTACTATAGAGACATAATGTCATCCCTTGATTTGGGGAAGAAAGAGGAACCACTCACCTTGTAGGATGGTTATCTTCTCCATGGAAATAGGCTATGTGTTACCCACTCCCTTCGTGAGAAAGTCATGTATTCAACCTACGAGGAGTCAAAATGAAACTTCTATTGACCTAACCTGAAAGTGCACATACAAGAGTATGTTTCAAAATGTGTAGTATGCCAAAAGACCAAGTATGATAGAGGGAAGCAACCTGGATTACTCCAACCATTGCCTATCCCAAATTCACCATGGGAGAGTATATCCATGGATTTCACCTTTGGATTACCCAATTCTATACATGGGAATACGGGAATATGGACAATAGTCGACAGGTTTAGCAAGCAAGCACACTTTATTCCCGTCAGAAAGACTATTAGGGCACACCAAATGGCAACCCTCTTCATATCACAAATCTTCAAACACCATGGATAACCAACATCCATCGTGTCATATAGAGATCCTAGAATGACCAGTTATTTTTGGAACGGTCTCTTTGAAAATCTAGGAACAAGATTGAATTTCTCTTCGTCCTATCACCCACAAACGGATGGACAAAGTGAGATAGCCACTCTTACAATACTCAATCTACTAAAGACTTATGTTACACAAGTAGATCAATGCTCACAATGGGAAAATTACTTACCTCTTGTAGAGTATGCCTACAATAATATTGTACATACTTCTACGGGAAAAGAACCTTTTGGAATAATTGAGAGAAGTCCTAAACGTCCCTTACTACTTAAAGTACATGGGAAGATCTTCGTTGTTAATGAGTATAGCCGTGACCTACATGAATCTTTTCAAAAGATTAAGGAGGCTCATCTCTCAAAAAAGACAAAAAGCTGATGTTTGACAAGCACAAAAGGGCCTTGACGTTCAAAGAAAATGATTGGGTCTTACTTAAGTTTCGCAAGGCTTGATTGAGGAAAATGACAGGGAAAGATCATACGGGCCATCAAAAGTATTATGCTAAGCTAGCAAAAAGATACTATGGTCTTTTCCAAATCTTGAAGCCCATCAGTGAGACGGCTTACGACCTCAAGATGCCCAACCATTGGCTCATACACAATGCTTTTCATGTGAGCCTACTTAAGCCCTACAAAGGAGAGCCACCAAGTGAAAGACCCTCCCAAAATCGAAGACCAAGAAGAGGTGATGTAACCTGAAGCTATCCTTCAACATGAATACAAGGTACTACAACATGGTAAGATTATCTAACGGTATCTTATTAAGTTCAAAAATTATCATTTTGAAGATGCGAGATGGCTGCAAGGAATATAGCTTAAGGATAGTATGAACCTTGTCAATGCTTTACAATGCTACGTTAGAGTAATCAAATGTACAAATTTCTTTTAAATGACCAATGTTTTGTCTTATAAGACTAGTTCTTTTTTTCATTGTGCACAAATTTAAATAGTATGCATGCTTAGAATCATTTTTAAGATGACAACGTCTCTCAAACACCAAGTAGAATTTGTCACTCTACTTGGGATAATGAAATGGACTAAAGAGGAAACATGCTTGCGAAAGCTATGTCTCCCAAGCACAAAATGGATTTTCCATCCATCTTGGAAAGATGTCGTAGGGTAAAAAGGGATCCTCTACCCGCTAAGAAAGATTGACTAATGACAAAGGCTTTATCTCTTCTACCTCATAGTCAAGGACGACTCTGATTTCAAAAGAGAGGTAATGTCATAAAAACTATATCTAACCAACCCAAAACGATTTTCTCATATTAAACTGTGTCCAAATGAGAGATGGTCCGACAAATAGCAAGGCTAGCTAATGGAGCTTAAAGACCGTAGGGTTAGCTTCATTAAAGACCTCCAAAGGTTAGTGTTAAAAAGTCATTTCACCTTAGGTAAGCTAAGGTGCTTGAGGTGCTTGTCGTGCTTGCCGACTAGGAAGCTTGAGGTGCTTTCCAAACCGGATCATTGACTTTGACTAAACTGCTCGGAACTAACACTTGCTTGACTTTCTTTTTCTTTCTTGAGTACTTTGGCTGATATATCTTTTCTTTTTTGGGTGTCTCCTTAGAGGTTCCCGCTGGGTTAGCAGTTAACTTGAAATTCTGAAAGTTTGACTCGCTTGAAGAATCTAATCCATTAGGGTTCTTTGATGTAGAGGCATACGATGTCACACCTTCTTTGCTACTCAGTGGAGGTCCACTTTAGCTTTACCTTTGTCTACAAGATTTGTCTTTGATTCTTGTGACTTTTGCAAGTCTGAATCTAGCATTAACGATACCTGTAAATGTTGTTGGCTACCTCTTGGAAAAGAGAGTATTAGCATTGTATCTTCTTTGTACGCCTTGTGTTGGTCTAACCACTAATATCCAAGGATGACATCTGCAAGCATTTCTTTTCAAGGCTTCACCTGAAACTTTACCTGCTCTTCAATATTTTGGATGCTAAGGGTAGCAACAATTTCTTCTTGACCTGTATGCATACCTAGCATTGTTTTGCTATCATGTTTGCATGGAGTAATCTCTAGAATGCTCTGGATGTTGTCTGCAACCATATTACACTTTGCTTCTGTATCCAGTAGAGCATTGAATCTAACACTTTCTCTTTTTGTACTACTAAGAACTATAGCTATTCTCATTGTTGGCTCTATTGAAGATCTCTGTCATGCATTTGCCATGGTCTCATTTTGATCTAATTGTGTCTCTATGGAGGGTAGCTTGAGACTTTTTGTTGCAATCTGACTTACAACAATTGATTCTGCTGGCAATGAGTAATTGAGCTTTGGAATTCGTGTTGCTTCCTGGTTGTATAGAACCCTGTTCTTCTTAACTTCTGGTTTTGGTGGTATTCTTTGCTCAATAGCTATTGTGGTTTCTCTTTGCTCTCTTTGATCTGCACTTGCTATTGCTTGATTTGCTTTAAGCTCTTCTGAAGTTCTGCTTGATAAAGATGAATCACCTTCAATAAGCTTTGCTTTGGCATCGATCTCCATTTTAACCGTACTTGAGGACTTTGTGCTGTCGTCTGCGGTGACCAGTCTTGGTCTTCATTCTTTGTTGTCTTTGATGACTGCATCCTGTTTTCATTCTGTACCTCTAACATCTTCTAGGCCATTGGCATTCCCATTATGATGTCGTCTGGCATAACCTTTACTGTGATCACATGAAATTGAGCTATGATGATCTGTGAACTTACTTCAATGGTGGTGGAAATGATTCCCCAGCATTCTGCTCGTTTGTTTCCAGATATGCTCACAAATTCAGGAGCATCTTTCAGCTATGGTTGGCCACATCTTTTCTAAGTGTGAAAAGGACATGAGGTTCTTGTCTAACTGAAAATCTAGCTTAACTTCACTTGACAGCTTTTCTTCGTTTTCACTGGTGATGTTGCACTTGATATTCTCAGGATTTCTTTCTGTATTGATTGATTCTGTTGTGGCAGTGTCCTTGGGTTGAGCTTTTTTTGAATTTTCTTTTCTTTAACCACTTGCTTCAATCAATGTTGGCTCCGTTGGCTATAATATTGCACCTTTTTGCAATTGTTGAGCATTGTCCTCCTGCATCTGAGTAACATTTGATCTTAAAAGATCCACTGTACTTTCTAGCAAAATCTGTCTCTTTGGAGGAGATTTTGGTGGTGACCTTTGTATAGCTTTCTGGACTTTAGCTTTCATTGATTCTGAATTTTTATCACCTGTTTTGGCAGCTTGAGGCTTTGTATCATCTTCAAATAGTCTTTGATTTTAGTCGGGCCATCCATATGGGTTTGTACCAGGTCATGATCTTGTTGGTATTTGTTACCATGTGCATCTTGATATGTATATGTGAGCTTGATTACATGTAACTATTTGAACACTATTGGACTTGTCGGCTTTTGACTCTGACTTGTGGAGATCAGTTGAAACTTTTGTCCCTGATGATCTTCATATAAGCATTTGTCTGTAGACTTTGATAAAATCTGGGTCAATTGGAAACTCCCAACAACCATATAATCTTTCAGTGGTTTTTTCTTTGAAGGGGTTTGTTGGCTAAAGGCTCTAGGGCTTCTAGCTGGTGTAGCATTTACTGGTACTAGAGTTGATTTTGATGAATTTGTAGCTCCCCCCTTCCTAGGGTGATCACTATAGCCTGCTTCATTGTAAGAGTTCAAAATTGTTTGGCTCTGGTTTAGTCTCACCTTTTGGGAGTGTGAAGGTACACTTTGGATAGCAATGTTGATGTTTGACATCTGTGAACCTTCTACATAGTTTCCTATGTATCTCCTTGAAACATGACAAATTATTTACCAAGTTAAGTTGTAGATAGCATTATCTTTGCCTTGATATTGTCTATCCCATGGGTCTCCTATGATATGAGCTTCTGTGGTTTCAGGACCCAAGGCATCATAGATGCTAGACTCTCGTCTATATCTATGACTGTTTTGGTCAAAGTATATGTTCGTTTGGTCGCAACATCGAAGCTTGATTTTCGATGGAGGAGAGTTTGGCTCTGAACAAATTTTTTGGGTTCACCTGGGTAATATCCTTCAGCTCTAGAGAGGATGGGCTATAGTAGATACTTTCCTCTGATATGAACCATCCTTTTTTATCTATCATTGGACGCACTTCTTTGAGCTGGTATGTGGGCCGTTCAAACACTGGTTGATCCTTTTTGTACAGTTTTCCTTTTTGGTCTACATAGTGTGCATATGAATGATGTGTACCATACAAAGCTAACATCATTCTGTGATGTGTCCCTTAGACTCGTGAATGATTGCACACTTGTGGCAGTGGATGCAGAATCATTTGCAAACCTAATAGTCTTTTCAACATTCGGTGATATCTCAACACCTTGACCAAATTCATGCAAGAATTTGTTGTTTAAAGAATCAATTTTAAGCTTTTCAGGTGCATGTACATCTTTATGCTGATTTTGAATTTGGAGTGTTTTTACTAGTGCTTCTATTGGTAATGCAGAATCATCTGATTGCATTAAAAAGTGACAAGTTAAATGCACTTACATCGAGATTCACATTTCCAATTTGCTTTCTACCTTGCTTGGCAGTTGATGTATCCCTTTTGTCCGGATTTCTTGGACAATCTTCAAAAAAATGTTCACCTTTTCGTCCACAATCTGAGCAATACACCATGACTGGTGGTATTTCAATTGGCTTTGTCATGTCAAGCTCATGCTGAGAAGTTTCTGCTTCTATGCTTTCCAAGTTGTCGGCGTCTTCTTTTAAAACACTGAGCATCAAGCTATAGATTGCTCCGTCTTGACCTTTGTATCGTCTTTGACTTTGTTCTCCAATTAGATTGGCTTCTATTGGTTGATCTATTGGATCTTCCATTTCTGGTTCTCGACTATAGATCTGACCACTGTAATCCATGTACAATGACAATGATTGCATATGCACTAAATGTATGTTTTACGGACTTATGCAGGTCTCTCGATAAACACTTGGGTTGACTTTTGAACTTCTATCTGCACCTCATCTTTGAGCTTGCAATACCTAGCTCCACTGAAGTCAGTGAACATCTAAGAGTTCTCTAAATCTGGCTTTACTCTGATCAATAAGATCTTGGCTTCTGTGCTGCTTTTACTGCTCATTAGATATCTATGGCCTTCTGAATATGTGTACAAGACTTTGTCTCCATTTTAGCCATATAGTTGTAAAATCTGGTCGATTGCAGTTGCACTTGTGCTGCCACTGCTATTGGCTTGTTCTGTTGTACTTGAACTCTCAGATCGATTTGAGTCCATGTTGACTAGTTTATAAAAACTGTCTCCTAGCAGATTTTGGTATCAATTAGCAAAATTTTTGCTGCTCGTACTAGCTTAATCTGCATTCACATGTGAGTTGTCCCTGTTCGTCCAATTAGAAGCTGATTTGCAATGCAATTGCTTGCACTAGCCAATTTCTAGCATGCAAAATTTGAAAATTTGCATATCGCTCAACTGCTTCGAGTTTATCTTTTTTTAGAACTTTTTTGATAATTTTCTAAGTTTTTATGAACTGTTTATGATTTATTGGAATTTTTCCGATCAATTTTGGACTTTTTTTTCAAAAAAATAAGAAATTTTTGAGTTTTTTTCTTTTTTTTGTGAAATTCTGAATTTCTTGTGATTTTCTATGTGTTTTTTATTTCTCAATGAATATTCTATGTTTTTTTCTTTTTTTTTAAAAAATTGTTTTAATTTTTGTTAACTTTTTTCTTTTAATGAGTTTTTCATTTTTTATAATTTTCTAACTCTTTTTTTATTTTTTATTGTGTTTTTGAAAATTTTTATTGTTTTTATGATTTTTAATCTTTTTTTTGTGATTTTTTTTTTGGACTAATATACAAATAAATAAAATGAAAGTGAAAAAAAAAAAGAAATTGAAATTGAAATGAAATGTAAAGGGGAAAAATGAAATTGAAATGAAATGAAATGAAATTGAATTGAAATGAAATGAAATTGAATTGAAATGAAATGAAATTTAAAGGGAAAGAAAACGAAATGAAATGCAATTAAAATGAAATTGAAACAAAATGAAATGAATCAATATAAAAGTCAATGACACAAAAAAAGGCAAATAGACAGAAGGTTCCCAGCAGGCACGTTGAGAAGAGGTCCCCCTTTTTTCTGGCTTTCTAAAAGAAACCCTTAGTGTTGGGCTAGGTTAGGGGGACTTTCATAGTTTTCAGTGCATGATGGAGACTTACCTTTCATTTCACATCCTGTCTGTACTTTTCTTGCATTCTATTGTTTTAGAATGCTAAATGAAGTTTCACCTTACATAATTTTACACACACACACACACACACACATATATATATGTTTTTTTTGCATTCTATTGTTTTAGAATGCTAAAGTGAAGCTTCACCTTGCATAGCTCTCTTTTTTTTTTTTTAGCAAAACTCACAGTTGTGAGTGAATTATATTGAACATCCCAAAAAATTACAAGGTCTTGTCATGCTCTTGCTGAGCCATGACATCATCCAAGGACTATAATTATATCGGCTATCAGGGCAACCACCCCCACCAATCCGCTGCCTCCTCCTCGATACACACGGTCCATAAAGTTGTCCTTTTGAGATCTTTTATTTACCAATGGCCAAGATTTTCCCCCGTCCTAGGCATTCCATCTGCTGACAACAAGGCACAAGTAGTCCTAGACAAATCCTCCGAGTGTTGCTTGCGCCCGAGCGTCCATATCAGCACTTTGCTTTCTTGAGTAATTTCTGTGAAGCTTGCCACCTCTGAAACTCCTTCAAACACACGGCGGTTCCTTGTATGCCACACATTATGTAAGAAGAAGTATCTGATGATTTGAGTGCTGACGAGGAGGGCAGAACTTCCTGAATTCTTGCCTCCAAGGAATAGGTCGGTCTTGAAAAAACTAATTTTCCATGTTCTTTGGATCCACTTGCATATTTTCCCTGCAAGGCCTTTAATAGTTGGGCAGTCCATGAATAGGTGGCAAGATCTTCTCTAGCCATCTTGCACCCCAAGCATCGATCTGACCCAATCCCTCTCTCCTGAATCTTCACCCCCGTCGATAGAGCACCGCAAATTACCTTCCATAGAAAGACCTTTATGTGTTGCGGAACCTTTGGCTTCACCTTGCATAATTCTAATAAATTCTATACACATACATATATTAATTATTTCTTTTCATTTCACAACTTCACATGGCTTTACATTGCTTGCATTTTATAGCTTGATTTCAATTAGTGTTAACATTCAATTAAGTCTCTTTTATTAATCGGATGTTGATCGAGTTTCCTCCTCACAAAGAAAACCGGAAATACTAGCAGAAATGTTGAGATTTGCAAAATGTTTGTATGACTTTCTCACATATTTCATCCGTTTTTCTTTCATTTACCATGGTTTGCAGCTAGCTAGTCTCGATTTTCAATCGGCTCAAGACTAAGTTGATGCAATCCTTTCCCAAACACTGATACCAGTTTAAGCAATTTTATCACTTTCTTATTGTTTTGAAAGCCGTCTTGACCCTTTCACTTGTTTTTGTCTTCTTGTGTTGTGTGTATGAGGGTGGGTTCAAATGCCATGAAGCGCGAGAACGGCGACGGAAGCGGAAGAAGGAAGAAGAAGAAGAAGATTATTTTAGCGTCGTAAGAAACTATCCTAAGAGACCGTAAAGATCTATTCGATGAGGAAAGTCCATGCGCAGAAAGGCACGCTCGAAAAAAAAAAGAGCCGAATTCAGGCCAAAAATTAGCCGAAACGCTGAAAATCACCCCAAAATCCAAAAATTCGAACACTTCCGACACGCAAAAGCACACCAAAAATAGTAGATTTTTCCAAAAATTCCAATTTCAACAAAATTGTCCACCCGATCCCCGAAAATAGTAAAGCACTCAGGAATTGACCATGAAGGGCACAAATGCAAACAAAATGATGCCGTAATTACGCACACAAAAAATAGCTTGTAAAGATCACAAAATCAATTTTTTATGGAATTATCCAAAAATTAAAGTAAGAATTAGCAAAAAATTTCCCAAAAAAATTCTACAAATTCTCCACACATTGGGGAATAGTGAAGACAAATAAAAATTACACAAATCACATGTATTCAAATGCCAAACAATTTTATCAATAAAATCAAAACTAGGCAATTAAATCGACAAATTTAGATCAAAATTTGACGTAATTGAAAGGTGTAAATCCCTGTTTTGAGTATAAAAACGCAAAAATTAATCATTGCACACATCAATATACAATCAAAATATGAATCAATCATGCAAATTTAACACTTTTTAGGCACACACACACTAAAAAAATGGCAGTTTTTACCAATCTTTAGGTGCGCACACAAAAGGGTTAATTTTTTTGAATTTGCAATATGACTTCACAAATCAATAGTTGGGCATGATCACAACACAAATCAATCATCACAATTGAAAAATCATAATGCGCACATTGATTTTAGGTTCACAAACATAGGTAATAGTGCACACACCTAAAATTAGGCATACACACACTCAAATAGAATGCACACACACTTGATTTTAGTGCACACACTTGAAATTGACCATCCAAGCATACAATCAGCTCAATTAGGCACCCAATCAGCAATCCACAATCACCAATTAGAAATTAAAACTTGTCAAATCATACGCCACCAAATCTTAAAAATTTCGGCATTACGACGACGTGAAAACGGAAAATCGAAAAAATTTCAATCCACATTGCATTAAAATAGCATTGCATTACATTGCATCATCATGGTGGGATCTCTACACAACTCTATACATCTCTAGATTCTAGGGAGGTTGAGAATACCACCTTGATTACCTTTCCGTTGAAGATCAATTGAGTGGTTGAATGCTCCAATCCTTCATAGCAAATTAGTAAGTTAGCAAAAAATAGTCAAATTAGCAAGGGGTTAGTGTGAAATTAGAGTGTGTAAACACACAATTGGCAAGATACGGTGACACATTAGGGAATTTTGGACACATTGCTTCATGCACACACATCCAAAATCCACAAAAAACATAAACACACAAGTGAAATTAGTGAGGGAACACATTCAATTATGCCACAATTACACTAGCATTGGCCATCGTCCCCCGCAACGGTGCCAAATGTTGGGGGTCCCATCGTTGCAATAGATCCAATGACCAACAAAATTATCAATCCGGAGGGATGAGCTACCCCGCTAGGGCATGGAAACACTCACACGGTTAGTGACCTAATTATGGAAACACAAATGGTTAACTCTACAAGGTGAGCTTCTTGGCCTATGGAGGAGCTAAGCCACAATGAAGGGAAATCTCCATATCCACTTCTCTTCCCCTCTAATCAACCCAATCACACACTCTACGATTGCAAAAAGCACACAATACTAATCCTATCATGCAACACACTAATCGCAAGCGCACACACATAGATCTATCGAGCACCAAACTCCAATCAAACCTACATGCACACAAGAAAAATAGGGCAATCACACAAGATTAGAGAGGGATTAACCACTAATTAGTTAAGATCTAGCTAATCTAAGCATCATAGGCAATCATAAGAAGCATGAGAGAGGCATAATGAAAGAGAATAAATCATTGAATAGTGTAAATTAAGCCTCATGAGCAAGGAGAATCTCAAGGACTCCATAGCCACACACCTAAAGAGATCTCACCAAAGAGTGCTCTCAACAAATGAGCTTGAGAACCCTAATTTCTGAGTGATTGGGCTAAAGATAATGACAAGCGTGCAAAGGGACAAGCGGGTTTTCGTCGATGCCATAGCACCATTGATCATCTTGTCACTCTTTGTGTTCTCATGGAGGAAAGTCGGTTGAAAGGCAAGCGATTGTATTGTTGTTTTGTGGACTTTAAGAAAGCCTTTGATATGATTCCACGTAACAATTTGTGGAGAAGGATGGAAGAACTCCAAGTGCCAAGTGAGTTTATGCTTGCGGTTTCTCGAATCTATGAGAAGGTGATTTGTCAATTGCGCATGGGAAGAGAAATTTCAGAAATTTTTGTAAGCACTATTGGGGTTAAACAAGGATGTCCATTGTCACCAACTCTCTTTGGTCTATGCATCGATCAATTGGAACAAATGGTACTTGAATTTATGCAAGAAGAAGGCATTGAAGAGGTCACTATTTGCAATGCGGTAATCATGCTTTTGTTGTATGCGGATGATGTAGTGCTTCTAGCACACACTTTAGAAGATGCACAAAAGCTTATGGTTGTCCTTGAGAACTTTTGCTTGCATAGTGGGCTGATTGTAAATGAATCCAAAACAAAGGTTATGCTTGTGAAAACCAACCATAAGGAGAAGCCATGCATTGTGTACAACAACGAGACACTTGAAGTTGTTGAGAGCTTTAAGTACCTTGGCCTTGAGGTTCCATCCAATCACAAGTGGCATGAATGTGCTATACGTCATTTGGAAGCGGGAAAGAGAGCATATTATGCATTTGAGAACATGTGTAATGCGGGAAACATCAAGTGTTGGGTTCTCAAGAAGTATCTTTTTGATGCATTGGTGACACCGGTTCTTCTTTATGGAGTTGAAGTGTGGGGCGGGAGCATCTCAAAGTCTACTTGGAAAGAGTTTGGGAATGTCCAAAAGCGTTTTCTTACAAACTTTCTCCAAGTTAAGACACAAACACCATATATGCTCCTACTTCTTGAGTCGGGATCTCTTCCAATTGAGGTTATGGGCATGGAAAGGGTTGTGGAGTACATGATAAAGATGCGTCAAAACCCCTCACATCGACTTCCTACAATTGCATGGGAAGCAAGCAAAAAAGTTCAAAAGACGCATAAAAGCAAGATCTTGAGCACGGGATGGATGCAAGACATAAAGAAGTGGTTTGGGAGATGGGATGCATTACACTTGCTACATGATGCTTCAATTGACTCTCAAGTGAATGAAGCTTTTCTACAACGCCAATGTATTACGGCTTGGGAGAAATCCGGTGGGTCACGCTTCATACATTACACCACCTATATTGCCCCCAACTACAAAACCATGTTCTTCGCTGAGAGAGGAAACCGTACTCACACTTACATGCTTGAGCCTATTCCCTTGTCCGCGATACGCACTATCGCAGCAATTCGGCTTAGCTACCATTTTCTTCGATGCGAGATAGGGCGTTGGGGCAATGGAGAAGAGTCAAATCGATTGTGCACATTATGCTCACTGCAAGTTCGAGAGTCTGAGTACCACACACTACTAGAGTGCTCAGCTTTTGATCACATCCGAACTTGCTTCTCTCACATTTTCAGCCATAACTTAGACCTACACACTTTCCTCTCCCAGCCAAAGTGTGGGCTCTCCATTGCGACTCTCATCACTACAATTTTGGAGCATCGAGAGTCACTCATCAGCCATACACATACTACATCACATGTAACTTTGGTCCCATAGGTCATATTTGACCTCCGAGGATGATAATAAAATCTATCTCTCTCTCTCTCTCTCTCTCTCTCTCTCTCTCTCTCTCTCTCTCTATATATATATATATATATATATATATATATATATATATACATATACACCCCCTTACCCACACACATACACACACACGCACAACCCCCTTCCCTCGCCCAGCACCCGCTCCCTCCCTCTCTCATTCTCGTTTTCTCTCTTTGTTTCCCTACATAGAGCACCATTAATATAAATATATATATATATATATATATATATATATATATATGTAAATATAAATCTTATTATGCTATTGTTCACACACACACACACACTCTTGCCGCCGAACACACACACTCACACAACCCCACATACACACTCACATATTCGAAAAAAACACATGCACGCTATATGCACACATCAAAGAAAAAGAAAACCGAAGAATTGACGTCATCAACAAAAAGAAGAAGAGGCCAAGCCGCGCGCCGCCGACACCGAAACAAGAAAAGACGCCGAAGGCATGCCCTGGTCGGGGTCCCAAAATTGGCAAACATGCTACATCAATGCACCAGCTAGGCCCACCGTTCACCGGCATCTCGTCCACGATGCCCTCTTCAGTGAAATCCGTAGGTTGTCATCATTTTTCCCAGTTTCATACCAAATCTTGTAAAAACCCCGATTTGTAAATTATCACCTCTCTCTAGGTGATGGCCACAAAGGCCCACCTAGGAGTTTTCATTTTTAAAATTCCCCAAGACAAAGCAAGGGTCAACCATCCAGGACCCACCACCTTGCTTTGTCTGCCCTGATTAGGGCCCTAAACCTAATCAGATTACCCTAACCTAAAGCAGTCAGCACCTATTAAAAGGCAGTGAGAGGTTACTATCAGGGGGGGTCAACACTTGGTAGCATTTTGGTGGGAGGGATTGGCAACATTTGCATCACGAGAGAGGGGATTTAGTGTAGCATTTTGGGAATTTGCACTATGTGAAGAAGCTATGTCTACACCTTGACTCCAATGGTCGCCACACACACACTCACGCTAGCAAAGTCTCGGTGTCTGTGAGTCACCTCTAGAGAACGCACTATTAGGCTTACTATCTCTCCCTCTATCTCTCTATCACCATGATTGCCACCTTGCCGGAAATAAGGTTGCTATAAATATTGCATAACAGATAGTTTTTCCTCACACCCTGATGGTTTTCCTCACATCGTGATGGTTTTCATCACCTGCGTCATTCTCTCTCTCTCTCTCTCTCTCTCTCTCTCTCTCTCTCTCTCTCTCTCTCTCTCTCTCTCTCTCTCTCTCTCTCTCTCTCTCTCTCTCGATCTCTCGATCTCTCGATGTGTAGATTTTGTGTTCTTTCCAATCACCGTTGTTCGCATCCTAGCTGCTCAAAGCTAGGTGGTGCCCCCTGTTCATTTCATTGTGGCTTGCTTGGCGTGCATCAGATCCTTGCGTTTGAGGCCGTCGGGGTCCGTGTCACGCTTTGCGCTCGTCATTTGGTGCCCCCACTGAGGAGGGCTTCTTGGAAACCTCCGATTTACAATGCTGAAAACAATGCACATTGTCGACCATGGACAAATGGTTGAAAGAATTCTCCGACTGGAGAACGGAGGAGGAGGAGATTGAAGAAGCACTGACCGCCTTCATCAAAGTGCTGCTCCCAGAATACACCATCCTAAACATCCAAGAGGTAAATTCGCCATCTCGTATTGCTCGTGCTAACCACAAATTGAGAGCATTAGGTGGGAAGGCTACAAAATGTTATTACTATTATCGACCAAAGCATTCTATCAATGAGTGCCGACAAAGGAAGTGAAGAAAGAACTATGAGTTTTGATTTTGAAAACCGCAGCACTCTCACGGCAGTCAGATTTTTGGTAGCACCAAGTGTTTTCTCTCTAATGGTCCAAGAACAGTCATCAACTTCATCAACCACAAAGTCTAAGCCACAAAGCCTAAAGCATTTGGTGGACCCAAGAGGGCCTACGCTCTCTCTAGGCCTAGAGAGTTCAAGTGAAGTGCGACCACCCAAGCGCCACCGCCGCATGCAAAATGGAAAGCTGATTGAGGTAGACTCTTCTTGCCCAGTCTGTTTTGAACTAATGTGGGGGATTGTGCGGACTTCTACTGTAAGACAAGGGAAGCTAGAGCCTGAGAGTCCACCACCCAACCACCCATTATATAGAAAATCCCTTGGCCCTTTGCCCTAGTTGGACTCCCTTTCCACACCGCCTAGCCCGGCCCTGCCCTTGTCTAGTCCAGCCTTGCCGGTGTCCTGACATTACTCCCCCTTAAGAAGAGTTTTCGTCCTCAAAAACAAAAGTGGGGAACTTCTTCTTAAGAAAACTAATGTTTTCCCAAGTGGCACCTTCTTCATGTCGGTCTTTCCATTTGATTAAGGCTTGTTGACGTACGTGATGATATGTACGCAACTCATGATAATCAAGAACACATTCAGGACCCAGGTTCATGCGGTAAGGTAGGAGGTTCAATGAAATCAACCAAAACCTCTTGGTCAATGACATTGTCATCCCCATGTAACCGCTTACGTAAACGGCTTACATGAAACACTGGATGAATGCGAGAATGTGAAGGTAGTAATAATTTGTAGGCACGATCACCTACTCGCTTGAGTATTTTGAAAGGCCCACAATATCGGGGAGATAATTTAGGTGTCGGCCCAAGTTTCAGACTTTTTGAATGTTGTGGCACACGTAAAAATACTTCCTCCCTTCTTCAAAGGTAACTTATCGACGTTTCTCATCAGCGTACTTCTTATACCGATCATGTGCTTGTCGAACATTCTGGCAAGCAAGTTTCAGCATATCCATGTGGTCTTGTAGAAAATCCTTAACCTGTTGGAGTTTTTGTTTTCCAACCCCACCGTAACTGGTGACCTGGGTTGAAACCCGTACATGAGCATGAAAGGACTAAAGCCTGTTGTGACATTCTTAGCACTGTTGTAGGCAAACTCGAGAATAGGTAAGTATTCTTCCCAGTCTGACTGTTTTTGCTGACGCATGCTCTTAGCATATCCTCTAGCACCTGGTTAACCCGTTTCGTCTGACCATCTATTTCTGGATGATCAGCTGTACTAAGGTTCAGTTGTGTACCGAACCATTTAAATACAGCTCTCCAAAAGTGGCTGTTAAACTTGGGATTACGGTCACTAACAATGTTACTTGGCAAACCATACAATTTCTATAGATTGTCCACAAATAAATTGGCTAGCTCTGGTGTCTTAACCGTTGATTTGGTAGGAATAAACTTACATAGTTTATTCAACCTGTCTACGACCACCCATACCGAGTCATGACCTCGTATAGTGGTTGGTAAACCTACAATAAAATCCATAGAGATGCTTTTCCATTTTCCATTGGGAATCTCCAAGGATGTAAGAGTCCTCCTGCTTTCAGGTGCTTTGCTTTGTTAACTTGACATTTTTGGCAATGTAAGACATAAGCTTGAACAAATCCATGTATACCTGGTCAGTAAAATTGTCATTGTACGAGAGAGTAAGTTTTTCTAATCCTCGGGTGCCCTGCACTTGGACTATCATGACATTCATAAAGAATTTGGCGCCGAATGTGTGTGTCAGTTGGTACACAAACTCTCCCCTTATGGAGTAGGTACCCATTGTCGATGGTGAAATGCTTCCATCGCTATAGTTCAACACTTGATAAAGGAGAACTAGGTGTGGACGTTAACTATACACTATCGTCATTGGAGCCCAAGGAGGTCACCTAATAAAAATGTAACCTATCACATGAGTTCAACAGAAGGGTATTTAAAGTTCTTGAAACTTACAGAAATATATATACAAAAGGGTATTATTTTTTCAAATCTGAAAAAAACTTACAGATTTTAAAATAAAAGGGTACATTATATTCCTAACAAAACTCACAGATAAGGGGTTTTACAAACATGACTTGAATGCACATGATATGGTAGTTTTACACATAGTGAACCCCCCGAGCATTGGAGTGAGAAGGATCCCTCTTTTGAACATGGCTCCACACTTTGGAATATGCTTCATCATGCTCATATTTTCCTTTGGGAGAATCTAAAATTCACTACGAAGTTCCGTGAACAAGAGCGAATTGATCTTTGGCGTTCGACTTAGAGCATCCGCCACGACATTGTACCGGCCTTTGCGATACCTTAGCTTGGTGTCATATTCCTGAAGACACTCGGCTCACCTAGCTTTTCAACCCTTCAAATCCGTTTGTTGTGTAAACCATTTGATGCTTTCATGGTCAAACACAATCTCAAACTGAGCACCATACAGATAATGCCGCCATGTTTTTAAGGCAGACACTATTGCATAGAGTTCGCGTTCGTAAGCAAAATAGTTCTGTTGAGCTGCATCAAGCTTCTTGCTTTCAAAAGCAATCAGCCGTCCGTCTTGCAACAAGACTGCTCCAATAGCATGGTCATTGGCATCCGTTTCCAAAACGAATGTTTTCAAAGGATCTACAATAGCTAGTATAGTAGTTGTAGCTAATGCATCCTTGATCGTATCGAAACTATGCTATTGAGCGGATCCCCACTGAGGACCCCTGGATCCCTTGGGTTCTTTAGATGCATCTAAATTGGCAACTAGAAATTTTCTTTTATTGTGCCCATACTGAGTGCATGTATTACCATGTATATTATCAGGCACATGACTATTATGTGTTTTATTTTCATCAAGATCATCATGAATATGTGCTTTCACTATGGCTTCCCCAAGTGTTTTAGGGTCTTGGGTCTTGACATACTTCTTAAGCTTGGGTGTCAGACCTTGTATGAACCCCCGTACTTGTTGAAGGGTATCTAAGCCTTCCAACTTGAGGATAACATCCCGATAGTGAGAGATATATTCAAGTAGTGATGGGTATTGGCGCATGAAACATGTGTCCCAAGCCGTCCAATTTCGATCGGCCTCGTTTATGGGCAAAAATTCCTTGCTAAACATTGCTTCAAAAGCTGCCCAACTCTATGGTATGATGTTCTTCTCCTTGAGAGACATCCACGATTTGTAGGCCTTGACTTCCAGATTTAAGCTCGTTTGCAGAGCTCTGACTGCGTCCAGAGTACGCCGTAAGGCATGAATTCCATCCCACTTGCTAAGAAAGATATTCACTGCATCCTTATTGCGGTCTCGGTCTTCTCCCTTAAAAATCGGTGGTTTGGTGGCTTTTAACAATTCATCCACCTCTTTTGCACTGAGAGTATGCAACGTATCAGCATTTTGGCCTTGCCCTAGGTTAGTACCTAGGTTAGACGTGCCTTGCCCTTGTGTAGCAACGTGCTCATGAATGTGGATAGTTTAGTAACATTTTCATTTAAAGCTTGAATTATTTTAGTAACATTTCCATTTAAAGCTTGCATTAATTGAATTATTAATGTGGATAGTTTAGTAACATTTTCATTTAAAGCTTTCAAATTTTCATCCATGACTGTCATGCATGTCTGAAGTGCACAAAATTCTTGAATATTGAGCAATTCGTAAGTATCTTCACCTGTCGTAGCGTCGCGGGTACTGTCCTTGAGAGGATCCGACCATGGGCCATCATTGGCAGGATCAGGCATACTTTGCTCAAAATCTAATGTCATACTGATATTCGAATCCATGTCGACACAGTGTAGTGGAAGGAATAGCAAGAAAAAACACCTGTAGATGTAGGATGCATCGCCAAGGCTAATTAAGATCAATTAGCCTTGCTAATTATGTCGATTGTCCAAATAAAAAACAATCCAAAATTTCAACCATGCAGGTACTTGTCTTGAACACGTGGTAGCCGAATCGGTATGGGTGGTATTGATTTCGACCGCAATCAATTTGAGAACTACTGTCGCCAATGAATCCACTTATGAAGCTTTTATCGGCGTGCTGACGTGCTCGGGTTTGCTGCTTGTGGTGGGGGTGTGTATCCCTTGCGGGGGTGTGTATCACCCCTAAGCTTTTAATTTGAAGTCCTAAGGCCAAGGGCCTTAGGCACTTAAGTGTGAACTTCAAGCTTCAAATGGCCATAGCCGTGAGCAAGTAGCACGCACAGGCTTGGAACGCCGAGGGCGGACGATGCATTGCAAGATGGGCTTCAGCCCTGTGTCGAGAAGCGACCAGCAAGCCCTTGCGTCTCTGTTGAGCCCGCGCACCATTGGTTTGGTGCTCCTGCACCCGGCGTCTCTCCTTGCCAAGCCCGCATGCCCATGGTGCTTCTTCCACGTCAACCTCCTTAGCAAGGGGTGATCCCCACAGTCTTGGACCACGACATGCAAGGCTTTGTGTGGCTAGAAAGCACCAGGCCTGAAGCCCTTTCCCAAAATAAGCACTTAGCTCTGATACCATTGTAAGACAAGGGAAGCTAGAGTCTAAGAGTCCACCACCCAACCACCCATTATATAGCAAAGCCCCTGGCGCTTTGCCCTAGTTGGACTCCCTTTCCACAACGCCTAGCCCGACCCTGCCCTTGTCTAGTCCGGCCTTGCCGGTGTCCTGACATCTACAAGAGGTAGAGGCATGTGGTGAAGGTGTCACCTCGTCAACACATGAGGTACGCAACCCTAGTGGTCAAATCCTTGCCCTACACCCGACATGGATAATAACAATAGGCAAGGAGTCTTTCCTTTCCATCTCTTGCAACACATGCATGTAAACGTATATATTGATAGGAAGATATTCTACCAGCAAAAGATTGTTTTCCTATTCGGAGCAGAAATGCTCAATGAAATCCTTAGATACCCACGTCCCATTATCTTTCCCCTTCTGGATTACTGCCACTCTTTTGATGTAATCCACTATGAACCGCTAATGTCATTAATGTTATAAAAAAAAATTTTGTAATTTCATGATTTACTACCATGGCAAGTGTCTCTTTTCCCACATTCAGTGTAAAGAAGGGAGAAGACATCACCACCGACTTTCTGGATGACTTTGACATCGCTTGTGTGGTTTCCAACAAGGATGATGACGCCTCACGGGTACAAATTTTTCCTCTACTGATGAAAGTAGAGGCCAAGTCTTTGTACAATGCTTTGCCCCAAGCTACCAAGAATGCATGGGATGTATTATGTACTGCCTTTGTGAAGAGGTTTGGTGGAGGCACAATCTCAGAAAATTTATGGCAGTTGCTTGCTGACGGAGTTAAAGCAGGGAGGTCTGCTAGAGTATGCCACTTATGAATCCAAGTTTGTGGATTTGTGGTAGAGATGGATTGCCTCACTGGAGGAAGGTGAAGAAGTGCCTAATTTCCTAAAGAAGGATGCTGGCATGTGACCGCCGCTTAAAGAGAAGGTGAAGAGGAGATTCCTCGCAATGTATGAGTTGGCAGTGGAAGTGGCCCGCCTTAAAGACAAGAAGCTTCACATGCAAGCAAGAGTCAACACGTCAGAGGAATCGAGCTCAGTCCGACTAACCCCAGTTACTGCAAAAGCCGCTCATAGAAGCCAACCACAGGAGGCATCAGAAGAGCAGCAAGACCTATTGAGTCGCATCACTACTCAGCTTGAAAGTTTATCCATGCATCTGTGCAGCAAGGGCATGCACCTGTCAGAAATCCAGAGCAAGGGAAAGGACAACGAAGGCAAAACCAAGAGTACCACTGCTACAATTGCGGGGAAGACGGTCATGGCATGTACTACTATCCACATCTAAGAAGGCAGAACTTCAATAGAGGAGGAAGATAGAATCAGATCTCTCTACCAAGGTCGAGACCACCACCACCCAGGAAACCAATCCCACCAGTTCAAATCCCACCACCAGCCATGCAACCACAACCAGTTCCACTAGTTCAAGTCCTACAGCCACCGATGCAACCACCACCACAATCACCATTTACACTCATCCTACACCCACCACCAATTGGTACCCGCACACCAAGTGTCATTGGTCTTGCAAAAGAGTTCAAGATGAAGATAACAGAAGAAGGGTCAAGCGAGAAGTCCGTTTGATAAGGCCTCGTCAGAGTAAGAGGAATGAAAAGAGCATGGAAGATACAAGAGAAGAGGAAGACCAGCCTGCTATCAAGGCTTTGGAGAAGATGGACAACATATCAAGCAAAGGGGAGGGCTTTGAAAACAGAAGCCTATGCAGAAGCATGGACCAAGGACAGTGTAGCAAGCTGAAGGCATCCTACATCAAGGAAGTTTCACCAGAGGACCATTACAAAGAGGTAAGTATGAATGAAGGTCTGGAGCTCCATATTGTTCCAAAGGCTTGGCAGCCGAGCAACACTTTATTGTGTAGTGTCATAGACTTAGAGATGGGTAATGCCTCTGACGAAGGAAATTTGGAATGGCGGCCTCTACACCAAAACAAACTCCATTGCACCACAAGGGAAATGAGATGAGGGCACCACCTAGTCTTCAAGCGTGGACTAGGACCGCTACGCAAAAAGAGAGAGAGAGAGAGAGAGAGAGAGAGAGAGAGAGAGAGAGAGAGAGAGAGAGAGAGAGAGAGAGATCACTATGAATGAAGCATTAACCTCAATGTGTGTACAAGGAATGGATAACTTCAAGCACTCCCAACACCAACAGCATGTAGATTACTAAACAACAATTCAAGATTTAGCCAAAATCACATCAAGCACTCTCACACACACATAAAAGATCTCTCTTAATTAACATAAGTGAGAGGAGGGGGGGTTACTAGCATAAAACAATTTGCACTCTAGAATGTGCAAGAATAGAGTGAATGAATGAGCTTTATGGGCTCATGATGAGTGATACAAAGACTCAATGAGGCTGAGGGAGACTTGAAATTACAAAGGGGGGGGGCCTCTTTATATAGGCAAGAGAGTGATTAGAAGTGAGGTTAAGATCCAAGTGCAACTTGTACAAATGAAGCTTGATTAGTGACATTCCACCAATGAAGAAGCTCCTTCCAAGTGATTTGTTGACCAATTTGCAATTAATTGGCTCTATCATCACTTGTGTTGTCTTCACTCCTTCCTCCATAGCTTGAGTCCAAGAGCTTCCTTATTTTAAAATGTAAAGAATCTACATAAAATCAATGCATATCTGGTAATAATAGGAAGGGGTTGAATGACAACTTATGAATTACAACAAGATTAAGCATGATTTGAGAGGTGATTAGAAGAGGAATTTGTGATGGTTTTATGAGCTTGAGAGAGATGAGGAAGGAGGGGAGGGTGAGGAGACTAATGGCTGATTTTTAGAGAAGGACTCAATGTGGAAAAGAAAGGGTGTGTGTGTGTAAAGGTAGAGGGGGTGGTCTCCACCACAGTTGAAAAAACTAGCGTCCACCATTTTTGCCATATTTCCTAGACCGTAGCTACAAAAATTATTTAAAAAATATGGTCAGAATTTCCAGCTCATAAGCTACAACTTGATGAGGACAACTTTTCTTGGATCCGAGTGGACGTATTTTTTTAAAAATCCAGCAAAATCATGTGTCTGTTTCCTTCCTTCACCAAGTCTTCCACCTGGGTCCCATCTGTTTGAATCATCATATGGCTCCAAAGCCATGATGATATGAACCCCTCATGACCCTTGAATCATGGGTGCATGGCTCCACAAACACATCATATCTTTCCTTTTCACATTGACATATTTTCCCTTCCCTTTACCACTAGGTTCTACCTTTCACCTCGTGTGAACTAGTCAAGGAAAAATTCCCATCCAGTCTTTTTGAATTTTTCCAAGAGGTTGTTCTCACTCTTTCTTTTATTGTAAATCTCTAGAAGCAGAGAAAACCAACAAAATATAGTAAAAAAAAACTGTGATAGGCTCGGATCATAGCCCCCCAAACCTGGCTAGAGGTATTTATGCCTCTAGCCTACTTTCTTTGATCTTGGGCTAACCTTATTCTGATGTGATAAGGCTTTCGACACCATCCATTTGTCCTGGTCTTGTGCACTTTACCATCAATGTCTTTAAGTCTGTAAGAGACATTTTTGAACTTTTTGGTGACCAAGAACGGGCCTTCCCATCGAAAAACAAACTTTCCATCCTTACGAGTGTCGAAGCGATTGTCATATCGAAGCACCAGAGATCCCTTTTTGATGTCTTTAGATGCTAGCTTTTTGTTGAACTTTTCTCTGTGCTTCTCAACTTCTTGAGAATAGTGGTTGATGGCTTCTTCACGATCCAATTGCAGCCTCTCTAGATCCATGATCCTTTGATGTACTTTCTCCTTTTGAAAGCCTGCCTCGCTACCCAATATTCGAAGACTTGTTAACTTCACTTCAATGGGCAAAAGCGCCTCCTTTCCATAAACCAAATGAAAGGGTGTGTATCCTAATGCGGTTTTGAAGGAGATTTTATAGGCCCATAGAGCTCCATTCAGGTGTTTGTCCCAATCTTGGCGCCTGGCATGTACCTGTTTGGTGAGAATTTGCAAATGATTCCATTTACCTTTTCCACCAAGCCATTGCACTGAGGGTAGTAAGGAGTAGAGTGTTGATGCTGAATATTTAGCTTCTGCATGAGTTCTCCTACCAAGTCTGCTCTAAACCCTGGTCCTCTATCACATAGTATTTCAAGATGGGTGCCAAACCGGCAACTGATGTGGTCAAAGATGAACTGACTCGCATCCTTATATTGGTTGGCATAGCCTCAGCCCATCTAGTCATGTAGTCTACTCCCATAATGGTGTACTCTTTACCTGACTAAGTGCGTGGTAGAGGCCCTATGGCATCAATTCCCCACTTCTCAAAGGGCCCATATACCTTTATTGGGTTCTAAGGTTCAGCTATGAGCAGTCGTGGTCCTGCTTTCTGACATTCATCACATGTTTGACACCAGTATTTGACATCACGATGAAGACTTGGCCAAGTAAAACCAGCTTGTAGAACCTTTCTACTAGTGATGTCGTGTGCAAAGTGTCCTCCGCACACATCATCATGACACGCTTTTAAAATCTCTTCAATTTCACTCTTCAAGGCACTCTCCTAAGCACACCATCCTTACCAAGACAATACAAATTATCATTTACTATGCGATACCCGGTAGCCTTCGTAGCTAACCACCATCTCCTTTCCCCTGCATTCAAGTGTTTAGGAGCCTCTCCTTGCTCCAAAATGTGCATAATATCTTCTAAGTCCTCCTTGCCTTGTTGAAGTAGAAGTTTGATGGCCACTGTTCCCACTATTGACTCATTTAACTTCGATGATGCTGGGTGGTCTGCATCCTTGTTCTGGTCTCTTGGCACATGATGTACTTGTGCCTCCCTAAATCTCCTCATAAAAGCTTTGGCTTCTCTCATTTTAGTAGAGAGACAGGCATTTTTACAAGCCCATGTACCTTGCATTTGCCTTACCAAAAGCATTTAATCTCTCAATTGAATTATCCAGGCACCAACAAAGGCCATGAATTAGAGCTTGATATTCTGCTTCATTGTTGGAGTGGACATCTTCTAGAGTGATCCCTTCACCATGGATCCTCTCTCCCAATGGAGATAAGACCACAATGCCTGCCTTATCCTTGGTTCTCTTGTATGCTCCATCAAAGTAGAGGCTATAAGCATTGACCAGAGCCTCTAGATCTGGAGGTGGTGGAAGTTCCTTTCTCTTCAAATGGAAAACTTTTTCATAACCCTTTTTTGTTAAAATGTCGGCTAAGCATGCTCGAGTTGTTCTTTCAACCTATATTGTATAATCAAACTCTTGAAGTCGCACCACCCACTTTGCTATTTTGTCAGAGATTTCCATATGTTGTAGTGCATAGGGAAACATGTCCTACACAGTGATAATTACAAACTTCTTTGGCAGCAAGTATGGCCGAAATTTGGTTACCGCAAACATGAGGGCTAACACTAGTTGTTCCATCAAGGTGTAGGCCTTCTCCGTGTTTTCCATGAGGCGGCTAGCAAAATACACAGGCCTCATAAAGGATGTTTTTGGATCTTTTTGTAGGAGGGCGGCACCAATGGCCTCTTCTCCCACACTAGGGTTTACAAAGAATTTTTCTTCCCAACAAGGTTGGAGGATTACAGGGAGTAACCCTAACATTTTTTTTATCTCTCTAAAATGCCCATCACTTTCTTCACTCCAAACAAGCGTCTCTTGACGAGTCAGCTGTTGTAGAGGAAATATCACTTGGGAGATTAAGTGTATGAATCTACTCAAATATCTTAGCTTTTGCAAGAAAGAGATTAATTGTTTGATAGAAGTTGGGGAAGGTAGATTTAGCAATGTTTCTATCTTTTCAGGATCTACCTCGATTCCATCAATGGACACTACATGCCCCAATAGTGTAACCTTGCTTTCCCCAATGTGACATTTGTCCTTGTTTAGTTGTCCACCCAGCTTAGCTAAACGAGTAATCCTTCATCAATCTTGCCGAGATGCATACTTTTGGAGCTGTAAATACAAAAGTCATCTATGAAAACCCTTATGGACTTAACAAAGTAAGGTTGGAAGACCATATTCATGAATCGTTGAAAGGTGGCTGGAGCGTTGGTGAGACCAAAAGGCATGACTCAAAATGCAAAACAGCCCCATGGTGTGATGAAAGTAGTCTTTTTCTGGTCCTCCTCTGCAATGCGTATTTGAAAGTAGCCGGAGTAGCCATCACACATTGTGTATCGCTCGTGGCCTGCTACTTCATTTAGAATCTCATCTTGAAATGGGAGAGGGAAGTGGTCCCTCTTTGTTGCAGCATTTAGTCACGCACACTCACCATTTACCATTCTTCTTTGGCCTCACCACTACTGGGGAGACCCATTCTAAATCTTCTACTGGGTATATGAATCCTGCTTCTAAGAGTCTCTTTACCTCGGACAATAGTGCATTTTGTTGCACAACTCCTAATCTTCTTAGTTTTTATACTACTGGCTTGCTCCCTTCTTTTAGATGGATATGATGCTTCACTGCAGTGACACCTGTAATGTGAGTGTAATCAGAAATAAACAATGATGCATGCTTCTTGAGAACATTTACATAACCCTCCCTTTCTTCTTCCTTTATATCCTTGAATAACATCCTCTCTAGGCTGGCATCCCACACATTCTCCATTTGGATCCTTGGGTTGTCTTCTGATGAGGTAGTTCTGTTTATGGTGACGCCCATGACTTCGAGAGTGCTATCACTCTCTTCACTTGAACTCTCTTCCTTGTCCATGGATGAGGAGCATCCACTTGAGCTCCACTCATCAGCTGACGTCTCTAGTTCAAGGTTCTCTTGTCGCCCATTCTTCAAGTTATAAACCACCTTCTGACTATGGCCACCCACACGAGGCCTCAACTCCAAGTCTGTTGTTGCCCAATCTTGCCTAGCTCCTATACCCATGAGCCAAACGGTCGTCCTAAAATAAGGGGGTATCCTTCTCCCTTTACTGGCATCACATAAGCATCAACCTCTGTAGTGATTCCAAAAACAGAAACTCTCAAAGCTTTCACTACACCCACACAAGTGACAGAGACATTATTGGCCATTTTTGCCCTAAAGTTTGATGATTCCATTACCTCTAAACCCAATTGATGCATTAGCTTTTCTGTCATGACACAAACCTCTGCTCCACTGTCAATGTAAGTTTTTGGAATCCGTTGTCCCTTGATTTGAGCCTCCACCAAAGGCACTATATCCTTGAGACCATAGGCTTTGATTACACTTACTAGCTTACTTCGCTTTGCCCTCATGCTCACCATTTTTTACCACTGTCGTTGCAGCTTTGGGGAGATATGAAGTAGTTGTGGCCAAGTAATCTTTGGTCCTTGAGAACTCACATCAGCTGTCAAGTCATAAGGTTGTGTCCGAGATCCCATAGGGAAATCAGAGATGTCAATTTGAGACCTAATACGGGTCTTTCTCTTCTTGGCTTCATCTTTAGTTTCCCGAGATGTACTTGCTTCAATGCTTGCATCTTTGCTTGTTTCTTTACTTACTTCATCTTGGACACGCACATGCTTGATAGGCATTGTAGCCACTTCATCTATCTTCATCTTCCCTTTAACTATGTCTTCCTAGTTGCTTCTGCCCTTGATGACCTCCTCCATCCTTATGATGCTCACATTTGGTTGAGTAGCAGGGGCTTGAGCTTGAGCACGAGGTGGCTGCAAAATTTGAGGTTGCGGTTGCTCTTGTGCTTGAGCACTAGCATAGGGAGGACTTACTTGTTGTCGAGGACCTCTGACAGGGTAGTCATATCTTCTAGGATGAGGGCAGTTATACATGCCTTGGCCATTTTCCCCACAATTGTAACACAACATTTCCCTTCCTTGATGTTGCATTGGTGGCCGATTCCCACCATTCCCCTCAATAGGCCTTCTTGCACCCTGCACAAGATTTACTCTCAAACCCTCTAGCTGGTTTGTGAGATTGTTTATTTGTTGGAGCATATCTTCTTATTGACCTCTATTGAGGCCTGGTGCATTAGGCACATTTGGAGGTACGTGAAAAGCTTCCATAGTTGTGATATTGCCTCCCAAAGCTAGCTGGACAGCTTGGGCTTGATAGAGAATCTTTCGATTCTTTTCCCTAGCAATTCTTAAGGCATCTTCAAAAGTATTTGGAAATTTGCTCTTTACCTTCTCCCTTAGCAAGGGGTACAAACCTGAGATAAATCGATCCTTTTGGAGGCAATTGGGAGCTTAGTGTGCCCCCAAAGTTTCAGAAAACCTTCCTCATAGGTTGCATAACCATGAGGGTCAACTTGATGAAGGGTTAGAAGCCGTTGCCATAGTTCTTCTGCCAAATTGGCTCGTTGAAATATTCGTGGGAAAGACGCCTTCAATCCCTTCCATTCAGCTCTTTGGGTTGGATCTAGAGCCTGGAACCATACCCTAGCTTCTTCTTTGAGCACCAAAGGAAAAGCTCTCAATTTCAATTCTTCGTCATCCCTCCCAGAGACAAGAAAAGCCATCTCCAAGTTATCCAAAAAATCCCCAGCATTTTCCCCACTATGCCCAAAAAAATTAGGGAAAGCCATGATAGGATGGGTTGCCTTCCTCTCAATACAGCACAAAGATGAAAATGTCTAGGCCCAAATCATATCTTATTAAGGGTAGAATAAATAGATTGATAGATGCATTAATCTCAACTAGACGACGAGGGCCTAGTGAGTTCCTTATGATGTTTTGGAACCTAAGCTTTGTGCTAGCTATTATATGCACAATTTGTCTAGCAAGAGGTTGGATAGGTCTATATAAATCCCTATGATTCATGGAGTATGCTTAAAGCAAGATGAAGATGTGAACATCAAAAGATACATTATACTCCAAAATAGGAAATATTATAGGGTCAGGGGACAACAATATCTCTCTCAACCTCTCAGATCCAAAATAGAAGACCAATCTTTGTTGGAAAAAAATCTTTCTATCAATGCGCACATTCACCCTAATATTTTGAACTGATTGAAAGTTGTAGAAAATGGGATTATTCATTTGTGCATTAACTACAAACTTTCATGAAGCACTTCATTGAAGTTTATCTCTCTTGGATCCCACCATTTGAGAGATGAGAAGAATTTGCTCACCAGTGATTAGCTTAGCTTTGGTGTGACCATCTTCAGCTTTGTAGAGTTCATAGGGTTCAATGGCTACCTTCTCAACCACCTTGAGCCTTCTTGCTAATAGTAGTTGGAGTGCATCACCATATGTAGCCTCTTGCAAATACCGCACACCATTGATGTGTAGCTCCGCCTCCAAAAACTTGTTAATACCCGATTTTGAGAGTGCTTTCACCACCAAAAGTCGAGGCTTCAAAGGAAAATTCTTCACACTAACCACGAAGCACTCAACACAATGCTTTGACCTAGGGACTTGATGACTACAAGATTTTCCTTGAAGCAAAGAAGGGTGTATGTAGTTAACTCTCTTTACCCGCATACATGCCGTTTGTCGATAAAGACGCTTCTTCTCTTGAGCTTCTTGGGAAGACCATAGTGGAAGTCTTGGAGAATTTTATGGACCTTCATAGGATTGGCAGAGCGCTACTTGAGAATTCCTTGGTGGGGGCACCAATTTATGACGAAGGAAATTTGGAATGGCGGCCTCTACACCAAAACAAACTCCATTGCGCCACAAGGGAAATGAGATGAGGGCACCACCTAGTCTTCGAAGCATGGACTAGGACCGCTACGCAAAAAGAGAGAGAGAGAGAGAGAGAGAGATATCACTATGAATGAAGCATTAACCTCAATGTGTGTACAAGGAATGGATAACTTCAAGCACTCCCAACACCAACAGCATGTAGATTACTAAACAACAATTCAAGATTTAGCCAAAATCACATCAAGCACTCTCACAAACACCTAAAAGATCTATCTTAATTAACATAAGTGAGAGGAGGGGGGGTTACTAGCATAAAACAATTTGCACTCTAGAATGTGCAAGAATAGAGTGAATGAATGAGCTTTATGGGCTCATGATGAGTGATACAAAGACTCAATGAGGCTGAGGGAGACTTGAAATTACAAAGGGGGGGGGGCCTCCTTATATAGGCAAGAGAGTGATTAGGAGTGAGGTTAAGATCCAAGTGCAATTTGTACAAATGAAGCTTGATTAGTGACATTCCACCAATGAAGAATCTCCTTTCAAGTGATTTGTTGACCAATTTGCAACTAATTGGCTCCATCATCACTTGTGTTGTTTTCACTCCTTCCTCCATAGCTTGAGTCCAAGAGCTTCCTTATCTTAAAATGTAAAGAATCTACATAAAATCAATGCATATCTGGTAATAATAGGAAGGGGTTGAATGACAACTTATGAATTACAACAAGATTAAGCATGATTTGAGAGGTGATTAGAAGAGGAATTTGTGATGGTTTTATGATCTTGAGAGAGAGGAGGCAGAAGGGGAGGGTGAGGAGACTAATGGCTGATTTTTAGAGAAGGACTCAATGTGGAAAAGGAAGGGTGTGTGTGTGTAAAGGTAGAGGGGGTGGTCTCCACCACAGTTGAAAAAACTGGCATCCACCATTTTTGCCATATTTCCTAGACTGTAGCTGCAAAAATTATAAAAAAAATATGGTCAAAATTTCCAGCTCATAAGCTACAACTTTGATGAAGACAACTTTTCTTGGATCGGAGTGGACGTATTTTTTAAAAATCCAGCAAAATCATGTGTCTGTTTCCTTCCTTCACCAAGTCTTCCACCTGGGTCCCATCTGTTTGAATCATCATATGGCTCCAAAGCCATGATGATATGAACCCCTCATGACCCTTGAATCATGGGTGCATGGCTCCACAAACACATCATATCTTTTCTTTTCACATTTACATATTTTCCCTTCCTTTTACCACTAGGTTCTACCTTTCACCTCCTGTGAACTAGTCAAGGAAAAATTCCCATCCAATCATTTTTTGAATTTTTCCAAGAGGTTGTTCTCACTCTTTCTTTTATTGTAAACCTCTAGAAGCAGGGAAAACCAACAAAATATAGTAAACAAAAAATTTGTGATAGGCTCGGATCACCTCTAGTCAACTAAAAGGTGTTATAAACTTGGAGATGGGTAATGCCTCCAATTTATGTGAGGGTGTTCAAAGTAAGTTTGATGATCAACATGTTGCCAACCTTTTAAGGATGTTCTAGACTCCTCCACAACGCAGCATTGTGTTTGCATGGGATCGATCAGACCTATGGTTATGATTAACTGCTAGAACATATAGAGGTAAGATCAGCATGGAGATAAAAGTTAAGGAGCCATGGATAGACTAAAGACTAATAGAATGCAAGAATGAAGGCCTCATCCCCAGTTTGGTGCAATTTTTTTGAAATAGTGCATCCTCTCTTTGGAGAGAGGTAAGTGGATTACGCTTGTATTTAAGCTGCAAGGTAGGTGGCTTACTATCAACATCAGAAAAGACAGTTGCTGACATGTTTGAGCACACCCAACAGGAGCATGATATGCTTGCAAGTTTTCCCAATCGCGACAGTAAGCAAGATCTTGAAGTCAACTGGAGCTCACCACACCAACAAGGCGGCCATATATGGTGGATTCTTCTCACACTCTTGGGAATCATAATCTTCAGTTCTGCCTTTGCAGCATTCAAGATGCTCATTTCTCCTCCCGCTACTGGTGGTATAAATTTGGTCCCATTTGGCATGCAAATTTTATTGCTCGGACACTGTAAATAATGATCCTATTCTTCACTTGGGATTCACGAGGACACTGGAAAAAAATTTTGGAAGCCATGGGCTTCCCATTTAATCAACCCACACTGTTCCAAGGAACAAGCTATCACCCGGACCTATTGCAGATTCATGAATATCCCAGAAATCTCACCAATGGCCAAATGGAATGGCTAGTTCAGAAGGCAACTCACTATCGTCTCCTACAGATCAGAAGAAGAATCAAGGCAGGGCTAGAAACATGAATGACTCTAGCCAAAACGGGAGGGGTAATGATAACCGATTTTTCAAAAATCAAGAAGAAAAAAAGAAAAAAGGTTTATCTTTCCTCTGCCTGAAGCATGGCAACACACTAGAGGACTCGACAACTCCCCAGTCAATCGGTGAGCCACAAATTCTCTCTTCTTTTCCCTGCTCCCGACACGGCCCATGCGGATCACCTCTAGCGGCACCCCTGGCCATGGCCCATCACTATCCATCCTTAGCCCCAGCTTTCGGAGCCGCGACCGCAATAACCAACCCCAATCAGGGAGGAGCACAAAACCAAAAAAAACAATAAAAACATTGCTTTTAACATTCACCACCCCCCCTCTATACTTCTTCCACTAGCGGGCTGCCACCTCTCTCCATTATCACTAGAAGATAGAGGTCTCTCTCTCTCTCTCTCTCTCTCTCTCTCTCTCTCTCTCTCTCTCTCTCTCTCTCTCTCTCTCTCTCTCTCTCTCTCTCTCTCTCTCTCTCTCTCTCTCTCTCTCTCTCTCTCTCTCTCTCTCTCTCTCTCCTGCTCGGCTCCGCCAATTCACCATCTCTCTTATCTCTACTCCTGTGTCACCCAGCCCAAAGGGTGCATAAAAACAAACCGCCACCCCTTTTCTTCCATTGGCGGGCCACCATGCTTTTACAAAGTCTCCCTCTCTCTCTTCATTATTTAGGTTAGCTCTCTCTCTCTCTCTCTCTCTCTCTCTCTCTCTCTCTCTCTCTCTCTCTCTCTCTCTCTCTCTCTCTCTCTCTCTCTCTCTCTCTCTCTCTCTCCCCCTTATTTCTCCTCGCTCGCCCATACTCCATTGGTGGGCTGCCATACCTCACCCCCCCCCCCCCTCTTCCCTCTCGTCCACAATCCCTCGACCTCACTCTCCCCTCCCTCTCTCCCCTCTTGTTTTTCTTCCACCGGTGAACCACCACACACCCAAGCTCTCTCTCTCTCTCTCTCTCTCTCTCTCTCTCTCTCTCTCTCTCTCTCTCTCTCTCTCTCTCTCTCTCTATTCACACCACATACACACACACACACTCCCCTCCCCTGGCTCACTCACCATCCCGCCCTCTCTCTCTCTCGCAAGCCCGTGCAGGCGCCGCCATCACAGAGCCGCTCTCTCTCTCTCTAAATACACACACCCCCTTACACACACACACACTCTCCCCTTCCCTCGCTTAGCACCCGCTCCCTCCCTTTCTCTCATTATTGTTTTCTCTCTTTGTGTTTCCCTGCGTAGAGGACCATTAAATATATTTATTTATTTATTTATTTATTTATTTATTTATTTATTTATAAATCTTATTATGCTATTGTTCACACACACACACACACTCACACCGAACACACACACTTACACACACTCACACAACCCACATACGCACGCACATATTAAAAAAAAACACACACACACCATACGCACTCATCAAAGAAAAAGAAAACCAAATAATCGACGTCATCAACCAAAAGAAGAAGAGGCCAAGTCGCGCGCTGCTGACAAGGAAACAAGAAAAGACGTCGAAGGCATGCCCTGGCCGGCCCCAAAATTGGCGAACACGCTACATCAACGCACCAGCTAGGCGTGCCGTTTATTGGCATCTCGTCCACGACGCCCTCTTCAGTGAAATCCTTAGGTTGTCATCATTTTTCGTAGTTTTATACCAAATCTTGTAAAAACCCCGATTTGTAAATTATCACCTCTCTCTAGGTAATGCCCACAAAGGCCCACCTAGGAGTTTTCATTTTTAAAATTTCCCAAGGGTCAACCATCCAGGACCCACCGCCTTGGTTTGTCTCCCCTGATTAGGGCCCTAAACCTAATCAAGTTACCCTAACCTAAAACAGCCAGCACCTATAAAAAGGCATTCAGAGGTCACTATCAGGGGGGGGTCAGCACTTGGTAGCATTTTGTTGGGAGGGATTGGCAACATTTGCATCACGAGAGAGGGGATTTAGTGTAGCATTTTGGGAATTTGCACTATGCGAAGAAGCTATGTCTACACCTTGATTCCAATGGTCGCCACACACACACTCACGCTAGCAAAGTCTCCATGTTTGTGAGTCACCTCTAGAGAACACACTATTAGGCTCACTATCTCTCCTTCTATCTCTCTATCACCATGATTGCCACCTCGCCGAAAATAAGGTTGCTGTAAATATTGCATAAAAGATAGTTTTTTCTCACACCGCGATGGTTTTCATCACCTGCGTCATTCTCATTCTCTCTCTCTATCTCTCTCTCTCTCTCTCTCTCTCTCTCTCTCTCTCTCTCTCTCTCTCTCTCTCTCTCTCTCTCTCTATGTGTGTAGAGTTTGTGTTATTTCCAATGACCATTGTCCACATCCTAGCTGCTCAAAGCTAGGTGGTGCCCTCTGTTCATTTCATCGTGGCTAGCTCAGCGTGCACCAGCTTGTGGCGTTTGAGGCCGTCGGGGTCCGTGTCGTGCTCTGTGCTCATCAGTATGAGCAGATATATTTTCTCAAGAGGATTGTGAGATTTGGTGGGATAGTTTAAAATATGTTCCATACGTTAAGAAGAAATTCTGGTAGAAGCCTATATTCCTGAAGAAGTTGCGAACAGTGTGGGAAAAACACCCACAATTCAACGCTAGCAACACGATCCTTCTTGAAGACACACGCTACAAGTATTTGAAGAATGATTACGACAATTGCTTGTCGATCCGTTCTTTTGGAGCCCAAGGGTTCCTCATATCTCACCAATATAGTAGAGCCTTGGTTAGTTGAGTGGATCAGAGATCCCTACCCACTTGCCTATTGCAGGAAATACCCATTGTTTGATGCTGAAGATGATTTGTCCCCACTGGTTGCTGATTATTTTGTAGAGATGGAAGGCTATTCGTATCGGTTTGACCCCCCAAATATATGATGTATCCCAATTGGCTACTAATGTTCAGTATCCAACTACGAATATTACTACCATTATGGTAATTTTGTTATTTCCAACTACTTGCAATGTGTATTTTTTAACTTGTTAACTTCAATTTGGTCTTCTTGGATACTCTTTTGGTACTATACATGTTAGGCACTGCAACATTTGGTTCTATAACTATTTGGTATTGTACAGTAGCAATATACAATACCAAGTTTGGTACTATGGACATTAGCCATCAAGAGAGGAAGCACTAAAATATCATGCAGGTGGGTTACAGTTGGTGCAGTACTAGTTTTGGTACTAGGTACTATTCATCTTTGGTACTGCCACATTTGGTTTAGTAACTATTCTAAGTTATTGGGATAGGATGATTAACTAGTTCTGTAATTGGACACTTAAGTGTCCCGAGACACTAAAGTGTCCTGTTTTTCTACCATGTTTTGGCAATTTATTTGTCAAGCTAGAAAGAAGTTTTTTACACCTTGCTTCTACCATAGACTGGTTATGAGGGAAAGAAAACACTGGATTCTCCATATCAAAATACAATCTGTATGGAGAGAATTCTCGTAAGTTCTAAGACATAAATTTTAGTAAAATTGCAAGCTGTTTTGCCAAAAAAATCATAAAATTATTATATCTTTCTGTAGAGATGGCCTTTTTTATGTTTATAAAAGCCAAGTATTATAATTTAGTGTTACAAAACAATGGAATGCACTTCAAAGATAAGTTTTCAAGTCACATGTAAGCTATAGACATAATTTCATACTTGAGCACATGCTGAATAAAAGCATAATTTTGGTCTTCCAAAGGTCCCCTCATGAAATTGGTACTATTCTAGTGCAATTTGACAACTACAAATGACTTTATATGTTTAAACCAAGAAACTACATATTTTTTGGGCTCCCTAACTCAAGTAAATCTCGTTGCTTGAACTCTATCTTGAATTTTTTATCGTGCAAAAACTCTTAAAAATATTGAGTTCTCCATAATAACATTGAAACCAAGGTTTTAGGCACCCCAATTGTGTATGTACCACGTACTTTGATGCATTTAGTTGATCTACATGGAAAGTTTGATGTTATTTGAGGTTTTGAATGCTTATGTCTCAAGAATGAGAATATGAAAGTTACCTCTTATGCAGTTTTGAATATTTAAAATGATCCAATACTTGTTGCATACCAAAGCCCTTCTACTTGCCACCTTGAGTGCTCAATGGAAAGGGCAAGCAATTTATCACTTTCTAAAACTCACAAACACATCAAAAACATTTTTTTCTTTGTATACAACGATATGCTTGAAATGACCATATCAAACACATGGAACTTTCCATCATTTTATATACTTCAAAGGCAATTTTTTTGCACATGAAACTTTCAATTATCTATAGCAAACTTGTGGAAGAGTCACCTAAAATTTTCTACAAGGTCGCTTCATTTTTTCTTGAGCTTATAAAGGCGATTTCTTCAAAGCGTCAATCGCAGTCTTACCAGGGTCAACTTGATGAGTATAGTTCTTGATCATGATAGATTCTAAATGCAAGGTTATATTTTTAAAAGACCTTCTAGCTAACTTATTTAAGAATATCAAGAGGGTTTTCTTAAATAAACCGTCTAATGCAAGTAGAATTTAATTTAAATTTGTTAAAAAAGGACACTTAAAGTGTCCTATTTTGGTACCAAACTAGTGTTAACCCAAGTTATTCTTTCGTACCTGCTATCAGAACACAAGAACAGAAAGAGAGGAAAATCAAGAGAAACAAAAAGACATTAGGCTATCAAAAGAAGTACATGGTTGAGTTTTTGGTAATCAACCCAAGTACTGTAAGAGACTGTAATTGAAATCTATTGGTACTTTCTTCCTCTGTGTTTGGTATTGTTTGTTACAGTTCATCTTGATCACTGTCATCATCATATGGCATGATATTGTATATGTATTCATAAATTTCAGTAGATAACCTTAATCTATTTTGGCATCCAAGGATAGGTTCCATGGGAAACCGTATTGCTCTTACAAGGTGTGAGTAGATCATAAGTGGAGGTGTATGATCTAGAAGGCTGTATGTATCAAAACTGCCTTCAACTTGGCCATAATACAAGCCTTCAACTACTTTCCCCCCTTTAAAACTTTTGTTGTGCCATGCATCCTTTTGTGCCTTCACTATCTGGTACATCTTTTTGGTGCATTTGATCATATAGAAATCATGTTCTTTCTCTGCTACCTTGACTGCAAAGTTGTCACCAATTGACAACAATTCACACAAACAGCCAGGCTCCCCTTCATACATGGGGAGGTTAGAGACATTTTGCATTGGCAAATTGAAATCAGAATTGTTATTTTCTTTGACATCATCATCTTCATCACTGCAAGGATCGTCTGATTCCAGTAAAGGTTGGACTATCAGATATTTCCATTCTTCTACATGTTGTTTGTTCTTGCATCTTCTCCATTGCCCACAGATACATGAATCACAAAAGCATGAGAGTGTCCGATATCATAGAGTGCATGGATTATCTTGTGAATATCCATCAATGCAATGAAATAATCATGAGCCTGTAATACGTTGACAATCCCATTGGACATCGCGGCCCACATCATCCTTGGAAACTAGCCAAAAAACTCTTTGTGTACTAGATCTATGCTGAAATGTTTCATTTAGATAGTTGACAACATCGGCTGTAGACTTCATAGGACAGCCATCTGGTTTCAACTGCTCATGAGTGAGGGTTCTCTATATGACTTCCCCTGATCCATCGTGCTCGCCTTTTCCATGTTCTGATGCTGAAAAGTTATGCATCATCTGCAGTCTGTCAACCGATAATACCTAGCCACAAAGTAGAAATGTCTTCGTGCTTCAAACTGAGACGCTGCATCATTTGACCACACCCAATGACGTCGTAAAGAATGGCCTTTCTGTTTCAACCACTTGTCATGAAGAAGAAAACAATGCTGTAAAAATAGAGTGTCATGCAACATATCATCAGATATGTAGAAATGAAGTGTCTTTTCAACACCACCTCCTGAGTTTCTCACATAACTAATGTGAACAAGTATCGTAACCTGATTAGACCACTAGTGCATGGACTGTATCTCATTTTGTATTTTAAATCAATAACTCTCAGCAAAGCTGATGACCGAAACAACAACATCTGATGGAAACTTGAGTAAGCACTCTTTAAATTGTTGTGCCTGCTGATAGCGGGAAAAAGAGCAGTGCAATCGGGTGGCCTCTGTACTCGTGCACACTCCACAAACCACGCCTCATGAAAACAAGCAAAGAACAAAACAAAGGGGGCACCACCCTAAATTAAGAGGTTTAGGGACCTCGCACATAGTGCACATAGGCAAGTGAGACTTCTGGCATTATGATGGCATCAAAACATATGGCAAAACACATAGAAACGAAGCTTAGGGACCTTATGTAGCATATATATACACAAGACATCAGCTTAACAATACAACGGCATCTGATCATACATAACAAGCATATAGAGAAGCAAGTCAAGGATGGCATAATCCCTTGTCAAAAACAATCAACCCAGCAAGTAGGTATGATCCTACTAGCAACACATCAATACCTTAGAGAATGATGGCGAGGATGGTGGCCATGGAGCATGAGAGAAGACTCCTTATTTAGGTTTTAGAGCTAGTAATGTAGCATACTAGAGGGAGAGAGAGAGAGGGAGAGCTCCATCCATAGCTCCTCGTTGTTAGCAATATCGTCATAGCTTCGTTGCTTGGTGAAGTGGGTGAAGTCTTGGTTTTGAGTGAGAGAAGGCCTCCTTATATAGGTTTCTGAGAGGGTTTAGGATTAGGGATAAACATGCTTAAATCCGTTGATTGGGGTTACTTTTTGCTTAGGGTGGTCAACAGATTGAGGTCACCTGATGTGTCACCATCAAGATATTCTCTAGAGTGATGTGAGAGGGGAGGGTAAATGCTGATTTTTCTGATTTTGACACATGGGGATAAGGCCTTGACCAGCATTTAAGAGCAGGTAAGGTGGCTGTTGAAACTAGAGGTTCTGCACATGTCAGGGGGGGACCTGCTGGGTCCTCCTGAATATCAAATTCTCAAAAAATCCTCAACCATGGCTTCTTTTGACATGTGTTCTTTGAAAAAATCAGCATATCTCTTTTCAACTCAAAAGTCTTTATCCCTGTTGACTCACCTTTACCATACGATTTTCCCCTTTTCTCCTCCTGTAACTGCATTGTTGATGCCCAATCACTGCTTCTAGTAACAGTGAACTGTTACCTACCAAATACTTATGGTGCAATAAAAAACATTTACCATGGGTAAAAAAGTTACTGTAGGTAAAAAGTAATTTGTATTTACTATGTAGATGAAAAATATTTACTGTAGGTAAAAAATATTTACTGTCGGTAAAAAAGTGAAAACGGAGTATGCTGTGCTGTGAGTCCACACGAACATCCTCGTGTAAATTTCACTAGAAATTCACACCTAGAATGGGCTATTCTGTAAGATATAGGTTGTAGGCATGCATAAGAGCTCGTTCCCACGTATCTTCTGTCCATGGCACTTTTTACTCTTTGGTGCTTGTGAAGTAGATTTTTCTTCTCTTTTGAGATCCCTTGGACTAGAGTATCCTCATCTCCCCAACAACTGATTGTGCCTTTATTGCATCTTCAGAAGGGGTCCTAAAAACCATGCATCATATAGCCCTCCCCCTTAAGCTAGAGGTATTTGATGCCTCTAGCTGTAGGTTGTGCTACAATAGGGTTCTCTTGAATACTTACCCACCTGGTACCAATTGAATTTGCCATGTTACTGCTTTCTTGGCTGATGCACCCTGTTTAGTCCTTTCTGATGAATAATTGTATGCATCCATGACTAACAACTGGTCTCCTAGACCCTTGAAAGCCATACCCCATCTATTGTCAAAATCCACTTTCACTGGTAGCATTCTCTTTTTTTCTTCTCTTTTTTTCCTTTTTTTTTTTTTTTTGAAACGACTATGTACATGAGTGTTACCTTAGTTGGAGCTCGAATATGATGAGCCCTCCTCGGAACCATCCTTAGCATTGATTTCACCAGCATATGGCTGTGAAAGACGACATTGGTAGGCCTTCAATCGCCAACCATTTACCGGGGTCTGATGTACCTTACCATCTAGGTCACCTAGTTGGTAACTACCATTTGAGAACCTCTGTATCACTACAAAAGGGCCTTCCCACTTAAGCAAGAACTTACCATCCTTCCTGCGATCAAAGCAATTATCGTATCTGAGCACTAAAGAACCTTCCTTGATACCTTTCTTGACAAGGTTGCGATTGAACTTCTTTCGTTTCTTCTCTACCTGGGCTGCATAGTACTTCACTGCTGACTCTCGATCTAGCCCTAACCTCTCCAAATCGATGATTCTTCCTTCCACCTGCTTCTCTTGACTATCCTCTTGATGTGCTTTTAGAACTCGGAGGCTCGCTAGCTCCACTTCTATAGGCAATAGTGCCTCTTGCCCGTAAACCAAGTGAAAAGGTGTATACCCCAAGGATGTTTTAAAGGATGTTCTGTAGGCCCAAAGTGTTGCATCTAGGTGTTTGTCCCATGCCTTAGGATGTAAATGCACTTGCTTAGTGATGATTTTACATATAAGACCATTTACCTTTTCCACAAGACCATTGCACTGAGGGTAGTATGGTGTAGAGTGCCTGCGCTTGATTTTTAACTTGCTCATCAATTTCCCGACTAAATCAGCTCGAAATCCCGGTCCCCTATCCGAGAGAATCTCCAAAGGTGTGCCAAAACGGCAACAAAGGCATTCAAAAATGAAATCACTCACGTCCTTGGCTGTGATGCGCTTTGTGGGACGAGCTTCTGCCCATCTGGTCATGTACTCCACCCCCATAATGATGTATTCCTTCCCTGATTGAGTGCAAGGTAGTGGCCCTATTGCATCTATCCCCCATTTTTCAAATGGCCCATAGGTTTTGATTGGATGCTGATTTTCATGGGTAAGATGCCTTGGTCCAGCTTTTTGGCAAACCTCACATGTGCGGCACCAATGTTGTACATCTCGATGGAGGCTTGGCCACGTGAACCCTGCTTGTAAAATCTTTCTGCTAGTAATCTCTTGTGCAAAGTGGCCACCACACACACCTTCATGACAACTAAACAAAATATCCTTTATCTCTTATGATGCAGGAACTCTCCTTAAGACAGCATCTTTCCCTCTACAATACAAGTCCTCATTCACTAAGCTATAGCTGGTAGCCTTTTTTCCCAACCACCTACGTTCACTTTTACTCATACCAGAGGGTGCTTCACAATGCTCAAGAAAGTAAAGTAAATCATGCAGCTCCTCCTTTCCCTGGTATAAAGGACTTTTCACAAGGATAGCACCTACTATGAGAGTTTGTAGTTCTTAGCCTGTTAAGGCATCTGCTTCTCGATTTTGATCTCTAGGTACAAAGTGCACTCGAACTTCTTTAAATCCCTTCAACAAGTCCTTTGCTTCCCTCATCTTAACAGACAATTTGTCATTTTTACAGGCCCATACACCAACCATTTGCTTAACAATCAACATGGAGTCACCAAAAACATTTATCTTTGTGATGCCCTGAGAAAGACAACATTGCAACCCTAAAACAAGGGCATGGTACTCAGCCTCATTGTTAGAATGAACCTCTTTTAGATGAAACCCTTTTGCAAAGATCTTCTCCTTCTCTAGACCTAATATTACTATGCCTGCTGATGCCTTGTCTTTGGTCCTCTTGTAAGCCCCATCAAAATACAGACTGTGTGCTCCCAGTAGAACTTCAGGCTCCGGGATAGGCGGTACCTTACTAGGTGCCTCTTTCTTGGCCTTCTCATAACACCTTTGTGTGAGGACATCTGCCAAACAAGCACGGGTGGAATCCTCTACTTGTAGTGTGTAGTCAAACTCTTGAAGCTGCACCACCCACTTTGCTATTCTTTGAGACAATTCCATGTGTTGTAGGGCATATGGAAAAACCTCCTCAGTTGTGAGCACCACAAATTGTCTCGGAAGTAAGTAAGCCCGAAACTTCTTCACTGCAAACTTAAGAGCTAGCACCAATTGCTCAGTTGCGCTGAAACCCTTTCCAGAAGCTGTCATCACTCTACTAGAGAAGTAGACTGGTCTCATGAGAGATGTCTTTGGGTCTTTTTGCATCAAGACAGCTCCTAGAGCTTCTGGACCTACACTAGGATTTACATAGAATAATTCACCCCATGTGGGTTGTAGGACGACAGGCAATGAGCTCAAAATGGTTTTAACTTCTTGAAAGCACCTTTCACCCTCCTCACTCCATGTCAATGTAGTGTGTTTAGTGAGCTGCTACAAAGGATAGATTGCCTGAGAAAGGAGATGTATGAATCGTCCCATGTAGCAAACCTTTTGAATGAAGGAGACTAGTTGCTTCACGTTTGAAGGAGTAGGTAAAGCTAACAATGTCTTTACCTTTTCAAGGTCAGCCTCAATACCATCTTGAGACACAACATGGCCTCGTAGAGTGACCTTGCTCTCACCTATGTGGCACTTGTCTTTATTCAATTGCCCACCCAATTGGGCTAGACAGGTGAAACCTTCATCAACCTTGGACAGATGTACTTCCCTAGAGTTGTAAATGCAAAAATCATCAATGAAGACTCGTATGGACTTACCAAAGTAAGGTTGAAACACCAAGTTCATAAACCTCTGGAAAGTAGCTGGGGCATTAGTTAAACCAAAAGGCATAACTCTATAAGCAAAACACCCCCAAGGTGTTATGAAGGTAGTCTTTCTTTGGTCTTCATCTGCAATTCTGATTTGGAAGTAGCCTGAGTACCCATCACACACTGTGTACCTTTCATGACCAGCCACTTCATTTAGTATTTCATCTTGAAAAGGCAAAGGAAAATGGTCCCTTTTTGTGGCTGTGTTTAGAGGCTTGTAATCCACACATACCCTCCACTTCCCATTTTTCTTTGGTGCTACCACAACTGGAGACACCCACTCAGAATCTTCCACTGGGTAGATAAATCCTACCTTGAGTAATCTTTTTACTTCTTTTAAGAGTGCATCTTGTTGCACTAGCCCTAATCTCCTTAGCCTTTGCACCACTGGTTTGGTACCTTCCTTTAATTGGATATGGTGTTGGGTTACCGTCACTCCTTTAATGTGCTCGTAATCAGTTATAAAGAGGCCAGCATGCTTCTTTAGTACCTGCAAATAGGGTTCTCTCTCTTCTTCTAGTAGGTCCTTAGCTAGCATCTCCTCTAAGCCTGCGGCTTTTTCCTTGTTTAGAGAGTCTTGACCACCTTCTCCTTCTAGGTTTCGCAGTATTATACCCATGACTTCCAAAGAGCTAGCATCCTCCTCAGATGAATCATCCTCAGATGAAGAGCAGCTGCTTGTGCTCCATTCATCCATAGAAGTCTCCATCTCTAGGTCTTGTTGTCTACCCTGCTTCATGTCATACATAATTTTTTGTTGCTTGCCACCTACCTTATGATTTGGTCGCAACTCAAGGGAACCTGTCTCCCAATCTTGCATAGCTTTCATAGCCATAAGCCAAGGTCTTCCAAGGATTAGCGGATAGCCCTCCCCCTTAGTTGGGATCACATAAGCATCAATTGAGATTGCCACACCAAAAGCTGAAACCTTCACTCCATTAACCTTTCCCACACAAGCCACCCTTACATTATTTGCCATCTTAGCTTGTAAGGAAGTTTGCTCGTTTACTTCCAAACCCAACCTGTGCATTAATTTCTCTGTCATAACACAAATCTCGGCTCCACCATCTACGTACACATTGGAGACTCGCTGACTCTTAATCTCTGCATCAATGACTGGCATGATATCCTTCATGCCTCTTGCACTAATAGACCCAACTGACTTTGCCTTAGCCCTCCTGGTGCTGACCATCTTAGACCAAGTTCTACGCATCTTTGGGGAAAGGTGGAGGAGTTGCTGCCATGAAATCTTTGGTCCTTGCTTACTCAAATCTGCTACCAGGTCGTAAGGTATGGATCCTACCCCAAGTGGAAAGTCTTCTACTCCTATGTGCCTCGTTGACCTACTCTTCCTTTTCTTGTCTCCTATCACTTGGGAGGAACCCTCATTCCCTTTATCCGGCTCTGAAGCTTCCATTTCATCAGTTCTTTGTCTCCTAACTCTCTTTATTGGCATGGCAACAGCTTCCTCCATTTTTTCTTTCCCTTTATCCTTACCATTGTCAAGACTTATGACAGAGACAGCCCTGTCCTCCCCTCCCAATGGTAGTGGAGGGATCTCTGTTGGTGCTTGTGGTGGTGGAGGAGGGGGTCTCAATATTTGGATTGGTGGAGCCACGTGTGCATTTTGTCCATTTAGTGGCCTAGCTCGAGGAGGAGTGACTTGCTGGCGAGGAGGCCGTCTTTGATTACCGTTTCCTTGATAGCGTCGTGGATGGGGGCAATAATACATGCCGTGACCTACCTCTCCACAGTTGTAGCAAATGTACTCACGTGCTTGCCTTTGTCCTTCTTGTCTATTTTGTTCATTTCCTGGCTGGGGAGCCCTTACACCTTGAACCAGATTGATGGACAGGCTCTCTAGTTGATTGGTGATTTGTTGAAGTAATTCTTGTTGAGAGGACTCTTGGTATGTTGCTCCTGTCCCTGCTACTACCCTTGCCGTAGGTTGAGCTAGCGGTGGAGGCTCCATTCCCCCTTGTAGTTGAGCTTGGAATTTTAACTTCCTATCCTTCTCCCTTGCATAAGTCATAGCTTTATCAAAGGTATCTGGGAATTTCCCTTTTACCTTTTCTCGAAGGATGGGGTAAAGCACTGCCAGGAAACAGTCCTTCTTTAGGCATTCTGGCGCCCTTTATCCTTCACCTAGTGATGCACACCATTTCTCCCACAGGTTGGAAAACTTTCCTTCATAGCTTCTATAGTCATTGGGTGATGTTTGGCGTAGCTCTAAGAGCTGTCTCCATATCTCCTCTGGAGGCTCATGGCGGCGAAATTCTTCGATGAAGGCCATCTTTAAGGACTCCCAGTCTCTTCTTTCTTCAGGTGCCAAAGTTTGATACCATAATGTTGCACCTTACCTCAAAACCAAAGGAAAGGCCCTTAACTTAGTAGCTTTGTCATCCCTTCCCGATACCAGAAAGGCCATTTCCAAATTATCCAAAAAGTCTGGAGCAACCTCCCCAGGCTTACCATAAAAGTTAGGGAAGGCCATAAGTGAGAGAGTAAACAATTACACAAACAACTCCAATTTATTTTAAAATAGAGTATGGTAATTACAATTTGGAGCTTTAGCACAACTTAGCTCAAAATAGGATGAAGATCGACACATCAAAGGAATGGTAATAGTCTAGTAAGGGTAGAATGACAGGATGAGGAGAGCGCAAGATTTCCCCAAGTCTCTCGGCTCCAAACAACAGGGCTATTCTTTGCTGATAAAAGATTTTTCTATCAATACAAATATTCACACGGATATGACGCACAAAATGGAAAGGAAACATGCGGAGATCATCATTCTCATTATTGGCATCCATACTTACACACAAGAGCCTAGCTTAGTTGCACCACCTTGGGACCAATGAGCCTGATCAGCCACAGAAGGTCAGCACCTCGGATCACTTCGACTCTTCCTGATGCATCTGTGAAGACGTAAGGCGTGATGGAAACACTTTGTACAATGCTGAGCCTTTTAGCAAGCAACAATTGGATGCTATTACCATAATCAGCATGACGAATGAAAGTGACACCATTAATGTGCAGCACATCATCAACTAAGATAGTTTCCTTAGATTGAGATAACTTCTTGAAAATTAGCAGCAAAGGTAGGGCAGGGAGGCTTTTCACCCTGTCTCCAAAGCACTTTGGACAATATCCAAAGTGATCTTCACGCGGACAGGAGGCTGGCTTGGGATTGGTGGTGTCTGGATTCACAAAGTGCATTGGGAGCACTCGCAGACGGGCGGCAATCTTGTAGGCAAGCCTTCGCCTCTTTGCTTCAGGAGGGTTTAGGGGTGAGAGTCGTGGTTGCAAGTTGGAGGTTGAAGTTGGTTGCTCACTAGCCTTTTTCTTGCCTGTAGTGGTCATGTAATCCCTTATTAATGAGATTAAGCCAAATGTTACCTTACGCTTGAGCACGCGCTGTGGCCTTGGGCCACTTAGGTGTAGAGGTGATCTTCCTCCTCTTAGTCGGCTCCTCAGGAAAGAGAGGTCTGGTGATGCTTTCTCTTCCCTTAATGTGTGTCACAGTACCTTCGTGTATGTTGATGTAGAATATTTCAAGCTCGTGTGCGTTGGAGGTTTCTGGAGCACTCATAGGTTGAGAGGAGAGGTATATCAAGCTCTTCTTCTCACTCTCCTTCGTTGGTGACGATCACGAACAAGGCATGTAGAAGAACTTACTTCTTGAATTTCAATGACACTGCAACCTGGTAACAAGACCTCGATGAAAGCTTTTAAGGCCTCTAAATCCGCCTCCTCTTCTGTTCTCCAATTTGCAAACTCCTCATGCCATTCGTCCATGTTGTAGATTGCACATCTTCATTGCTTGTGGACTGAAGGTCTGTGTAGCCCTCCTCAGTGGGGGCACCAAAATGATAGCGGGAAAAAGAGCAGTGCACTCGGGTGGCCTCTGTACTCGTGCACACTCCACAAACCACGCCTCATGCAAACAAGCAAAGAACAAAACAAAGGGAGCACCACCCTAAATTAAGAGGTTTAGGGACCTCACACATAGTGCACATAGGCAAGTGAGACTTCTGGCATTATGATGGCATCAAAACATATGGCAAAACACATAGAAATGAAGCTTAGGGACCTTATGTAGCATATATATACACAAGACATCAGCTTAACAATACAACGGCATCTGATCATACATAACAAGGATATAGAGAAGCAAGCCAAGGATGGCATAATCCCTTGTCAAAAACAATCAACCCAGCAAGTAGGTATGATCCTACTAGCAACACATCAATACCTTAGAGAATGATGGCGAGGATGGTGGCCATGGAGCATGAGAGAAGACTCCTTATTTAGGTTTTAGGGCTAGTAATGTAGCATACTAGAGGGAGAGAGAGAGAGAGGGAGAGAGAGTAGAGCTCCATCCATAGCTCCTCGTTGTGAGCAATATCGTCATAGCTTCGTTGCTTGGTGAAGTGGGTGAAGTCTTGGTTTTGAGTGAGAGAAGGCCTCCTTATATAGGTTTCTGAGAGGGTTTAGGATTAGGGATAAACATGCTTAAATCCGTTGATTGGGGTTACTTTTTGCTTAGGGTGGTCAACAGATTGAGGTCACCTGATATGTCACCATCAAGATATTCTCTAGAGTGATGTGAGAGGGGAGGGTAAATGCTGATTTTTCTGATTGTGACACATGGGGATAAGGCCTTGACCAGCATTTAAGAGCAGGTAAGGTGGCTGTTGAAACTAGAGGTTTTGCACATGTCAGGGGGGGATCTGCTAGGTCCGCCTGAATATCAAATTCTCAAAAAATCCTCAACCATGGCTTCTTTTGACATGTGTTCTTTGAAAAAATCAGCATGTCTCTTTTCAACTCAAAAGTCTTTATCCCTGTTGACTCACCTTTACCATACGATTTTCCCCTTTTCTCCTCCTGTAACTGCATTGTTGATGCCCAATCACTGCTTCTAGTAACAGTGAACTGTTACCTAACAAATACTTATGGTGCAATAAAAAATATTTACCATGGGTAAAAAAGTTACTGTAGGTAAAAAGTGATTTGTATTTACCATGTAGATGAAAAATATTTACTGTAGGTAAAAAATATTTACTGTGGTAAAAAATATTTACTGTCGGTAAAAAAGTGAAAACGGAGTATGCTGTGCTGTGAGTCCACATGAACATCCTCGTGTAAATTTCACTAGAAATTCACACCTAGAATGGGCTATTCTGTAAGATATAGGTTGTAGGCATGCATAAGAGCTCGTTCCCACGTATCTTCTATCCATGGCACTTTTTACTCTTTGGTGCTTGTGAAGTAGATTTTTCTTCTCTTTCGAGATCCCTTGGACTAGAGTATCCTCATCTCCCCAACAACTGACTGTGCCTTTATTGCATCTTCAGAAGGGGTCCTAAAAACCATGCATCACCTGCCATCGAAAAATGTAGTTATGCTTGATGAAGCTCTTAAGATGAGATGAGAATAGGTCAATAAAAGTAGAGCTTCTGATTTGTTGCACTACCAAGTCCTTTCTTTTCTTCTCAGACCCACCTGCATCAACTTGCCCAGTTGAAGATCTTCACAGTGAGCTCCCCATTATCCATTGAAATCTCATCAGGGCACAATGTCAATCTATTTATGCCGCATCTACAGCAATCCCCAAACAAGCATTTTTTTGCATAGTATTCTGCATCTTGAACCTTTGGACATAAAAGTGATTCCCACATATCAGTGATGCTATGACACACTGATTGGTTTGCAGTACACTTACCTGAATCATCACTGCAACAAACGGAGCATGTGCAAGCATGATCCTTTCCATGATGCCCAAACTTGTTTTGCTACATCTAATTAAATGCCTCTTTAAAATATATCATTTGGACATGGTATACACAGCAACACGTGTATCGCTCCTTCAATGTTTGGACAAAGTAAGGCTGTAAAGCCTCAAAACATCTAAGAGAAATTTCCACTTATGGATGGGCCCTCTTGAATCTTTGGTACTACTCAACCTGTGACATTAAAACAAAACAGCTTATGAGAGTAAAATATTAGCCATTTTGTACAATACCATTTGGTGCAGTACATAAGCAAATGTGGGGCTGTAAAATATTAGCCATTTTGTACATTACCATTTGGTACTGAACAGTACCATTAGGTCTTGTATCATACCAATTTTTGGTACTGTATAGTACCAATTTTGGTACATTTGGTAGAGTACAGTAATTGGATTTGGTACAGTACCAGATTTGGTATAGTAAGACATTAGCTATATGGTACTTTACCATTTGGTGTAGTAGAGTACCAATTTGGTACTGTTCAATACCAAGTTTGAAACTAGTTTGGAAACGTCTTAAAGAGTACCTTAAATGGTGGTACAAGGTGGATGCCATAAAGTACCAATTTGGTGGTGTATAGTACCAATTTTGGTACTGTAAGACTTTATCAATGAAAGATATTTTTGTTTTGTACTAGGAAATGTACTATAGAGTACCTTGAATAATGCTATAGGGTGGATGGGAATATTTTGTAGTACATAACATGGAATTATAGGGTACTCTTTAGTACCTTTTAGGGTGCTCTATATAACATGCTACTATATGGTAGATAAATGTACTTTGGCCTACATCACAAGGTTCTATAGAGTACTCCAATCACATGAAAAGGGTTTTTGAGTACCTAGCATGGAAGCATAGGGAATTCTAAGGTATAACAATGGAGTACCTTCATATTAATATAGCTATTGTTATACCTTAGGTTGCTACATGTACCAAATGATATACCTTCAGCAAGTTACTAGAGGTATTGTATGAGGTAAAACAAATGGAATACCTTCAAGTAATATAAGTAGAGTACATTACACCTGAGAAAAAAGAGAGGCACAAAAGACATTAGCAATGGTTTGAATTTACGTGAGAGTCATTGAGAAGATGCACTAGATGTTTGACAACACTTTTTCTTCCAATTCTCTTCCGACAAATGTCCTTTTCTTTGGGCAAAACTCGAGTCTTTGAGCTCCAAAAGACATAAACTAGATCTCTTACTTCACCTGTGACAATGTTACCTTGACGCAATTGTCTTTGACATGCATTCAATGGCAAAACTTCCTCATCTTTTTAATATCAAGACGATAACTAGCTATAACAATGTTTCTTTGAAGAACACCCAAAATACCCTATCCTTGTATGGTTCATTTGTGTTGTGCCATCAGTATTATTAATTACCATCATCAAAGAAGATCTCTTCAAGAAGAGCTCATCTGTTGAGCGGGGCAACTTGAGCTGGCTGAGGGATGTTATATTGAAGAGTGCTTTCAACATTAGCTGTTGATGTTTGCAGATCCTCAAAAGTAGGATGAAGCAAGAGTTGTTGGAATAACTCTGTTTGGATACTTCTTCTAAGCCCTAGTGTCTGCGTGCGCCAAAAATTTGCCATAGCTGAACAAATGTGCTTTCTTGATTTGGCTTCATCCATTAAAGATGGATCTTGCAACCTGCTGCTTTCTTTTCTTTCCTTCTCTGTTCTCTTTTCTTAACAGCCCAATACTCACGCATAGAAGTGGTGTCCATGCTGTGAACACTTGCATTCCTCTCCATAGTCCAATCCTTGTTTAGGAAGCTTTGCACAGTAGTCCAACCCCTGTTTGGACAGCCTTGCTTATTCACCAGCTAGGAGAAGTAGTTGTGAATTCCATGCCTTGAGGATTATCCATGTTTACGTAGCCCTACATATTCTCCATGCTAGGATAACCAATTGTATTATGTGGTCAGTTTGTGAATTCCATGCTAGAAAGAGTGTGGGTAGTGTAGAGAGGTAAAGAGCTACAACTACAGAATCGGCTACGTCGTGAACGAGGAAGAAAGGCACACACACACACATACACACACACACACACACACACACACACACACACACACACACACACACACAGACCACGACTCATCTATAATCATTACATAGGACTATGCTGTTACAAAAAAACAACTTTTTTTTTTACATAAAAGAATTTCCCAAAAAAAGATAAAAACAAATTTCTTAATAAAGTAGATAAAAAGGACTTCCCGAAAAAAGGCTAATTTTCTACCCAAAAAAGTAGTGTCCTTGAAAGTGCATATTGTACCACCAATCATGCTTTCAACCTTACAGAGATTTTGGTTGCAATGGTATGGAATAGTGTTGGAGCAGTGAAAGGCAGTGAAAGTTCTTCTTTTTCTCCTTGATCTATAGTGGTTGCATGGACATGACCATTTGATGGATTTTCTATACCTCAACCATTCTAAATTATGCTGGCTCAATTGTGTTCCTCCTTGATATTGTTGATCTCCACGTGAATGAGGTGGTCTCTTCTTGTTGGGTGGTCCATTTCTTGTAAAGATTGGATTCCTAGGTCCAAAATTCCCTTGGTTCTGTGGTGGTCTCTAGTCTTGATGCAAGTTATGCTGCGTCGTACTAGGTCTAGGCTATGAGGTATATGGTTCCCTGAGTACAATCAAGAGATTTGTTCATACAATCACAGTGATAAAACTTGTTTTGGTAGTTCTTCTTTAATGGTTCTTTAAGATAAGCCCAAGTGGTTGTGTTTGGATTGACATTATTCTCATCACTATGAGAATAATGTCAAGTGGTTGTGTTTGGATTGACATTATTCTCATCACTATGATCCTTACACCAATGCTTGTCCATCTTTTCAAGTTTGAACAATGATAGCCTTGTTCTTGGAAAATAAATGAGCTAAATCAAAATAATAATCCATGAGCTCAATTTAATCATCGAGAACCTTGCCTACATCTTTGCCTTCTCTGCTAAAGTTTCTAGGTTGTGACTTTCAAAGCAAAGCATCGATGTCATGATAAATGATAGTCGGTTGAGGTGCGATTGGGACTTTGGAATTAGTAGCTACTCCATTTTCTCTAGGAGGCATGATTGATTACTGAATTATATTTAAATCCTATATTCAGTAATCTATATGGAAGTAAGTGGTTGACAATATATTGCATTAAGCTTCTTGTAGTACTATTGAAATTCAAAAAGGGTGCATGGGAGGGAAAATTTTAAACCATTATTTCCTGAGGAATGGGTAGTCATTAATACCTAGTTGGAACACAATATCTAGTGAGGCATCAAAAATCAGCTACACCATAGGCAAAACTTGTTTCCCTTTTGCTGAAGTAATTTGAATCTATCTTAGGATCCTTTGTTAACTATAAAACAAACATTCAAAGATTCTTAATACACTTGTATGACACTCCAATCGATTTTTTATAACCCAATACCACACAAATACACACAAGAAGAAAATTCAAGCAAATATCACCGATCAATATCACTCATAAATGCTCATGAATATAGTATTCTTTTTGAAACAGAATGTATGAACGTGTGCATGATGCATTACTAACCCAACTAGTATCAGGCTTCAAGCTATCCCTATAAGCATACTAGGCTCTGATACCAGGTGAGAGATCATACCCCTCCCCAGGGGTATATGAAAAAATCATACAATTTACACTTTTATATAAATTCAATATACATCAGAGTCTTGAAAGCATTTGCATAGGGGAGGATTTCTCAACAACCGACCTAGCAAGGAGTTTAGTCCATGAGCTGGACTGCATCCAGAGTACCTAGAAAACTAGTGCCCCTGAATGTGTGGTATGACTGAAAGCGTACTCAAGAAAATGACTGAGTGGAGGGAAAATATATGTGTACACTACATTGCAAGAATGGAGAGAGAGAGAGAGAGAGAGAGAGAGAGAGAGAGAAGAGTGTGCAGAGACGCAAAATAATGACAAAAGAGAATATTTAAATGTCCTATCTAAATGAAACAAGAAACCATAAATTAACACAAGTGTAAAAATTGGGGTGTACCGTAATTGCACCAGACCTTGTGTAGAGATCAAACGGTCCACCCATACACTTTTTCTTTTACTATGGATAGAGAGAATTTCACTTCACAGTAGAGCCTCCAACTTAATTGAGCCAGACATAAGCTCAGATAGATTTGCTTCCCTCCTTGAACGGGAGCTCTAGAAGGATTCCAAATACCCGCATGTGCGCTCCTTGCCGCACTGTCGAAGCAAGGGACTTGCCAATACACCGTATGCGAGCCACAAACGGCTCCAAGCACACAACAAGCCTAAACTAGCAAGCTCAAGAAAACAAAGGGTGTGTCACTCACCGCTCTACGCTCGCCTTCGTGGTGGATTCCTCGCCGCGATGAAGAAGAAGCTGCAGTCGTGCCGCGCTCAACCGCTTCGCCGCCGTCGTGCCTTCGTAATGCTCGATCGCACACACACTCTCCCTCTCTCTCTCTCTCTCTCACACACACACACAAGGAGGTGAAGAAGAAGAAGATGGAGATGGAGCAAGAGCACTCTTCAATTGCACAAATGAGAGAATGAGTAAAAATTAGGTTTAGTTGGCTTTTATAGGAGCTCACCCCATTCACACTTGGGCGCCCATGCTTAACCAACTAATCCCTTGAATGTCCAAGTTAAAGTGCGCCTCTCATCGGCGATCACTCTACCTTTCCCTATTGGTCCGACAAGCCCGGTACCTGACTCTACCAAATACATAATACGCGTCCATCGTAGGTGATGGGTGTCCGTGTGCCGTGAGGGTTAACATGCCCCCCTTCCTGATGTAGATTCCGTCCTCGGAAGCTATTGAGTTGAAGCTGGATCGTCGAGGTGGAAGAGCATTTGAGATGAATGTCCTTAGCCTTCTTCAGTCACTGCAAAATCAAACAACATTGGCACAGTAATTGCATTCTCTTAAAAAGCATATGCAGTTTTAGATAGAAAAATTGATTGGTCAAAGAATTTCAAACAATTTGTTAGCAATGAACATTAAATTGCAATGTAATCAAATGCATAAACAGATGTAAAGGCAAAAAATTAAACAAGTCTGGGGTCGCTAATTTGACGGTCGAAAAGCACTAGAGATCGAATATTAATACCATGGGTAAGCTTCTTAATTTTCTGTGGTCAATTAAGTTATTTAATCGCGAGAGCCAAGTATTCATCTTCAAGGGCTGACTAGAGGCTATATCTAGAAAACCTTGTAGTTAAGCTACCATAAAAGGAATTTCTCATGAAATCATCGCCTGACTGATTACTTTTTTCTTTGACCCCCCAAGGTCTTTTCACACTGATTCAATTTTGATGTGTGTGCTTATTTTGTATGCCTTGGGTTTTTTGCTTTTCAAGGAAAAGCGCCCACACTGGGAACCTCTAGGGCTCTAGTACCATAGGCGATACATGTGAGTGAAGTACCAAATCAAGCTGAGATTTCTCTTCCAGCTTAAAATTTTACATTGTGGCACTTTGATTTTTTGTTTGTTCATTTTCATCATTTTAATTTTGTAACTTTGGGGGGTCATATAACACTGTTACATTCCCCAGGCTCATCACATTAGTAAACTCCCTTTATAATACTTAAGCTAAAGGTCAATAGGGTTAAGCCCACTAGAAAGCCCTAGTACATTTCATACAATGCTGCCTAAATCGGATTAAGAACCTAAGTAACCATTGTTTATTAGGAAGGCATTCCCCATGGTATTAAGAGAAGATTTCTAATACCTAGCTTGGTCAAACTAGCTTAGTCGGACTGCTTGATTTTTAAACCTAGACAAGTGATTATGACAAAACATTACATTGAATTAAATGTTTGATACTAAGCCAATGCGCTGAATATTATGCTACCAATCACAATCAAAGCAGACAATCATAGATGCAAAAAAGATAAGGGCAATGCTAATGGACAAGAAACACCTGTTTGTGTTGATGGTCGCGCTTGATTTGAAGGTTCCATGAAGGTCCAAATCCTATCAATAGCAACACACTCTTGTACACACTAGGAAACAAAAGGAATACCTCCAGGAGGCACATTAGTGGGAAAAGAGATCTTTGCTAATCACTCAACTCTAAAACAGAAACACTCCTATCGTACTAATCTTACCTACCCTCCATCACTCAAGTGATGAGGATCAAAAGGTGTTTTATGGCATAGGTTTTTGTTTCACTGTACCAGATGTGACATGTGTAGGTCTGAGTCAATGTTTTGACTTTAATGTGCATACTCGTTTGCTAATTGCTCTTGCTCTTTTTTCTTTTTTCTTTTGTATAAAGCTTTATATGTACATCCCCTAAGATTAGAATTGAGAGGTCAGGGAAAAAGGTTGAGAGGGAAGCAAGTGAATGATGGATGTCCACAAACACTCCCCCCTTCCTTGGGTAGATCATACCGTTTGAAATGAGCTTGTCACCCTTTGAAACCAATTGTTCCAGTTGGTAATAGGTGAGGATTTTTGCCAGTAGTTTTCTATTACCCTGGGTGCCTTGTCAAGCTGCAAGGGTGGTAAGGTACTCTCCCAGGATCGAACTTGAAGTGGTTCATCAGGTGATTCTTGAACACTGGGAGGTGTGGATTCTTTTGTAGCTTCATGGAGGTCCACTACTATAGATGGAGGCTGTGTAGAAGCTTTTACCTCTATGGATGTATTACATGAGGAGCTAGAATCTTCATGGGACTCCCCCCTTCCTGAGCTAGGTGGAACAAATCGTTCTTTCTTTGGTACCCAAACTAGCTCGGGAGCAGGTGTGTAGCATTCTGTGATTTTTTTCTTTCCACGATCATTGATTCGTTTTGGAGCTACGGGATTGGGATCACTTGGGTCAGGTGATAGGTAAGAGTACAATCTACGTTTGGGTACCCAGATTTGATCATTTCCTTGATAGTAGCCTTGGGCTTCCAATAGTCGTTTAGGGATCCATCGCAACATTTTCTTACTTTTCTTGGAGTGAGTGGCACGTTTCTTACAAGGCTTCTGTTTTTTAGCACTAGCTATGGTCACTAAAGAAGCTTTAGGGACCCACTTGTATGTTTTCTCTGTTACATTAGGATGAGTCTTGTCGGAAGCGATATGCATTGCTTGTAGCATATTTAAGGGTATAGGCATTTCATCCCCCTCAGGTGTTACCCAGGTCGTCCCCCTATTTCCCCAAGTGTCTATGGTTGATGCTAGGTGGACCCAATCCACATTGTCTGATTCCGTCATACCCGGTAACACATCCATGTAAGGAGAATCTTGGCCAATGTCTGTATCCTTCTTACAAGTGTAACAATATTGTAGTGGGGCCGAGTGAACTGTGGTGTCAGAGTGATGATCAATAATGGTTTTACTCCCTAAGGGGTGTACCTTACCAGTCACCAAATCCACTCTAAGGACAGAGTCTTGGAATTGCAAATAGACATGATTTTTAGACCAATCGTGAACCATTTGTGCTTCCCTCATGAATGGTCGTCCTAAAATCATTTCATATGACATAAGGTGTTTAGAGAAATCCATTACAATGAACGTATGTCGTACCTTGTGTCCTAGAACTTTGATCTTAAGATCCTTGAGCATCCCCATAGGTTTGGCTATGGTACCATTTGCCATCTTTACCACAATGTTAGTAACACTGAGGCGGGGTTTTCCCATGGATTCCCAACAATCTTTTGTAACGATGCTAACTCCCGCACCACCATCAAGAATTCCCTTTATAGTTAATCCCTTGGTAGTGATGGGTAGGGTCGCATTAGACTCATCGCCTTCAAAATACTGCCCTAATTCGTTAATGGGTACCTCGATCACAGACTCGTGTCCATCTAAGTCAAGTGATTGCACATGATTTTCCTCATCAATCATAATCGAGTCAGGCCTATTTGGTTGCGCAAACTGCGGTAATCCCGTTCGTAGCTCTCCATTAAGGAATGCTCGAAGTGCAAGGAATAACTCAGGATCTCCATACAGCTTTGCTATGATCGTGGTTCGGACCTTAGAAGACATGAAGTCCACTAGTTTGGCAACATTCATTGGCATTTTGCAGGGTGTAGGTCCTTGACTAGGAACTGGTGAGGATGGAATCTCATATTCCTCAATGGGATCAGGTATTCCTTCGTTAAACATCCTTTCCAACAAGAAGGGTGTATGCTCACTTTCTGATGTCCTGTCCTCACTCCCTTCTTGGATGATACTAGATATGGCTAACGGTCTATGGTTCATGTGGGGTGGATGAACTTGCGTGGGAAACACTGTGTCATGAATTTTTACATGCATGGGTTCTGGTTCTAGTTTCCTTTGAGTCTCCTCCACTAAACCTCTTAGATGTTTCACCTGCTTAATCTCGTCTACAGGGTTTGGGTACGTCCCAATCTTCTTTTTACGATTCTTCCCTTTTTGCCCCTGCGGTTTATCTTGGGGGTCTTGGATTGGATTTGGAAACACTTGTGGTGTTTTCAGAGGCTCTTTATGATTTTCTCTTATTCGGTTTTCATTTGGTTCCATGTTACGGTTTTCTTTGTCGGTCTTTCCCTTTGTGGTATTGGTTCTAGTCTCCATTGTCTCGACTGAATCTGAATCATCCTCGAGGTCATTCATATACACGGGGTCATCTCCTGTTCCTATGTTTGTTTTGGAACTTGGCTTTGAATTTTCCGTATTCTGCGACTTCTTCCTTCGTGTCTTCTTTTTCTTTGCTTGGATAACTGACGCGGTATCTCTCTCTTCGAGGATATGTCCTGGCCCTTGAAGCATGGACCGTGTAATCGCATAAGCGGGTGCGACGGGTGGTATTGGTGATGTCACACTAGCAATTTCGACCAAATTCAGGGGTGTGATTTTAGGCGCATTTGGGTTATAGGGGCATTGGGCAATCAAGTGATCTATGCCACAACGATTACATGTGAGTATTGGCATTGCAGACATGCTCCCTTGATTCATTTGCATCTGTGCAACATTCTTTTGCAGCCTAATAGGGCACTCCGCTGCTCGATGTGGTCCACCACACTCATAGCATTGAAGAGGCGGCCTCCTAGCCTGGGTGTTGATATTTTGATCTCTGGATGCGAGAGCAGCAGCTTGATAAACCGGCTTGACTTGTCCCCAACAATCTTCCATGTAGTATATAGGACACTCTTCCAATGTATCAAGTCCGTAGGCAATACTAGTGTCTATTTCCTCCTCACAACCATCTGCATAAGCATTTGATGGCTCGCAACCCACTTGGTTCATAGGGGCGACTCTTGGATGCGGGGGCTGCGGTCCCAGCACAGGAGGTGGTAATGGTGTAGCTTGTACAACATTTTGAGATCTAGGGACCATGTGTTGCGGTAGTTGCTCAACAGGTGGAGTAGGCATCAATACAGGAGCTCGAGGCGCATCCGTCCAGGCTACAGGTGGTCTATTTGCCATCATACGTTTGATCATTAAACAATCCTTAGCTTGGTGACCATACCTACCACATGCGTTGCAAGTTCCATTAAATTTTACTCTAAACGTAGGGCACTCACTAGTGCTATGTGGACCTAAGCAAATGGAACACCATTGTTGCTCCCTTCTTGGATACATGTGACTATTTTGAGGGGGTCAATTATCCTTAAGAGACTCTTGGATTGCCTTGGTGAGGTCTGTCAAGAATGTCTCAAATACCTTTGGCTCATTGGCAATGGGCTTTGCAGTCATGGGTTCATACTCAATGGCTTGTGAGCTAGTGGATCTCGTGTCAGTAGACACCCTCATGCTTGCTATCATCAAGTTGTCCTCTAGTTGGATTGCATTGGCAGTGACATCTTCCCAGGTTGTGATACCTCTAATCACTAGTCCATTATAGATTCCTTCATTCCTCAACCCTCGAATGAATCGATCAAGCAGTTGGTTATTGTTGAAGCGCTCATTTACAGGGCAGCGAGAGTTTAAGTGCTTTAGACGACTAATGAAGTCCCTTACTGACTCTCCTTCCTTACGTTCGGCCTTCTGTAGCTGAGATGCTACACCCCAAAGCACACCTTCTCGTATGTACTCCTTTAGAAACAACCTTCGAAGGGTAGGGTAGATTGTTTTCTCGTCCACCCTTAGGGTCCTATACCAATCTCCAGCCTTCCCACTTAATGTCAAGCTTAAGGCATTGCACTTATGTAGTTCGTTGCGTTCCCCTAAGGAATCATATACTTGTTCAAACACTTCAATGTGTTTCCTAGCATCTTCGTCCCCATTGAATTTTTGCGTGAGTTTGGCAATTTGTACTGCCTTACTTCTAGGCTCTCTATCAGATGCGTGACGCATATTTTCCGCGATAGATCGACCTATGGTTTGAGCAAACGCTGCCAAGTCACCTATGTGAGGAGGCAGGGCCGGTGGAGGTACTCTTGGAATCATATGTGGGAGAGGAACGGGTACCGGTCTTGGCATATGTGTGGATGATGCAGGATATGGAACATAACCGGGCATAGGTCCACTCGGATAAGAGCTAGGGAGCGGCACTCGAGGAGCATAAGCAAGTGGTACAATTGGAGGTGTGGGGGCCATGTGTGCATAAGGGGCTTGAGGCACATATGGTCGAGGCCCCATATTAGGTACTACAACACTAGGTAGTGGCACTGCGCTAACCGTAGATGTCATCGGTACATTCTCTGTTAGGCTTATCCCTGGAGTGAGCACTGTGTTTTCCTTGATAGAGGGTTGAGCCAAGTTAGGGAAGCTAAAGTTTTCACTCGGAGGCTCAAATTGCATAGAGACCCCAGGTGAAATGACGTAAGATGGGTCCATGGGGCTCATTAGAGGAGTCTCCATTTGAGATAGAGTAGGCTGTTGAGCCTTGCTCGTATCCAGAAATCTCATGGGGCCAGTTGAGAGTATATTTACCCCTCGGTTTTGCCTTTCTGATTGAATAATGCCATGGATAACATTACAGATCATTTTCTGTTGAACTTCGATGCTCGTGGCACTAGAGGTGGATTGTACAATCTCTATCCATCCTACATGGTAGGCGTGGCCAGAGTGTAGATCCGTCAACACCTCAGTGTGGAGGTCGTATGTCCAATGATCATTAATGAACAATCCTTCTAGAGTCGACGTGTTAACGGTTTCTTGTGAGGTAGAAGCAATGTTGCTCCCCGTGGTTTTACTTGCCACCAACGGTACTCTAGAGGGAACTTCTGAAGGAGGCAGCTCAACAGGGCCTTCTTGGTAAGAAGTTGGTAGGATATCCACATGGACACTCTTTGGGGGTGTGGGGTCCACGTGCGATGTGAAAGGAGATTCCACTTCCCCACCCCCTTCGTGTGCTTCATTTGCATCAGGTTCCGAGCGAGTAGCTCTACCTAATGTTTCCATGAAACGGCTAAACATACTAGTACTAGGCTGTGGAGCTTCAGGAGGTGCATGGCCTTCTCTCTCAGTGTTTTGGGTAGGGTATGCTTCCATGATTTCTGAGTCGGAGGAGGAATCACTAGCGGCTATTTTAGGGTCTTGGGTGGTGCTACCTTGTGTCCCCGCTGAGGGTCTAGAGCTTATCGTGGATGGGTAATGGGTGTCCGTATGAACAGAGGCACCCTCAATATGCTCGTGTTCTAGCACCCGCCCAGAGCGTAAGTGCATGTGCTTTTGATACCCTAAGGTGTCAAAAAGCTGCTCTAGGAGGCCTTGTGACTAGTTTTTAGCGTGTTTTTTGTTTGTTTTTTTGCTAGATTTTTTAGAGCGTGTCGTGGAATGGGCCGTGTGATAGCTCGAAACGAGCGTATCGGTCAGATGGTCGTGCCGTGCTTTACAGCCCTCCGTTTGGTCACTCTATGCCCTCGGAATCCCTAAAACTGTCAATTTCCAGTAGGGAACTAGGCCCAAACTAGAAAGTCTAAGGGTGCAAGTGGGAAGAGAAAGGAGGAGAGTGGAGGACTTGTCCCACATGCTCTCATTCTCTCTTGAGGGAGTAGGGTATATATATAAGAGTGAGTCTAGTATATATCATAGGACTGAGGACTGAGGCCTGGGCCTGGGCTTGGGCTTGGGCTTGGGCTTGGGCTTGGGAAAACGATCCCGATCTATCTTTTATACAAACCAACCCGTCCGTTTTAAGAGTCACGTTTTTTATTTTCGAAAAATATCGCCGCCCACTCGCTCGCGTTTTTAATTTCCGAATTTTTTTCCCAAATTTTTTTTAAAAATTATTATTTTTTTGTTGATGCAGAAAATATAGAAATTGACAAAAATGCAGAAATTGCAGAAAATGCAGAAAAAACGCAGAAATTGCAGAAAATGCAGAAAAAACGCAGAAATTGTAGCAAATTGACAGAAATGCAGAAAATTGCAGAAATTGAAAACGCCGAACTTGAAAATGCAGAAATTGCAGAAATTGAAAAACGCAGACAATAGCAGAAATTGGAACTTGACAGCAATTGCAGAAAACGCAAAAAACAGAAATCTTCCACACACTCCTTCCCTGCCTTTCCTATGATAGAAATTGCACCACAAGGAAGCGTAAAGTGCTAACCGAGCTTAGTGTAGGGCATATCCCAGGCAGCGGCACCAAAAATGTGTGCTCCTTGCCGCACTGTCGAAGCAAGGGACTTGCCAATACACCGTATGCGAGCCACAAACGGCTCCAAGCACACAACAAGCCTAAACTAGCAAGCTCAAGAAAACAAAGGGTGTGTCACTCACCGCTCTACGCTCGCCTTCGTGGTGGATTCCTCGCCGCGATGAAGAAGAAGCTGCAGTCGTGCCGCGCTCAACCGCTTCGCCGCCGTCGTGCCTTCGTAATGCTCGATCGCACACACACTCTCCCTCTCTCTCTCTCTCTCACACACACACACAAGGAGGTGAAGAAGAAGAAGATGGAGATGGAGCAAGAGCACTCTTCAATTGCACAAATGAGAGAATGAGTAAAAATTAGGTTTAGTTGGCTTTTATAGGAGCTCACCCCATTCACACTTGGGCGCCCATGCTTAACCAACTAATCCCTTGAATGTCCAAGTTAAAGTGCGCCTCTCATCGGCGATCACTCTACCTTTCCCTATTGGTCCGACAAGCCCGGTACCTGACTCTACCAAATACATAATACGCGTCCATCGTAGGTGATGGGTGTCCGTGTGCCGTGAGGGTTAACACCGCACATCGTAGAAAATCAACACCAACCATATCAATTTAGGTGCCACGTCTCTTCAATGCCTAGCATCAAATGTTTAGGCAAAGCCAAGGCAAGATCCCCAACCCATTAGCCGTATAGGTTGTCCAACCCCTGATGCACTAACCTTGTAGAATATGATCCTAACAAAAAGGAAGAAGATCTAAGCAACAACCCCAATCTAACAAATCCCCAAGCCATCGAAACTTTCATCTAAGGCTAAGCAATGTAGGTGGTCCTTATCTTGTAGAAACTCTGTCATGACAAACATAACACATGAATCCAAGTGAATGTGCACAAACAATCCTTTCCAAGTAGTCATAGGGTATCTACCCTTATATATCCACCATGAATCATCAAAACCACTTTATAATCCAATCCAAGACCATAAACCATAATCCAATCCCATCACATGGGTGAGCACTCCACCAATTTTAGAGTGATACACATCCATTCTACAAAACCACTTTAGCATGTAATGGAAATGGTCTATAAACATTGCTAATAGCGGAATTAGGAGAATTAGAGTAAGCATTTTTGTGAGACTACTTTGCGAAAATAGAGGGTGAACTTAATTAGCGCTAGCAACATAACACATGTCTATATTATAACCCTTGTTCCCATTTATTCTCCCACATTAAATGATTAGTTTAATATGAGAAAATCATTTGGGTTGGTAAGATATTAGATTTTATAAAATTACCACTCTCTTGAAATCATAGTCGTCCTTGACTATGAGGTAGAAGAGATAAATCCCTAGTCATTAGTCAATGTTTCTTAGCAGGTAGAGGATCCCTTTCTACCCTACCACATCATCCAAGATGGATGACTAATCCATTTGGTGCTTCGAAGACATAGATGCCGCAAGCATGTCTTCTCTTTCGTCCATTTCATTCTCCCAAAGTAGAGTGAAAAATTCTACTTGGTGTTTGAGAGACGTCATCATCACAAACATGATTCTAAGCATGCATAGTATTTAAATTTGTGCACAATAAAAAGAGAATTAGTTTTATAAGACAAAAACATTGATCATTAAAAAGAAACATGTACATTTTCTTACTCTAATGTAGCATTGTAAGCATTGACAAGGTTCATACTATCATTAGGTTGTATTCCTTGCATTCATCTAGCATCTTCAAAAGGATAATTTTTGAACTTAATAAGATACCATCGGATAATCTTACCATGTCGTAGTACCTTGTCTTCATGCCAAAGCATAGCTTTGGGTTGTAGCACCTCTTCTTGGTCTTTGATTTTGGGATGGTCTTCAATAATTAATTCACTTGGTGGCTCTCCTTTGTAAGGCTTAAGTAGGCTCACATGAAAAGCATTGTGTATGAGCCAATGGTTGGGCAGCTTGAGTTGATAATCCATCTCATTGATTGGCTTCAAGATTTGAAAAGGACCATAGTATCTTTTAGCTAGTTTATCATAATACTTTTGATGGCCCGTAGGAGTTTTGCCCGTCGTTTGCCTCAATCGAGCCTTGGGAAACTTAAGTAAGACCCAATCATTTTCTTTAAACGTTAAGGCCCTTCTATGCTTGTGAGAAACATCTTTTTGCCTTTGTTGAGAGATGGATATAGCCTCCTTAACATTTTGGAAAGATTCTTCTAGGTCATGGCTATACTCATCGACAATGGAGATCTTCCCACATACTTTAAGTAGCAAGGGACTTTTAGGTCTTCCCTCTATGATTTCAGAAGGTGTTTTTCCCATAGAAGTATGGACAATATTATTGTACGCATACTCTACAAGGGATAAGTATGTTTCCCATTGTGAGCGTTGATCTACTTGTGTAACATAAGTCTTTAGTAGATCGAGTATCGTAAGATTGGCTATCTCGTTTTGGCCATCCATTTGTGGGTGATAGGTCAAAGAGAAATGCAATCTTGTACCTAGATTTTCAAAGAGACGTTTCCAAAAATTACTGGTCATTCTAGGATCTCTATCTGACACGATGGATGTTGGCAATCCATGGTATTTGAAAATCTAAGATATGAAAATCCATGGTGTTTGAAAATCCATGGCCATTTGGTGTGCCTTAATAGTCTTTTTTATCGGAATTAAGTGTGCTTGCTTGCTAAACCTGTTGACTATTGTCCATATTCCCTTATTCCCATTAATAGATTTGGGTAATCCAAAGATAAAATCCATGAATAGAATCTCCCATGGTGAATAGAGACCATGTAATCCAAATGAGATGACTCATACCCAACTTTGGAAGTCGGAAGTTCTGGGTATGAGTTGAAATGAATGATTTAGGGGTTAAATTTTTCGTCCTACCAACAATTAATAGGGATGGCAATGGCTGGAGTAATCCAGGTTGCTTCCCTCTATCATACTTATTCTTTTGGAATACCACACATTTTTAAACATACTCTTGTATGTATACTTTCAGGGTGGGCCAATAGAAGTATGTCTCTACTCCTCGAAGAGTAGATTGAATGCCTCTATGCCCTGCATAAGGAGGAGCATGGGACTCATACATAACTTTCTCATGAAGGGAGTGGATAACACATAGCCTATTGCCATGGAGAAGATAACCATCCAGTGCAAGGTGAATGGTTCCTCTTTCTTCCCCAAAGCAAGGGCTGACATTATTTCTTTAAAGTTAGGGTTAGTAGCATACTCATCTATCATATATGATAGATCATTGTGAGTTGATATAGACACCGCATTAACTCTTGATCCTCGTGAAAGTGCATTGGGCAACTTGATTGTTCTTACCAGCAATGTGAGCAATATGAAAATAAAATTGCGAAAGAAAATTTTTACACCTCATTTGTTTGTCAAAAATCTTGGTTTGCGTCGTGAAGTACTTGAGACTTTGGTGGTCTATTTGTAAAATAAATGGAGTCCCCAATAGATAGTGCTTCCATGTGTCTAGGACATGTAGAACAGCTAAAAGCTCTTTTTTGTATATGCCCAAGACATGTTCATCTATATTGAGCCTTCGCCTCTCATATGCTATGGCATGCCCTTCTTGAAGAAGATTGCTCCAAGGAAATCACCACAAGCATCACATTGGACCTCGAATGGCTTTGAAAGATCCAGAAGCATTTAAGGACTGATTGGGAGGTAAGGTTCTCTTTGAGCTTGTCAAAAGCATTTTTCTCCTTATCAGTCCATGAGTACTTAACGTTCTTCTTTGTTAAGTCATGTAATGGTCCTCCTATTTGAGAGAATTTTTCTATGAAGCGTCTATAGTATGCACATACCAATAAAGCTTCTTAGCTCATGTAGATTCCTTGGATTAGGCCATGCTTTTATTACCTCCAACTTTGATGGATCCATACGGATACCATCTTGGGAGATAATATGACCTAAGTGTTGAATCTCGTGAAGGAAAAATTTGCTTTTCTTTTGATTGATAAAAAGCTTGTTCTCCTACAATGCTTGAAAAATCACCTCGAGATCTTGCTTGTGTTCCTCCAAGGACTTGGAGTAGATGATGATATCATCAAAGAACACTCTAGTGAATTTTCCGTAGGGTCAACAAAAATTCTCCATTAGACGATTGAACGTGTCTGAAGCATTAGTCAAGCCAAAAGGCATGACTAGATATTCATGAAGACTAAACATTGTATGAAACGCGGTCTTTAGGATATCTTCATTCACTATCCTTATTTGATGCTAGCCACTTTTAATGTCAATCCTATTGAAGTAAGTAGAGCCTTGTAGCTTATCATACAAATCTTCTACCCGAAGTACGGGAAATCTGTTTTTGATAGTTTTATGGTTTAGTGCTCGATAGTCCACACACATGCGGTCTATACCATCTTTCTTTTGTAGTAAACAGATCGGAGAACAAAAGGGAGAGGAGCCAGGCCTCACCGTCCCTTTGTCTACCAATTCTTGTACTTGCCTCATGATCTTCTCTTGTTGAGCTTGGGAAACTCGATAAGGAGGCTTGTTAGGTGGTGAGCTTCCTGGTAGAAGCTCAATTCGATGGTCATCATCCCCTCGTTTTGGAGGTAAGTCCATAGGGATATCATCGATGAACACACCTTGGAATCCATTTAGAAAATTAGACAAGTCTAAATCTTCTTGACTCCTACCACTTACATTTGATGAAACATTAGGACCTTTTAGGGACTCTTTGACAAAAATCATGTACGTAGAAACTAAGATTTTCATTGATTTATCAAAAGCAAGAGGATTTCCAAGTGGTATAGTATGACCAGACTCACTAGCATCTATAGACATGCTCTTTTCCCTGTAGGTGAAGTAGATTCTCCTTGCATGGAACTTCATGTTGGCAGCCATGCGGTTGAACCATGGTGCCCCTAGGATAACATCCTCATGTTGGAGAGGAGAGATGAAAAATTCTTCTTTGTTGACATAGCTTTAGACATGAAGCCTCAAATTCCCAATCAAGGGAGTAACGGAGGCTTGTTGTCCCTTGAAAGTTGCATTGGCGGTTACAGTATCTCCCATATCAAAAACTTGAATGCCCAACTTAATGTCCAACTCCGTTGATATGAAGTTGTGAGTAGATCTAGGGTCAAACAAGATGAAATCATCATGCTCCCTTACCTTTCCCCAAGCATAGGAGAGAGGTGATCCTTTGCAATGAGCATCCTCTTTTAGAGCTTTGATAGTGAAAGCCCTAGGAGTCTCATTGCGGGCATTTCTCTTGGGGCAAAAACGATAGCCATGTCCTTGCTCCCCACACTTAAAACATTTGTGGTCCTTGAAAAAAGCTTCAAGCTCTTCAGGAGAGAGATTATTTTTACCTTTGTAAACTTCCTTCTCCTTGGACCGATTGTTGTTGCTGTTGTGGTTGGAATTGCCTTGGGAAGAATTTTGGGCATTGGTTTTCCCCTTTGCATCACTTTCTTCTTTGTTTTCCATGGGCTTGGCATTCCTTCTAGACCCTTGTTTTAAATTGATGCGTGAAGAACCATAGTGTGGTGGATTACGTCGGTGATAGAACCAGGCCGTTGGGAGTTTACATATTTGGACATCTCTTCTGGTAATGTCACACAAAATTGTGGCTTTTGCAGAGTGAAGTCTATCTCTTGAAAGACAATAGCCTTGAGATGTAACTCCCAAAACTTGTCCACATAATTGTGGATAGACTCATGGGAGAAAAGATTCAAACTCCGCCATTCGGTAATCACTTTTTTCTTTGCATTGCTTGCAAGGAATTCCTTCATGATTGTAGAGTTTTCCATGTCTTCGGGGCCTCACCATTGCCACAAAGGCTAGCCCACCCTTGAGGAGCATATTTTTGGAAGTGCATAGCTACATGGTGTATCTTGGAGGCCTCCTAAAGCCCTCGTCTCCAAAGGCCGCATCAAGTTGCTGGATGAAGTCCACTACTTTGTTGGTAGCACCAAAGGTGCCATCATAGGTGAGAAAAGAGATACTCTTTCCTCCCTCTTTGAACTTCTTGAGCTTTTGGGACCTTTTCCATGCAGGGTAAGATTTGCGATGTCCTCCTCTCTTGTATTCTCTAGGAGAATAGTTATTGCTTTAGTCAGAAGAGGAGGAAGGTGAAGAAGAAGGAGAAGAGGGTGACCTCTTTCTTAACCTTTTCTTCCTTTGTTTCCTATCTTCCCTTTTGGAGTGACTAGGAGAAGGACTATTGGTTGACTACCAAACTTACGGTACAATCTCCTTTGCGATGCTCTATGTCACCCATCCTATGACGCATCAGAGATATCCGTTCCTGGATGGTCGAATACTTCTTCCTGATGCTCCTTGTAACACATCCGATGTGACACATCAGAAGTACTCGTTCCTGGTGGCTTCACAGATATTCCAGTTCACAGTGCTCCCATCATTACTCTAAATGATGCACTAGAAATATATGTACTCAGATGTCTCCAGTGAGAAAAACCATCTCACTTAAAATTCCAATAATTCATTTAGAATTATTTTTCCTGGTGTCCAAAGCAAGAAAATCCTCTCTCTTAAAAATGCAACAATTCATATGCAATTATTTTTCTGTCAGATAAAGCCAATTTAGCAATAGCTACATAGCCTTGTGTCCCGACAACCACAGTCGTGGCTATATCCCAACTCCGGACCTTGCCTGGCTAAACCAAAGTCTGATAGTTTCAAGGTGAAGTCCTTGTCCAGCAATATATTGAATTTTGAAATCTCAAAATATAACCTGAATCCCATTTATTTCTTCATGCAAGTATGCTAATCCTCGAGCAACACCTAGCATGATGTTGAACCGCTGATCCCAAGAAATTACAGCTGGTCCCTTTGGGAAAAGATGATACTCCAAGCTTTTGTTGGCATACACCAACGAGCGTTGCATGCCTCTATCGTTATTTTTTGCGCAGTAACCGACAAGCCTCACTACATTGGGATGTTCAACCATGCTTAGAAAGTGGACTTCAGAAAGCCACTCTTTGTGTCCCTGTTGTCTGTTTTTGTTCAACTACCTAACGGAAACCTCTTCGATGATGCTTTGCATCCAGATCATCTCAGGAAGAATGCCCCTCTTGGCACTAATAAACATACATGGGATACCTAAAAGCAGAGCCCCAAAAGCTTCAGCTCTAAAAGCACTTCAACAACTCCTACAAAAAGCTGCCAAAAACAACCAGTGCAAATCCGAAAAATCCCTATAGCGTGCCATGTCATCAATTAGCCCAATTTATGGAAATCAGCCCTACAGGTGCGGAAGCTCAAGGGCTTGCTGCAGATGCTACCGCCATGCGAAACAGAGCCCAAAATAGTAAATTATAGCTTGCTGTGTATTTTTGCAGGTTTAGGGTTTTGACCCTTTTTGATCCCTAATACTTCCTGAAGCTTCAAGGAAGCTAGCGGATCACTATACAGGTGTTTTGGTGCATGTTCGGGCCAAAAAAACATAGAATTCAGCGTCCTGCAATTCCTCGCCAGGTTTGGGAAAGTGCTCAAATGCGCCGGGAAAGTCACCTTTTGCTTGGGGATTTTGTCTCTATGAAGCCTCCTACAGTGGTAATGCTGCCGAAATCGGGCTAGAATAGGTCATTTTCATCCTGATAAATGTGGGACAGCTCGGACTCTTGGGAGGAGTTGGCGATCGTCTAAACTGCCATCTTTGTGGAGCCACATCTTCACAGGAACTTAGGGATTCTCTTCGTTCTTGTTCTTTGGATTCCTCCTCTCTTATGGGAGAGAGACTTCTTTTGGGAGTCTCATCAAGAGGCCTCCTAAGCTCTCTCTCCTCTTTGAGAGGAAGGGAAATCCCATAAGCACGAATTTATTAACTTCAGATTGCAAAGCAGGGTTTCAAATAGCTTGCTGCTCCAACCTAGTAAACAAGATAATTGACAAACATCGGGGAATCATCATTAGCACCTTCATGTGCAAAATCAAAGTTATCAATGTTCATTATACTCTCTTGTTATTGTCATACATGCTAATTAAACTTATGTATAGATTACTTTGTGCTTTGGTACCTCAAAAACCTTAGTCCCTACTCTTCTTTACCTTTGAAAATCAGTTCTCAAGCAACCACACATGTGGTTTAGATACTGTTGATTGCAAAGACTAGTGGAGAGGGTCTAACATTGTTCGGTTGATTATGGTTCCTATTGAGCTTACTCCTAGCTCAATAATGGTTAAGCCGAAGGCAAGCCCTAAGTGGCTCCATCATTAAGGCTATAGTTACAAACGGTGTACCTCAAACTGAGTCCTTCTCAACCAAGATAATAGATCCCTTTCCCACTTACCCTATTGCAATTAAGAGGCCCAACCTTTCATGGACAACTTAAGGACCTCTCTTCTTAAGCAAGAAAAGAGAAACAGATAGCTCTTATACCAATGTACTAAGAATAGCCTATGAACTTTGAGAATAGCGGAATTAGGAGAATGAGAGTGAGCATTTTTGTGAGACTACTTTGATAATATAGAAGGTGAACTTAATTACCAATAGCAACATAACCATAATACTTAATTAACTTGGCATGAACAATACTTTTACAAGAGAGAGAGTTTAGAGAACTTGACAACACTTGAGGACTGGATTTATGTGGAGCCGGCGGTGCCCTTCCAATAGGCTTTTGTATTATCGATTATCCCATCAAGAGAGACTTGGTACAATACAATCTTTGTGTTCCTTGTGACCTAGATGATGCAATGAATATAAAAAGCTTCATGCATCACGAGCATAACATAGACTTTGTAAAAAGAATTAATCATCCCCGGCCTCAGTCCCAAGGCCTCAAACACCTTCAAAGGTGGAGAGAGCTAGCAGGAAATGAGGGTAGGGAAGAGGAAGGAGAAACATTCATATGAGAAAGAAATAGTTCCTCACTTATCATCACTCCTCTTGCTTAGCATATATAACAGCATTGTAATGAAGATGGAGAAGATGGCAAGCTTAAACATTGGAGCATGGATCTTGGTTTGATTTACATTCCATATCCAAGAGTGCTGGTGTAGGCTCTCAACTTCTCTACAAGCTTGGACAAGGAGATGGAGCTCTTGCACTTTGCACCTCACACAATGAGTGTGTGTGTGTGTGTGTGTGTGTGTGTGTGTGTGTGTGTGTGTGTGTGTGTGTGTTTTTGGGGGGGGGGGGGGGGGAGTATACCCCCCATGCTAGCCCCCTCCTTGATTTGGTCATTCCCCTCTTCTAGCTCAAGATAGAAGCTCATTGGACCACTACAAGCCAATCACATGCAAAATGCATATCAAGCAAGCATGCTAGCCTTGGGACAAGGGTCCCCTTTTCCCCTTAGAGAGAGAAATTCAAGACACAACCATCAGACATTACCAGGTTTTTAGCCTAAAGTAAAGATCAAATTCTAGTAAGATCATATCATGCTTTGAAGACCATATCATTATGCAAAGAGAATATCATAGAAGAAACCCCTAGGTGTAAGTTCAACATTGCCAATCATCTTAATACAACCCATCATGGCTCACCAATTTACTAGCAAAAAGTCATTACTTTAAATATATTATGGCCGGCATTGACTTTAGTTATTTAGCCATATCATCATATTACCAGTGTCAAGTATCTCAAATCACCAAGGCCGAACCTACATTCAAAAGTTATACTTAGTTGTTTTAAATATGTACGTCAATATTCCAAAAAAAACCAACGAGAGACCATTACTAGGGAAATATCAGTAAAATAGAATCCATACCCTATTAGAGGAATATACTTAGGGCTAAATTTCTATGCAAGTAAGCATCATAAAATCATTGAGATCCGATGGATTCAAGGTCCCTTTCAACATGTTAAGCACTAAGCAACACAATTTGTATTATCAAGCTTCTCAAATCATCAAGGTCAAGCATTCAACCATAAGATTTAGCCTAAGTTTTTACAAAGTTGCCAAGTTAAGCATGAGATAATGATTGTATCAATTATGGAAAAAACCATAATCAAAATCATAGAGATAGCACGCTTCAAGTATCAAAGTATGACATAGGATTTATATAAAACAGTCCCAAAGTCTTAGCCTCAACAACAGGTCTCTCTTTTTTCAGAAATCTCATCTATATATCCGAAAAACATAGGGTCAAAATTTTAGGCTATTTAAGAAGTTTGAGCAGCATAAAAATGCCATATAGAGTGTATATACATATTAATAATAGGTGCTCCCAGTTCAGTGACGGCCACAAGATATCCTCTTCGAAAACATATAAGAGCCCATAGTGTCTATTTGTATGAGCAGGCAATGGAGACCAGTAATAGTCAGAACATCTAATAAGCCAAAGTCCCTAGCTATCCCCACTTTTTTACTTTGTAAGGACTATATTTTACATGGAGCCATAACTGATACAATAAAAAAAAACAGAACAAATCATCTTATGGAGTAGGTGCCACCAATCATAGGTGCATGCCACCCATCAAAATGATTGCTTTATACATGAGAAGGGCACCCAAAATACAAACAAACACTAAAGTGGTAGAAAAGAATCTGTCAGTGACCAAGACAATTGACCATTTGTAGAACCTTTGATGAAGCCAAGACAAAACCACAACACCACAACCAAACCAAAAAATTGCCACCAAAGCGTCTCCAACTACTACTTGTAGCCCCTTCACAATCCAAAAAACTCCAAGCATCATCAGCTACGAGTGCTATGAGATCCAACATAGATTAGAGCAAGAAAGCCATGACTTCTTGATCACCCTTTGCCTCTCCATGCAAAGCAAGGAGAGGTGATCTTCTCCCTTCTCCAAACAACAAAAGGTTAGGTAATACTCTTTCAGGAAGAGGAGGGGAGGCATCCCCTTTTATTTCCACACAAATCCAAGCACCTATTTTTTAAATTTGAAACTAGTCTATTTTTGGTCTCTAAAGGCCTTAGTACCCCAAGGGTCAAGGTGGTCAAATTTTCATTGTTAGACAAGTGTCCCTAAGGAACCTTAAAAGTAGTGTTCGGGAAAAGTGTGCCTCAGCTTAGCCTCGAGCCGGTTGCAAAATCAAAGTGGCCGGTCGAGGGGAGGGCAAGAAGGAGAAAATTTTGCTTAAAATACATGAAAAATAGTGTAATTTTGCAAAAATACTAGCTAGTAACATAAAATTTCCGGTTCTGATTTGTCTTGGAGGGATTTTTGTATGTTTGTGAAAATGATTTTTCCCGAACACTGCTTAAAAGTCTTTGTGAAGAGAAAGAAGACATAGTCTTTTAAATGCTATTCTCTACACCATGTTTGCATTCACTTTTTTGGGATGCTTTTCTATGTTTATTAAATCTATAATTTTTTAATAAGAAAGCATTAATATATTTTTGTTTAAACTTTTAATGTGTTTTTTATTTTATCATTTTCATTACATATAAGTTTCTCACAAATGTAAATGTGAGAATTATTAGACTTTTTAATCTTATTATATCGTATGCTTATTAGACTTATATTTTACTATGAAAATATTCAATTTTCTTGATGTTTTAATTTGGCAATGGGTTTATTTATTTTACATCCTTCATTTTATTTTGCTTTAGGTTGGTTACAAACTAGGGGCAGCACCCGCTATTGTAAGACTCTTAGCCAGTAACTTCTTTGCACGTGGATTTGGGTGCTTCTTCTCGTTACACACAACCCTTGCAGGCGATGCCATATCCTAGCTATATGTCAGCACACGTCCAAATCTGCTAGGGATTTGGACAACACCCAAGAGTTACCCGCATATGGTGGACAGGTATTCCACCAATCAGAGCACTTGCTTTTGACCTGCTCCATACGTCCACAATGCCCACGTCGACGCTATGTGTTGGGCAAGTTGGATTTTTTTTTATATGGCAATGCGTAACCTCCCTTAGAATGCGAGTGTGAGCCTTTCAACTTGTTGTTTAAGTAGGCTTTTCATAACATATAAGCCATTTGTGATTATGTGTGTATAATGGACAATCAAATTTTATATTAAAATACAAAAAATGACGTATGATTGTAAGCACTCATTCATACCTGCTCCCCATATTTTTAAAACCCCACAACCCCCCCCCCCCCCCCCCCCCCCCCCCCACAACATGATGACTCTTCACCTTGTTTATTTTGAAGGTCATTTGATGGGCGAGCCTTCTTTTCCTCTTTCAATGGAACTGAAAGTCTATTGGTCACAATAGAGTGGTTGATAGACATTGAATGTACATCCATTTTAGAGTTAATATAACTGCTCCACTCACTATTATTGTGAGTTTAAAAAAAAAAGGCCAGAATGTCATTATGATTCTGGGACATTATTATTGAGACGAATCTTCCAAGGTGCTGTGGTTGAGTCAAGAGAAAGGACGAACCCGGGGGGCGGGGGGCGGGGGGCAAGAAGCTCTTGGCTGGGGTACTAGGTGGCAGCATGGAGGAAGGGGGCCGTGGGCGAGATGGCACAAGTGATGTCAGTGCGCAGAGGAAAGAGGTCTTCTCCTTTTTTTTTTAAATACCAATGCTTTGGCATCTACGACCGCGCTCGCGCTGTGTTAGGCTGGCTCACGCCAACAACGACCATTTCTTTCACGGTGACATCCCGAGGTCGATGCATGTGATGCCTACGTTTGTCTTGCTTGACTGCATGGCTGGAGAGGATAAAATCTCTAAAGATTCTTCAAGAACTCCTCTTTTGTTTCTACTCAAATTGAAAGTCATACAACTACCAATACTCTTTCTTAATGGGTGTGGATATTCTTTGGTCTCTCAAGGCTTACATGCGTGGGCTCAAGGACATTGCAAGCTTTGCACATACAGAGAGGGCGGGTGTCCTTTGATGATGAGCACCTCTCATGGCATTTGTGCATGTGAGAGAGATGGGGGTTCTCAATGGGCTGTGAGCATGCGCATGCGTATGTGCATTTTCACATGTGTGTGTGTGTGTGTGTGTGTGTGTGTGAGTGAGAGAGAGAGAGAGAGAGAGAGAGAGAGAGAGAGACAGATAGATTTATCGTCCACGTAGGTCATATATGACCCATGGGACCATCACAAAAGGCATTACATCGACTTGTTGCTTATGAGTGAAGCCATCGGATACATATCAGTTAAGGATTGAGGGTCCAATCATTGCGATAAGGGGAAAAAAAAAGAAACAAGATCTAGGGAGGGTTGGATAGAGCCTTTTTGGGGGCTCGAAATTCTTGAATGATGGCTTTATCACCTCGATAGACTGCCCATTTATCTTGCTTGCGGGCTTCGTGCATCTTCTTGAGCTCGCTCTTTTTTATCTTCAATTGAGTTGTGGTCAGCTCCTCGTTGATCCAAATCTTTGTCTCTTTGAGGAGTCGGGCTTGTCGTAGTAATTGCAGCTTATCCTCTCTATCTTTGAAAGTAAGAAGACAGTGTTCGGGTGGTACTTGCCTATGTGTATCGTTGATCCAAGAAACTTTTTCAGGCTTGATGTTAATTGGTTTAAGGATGTCGTTGAGCTTGGTGATCGCTTCCTCGAGGGTGTCCTCAATGGTACACCATGGCGAGGGGAGCCCACCAATGCGAACCTTGAGGGCATTTTCTTCTTGAAGTTTTTGTTCGCGAAGCTCTCCTGTCACACAGGTTTGAACTTTGGCAAAGGTGATCGATTGGGCTTGAGTAACCTTTGATTCGACTTCTTTTGCTTTGTCGCTGGCAAGCTCGACCATGGAGTCGAAGCGTGCCTCAAGCTTGCCAAGGCGAGCTTTGAGGTCACGGTTCTCCTCCATTACTTGGTCGAGGGCTGCTTGGAGTTGTGCAATCTGTGTGAGCTTGCTCGGGGCTACAACAATTGTTGCAAAGCTTGGTCGGCTCTTCGCAGCGGGCTTAGGGGTGTTCATTCTGGGAGAGGGTCGGCTGCCGTGGGAACAAACCCTAGGTAGAGAGTTTGTTGGGATAGGGTTAGTGCTCTCAAAACAAAAAGCCAAGGGCTCGGGCAGCCGAAATGGTTTCTTGAAGAGACAGCTCGTGCAACCAATCCCCTCGTGCAGGCAAGGCCCTCGTGCAGGCAAGGCCTTTGTGTAGAGAACTCCGTTGGGGCTATGAAACTGTCGACCTGCAGGCGAGGCCAGGGCGAGCTCGAGCTTGTCGGTGCAGGCAAGGCCAGGGCGGCTAGTGCAGTTGGGGCAGGGCTGGGTTGTTAACGCCCCCCCATAGGGCAGCCCCTCGCCCAGGGGGAGACTAGTGGACGCCTGCAAAGGGAGGGTCTACGCACAAAACTCATTAAATAGTTTTCTAGATTCTACAAAATCTACCCATCCCCTGTCCCATCATGTTGGATATATCGCAGGCCCCTCGGTTCTCTCTCTCTCTCTCTCTCTCTCTCTCTCTCTCTCTCTCTCTCTCTCTCTCTCTCTCTCTCTCTCTCTCTCTCTCTCTCTCTCTCTCTCTCCCCACCCATGCAAGTATTGTGACCATCATTGCATCTCTCTCTCCACCTAGTGGCCTAGCCATATCCATCTACAACACTACACTCTGAGAGATCTGACTCCGTTGCCTACTCCATTACCTCCCCCCCCGTCCGCAACATGGACTATCACAACATAGAGAGGACCATGACCCTCTCATGCAGAGGAATGATAGAGTAATTTCAAACCTACACAGAGGGACTCCAATATAGCATCACAATGCACATCAAGAGAAAAAATTTATCCACCTCCTCGGCTCGTCTTGTTGCATCCCAGAGGCATAAAAATCTTCATTTCTATGTGTCCTTTCCTTCGTTAAGAAAACTGCATCATTACCCTGTCTCGTTCTCCATCTCTCCTCCACCAGCAACCCAGCTTGGCTAGTATGAGCTCATCTCTCTCTCTCTCTCTCTCTCTCTCTCTCTCTCTCTCACACACACACACACACACACACACACATAAAAACTAATGTCTAATTCTCCCAAACGATTTTCTCATGTTAAAACTGATCATTTAATATGGGGAGGTACCAGGGGAGTAAAAGCTAGAATATTGGTAAGGTTGCCATACCGATCTTAGTAGGGATCCAAAGGAGGGAAAATAGGGATCCAAAGGGGAACAGTCTGCAAAAGAGCAATGTGCATCAATGGAGCTTAAAAAACCTAACGTTTAGCTTCATTAAGACTTCCATAGGCTAAGGTTCCAAAATTTTAATTAAAAAGTCCGAATGGTCAAAGCTAGGAAAATTGGATGGTGGTGGAAAGACTCAAAAGTCTTCCCACATCCCTATCAAGGAGGGGGTGAGCCCTAAGAGTGGGGGAGGAGAGAAACACACACACACACTCCAAAGCTTCCCCCAAAGGGAATACACGACACATGGTAGACTCCTAGCCCAGTTGCCCCCAATCTTCCCTCAAATCCTATTGGATGGCCACAGAGGTGGACCAATGGGAAATAGGCTAGAGTAAAACTAGTCTAATTAATTTTAAAATTTTTGATAAAAGAACCAATAGAATTTAAGCTCCCTAGCAGACTATTGGAGAGTCTACTAAGGGGTCCAATGAGCATCAAGCAGCCCAATGGCTTGCCTAATTCCTATTGGCTAGAAGACTAAAAGGTCCAATGAGAGTTTAATAAATTATTTTAATTACCTAAATCTCTCACAAAAGGGGAAAGGGGGACACATGTCACAAGGATATCAATTATGCTTCTAATTTGTGATTGGCTAAGCTTTGCAGGAGCCAATAGGAGGCTAGCAGAGTAATTGGCAAGAGGGATCAACCAAGAAGAGAGAGAGGGTTGCACTTTTAACCAACACATTGCTATACACACACATACACACAACTTATGTGTTGAGCAAGAACTCCATCTCCTTCTCCAAGCATTGAGAAGTAGAGGCCTACACCAACAACTCTTGGCTATGGAATGCAGATCTAACCAAGAGCCAAGCTTTCTCCTCTGCCATGCTAATTACTAAGCTAAGCTATGCTATTAGAGTGATTATGTGAGGAGAATACTTCTTTCTCGTAAGATACATCTTCTTCCTCTCAATCATCCTCATTCCCTGCTAGCTCTCACCACTTTTGAAGGTGTGTGAGGTCTTGGGATTGAGGCTAGGGACACTAGGTGTGTTCTTTAAGGCATAATTTGGTGCAAGAAGCTTCCATCTTCATTGCACCAACGATTTTTGCCAAGGAAGACAAGAATTGTATTGTACAAAAGTCTCCTTTGATGGGATAAGCTATAATACAAAGCCTTTATGGAGGGGGGACATGTCCCATGTAAATCCGGTACTCAATTATTGGCATTTGTTTTATTTCTCTCTCTTTTCAAGTATTGTCTATGCCAAATTAGCTAGGTGTAAACTGCTATGTCGCTTCCTCAAATTAAGTGCTCTCTCTATGCTCATTAGGAACTTTTTCTTAATGAAATGCTCACTATGTTATCAATTTCCACTACACACAAGTTACTAGTGCATTAAATGTTACTCTCTCTCTCTCTCTCTCTCTCTCTCTCTCTCTCTCTCTCTCTCTCTCTCTCTCACACACACACACACACACACACACACACACACACGCACAAGATGGATGCAAGACATATAGAAGTGGTTTGGGAGATGGGATACATTACACTTTCTACATGATGATTCAATTGACTCCCAAGTGAATGAAGCTTTTCTACAATGCCAATGTATTATGGCTTGGGAGAAATCCTGTAGGTCACGCTTCATACATTACACCACCCATATTGCCCCCAAATACAAAACCATGTTCTTCGCTAAAAGAGAAAACCGTACTCACATTTACATGCTTGAGCCTAGTATCCCCTTGTCCTCTATACGCACTATCGCAACCATTCAGCTTAAATCCCATTCCCTTCAATGCGAGACAGGGTGTTGGGGCGATGGAGAAAAGTCAAATCGACTGTGCACATTATGCTCATTGCAAGTTCGAGAGTCCCACACACTACTAGAGTGCTAAGTTTTTGGTCATATCCAAAGTTGTGTCTCTCACATTTTTAGCCATGACTTAGACCTACACACTTTTCTCTCCCAGCCACAGTGTGGGATCTCCATTGCGACTCTCATCACCACAATTTGGGAGCATCGAGAGTCACTTGTCAACCATACACATACTACATTACATATAGCTTTGGTCCCATAGTTCATATTTGACCTTTGAGGAAGATAGTAAAATCTCTCTCTCTCTCTCTCTCTCTCTCTCTCTCTCTCTCTCTCTCTCTCTCTCTCTCTCTCTCTCTCTCTCTCTCTCTCTCTCTCTCTCTCTCTAGCGCAACCGTTTTTTGACCTAGTAGACAACATTTCACTCTTTTGATCATAACTTTTTCATCCAAACTCCGATTTGGGTGATCTATAGCCTCAATTGAAGATCACAATTTTCTCTACACATTGATGTAAAGACACAAAAGTCCTAAGTTATGAAAGGAGTTTTTGTAGCAGTATTTTTAAGGTAAACAGGTTCAAAAAAGTTGACTCTCATCTCTTATTTTACATACAATGCCTTCTGGCACTCGCAAGGGTTCTTCTTCTTCAACAATTTCCACAACCATTGTAGAAAATGATCCAATATCTCCTAAGTGTGGAGATGGAAACATAACCACTCAACCAACAACATCAAAAACCACGATCATGGCATACTTGGTATCATTGCAAGAGACCGTAAACAAACAAGGTGAAGACTTACGGCGGGCACTTGCAATGGGGAATGGCATGCTAAGGGCTCTTGTTGTTGAGAATGAGAATCTCAAGAGGACACTTGAGATGCAAACAACACATTTCATGCAACTTGAAGAGTAAGTCCACGAATATAAATGCTCTCTTGTGGACTTGAATGCTTTGAAGGAGCACATGAGCAAATAAGAGTGTGACCATGTATTGAAGAGGATAAATTTGACACCATGAGATGATGTATGTAACATGAAAAATGTATGCACAAACAAGTCTTGGGCTGACGTATGTGGTAGCAATGTGGTTCCTAATTCCTCACTCATGCAAGCTATCACTCAAATAAAGAATGTTGAGAATGTGGATGTGGAGGAGTTGAAGGAACGGGAGCGACGCTCCAAGAACATTGTTGTTCATGGAATTCCCAAAGAGAAGTTAGAGATGTCTCCTTCTCTTGCCATTGTTATCAAAGATTTCTTCAAAACCCACTTTGGCATGTCCGGAGTTATGGTCTATGGAGCACATAGAGTGGGTAAGAAAGGAGTTCCGCGCTTGGGAGAACGGCCAATTGTATGTACCATGCCAGATGATACCAAAAAAAAGATTATTCTTGATAATAGTTGGATCTATTTGAGGGATACAAAATGTTTTGTATGTAAAGATCACACTATTAAATGGATATCCATGGAATGTGGGGGTTGGCATTGATGAACTAACAAGAAAAGCCGATGTTGTACTTCTTGTTGAAACTTGGGAGCATGATACACAAAGGATTAACGGCTTGGAGGATTACAATGTACTACATTGATGTGATAAAAGAATCTCAAGCAACAAAGAGGACAAGGAGGGGTAGCATGTATGGTTTAAAAATGATTAGAAGTTTTTGTATCAATTGTGAAAGATGACAAGTATAAACGTTATGTATGGCTAAATATTATACAACAAAAAGAGCACCCATTTTTGTAGCCGGTTGCTACATTCCTCATCATAATTCCCCCTTTTGTGCTTGTATGGATAGAGATCAGCCATACTTTGATTTAGAAGAGGACATTTCTTATTTCAAAAATGATGGTGATCTTATTCTATTTGGGGATATGAATGCTCGCACAAAAACATTGCAACATGATACTCAACAATTTGATATTCCATACCTTTCAAGGGAGTTGGAGGAAGTTCACTTGTATGATTGTATTTCTATAAAAAGCTAATTATACACATGTGTAATCGCACAAGTATGCTCATTTCCAATGGTGTATCTTTGTGGAGTGGAACCGATGGATTTACATGTAGAAAACATAATGGGGATAGTGTGATTTACTATATGCTACTCTCCCGAAGCCATCATGTATAGCATAAAGAGTTTTATCTTTGGCCAATGGACCCTAGAATCATATCCTTGGACCTTATGTATTGACCTTGCATATGGAGAAGTAACTAAGCATTATAATCTCAGCCAAAAGAAAGAGAAGTTGTCACTATGTATGGATTTCAAACGGGCACCAATGTACATTGAAATGGTTGAGCAAAAGTTATGGATGACAAAGCATCAATATGATACCATTGGAAACTAAAAAGGAATTTAGCTTTTGGTCACATTCAAACTTGCTTCTCTCACATTTTCAGCCATGACTTAAGACATACACACTTTCATCTCCTAGCCAGAGTGTGGACTCTCCATTGTGACTCTCATCACGACAATGTTGGAGCATCTAGAGTCACTAATGAGCCATACATATACTACATCACATGTAACTTTGGTCCCATAGGTCATATGTGACCTCCGAGGACGATAATAAAATCTCTCTCTCTCTCTCTCTCTCTCTCTCTCTCTCTCTCTCTCTCTCTCTCTCTCTCTCTCCCACATGTCAAAACTTGCTAGCTCCAATAATATCCAGCCCTAGGGGGGTTGACCTCTTAGACATGTAAGTTACCACGTGAGTTCAACTAATTGGGTTTTTGAAGTGTCAAATTTTAAAATTTTGAAAAAATTTAAAAGAATTATTTAAATTGATTTTAGAAAAAAACCCGTAATTTTTTTATCAAGAAAAAAAAGTCATTTTATTACCTTAAGCATGTATGTAAATGGTTTTTTAAATACTTTGAACGCACGTTATATGAATAGTTTTTGATAGGTGCACCCCCCAAGATCTTTCCACATCTGGTGATCTTGCCACATTTAGTGGAGAGAGAGAGAGAGAGAGAGAGAGAGAGAGAGAGAGAGAGAGAGAGAGAGATCAAAGCGTTGGCTTATTGCATCACCATGCATGACAAGTCAAATGCTTACCTGACACCACCTCAAAAAGGGCACGCAAATTTGAATTCCAATTTCCAATAGCACTACCTAACGTATCTTCATCTTCATAGATTTTGTAGTTAAAGCTGTTGACTTGACACGCTTCATTGTTCATCTGCTCCAGGCCATTGGGGGTCACTCCTTTAATAGGCTTCTCCATCCTTAGAGCCCCAGTTTTGTGGCCACAGCATTGCATAAAAGCTTTGATCCAAATACATAAAAGCTTTTAACAAAACACGAGCTTTGACAAACAAATTGTTCATGTAACTAAAAATTGAAATCCATTTCTCAACCTTGGTAGAGTTTTTACAAAAATATTACTTCATTTTTTTGCTTTGTAACAAAGTGTTGAACTCATGATTGCACAAATTAAATTGGTGGATGAACATGTTGTGATTTATGTTCATTTCAAACACTTGTATATAAATGTGGAGGGACTACTTGAAGGAAGTGTGAGAGGGATGAGAGAAGTAAAGGGTAAAAGGAATGAAAGGTGGGAAGGATAGGAGAAGTAGAGGCTGGAGGGAGGGGATATATTGTAAAAGGTAAAGAGAAGAGTGGAGAGATATAAAAGGAAGTGTAGAGGGACGAGTTGAAGGAAGTGTGAGAGGGATCAGAGAAGTAAAGGGTAAAGGAATGAAAGGTGGGAGAGAGTAGTAAAGGGTAAAGGAATGAAAGGTGAGAGGGATAGGATGAGTAGAAGCTGGATGGGATATAATGTAAAAGGTATAGAGAAGAGTGCAGAGATATAAAAGGCTTATAGAGAAGAAAGAAGTAGAGGATGCGTGGGAGGGATAAGAGAATTAAAGGTTGGAGTGAGTGGATAAGTACAGGTGAAAGAGAAGCGTGAAAAGAAAAAATGTATAGGGAGGAGAAAAGTGGAGAAAAGTAGAGGGTAGAGATATGAAGGGTGAGAAGGACAAAAGGAGGTATAGTAGAGGGTAGGGGTGAGAGAGGACAGGAGAGCAGGATTGAGGTTGATGAGAGAAAGAAGAGGCAACACTAGATAGAGGGAGAAAATATAAAATGGTCAAAGGGCTCCTTCACAAGGTCACTAGTGCTTGAATATCTTCTTGCCACAACATCCCTTCTTGCCACAAGTCAAAATTTGCTAGCTCCGACAACATCCGACCACATCTAGAGAGAGAGAGAGAGAGAGAGAGAGAGAGCACTGAAAACTAGATATAAGCGAGTGTGGGTGTTTTTTACTGCACTAATAGAGAGAGAGAGAGAGAGAGAGAGAGAGAGAGAGAGAGCTCGCATGTTGCATCACGCATGACGAGTCAATTTCTCACCTGACACAGCCCAAAAAAGGGCATGCAAATTTGAATTCCAATTTCCAATAGCACTACCTAAGGTATCTTCATGTTCATAGATTTTGTAGTTAAAGCTGTCACTTGACGTGTTCCACTCTCCATCTGCTCCAGCCCATTGATGGTCACTCCTTTAATAGGCTTCTCCATCCTTAGAGCCCCAGTTCTGTGTGCACAGCATTGCGCTCTCCTAGGCCTTCCAATCAAGCCTCCCCTAGCTCATCGTTGTGCATGTTTCTTCATTTGCATGTTGTGTGTGTGTGTGTGTGTGTGTGTGTGTGTGTGTGTGTGTGTGTGTGTGTGTGTGTGTGTGTGTGTGTGTGTGTGTGTGTGTGTGTGACAGAGAGAGAGAGAGAGAGAGAGAGAGAGAGAGACAGAGAAATAGTTTGTCTACATTCTTGGCTCTTTTTCCTATTAAATAATTCAAACAATCAGGATCTCTTGCATTGGATTCTCCATGCAGAGTTAGTTCTTTTTGAGGGTAGAGATTCTCCATTGGTAGAGGTTTTATTGAAGCCAAGCTTGAGAAAACGCTCTGTCTCTCTCTCTCTCTCACAGACACACACACACACACACACACAAAACTGACACAACAAGATTGCCCAAGAGCCTTATCAAAGCTTCCTTGAGCCCCAACTCCTCTTGCTCATATGCGATTGGATTTACAAAACGGATGCCACTACCAGTATGCACAAATAAGAGCACAACAATCCTCTAATGTTTTCCATCAGGTTTTTGCATGCCATATTAGGATACTCAATGACTCATTTGACCCTTCCGACTGGTCGGGGAAGATTGTTACAAAAGGGAATATTTTCAGACACCTGGGGGCCCCCTTGGGGATGGAGGTAACTCACAAACAAAGATGTCAGTGGGTCCTGGAAAAAATCAGAACAAAAATGAGTAGGTGGGAGTATGTTCTTCTTCCATTCCCAAGCCAGATAAAAGTGATTAATGCCTTTATGCTCCCATATATTGCCTTCACTAGCCCACTTCTCAAGATGGCTAAATGTCACTGGAAAGAGTTCTTAAAACTGGTAAAAAAGGTTTTTATGGAAAAATAACACAAATTCCTCCAAGCCATGGCAATGGGCCTATTGGGAGTCAGTCACTCGGCCAGTAAATCAAGGAGGCCTCGGAATTCTCAACCCTGTGGCCCATGCAGAAGCTTGTTGTGCCAAATTTGTAGTCTCCTTGGCTAAACAAGACCAGGCTTGGGCTATCATGATTAGAGATATGCTAGAAGCAGCTAAACTTGGCTCGAAAGGAGGAAAGTGGAGAGGGATAGACTTTCATGACAAACTTTTAGCCCCGACGTGGGCTACCCTAAGTCTGGGGGGAGGCTTAGGGGAATTGGTAAGGAAATGCAACAGAGCAGCAGGAGTCCTAAAGTGGGGGGAAGAAACCAGATACTTCAAGAACTCCATTCTGCATTGGTCCCCCTGGCTTTCCAAAGTTCTAGATCTGCCGCAAAATCCCTATTGGATAGAAGCAGCCAGGAAACTGAATAATTAGGGTCTGAACCGACTGGGGCACTTCTGGGACAGTAACAGCAAGAGCTGGAAAACCATTGAACTTTTGGTAACCCAATTCCAACTTAATATCTTGGAGGTTTTGCTAGTCGACAAAGTGATGAAAGAACTTGACAGTGCAGTGATGCCAATCTGTGACTCGAAGTTTGACTAGAATGCCTGGCAATGGCCCGGAAGCAGCATCTTATGGAAACCCTATACTAAAGGCATTTACCATACAATGATGCTAAAGAAGAATTGTTCTAGCGCCCTTAACAGGATATGGAAAAAACAATGGTCGAAGGAAAGGTGGGAGCAGGTAATGGAGAACATCTGGGCGCCAAAGGTTCCGCATCACATGAAGGTATTTCTATGGAAAGTAATTAAGGGTGCTCTTCCAATGGGGGTGAAGATTCAGGAGAGAGGGATAGGGACAGATCAATGCCTGGGGTGTAGGATGGCTAGTGAATATATCACCCACCTGTTTATGGAATGTCCAGCCATCACAGGCCTTACATGAAAAATTTGCAAGTGGGTCCAAAGAACATGGAAAATTGGTTTTTTCAAGACTGATTTAGTCCTTGGAGGTAAGAACTTGGGTAGCCCTGCCATCCTCATCTGCACTCAAATTATCAGGTTTTGCTTTTTACATAATGTATGGCAAACAAGGAACCGTCATGTGTTCGAAGGAGTTCCTGAGGTGGCAAGCTTCGTAGAAATTATACAAGAAAGCAGAGTGCTAATATGGTCGCTCGGATGCAAGCAAAACTGGGATGATTGGTCTAGGGTTACCTATGCCTTGATGTCAGCGGAATGATTAGGTAGGGGAAAAGCATGAAACCAGAAGATTAGTGAAGAACATGATAATCAACCTTGTGTATCAAGGGCATGGAGGAAGGTCGTTAGGGGTGGCTCCCCAGATAGCTGATGTAAGTTTGGTCTCTGGATGGTGTCATGGCTCGGCACGAGCATGGCAAGTTCTTGTAATTTTTTTGAGATGATCACTATACTTCACTCACAATTGTGAGTTTTGCTTTTTTTTTTTTTTAAGGGATATTCAATGTATGCTCTATAAGTTGATTCCCAAAGGACAACCCAATATGAGTGTCATGCTAGGTGTTATACAAGGAGAATCCGGCATTCAAGATCAATACCTTTGTAAAATAGGATTCTCAAAAGGGGTAATGCTTGAAGTGCAAATCAATCAATCTCTCTCTCTCTCTCTCTCTCTCTCTCTCTCTCTCTCTCTCTCTCTCTCTCTCTCTCTCTCTCTCTCTCTCTCTGTGCGAGCACGCACGCACACACACCTTATGAGACAAATTAAGTTCGTTGTTATATTAATAAGTGTCATGAATATTGTATATGCTTCAGGAGTGTTAAAAGTATATTAGAGGCATCTGCATCATCAAAGATTGCAAAAAAAACAATGGACAATCTATTGCTTATTCATCCCAATCTTATCCTTTGGATTGAGTTCTACTCTTAAGATTTCAACAATACACTCCCCTTAAGTTTGGTCATTTTACATTCGGCTCGCTCCTAAGGATGAGCACGAGCAGTGCCTTGAAGCCCAATCTAACCTTGTTAATGGGAACCTAGAAGATATCAGAAACGCAAGGCTTCTCTCCAGGGAGATTTTGCTACAACCAGAAGCCTCTAATCAAGCTCACCTTTTTAGGGCTCTGAAAATCAAGAAGAGCCAGGGCCACATCCACTCGCTATATGATGAGAAAGGGATAGCAGTTCAGAACCAAGATGAGATGGCTGATCTGATGCCGAACTATCTTAGCCAAATCATTGGATAGCCAAAGAGCCGGTCCCGGGAAGTGGATGAAGCCAGAGGGACCTTACTTAAAGAGTGTCAAGAAGAAGATTCCCAGAAGCCAATAGCCTGGAAGGGGCATTTTTTGAAGACGAATTTTCACTAGCATTGCAATCCCTTGGCAAGGAAAAGTCCCCTGGTTGGGATAAAATGATGGCGGAATTCTTTAGAGAATTTTGGGATGATCTCAAGGTCCTAGTCACGAGTTTGGCCAACAAAGCCATTGCCAAAAGGTTGTTGGAGATAAGTGTGAAGAGAGGGCTTATCAAACCCATCCCCATATGTTGTCCTCAATTGAAGCATTGGCGTCCTATTACAATGATGATGGTAGCCTACAAAATTATTGCCAAGACACTAGCCCCCTTACTTAACTGGATCATCTCTCCCCATCAACATGGGTTCATTAAATAAAGGTCCATTTATGACAACATATTGGTAGCAATGGTGGGCATCGAATACGCAACTTACACAAAGAAAGAGTGCATTCGGCTGCAGTTGCACCTTGATAAGGCTTAACATGGTCATATATAGAAGTCGTCATAGAAGCTCTAGGCTTTGGGCCTCGCCTATGTTGCCTTATATGTACACTCGGGGCTGGTATCCAATCAAAGCTCCTATTTATTGATAGAATAGTGGGCTCCTTTGAGGTCAAAAGGTCTATTAAGCAGGGATGCCCTCTGGCCCCCTACTTTTTGCCATAGTATCACATCCTTTAATCACAATGCTCGAAGCTAGTGCTGAGCGAGGGGAGTTGCAAGACCTGGCTTTACCAAGAAATAGCCAACTACTAACAAAACTATTTGCAAATGCTTCTCTCCTCTTCTTGAAGGCATGCCCCCAGGTTGTTAGGAAAGCTCTGGAGATTGTGAAAATGTTCTCAGTGGCTTTGGGGTCCCAATGTAATATAGAGAAGTCAAGGCTGATCTCCCTCTCAAAAGATGACTCCTTTGACCCTTCTGACTGGTCGGGAGAGATTGTCACAAAAGGGAATATTTTCAAACATCTGGGGGCCCCCTTGGGGGCAGAAGTAGCTCCCAAACAAAGATTTCAGTGGGTCCTCAAAAAAATTAGAACAAAAAAGAGTAGGTGGGACTATGCTCTTCTCCCATTCCCAAGACGGATTAAAGTGATTAATGCATCTACGCTCCCTTATATTGCCTTCACTAGTGGGCATGGCTAAGTATCAGTAGAAAGAGTTCTTAAAATCTAGTAAAAAGATTTTTATGGAAAAACAACAAGAAATCCTCCATGCCATGGCAATGGGCCAGTTGGGAGTCAGTCGCTCGGCCAGTGGATCAAGGAGGCCTCGGAATTCTCAACCCTGTGGCCCATGCAAAAGCTCGTTGCACAAAATTTGTAGTCTCATTCACTAGATAGGATCAAGCTTGGGCTATCATGATCAAACATATGATAGAAGCAACTAAACTTGGTTTGAAAGGTGGTAAGTGGAAAGGGGTAGAGATTCATGACAAACTATTGGCTCTGACGTGGTCTACCGTAAGTCAGGGGGGCATCTCAGCGGAATTGGTAAGGAAATGCAACAAAGCAGCGGGAGTCTTAGAGTGGGGGAAAGAAATTAAATACTTCAAGAACTCCATTTTGCACTGGTTCCCCTGTCTTTTTAAAGTTGTAGATCCACCACAAAGTCCCTTTTCGATAGAAACTACCAAGAAATTGAATAATAAGGGTCTGAATCGACTTAGGAAATTTTGGGATGGTGACAGCAAGAGTTGGAAAACCATTGACCTTCTGGTAACCCAATTCCAACTTAATGGCTTGGAGGTATTGCTAGTCAACAAAGTGATGAAAGAGATTGACAATGTAGTGATGTCAATCTATGAATTGGGGTTTTAAGGGAATGCCTCGAGATAGCCCGGAAGCAATCTTTTATGGAAACCCCATTCTAAAGGAATATATCATACAATGATGCACAAGAAGAATTGGTGGAACCCCCTTAACAAGATATGGAAAAAACAATGGTTAGAGGAATGGTGGGATCAAGTAATGGAGAACATCTGGAAGCCAAAGTTTCTGTTGTACATGAAGGTATTTCTATGGAAGGTAATTTGGGGTGCTCTACCAATGGGGGTGAAGATATAGGAGAGAAGGATTGGGCTAGATTGATGCTTGGGTGCATGTTAGCTAGTGAGGATCTGGCCCACCTATTCATGGAATGCCCGGCTATCAGAGGTCTTGTAGGGAAATATGCAAGTGGGTCCAAAGGACATGGAAAATTGTTTTTTGAAAGACTACTTTATTCCTTGGAGGTAATAAAATGGGAAGTCCTACCCTCCTCATCAGCACTCAAACTATGGATGCTTGGGTGCAAGAAAAACTTGGATGATTTCTCTAGGACTATCCATGCCTTGTTGTCAACAGATGGTAAGTAAAGCGTAGAAATTTTGTTCACATTCTATGGTGATAGGCCTCACTGCGAGACGGTAAACATCTAGCATGGTAACTTATGCTTCTCAAGGCTTGATCCAAGCTTGAGGTTGCTTCTATAATATTATGATATGATTAATACAATCCACTCACAAATTGTGAGTTTTGCCAAAAAATAAAAAAGTTTGGTCGTTTTTTCACTTGACACTTACACAACTTTCCATGCGGTGGAAGTTCTTAAGAAATTTTTGGTTAGCTATCTGTATAAAAAGGAAAAGGAAGAATACTTAGTCTGTTTGAATTGAAATAAAGTATACTACATCTAAAAGGAGAATAGATCCCCCCCCCCCCATCCCCCATCTCGCAGGCATCATGTGGCAAAACTCCTTGCTTCAATCAGTGCACTTTGTAGTCTCGCGGTGAGAGAGAGAGAGAGAGAGAGAGAGAGAGAGAGAGAGAGAGAGAGGTGGCACCTCCATCTATCCAAGTCCAGTATGCAAAGCTCCAATGTAGAGGTGGAGTTGACGCAAGTGGAAGAGGAAATTGATCTGGAGGGGGAGCTCGGGGGGTCACTATGTATAAATTATGTATAACACCCCCGTTCAAGGACTAATTTTTAAACTCCTTATCTTTGAATTTTGAAAATTAATGTACACCCTTTTCGTAATCTACAAATTTTTTTCCCAATTCCATTTTATTGTACCCTTTTGTATGTGAAAATGTGAGAAAAAATGAAATTTAATAATCCCTTTTGTTGCACTCACGCGATAGTTGGTGACGTTATTGTAGGCATCGAGAACCTAGAGGGAGGAAGCTTTGGAGAGATTGAGGGAGCAAAAAATCCTGGGAACTCATCACGCTTAAAATTTATTCTCTCTGCACTATGAGTTCTGAGTCATCTTCATGTTGTCTACTCTCTACCACCACGCTCTCCTCTACATTGATTCCATGGCGGTCGCCACTAGCAACCGTGTGCCTTGGGGATAAGTAGATCTGAACGTGATTCACCCTACTAGATCTACTCATTGCATCCGAGGACGATCTATCAATATATAAACAGGGTGAAGGATGCTCCATACCCCTCACTTAGCCTTAATTATGTGTGTGAGTTTATGTGAAAAGAGAGAATTTGAGGGTTTCTCTCTGGTCAATCTCTCACTGCATGACTATGGAGTTAGTGGAACGAAAGGATTTTCATAGGTCCGTACGCTGCATAATCCTCCTTTGTCATTCTGTACACTCTACACTAAAAAGGTTTTTTGCAAAAGCATTTACTTGCCCATTGGGTGTTCTGGGTTTTTTAATTACATAAACTAAACATTTCTTTTACACATGATGTGTAACATGATGCCGTGCTGACTGTTTTGCTGCAGGAAAAATTGATGTATACAATGGTACTTTTTGTCGCTGGTTATCTGTTTTCAACGCTAGTTTATTGCATCATACTCTGCTTTCGTATCTGAGTCTAGCGGGTAAAAGGGCTCTGCATAATTTAATGGTGTTTTTATGGCTCACAAGCCTTGTGATAACACACCTTGGCCTTTTTTTCTGATTGCCTTGCATAACAAGGTAAATGTGGACCTGCACATTGCACGGCATCCTCATGTGGACGAGGCTTTGTGCCATTCGACAGGGGTGGTCCTTGGATAGACCCTAGCTGCCATGGCTTGCATGGGTGTGCATGCACCTTCTCAGGTCTGGTGTTATTTTTGCGGCATGGGTTGGGCGACTGCCATGCTCCTTTTTGAAGCTCATCTCTTCAACATGTTCTCTTTGTTGCAACTATGGGGGTTGGGCTGGTCTGAGGTGTGGGCATGCTTCTACCGGTGGAAGATGTGGATGCATGGTGGCTCTCCTCTCTCTTGGACATCTAGTAGTGGTGATCTTAGCGTGGCTCTGGTATGGCTTTGTCTCGAGGGTGCTTGGCACACCCTAATGGCATGTTTTGATGATTCTGATGATACGATTTGGTTTGTCTGTGGGTGTTGTTTTGCAATCCTGGTTCTTTTTCAGCGTTTTGGAGTGTATGCTCGAGAGGTGTTGGGGGTGTCCGATGGCAATGTCGACTCCGAGATTGTTGCATGTGCACTCTCTTCAGGTGATGGAGACTCGGGCCTCGCGCTTTATGTGGATTTACTTCTGGTTGGTATCTCTCGGCTTTTATCCATGGTTTGGCTTTGGCTTGGATGGTTTGGGTTTATGTGATGTGTTATGGACTGGGTGTTATTGTGGTGTATTGGCTATGTATGGCCCTCATGGCACGGTCTGTGCATGAGGCGATTTTGTAATTTTTTTGTGGTCTACAATATAATTCTCACTCACCTATTGGTGAGTTTTGCAAAAAAAAAAAAAAAAAACCTCGTTTAATGACCCAATGATCTGATTTTAATTCATATCTATGGTTTAAGGTACAATCAATTTCCAAAAAAGAAAGAAATACACCAAGGTTTTTGAGGTCGTATAGTTAGGGCTTGTATCAGAGAAAAGGATCCCTTGCTTAGCTATCACCATCACCAGAAATAAAAACATGAAAATGTTAGAATATGTTGGTGGAAGACAAGTGTCATAAGAAACCCATATTCGTGCACTTGTTTTGGGGATGTTCGAAACTTTGTTCTTTAGGCATGACCTCACTATGGACTCCAGGTTCATTGATGATTTGGATCTTTTGACTGGCATTTGCTTAGTAAGAACCTAGGTATTCAGATTTATTTGGCAATCCAAGAATGCATTATCGTTTTGAGGAAAGTGTGAGCCCCTGGACTTTAATGTTCTAGAAGCGTGCTTGTGGAGATTACATTGTCATAAGGTAAAGATATAAGGATGGTCGGATCACCTTTGATGTATTCTTTCTTGGTTAACTCTCTCCAAAGGATACGATAGGGCTCTTTGTAACTTTTTGGTTTTTTAGCAGTCCAAGCTCAACCGAACTTTTTTATATTAAAAAAAACACACTTGTTATCAGGGTCACTCTAATTCAAAAAATATAATCAACACTAGACGTGTGTGCAGAAGAGTCCATGTCTTTGAGGTAGTGTTTTTGTGTGTAGTAGAACCTCAAAAAATGCCTAGCCTAGAGCTCTTGTTCATATAACTTGTAGTGGATCTTGACAATCCTTCATATAGGAAATTTCCCTTTAGCCTACTTCAAGAGGTGGGTATGTGTCCGTAGTGGTAGGGTCCTCTTGAGAGGGGGGAAAAAAACCAAAATGGCTCTAGATTTTAGAGGAGTGGCCTTTTTGTTTATTTTTACTACTATCAACAAATACCATATGATAGTAAAACCCCACGCTCCACATTTGGGCCTTTCATACTTGAGAGAGAAAGAGGGAGAGAGAGGGACAAAATTGTGTGTGTGTGTGTGTGTGTGTGTGTGTGTGTGTGTGTGTGTGTGTGTGAGAGAGAGAGAGAGAGAGAGAGAGAGAGAGAGGGAGAGGAGAGGAGAGCAACAGAAACCAAGAAAGATTGTATGAGAGGTGGAGAAGCTTAAGGGAGATGGCAAGAAAGAGATGGCAGTTGGAGGATAACTTCAAGAGGTGGGTATGTGTCCGTAGTGGTAGGGACCTCTTGAGATGTCTACTTCAAGAGGTGGGTATGTGTCCATAGTGGTAGGGTCCTCTTGAGAGGGGAACAAAAAACCAAAATGGATCTAGATTTTAGAGGAGTGGCCATTTTGTTTATTTTTACTATCAACAACTACTATATGATAGTAAAACCCCACGCTCCACATTTGGGCCTTTCATATTTGAGAGAGAAAGAGGGATAGAGAGAGAGGGAAAAAATTGTGTGTGTGTGTGTGTGTGTGTGTGTGTGTGTGTGTGTGTGTGTGTGTGTGTGTGAGAGAGAGAGAGAGAGAGAGAGAGAGCAACAGAAACCAAGAAAGATTGTATGAGAGGTGGAGAAGGGAGATGGGAAGAAAGAGATGGCAGTTAGAAGATAAGAGAGGAGGGGGTGGAAGTTGGTGGTGCAATGTGGAGGAGAAAAAGGGGTTGCAATGGCTTAATGCAAGGGCCGCTTTCCATCGATAATAGAGGCAGAAATGGGAGACATCTAGTGGTAGTGAACGGTAGGGGTGTTGGGGGGTTCGGCCGGGGGGGGGGGGGAGGAGGGGAGGGCTCCCAAAGCTTGCCTCACCAATATCACTCCAATCCCATCATCCCTTGATTGGAAGGCTTGGCATTGGCCCAATTACAAAAAAAATTCACTTCCAAGAACATTCAAAACATATTTTTAATTTGTGTCATACAACCGATTGGTTCACTCCTAGAGGGTTTGTTGGTAAGAAGAGAAGTGGCTAAAGAGTATCTTTTTTAAACAAAAATGCTCAGTTGAGCTTGCATTAATCACAAATTGATACGCAGAGCCGTGGCATATCTGTTGCACAGAGTTATCCCAGAAAAGAATACATCCAAGGAGGGTGGACACCCCCGACTAACCTTACTTACGCATCTTGCATTTTTTGTTCCTATTACGTTGGAGTTTCCACCAACATGTATCTGGAATTTGAATCAAAAGGATCTTCTTTCTTCTGAAACAGTAACGCATTCCTGGATTGCAACATAGCTCTTAAAACAGTAGCTCTTACAATGCATATGTCAGTTAGAAGGTCAAGATTTGCAATGCGTCTTGAACACATAGCAAGGTCACATCTAAAGAATGGGGTTTCCAATTGAGTGAAAACCCTCTTGTAGACTAAGCCCGTGAAAACTTTGATTTTCAGACATCCCCAAAACGGGTGCGTGAGGGACTCAACTGGGTGATTGCATCTGATGCGAGCACCTTCGGCAAGACCTCTCGCTTTGGCTTTATCTCTGGTTGGGATGACACCAAAAAGAACTCTCCAAAGGAAGACATTTGGAAGTCAAATGGCCAAATTGGATATTCACTTGGAGGTGTTGTTGTTTGGGGGGGGTGGGGGGGCAATCCCAACTGGGAACAAGGTTCTTGCTAGAGGGATTGGCAAAGCAACTTGAGAGGATCCCTTGTACCTATTTAAAAAATTGGCCTTCCTTGCGGGGTCTTGCCACCAAAAAATGTAAATGGGTGTAGGAGAACTTGAAGATTCTTTTCTTTAGGAATGATTTGATTACGGGAGAGAGAAGATTTAAAAAAGAAGCAATGCTGATATGTACTCAAATTAGCAAATACTACAATTTGAAGCAAATATGGAAAGCCCTAAACCTTTGGGTCCTCAATAGAAACTCTGGATAACTCAATTCATGTCATAAAAGCAGTCGACTTATTTACTTAATAGGGTCAAAATACTAGGGTTAGTTGCGTAAGCCGAAGAATGGAAACATGCCCTTAGTTGCATCGGATGCTCAAGTGGTACACTCTAGGAGAAACACACCATTGATCTACAATTGGATTTGGGGGATAGATATTGGGTGAGCTTTTTGAGCGAGCTCTGGAGTGAGTTTTTTTCAAATATTCCATGGATGCCATATTTTTAGAAAAAAACACACCCATGAAGTGATTGGAATGATTGGAGCGGGCTTTTTGGAGAGAGATTTTTTTATTGTTATCTAGCCAACGTAGAAATTTTTTTGAAAAGATGTAATCCATGTGTTTCGTTCACCAAGAAAATCACTCCTCGCTCGACTATGAAAGGAATGCACATTTTTTACGAAATTCGCTGCATTTTTCCATCACCGTCTGATCTTATAGCCAAAAATTCCAATCCTTGAATGGCCTCCAAAGTGGACACAAACAACATCTTGAACGTCCGAACATATTGACACTAAATATGCCTCCTTAACACTCTGGAACAAGTCGACACAGCCTCACTCAACTACCTCTGAAACGTACTCCATCTATCCCTCTTTAACATCTGATTGTTCCGAGCCTCCGACCACCTTGACACTAAACATGCCTCCTCAATACTTTGAAAACATGCAATCCATGTGCTTTGTTCGTCAAGGGAATCGCTCCTAGCTCGACTCTGAGAGTAGTGCGTAATTTCTCTGAAATTGTAACATGTCGAATCTTGTAGACATGTCGACCCAAATGCAACCAAACCATTGGTGTGCGATGCTCACGCCATGTATAAACGAGATCCAAACCCACTTGCCAAGGCTGGCTCTCGGTATAGGCCGAGGCAGCCTCACTCAACTCCCTCTGAAACGTACTCCATCTGTCTCTCTTTGACCGACATCCTAGTGTTCCAAGCATCCAAACACCTTGACACTAAACATGCCTTATTAACACCTTGGAAACAAGCAATCCATGTTCTTCATTCGTAGTGAAAACCACTCCTCGCTTGCCTCTAAGAGGAATGCGTATTTTTCTCTGAAATTTGTTGCATTTGTTCGTCGTTCAACTCCCTTTGAAACGTGGTTCATTTGTCCCTTTGAACAAGATCTGAGTGTTCCGAACGTCCAAACATCTTGACACTAAATATGCCTCCTCAACACTCTGGAAACATGTCATGCATGTTTTTCGTTTGCCAAGAAAACCACTCCTCGCTCAACTTTGAGAGTAATGTGCATTTTCTCTGAAATCCATTGAGTTTTTTCATCGCTGTCAAATTGTAGCAAAGGTGACCCAAATTCAGTCACATCATTGTTGTGTGCTACTCACTCCATCGGTATAGGGGATCCAAACCCACTAGCAAAGGTCGGGTCTCCGTATACACCGACGCAGCCTCACTCAAGTCCCTCTGAAACGTACTCCATCTATCTAGATCTCTTTGACAACATCTGAGTGTTCTGAGCCTCCGACTACCTTGACACTAAACATGCCTCCTCAATACTTTGGAAACATGAAATCCATGTGCTTTGTTCATCAAAGGAATCACTCTTGGATCGACTCTGAAAGAAGTGCGTATTTTCTCTGAAACTTTAACATGTCGAATCTTGTACCCATGTCGACCCAAATGCAGCCAAATCATTGGTGTGTGACGCTTATGCCATGTGTATACGAGATCCAAACCCACTTGCTAAGGCCGGCTCTCGGTATAGGTCAAGGCAGCCTCACTCAACTCCCTATAAAACGCACTCCATCTATCTCTCTTTGACCGACATCCTAGTGTTCTGAGCATCCAAATACCTTGACACTAAACATGCCTTATTAATACCTTTCAAACAAGCAATCCATGTTCTTCATTCGTAGTTAAACCCACTCCTCGCTTGCCTTTGAGAGGAATGTGCATTTTTCTTTGAAATTCACTGCATTCGTTTGTCACTCAACTCCCTTTGGAACTTGGTTCATTTGTCCCTTTGAACAAGATCTGAGTGTTCCAAACGTCCAAACATCTTGACACTAAATATGCCTCCTCAACAATCTGGAAACATGTCATGCATGTTTTTCATTTTAAGGAAATAATGACGGGATATTTTTTTCAGGATCGAGAGGACATTACATTCATTCCAACAACAAATTTATCTGAGACAAAGCATGCCAGTTGGCTAGCTAGAGAAGGAAACAAACAAATGCTCAGTTTGTATGATGCAAGTGTTTCTGATCTAGCAAACTCGTTGTTGCAAAGCGTGAAGATGCTTGCATTTTTGGAAGGTAGATACCATGGGGTTGGACCTTCCACAGAAAAACTAGCAAGAAGGATTTCGCAAGGCCCTGCTCTAGCTGTTGCTGCACTTTCTTGAGAGGTGGATGAAGCGATCGAGGGGACCCCAATTTATCGACAGCCTCATGTGGAAGGGGATAATATCACAGTAACACGAAAGCGAAGAACGACTGGTCCTGTGACACAAGAGGGAAAAATTCTTCCCATAGACCAGAGTATCTCACTCAAAACATACCAAGAAGGGTAAGACAGACGTCTCATTCAACATCAACAATCATGGAAGAAGACAAAAATGAAGAGATGATTGTTGAAGAATCTGATATTCACAAAACAATGTGGGCAATTCGGAGAGTCCCTAAAGGTAGCAGAGTGCAATGTCAAGGATGGTTGGGTGGTCAAGCTGGAAAATGAAAACAGAATATTAGAAATACTAGAATGGGTGTAGTAGCACCATCATTTTGGGGCATTAGAACTTGGGACAATGGAAATGAGGGAGGGCAAGGTCGAGGGTCAAAAGCTCAATACATGTGCTTTTGCAATGATAGTGTGGATCACACGTGGCAAATCCACAACACAATATCCCATTGTCCAGAGCGAGTGCCAGACACACGGTCTGTGGGAAAAGGGACAAATTTGACTCCTGCCAAAATGAAGATGCTAGACAAAGGAGGATTTAAGGTTCAGGAACGGTTAGTGAATGAGCCGTCAAACATACGCTATCATCTAGGTGTCTTAGCCACTGTAGCCAAACGAATTGACTCTGCAATATCTATGGAGGCTAAGATTTAGGAGCATGTGGTAATCAAAGAAAAACAGCATGAGAGGTTTTATGGTGGGAAATTCAAGTTCGCTTGTACGTGATGAGCTGTACGAAGTTCACATCGCAACAAACCCCATGTGTACATGTAGAGACTTTGCAGATTGAGCAGCACAAGGACGACCGTACCTAGCATGCAAGCACATCTACTATATCTTCCTATGTATCTTTGGGTTAGATGTAAACCATAACATGTTCATCCATCAAGCTCACAAATGAGAACCTTGCACGCGTGTTCAATGCGCGCCACACCTTCTACATTGTGGGAATTTCATGTCCTTCATTCACACTCCCCATTAGAGATCATTGCTTATCAAAAATTGCAACTTTATTGATTTTTGTAATTTTGTTGGTTCTCCTAACTCATTTGTTGAGCATTTGATGCAGATTTCGACAGCTAAGATCTTGGAATTGGCTTGTTTTTGTTGCCCGATTTATGTTCATTGTTGTTTTTCATCAGTTTAACCCTTCTAATTCTAAGTCTTGAGTTGTTCGTCGATGACCTTGGATTGTTGGTTGATCTTCACACTATCTAACTTAACTACTATCATTGCTTCACCATATATATTGGAGTAGACCAAGCTCCAAATGCAAGTTAATGTTTGAAGAAAGTGGATAATGTAGAAAATATGTATTGTGATTTGCTCCATCAACTTAGGGCCACGAGTTGCGAGCTGTTTTCTTTGTTGTCTTGGTGCCACAAGAGTTATAGATCATTACTTAGTGGTAATACATGAGTACCTCTTTAGCCAGGACAATCGAAAGAGCGAATAACATGCACATTAGTTGGATTTTGCAATGTAGTGCAAGATTATTATTTTCTTGAGATAACAAATTAGCATGTGAAAAAATTAGCAAGAATGATTCTCTCAAGTCTGATATTGAGAAAGCAAAATAGGTTTCATAGATTTTTTGACCCTACTTATACCTAGTTTTAGAGCCACGAGTTGCAAACTATTTTCTTTGTTGTCTTGGTGCCACAAGAGTTATAGATCATTACTTAGTGTCAATACATGAGTACCTCTTAAGCCAGGACAATGGAAAGAGCGGATAACATGCACATTAGTTGGATTTTGCAATGTAGTGCAAGATTGTTATTTTCTTGAGACAACAAATTAGCATGTGAAAAAATTAGCAAGAATAATTCTCTCAAGTCTAATATTGAGAAAGCAAAATAGGTTTCATAGATTTTTTGACTCTACTTACTTATACTTAGTTTTACCAATGCAATTCACATACACACAGAAAAGCTTCCTCTTCACATATCAAACAAAGGAATAGTAGATGGTGCACTTCAAAGAAACAAAGCACAATGATGGGATTGAAGACGGAACTACTTTCCTTCATGACAGAAAAATGAGGACACACAGGTTGGTACCTATGGCATATTGAACTAAGGAGCGATTTTTTGAAAGATCTTTGCAAGTGATAATTTTTTTAACTAGTTTTTTTTATTGGGAGTAAGCTTTAAGAGTGAGCTTTTTTGGTCGGGAGCGAGCTTGGTAGGTGAGATATTTTAGGGAAGACCAGACACACGGCATAAGAAAACTAAAAAGCTTGCTCCACAGCTCGTTCCAAACCTGCACTCTTGGATTTGCTAGATTAAGAAATAATAGGGTCTCTTCCTTATGGCCCCACATTCTTTGCTGAGTTAATATAACTTCTCCACTCACAGTTTCGAGTATGGCCCAAAAATAATAATATAGAAGCCGTGTATTTTTTGGTCGTAGCAACGAGCGGGTTACATAATAGTATATTTAATGGCCTTGTCTTTCCTATTACATGCTAGCTAGAAGTTATCTCTCTCTCTCTCTCTCTCTCTCTCTCTCTCTCTCTCTCTCTCTCTCTCTCTCTCTCTCTCTCTCTCTCTCTCTCATACACATGCATGTAGGCAGGTTGTTGTGAGTTCCTCACACGTTCTTATCCTTGCCTTTGTGTGAATCGAGGCTTGGAAAAAGGCTTTATCCAAAATATGTTTTCAAAAAACAAGTGAAAAGGTCACGGGGGCTTTCTAAAACAATAAGAAAGGGTCACCGGGGCTTTCTAAAACAATAAGAAAGTTATAAAATCATTAAGTTGAGTTTAACTAGAATTATATAAGGTGAAGCATTGTTCGGGAATGTCTCTTTTATTAAGCGATCGAGTTTCCCTCTCGCAAAGACGTAAACTGAAAATACTAGCGGAAATTTTGAAATCTGTTGGATTTCTGAACTAAGTTATCAAATATTTCACCGATTCCCTTTACTCATTATATATATATATATATATATATATACACACACACACACACACACACACACACACACACACTCAGTAATATGTGTGTGTGTATGTATAGAATTATGCAAGGTGAAGCTTCACTTTAGCATTCTAAAAGAATAGAGTGCAGGAGAAGTCAAGCCATGTAACGTCGATGTGAAATGAAAAATGAAATAAAAAGATCCATTTAATATTTTAAAATCAAAATAACATTTAAAGTCAGTGTAAATCATCATTGAAAACATTGAAAGTATGCCTAACTAATTAACTCTCCTCTAACGCTTCTTTTAGAAAGCCAAAAATGGCCATCTCAAATTTTTGCAAGGAGCTTAGGCTAGGTCAAATTTTAGGAGTTTTAGTTGAAAAGTTCAATTTTTTTTAAAAAAAATATGTTCTCAAATACGGTTATCACCTTCTTAGAAAGAGATGAAAAGGATCCAAATCCCGCTCCATAAAATTTATTGCGGACGCCCTGTTGTGAATGTAGTTTAAGTTAATTGCAAAGTTTGGCACGCCAAATATATGGAAGGTTTCATGAATGTACCAACTTTTCAATGCCATTAGGCTTGCCATGGCCTACACCCATGGTCCTAATGTTGATTGGTTTAGGCAAAGGTAGTGAGTGGGCTGACAGCCTGCTTTGGGTCCTTTTAACAACTTTTTCAATGCCATTAGGAGCCAGGTTCACATTTGCCTTTTGCGAGACGTCCTAATGTTGAATGGCTTAGGCAAAGGTGGTCGGCTGGTGTTTCTTAACCTTACGAAGACTCGGGAATCAACTTTACTGAGCCAGCTTTGGGTCCTTTTCACCCTTTATGAAAAGGTGAAGACTATATGCGAGGAAAACATAACTCTACACTAAAATTGGGGTTTAATTGGCTAAAAGTGCGAAATCCAGGTTAGAGATTTCGAGCTTGCCTTGAAGAAAAATGGCAAAATTTACAAGTTTCAATGTGAACACCTCAATTTTTTACCTTTAAAAAGGAAAGAGTTTTGCCTATTTATTTTGGTTAAGAAAAGTGTCTTTTTTTTTTTTGGGGGGGTTTGGGCGGCGGGGCAGTTTCCCAATCTGAGAATGTGAATTGACCAGGAGTCAAGCACCAAATTTATTTCCTGGATACTTCCATCACTGACCACTTATATAAGCTCAAAAGAGCTAGCGAGCCTCTAGCAGCTAGCTACTTGCTTCGCCTCCACATCTCCAACCATGTCGACAGAGAAGGAAGATACAACTGCTGCAGGCGCTGCAGCTACAGATAGCCTTGCGTTTATTCATGACGAGTGGATAGCGCAGCTTCTATGGCCGGAGTATTACCCGCCTGTAAGCTCTCATGATTATGTCCGGCCGTCCCTTATATTTGCTGATTATAACCATCTTGCACAACCCGTGCCGCCGCCGCCACCCTTCAAAGGGGATCAAAGGTAGGCCGTTCGGCGCTGTGCATGCACTTGTGTGGACTTGTAGCTACCACTTGAATAGCCATGGCCTTCTCATTCTTTCCCCCACGCTCTGATCTTCATGTGTAGGCCTTATAATCCTCCCTTCGTTAAGGATCAGAATTACATGATTCCGACGCCAACAGTGGCCTTGGAGACCAAGAGCGACGTCGACATTCTCGATGACGGCTACAAGTGGCACAAATACGGCCAGAAATTAGTCAAAAACAGCAAGCATCCCAGGTACAACATTAACATTGTAGTGACTCATGTTTTGCAGTTCAATGCGTATCAAGGCTAGTACCTATTTGCATCACAAAGATGAATAAGTATGTATATATCAAGCCATGCAAATCACAGAAATAAGGATAAGCATAGGCTTTGACAAGAAATAATTAACTCAACAACAATCTATGGGACATGATAAGAGTGTCACACACACCATAGATGCTGGTTACTAGAATTAAACAACTTCTTTTCAATTGGATGATGAATTTCCCCTTAGAGAATGTCTTTGCTGCAATGGCTCTCCACTTGTGTTTTCCAACTCATTTCAGGCTCAATTATGTTGCATATTGAAGCCATTGGACTCATTTCTTCTTTCAAACCAAGTAACTTTGTGGCAACCAGCTATAATATAAACAAGTACAAGTAATGTACAAGAAAACGGCAAGCTAAGGGCTCTAAGTGCCAAAGTCATGTATGCACAAATTTTTCAATACCCATCTTAGTGTATGCTAATACCAAGATGTAGTGGCAATACATGACTTCTAAAGTGCCCCAATCATACTACATCATGTGTTTTATCATGTTGCAGAAGCTATTATAAATGCAGTGTGGCTGGATGTCCCGTGAAGAAGCAAGTGGAGCGGTCTACGCAAGATTCATCTATAGTGGTGACCACTTACCACAATGTACACAACCATTGTGCACCCACATATTATACTTGTACTAAAATAATCAAATTAGACACCAACTAGAATTGCCACCAAACCCTCTTATCCTCCGATCGCCATAGGAAAAAATAAAGCCTAAAACGATAACAATAAAGCATAACCCGAATACAACACATAGACCATCATCACCTCCAAGAAGAGGAGGAATGCTTGCACAATATATTTGCATATATGTAAAAGACAACATTTTGTTGTGGACCCTTCAATAACAAAAATCTCAATGTAGAACCTCCTATCATGCACAACCACACCCTAGCATAGTGATTAACTTTTTAATAGAGAATTTTGTATAAAGTCATTGAGTATATTTTCTCTTTATATTTATAGTCTGCAACCTATTAAACAGGCTACAAAATTAATAGTGTAATTGTTTGATTGTAGTGCATAGACATGGATTTGATTTCCAATGTTATTTCCCAACAAGAAAGAACTATGTAACTCAAAGTCCCTAACAAGGTGAAATACTTCATGATTGTTTTGCACAACCTTGGTATGCACTATAAAATTTTCAAAACATGTACCTCAACCAGTTAGTGCCGTTTGTAGAGACAGAGAGAGAGAGAGAGAGAGAGAGACAGAGAGAGACAGAGAGTCCAAAATGGGGTGGCCAAAGAGGGGATAGGGGGATGAGAAGGAGCTTTTTCACAAATTAAATTCTAATTTTTTGATGTGCTTTGTATGGCCCTTATAATCGTGCATAAAACCGCTATCATTACCGCCCCCCTCTTTGCTGCTAAAGTATTCAAATTTGGACAGTTTGTTCTATTTTACATCATAATAGTTAAATAACATGATATTTATATAGAAAAAAGAACCAAAAAATGGTATTGGGACATGAAATGATGGTTATCTCAATAGATTAGCTTGCCCAAGACACGCATTATGATCCGATGTGGACAACCCTGTACAAAATAGAAGAGGCTAGTACTCTTCTAATCCCAAACACTGCACGCATTTCACCCGAGCGATTGCATCCTTGCATTCATCCCATATTCTGAAAGGCTTTATACAATGGTGGTGTCGAGCTTTCTTGCTGTGAAGTAAGACACGCATTGGAACTCAATGTGGACACTAACTTTGTACAAAACAGAAAAGGCTCATACTCTTCTTCCAAACACTACACACATTTTACCTAAGCGATTGCATCCTTGCAATCATTGCATATTCTTAAAGTCTTTACATAGTGGTGAAAGCAAGCTTGTTTGCAAGGAGCTCTCTTATTGAGAAGAGATGCTGAGTGAGGAGCACAATTAAGGAGCTCTTGTTCAATTAAAGCACTCTACAATAGTGGGAGCACTTTTGCACTGCGCACAATACAAACATTGACTCCACCTACATTAACAACACTTCAAATAATCACAAAAAAATGTGTGAAGGTGGATATGTATATGTGTCTGCGAGAGAGAGAGAGAGAGAGAGAGAGAGAGAGAGAGAGAGAGAGAGAGAGAGAGAGAGAGAGAGAGAGAGAGAGAGAGAGAGAGAGAGAGAGAGAGAGAGAGAGAGGTTATAACCACCATCATCTACCTCTAGCATTACCATGCAATGCTTTGGAGAAAAATAATCAAATTTGAGTACTTTTGTTTTACCAAAAATTTTATAAAGCATTTGACATTTCTCATAAAACATTGGACAATATATATATATATATATATATATATGATCATTATATTAATTGCATACATTTTATTAACATAAATTAGCATGCTTGATAAAATTAGAGAGAGAGAGAGAGGGGAAGGGCCACACGATATATAAAAAACAATTATTCTTCTCACTAAGATTGGTGGCGGCGGTGGGACTTGATTCATTGATCTCTCTCTCATTCGTCTCCTTCCTATCTAAAGTAGTAGGTGGGAGAAGGTTGAAGATCGTCTTCATAGTAAAAAAACTTTCAAATCATTTAAGCCGGGGCCATTAATTGCATTTTGTAGATAGAGACTCCAAAATGGACTGGCCAAATAAGAGAGAGGGGAATGGAGGACATATTTTTGCAAATTAAATATTATTGCAAATATTATCTCTTGTTCTTGCCTCTATTACCGATTGTTTTATCAAATGTTGATTTGGAGAAAAAATATTCAAATTTGGCTACTAGTTTCCATTTTTCTTGTGAAAAAATTTTACAGAACATGATTTTTAATTTCAATAGAAAAGACAAAAAATGATTTTGGGATGTAAAACGATGGTTATTTGGATAAATTAGGTTGCGCAAGATGCTTGGCCACTTTGTCTCTAACGTTGGTCCCCAAGTAAGACACGCATCATGCATGAAACAGAAGAGGTTCACACCCTTCCCCCAAGCATCGCATGAATTTCACTTGAGTGAATACATGATTGCATTTGTCACATATTTTGAAAGGCTTTACATAATGGTGACAACAAGCTCTCTTGCTATGAAGAGGTGTTGAACAAGGAACACAATAAAGAAGCTCTTCTTCAAAGCGATCTTCAGTAGTCGAAGCACTTTTGCAATGCGCATAACACAAAATGCTACCTCCCCTTGCACCCATAACTATTCAAAACAACAACATAAGAAAATGTGTGAAGGTGGATGTGAGAAAGGGAGAGAGGTTATAACCATCGTTATTACCTCTAGAATTATCCTGCAATGCTTTGGAGCCAAATTAAATATGCAAATTTGAGTACTTCCTTCTATTTTCTTAAAAAATTACAATGCATTTGTTATTTTTCATAAATAATCATTAAAAACAATGATAGATAGTTTATCATTGAATTAATTACACCCACTTGCTTAGCATGAACTAGCATGCTTGATAAAATGAGAGAGAGAGAGAGAGAGAGAGAGAGAAAGCGACGAATGGACGACATGATCGACAAAAACTTTCTATAGAATACAATATACAAAAAAATTTATGAATCATCTTCCAAAACATCTCTACAAGTAGCTTCATCTAAATCTAAACCCATGGCTCTTAAATCAATAAAGAGAGAAAGTGAATCGTTGTTTGTGGATGTGTTGGCTTCATCATCTTTGAATTCGTCATTTTCCATCTCTTCATCATCATCATGGCAATCATCCTCGTTAAGATGGCAGGGGTGGGACTTAAATCATCGATCTCTCTTTCCTCTGTCTTCTCCTCATATCCAAAATAGTAGGTGGGAGAGGGTCGAAGATGGTCTCCACTTCATTAGTGGAAAAAATGGTTCTCCCTCGAGTTGTTACTGGAACTACGAACCAAAGTTTTGGTTGGTGGATTGATGGGATATACATGGCCTATAGGATTAGGGCCAAAAACGTCTTGAAAAGGGTTATTTGACGTTATGATCTAAGGATTAAAGGATAGTCTAATAGTCATTTGACATGTATACAAAAGTATGGCACTCTTGGCTCCCCTATCTTGGACCTTGATGGTCCTATTTTGGTGGAGAATGGCTAAATGTCTTGATCATAAGGCTGAAACTGCTATATTTAGGTGCTTTTGGCGAATATGTCCATTAAATTTGCGGCTCAAAGTACTGAAGTTTGACCTTTTGTTCTATTTTATAGTTCATAAAATCTTTGTCAAAAGATACGAAATCTTTGTTTGAAGGCTCTAAAAACAAGGTCATTAATGACAAATCACCTACTTTTTTCAGCTTCCCTCCATTTTGTGAGAGCTTTGCTTCTTTTCCTCACTGTATTTTCATTTTTATTCTCCGATCTTTGAGTTTCCATTGCGTCTTCTACATGTTTCCCTTCTCATAACATAACTTCTTGTGACTTTCATAATGTTAGAGAGATGGTCTTTGGAAACCCATGTCTTTTTGTGTGAATGACTGGGTAACAATGCTTCCTTCATGCAAAGGTGTACAGAGTGTGAAGAGAAGCAAACAAGATAAAATAAAAAACCATTGGAAAGGGCATGTTCTTGCTTTCAAAGTGATCAGCAATGGTTGGCTACCTAAAGTTCAACTGTGTACATGGCCGAGGATATGGTGTTAAACTTGGATGAACATCCTACACTCCATTCTTACTCTAAGGAATATAAAATTTTATCTATTCGATACAATGAATTTAACATTCTCCTATAATTTGTCCTTTCTCATTTTTTGATTCCATTTTAGATATCTTTCCTTCAAAAGATGTGGAGTGGCAGTCGGTGCAGAGCCTCAGTGGAACATTCAAAGCAATGCATAAGGGGATTGTAGATGTTATGTATGCTCACAGGTAACCTTTTTTTTACAAAACAATGGATTTGTTTGTCTATTTTGTGGAATATGGGATTCCATCAAGAGAAGGTGCATATGGAGAACTACATCAATTACCCATTCCCACCATCTATAAGATCACTTGACTGGGAAGCCCCTAATGCATGTACTATATCAAGCTTCAAATCCAAGATCAAAGAAGACATCCTTACAGATATGTCTCCGGGTAGGATTTCAAGAAGGATTAAAGTTCAATGGTTCTTGCCTATACATGTCTTTGTGGCATGTTTCAAAATAATGGACTTGCAGATGACAAAGACTGTGTGGCTTAATTAAAGACTTTCTATGACTGAACTGGACATTGTACTTGGAAAAGGATCGAATACCAAAGAAACTTTCCATATTGGCAATAATCTCAGTTGTAGAGTAAGCCCAAACTCTATGTCTATCTCATACCAACTACGTTTTCAGTCATTAGCTCTAGATTATGACTATAGGAGATGGAGAAGCAAGTTAGGTAGTTGGGTTCCTCTCAACTCTGAGGAAAATTGTCTAGATTTTGAACTAAAGGTCATAGTCCACCCATACACTTAGCATAGGAAGCCTTATAGTAACAACAAATTGGAGACTATAGGATGATTTACAATCTCTTTACTTTCTTGATGAAACATCTCTTGAGTATAGATTCAAAGTGGATAGCATTGTTGTGAGCACAAGGATGGAAAAATCAACCTCATACATCACATGTCTCCCCCCAAAAAGAATTGTATTTGAGCCACTTGCAAGGACTTGACAAAACCAGAGTTCAATGCTGTAATCATTACATTTTGCAAATATACGTGCCTTTTTACCTTGTTGTGATCATTATTTATGCAGTTTTAAATCTAGATGACACCATGATACACAATCAAGAATTAAATAGTTGGAATAAAATTTTGAAGTACAAAATTATGAACCACCAAAGGGTATATGTTCATATGGATAAAATGAACAAAAGTGTACACAACTTTTGTGGAGTAATCAATCATGAAACTCCACTTTTCTTTTTTCCTAGGAGGATCCTACATCCTTAGAGACCCTTTTTCTTTTGTGTCCAAGAGGGGGTGGAATCGGTTCAGAAGGGGATGGTGGTGAGTTAGGTTCCTTGGGGGGTGATGGCTTGGACTCAGGGCTTGGCATGAGGGACTTTGGTAGTGGGTTCTATTAGGGGAAGGGGGGGAGGGGGGTGTTGGTTGCTTTGGGCTCTTGAGGGGTGGTTGGCTTAAGAGACTTGGCAACCTTCTTTGGCAACATGAATGGAAGTTTGAAAGGTGAGCCAGGCTTTTCCCCCTTACTGTTCTTAGTTGAACAATGCTTTTGAACCTTAAATTTCAATGGTGAATGGAATGGAGGGCCCTTTGCTTGCAGGGCTTTTCCTCTTGGCAGGGCTCTTCTTTGCATGGATCCTCTTTGCAGGGCTCTTTGCATGGCTCTTATTTGCATGGCTCCTCTTTGTAGGTCTCGTTGCATGCCTCTTCTTCTTGTCCTCCCTTTTCTTTGCATCCAAACGCTTGGTGGCTCTACCTTTCTTTGGTGGCATAGGAGACTTTGGATCATCTGGATTTGGTGCCATAGGAGAATCTGGATCATATGGGTTTATTGATCTTTCCAAGACCATAGAAACATCCTTCTCTTTCACCCACGTGACCCAAGACTCTGGATATTCATTCAACTATAGCAAATAGAAAAACAAAATAAAGAACATGAGTACATAAGTTAAGAAGACAAAACAATGGCACATGTGATGCACACTTACAGTGAGTGTAGTCATCCTGCACCTTGACTCAAGATATCTCCATGCATTGGCAAGCACCCTCCATCCACAAGATGTTGAGTCTGTTTGTAAAGGTGCTTTTTTATTGTAGTATTTGAAAGCTTCTATATTGTAATCCTTATTTGTTGTGGTACTCAGGTGACTAATGATAAGTTTGGCAGAACTGCAAGTAGACATCAATCAAAGAGCTACTAATTTAAAAAAAGGAACATCAAGCATAGATCATACTTCAAACTTACAGTTTACTTCTCCCATGAATACTTGATAGTGAATTCATAAATATAACATCTTTCTCCAAAAGATTGAAGATAACAATACTCCAATGGACTCTACAAGAAAATAACAATTAGCTAGGAATACCACAAAATATAAAAATTTGTTAGGAGTTAAGACTTACCCTTCAACACAGGTGTATATTATGTAATTGCATGTCTGCATGTCAAATTCTTCAAAAAAAACTAAAAGGTTTCCCTGCTTGTTGAATAGGCATTGTGTCACTAGAGGATCAAGTATGGATACTTTCATAGCCATAACCTCTGGAAGATCCCTCATAAGACACCTAAAGTCAAAGGAACTACATCCCCCAATGAGGCCCTGGTAGGCATGCACTAATAATTAGCAAAGGGGCAACACATACCTGAGACAGATAAATAGCACAGTATCACCAACCGCAATGTTGGGGTTTACAAGCATACTTGCGTCTTGAGGGAATATGTCACGGTACACCTTATCATTCCCATACATGGAGACATCCACAACCATTTGGCTTGTAACTTTTTCATAAATTTTTGCTTGCTCTGTGATATCCTGTCTTGCTCCCTCTCAACCTCCTTACCTGCTGTGATATCCTTGGCTATTCTTGTGTCATACTGATGTGTAACTTTTTTCATAAAGGAGGGAGTTGTATGCTCTTGAAATTTTTTCTTGCTCTTTAAGGATAGCATCTTCTGATATCCTGTCTCGCTCCCGCTCAACCTCCTTGCTTACTTTGATATGTGTCATAATAGATGACTACTTTGCCACAGACATGCGCTTCTATTTTTAATGAAAGATACCCTTTTTATTTTTCTCAAGTGTTTCACATATGCTACCCCGTACTTTCTTGTGAATGGGATTCGGTAAAGAGACTCGCGTATAAGAAAAAATTTGAGGAGATAGAATGGTTGATATGTATATGGACTACTAGTGATCCCTACCCAGTAGCGACCCAGTGGCACATGCCTATTCTTTTGCACAAGATAAGTATCCACGTATTGTGAGGTTCTTGATCAACATATGTGCTCAACGGCCTCATTGAAAATTTGGTTTATCTGGTCGATGAGGATAGAGGCCTAGCTTTAGGGATGCCACCCGGTCTATATAATATCCTCTTCCCTTGATTCCATACATGGTTAGAGATAGATAGGTTAGGGGTCTAGATTTTGTTTCAGCTTTTTTTTCTTGCATTTTTTGTCTTTTCACATTGACATGCCTCCTTGAGGTATAGTGCCTTTTTGCTTGATATTGTTGAGTAGGAACTTGAGAGAACTTATATGGATCTCCATCCCTCGGGGGGTCAACTTAGACATGTAAGTTACCATGTGAGTTCAAATGAATGGGTTTTCTAATTGTCAAAATTTTAAAACTTTAATAGATTTATATATTAACAGAAGGGGTTTTTTAATCCATTTTAGATTAAAACCTGTAATTTCTTGAAGAAAAAGGGGTCATTTATTACCTTAAGCATGTAAGTAAAGGGGGTTTAATACCCCTTGAATGCACGTTATATGGATAGTTTCTATGGTGCATCCCCCCGATCTCCATCCACATGGTTGAGGTCCTTTTCTTCAACAAAATAAGCAACTCCATACCTCAAGGTGTACTCCTGTCCATGATTCATGCTTGTGCATATTTATATTTGTTGAGTGTGGTTTTCCATTATTTGATTAAGTGCATTTAGTTATGTTTGTTATCTGCCATTATAGATGTATAAATTTGTTTTTGCTTAAATTGATAACCTAGAGTTTAATCTTATAGATGAGCCTTGAGGTTAGGAGGCCGAGACTTTAGGTTAACTCATTTACTTGACCACTAGTTCTAGTTGGTAGAATTATCTGAGTGTTTGAGACCTTAGGAGTGTTTAGGCATAGAGAAGCTTGCTCACTTAAACAAAAAAAGATACGAGTGAGAATACAAGGAAATGGAAGCAAAAAGAAAAAGTGCCACAAAGGTAAATACTGAAGCTGGAAGAGAAATCCTAGCTTGATTTGGTACTTTACATCTATTTTCTATGGTACTAGAGCCCTAGAGGTTCCCAATGTGGGCACTTTTCTTTGAGAAGAAAAAGCCCGAGGCAGACAAAATAAGCACACATGGCAAATAATTTTGAATCAAAAAGAAAAAAAATGACATGAAAAAGACTTCCATTAAGCTTAAAATGAAAACTTCAAGCTCTTGTTTTGAGTTTTGAGAGTTAGCTCGCTAATCAAAGTTGAAAGGCACAATTAGGAAATCTTACATTTAGATAATCTTCCTAACTTTGCTACTACTAGAATAGTTTTTTTAATCTTAGCCATAATTACCTAATCAATAGACTCATCCATAAGCCCAAAACTCTTGATTGATTAATTTCATCAATGTGCAATTTATCCGGGTATAAGCATGTTAACTTGTCATGCTTTTTGTTGTCCCGGACAATGCTAGTAAGAGGTGCTTGTTAGCATCTATTCAAAACCAAAGAGCAAGTGAAGTTTGAAATTTTAATAACCATAAGATATATTATTTGTTCCCTCCCATATGGGGTGTGGACTCTGTTTTTAGTTACGACGACGATGTGGGGTGTGGCCTCTGTTCTCTCTCTCTCTCTCTCTCTCTCTCTCTCTCTCTCTCTCTCTCTCTCTCTCTCTCTCTCTCTCTCTCTCTCTCTCTCTCTCTCTCTCTCTCTCTCTCTCTCTCTCTCTCTCTCTCTCTCTCTCTCTCTCTCTCTCTCTCTGCGGCGCAGACTCCCTCTCTGTCTCACTCTCAGACCAGTTTACAGTTTTCCCTGTTCCTACTCCCCCCCTCCCTCTCCTCTCTCTCTCTCTCTCTCTCTCTCTCTCTCTCTCTCTCTCTCTCTCTCTCTCTCTCTCTCTCTCTCTCTCTCTCTCTCTCTCTCTCTCTCTCTCTCTCTCTCTCTCTCTCTCTCTCTCTCTCTCGCATTGCTTCTTGCCTCGAAGTTGAGTTGTCAAAGCTTAGCAGACTTGCAGATATGGAAAACCAGCAGACAACATTATTTCTGCTAGAAATGGAGGCAGAAGGGAGCCATTACAGGAAATGAATCACAACTACCAGCATCCAGCTCTTTCTATTATCAAGAAATATGAGAAAGAAAGAAAGCGTAAATAGCGGGAGCACCGACAGATGACAACTAAACGAGGACATCATGCCGTCGATGATGATGAGAAAAGGAAAATCTCCTTCGAGATTGTGAAAGCTTTCAAGAGCAGGACTGAAGGTCTCAACAAAGAAGCAAAGTTTGAAATCTGGAATCTTGTTGCTCAACATCCACTTGTTCGGGCAATCCGTGATCAGTCTTTAGAGGAGGAAGCTGCTATGCAGAGTGCAATTGTCTCCAATGTTCGCAACACACTAGCTATCGTCAAGCAACCAGCTTCTAACGAGGAGGTGTTTTTGAAGAATGCAGCATTGCAGATGATGATAAATTCAAAGGAAAACATGCCTATTGCCAAATTCTCCAGGGTCCTAAAAGTCGACCGTCGCAGCTTGTTCACAGCAAAATCACGGCAGGTGAAGTCTGGTGTCAATGCTCGACTGTTTTCATTGGCTGAATGTCACAAGCAACACCATCATAGTTGTATCACATATGAAATTAAGGAATTGGTCTACACATTTTGGACAGAGGAGACTCGTGTTTCACCCAACAAGAAGGATGTTTGTCGAAAGAGAGTGGGAAGGAAAAGCTACATAAAACACCCTGTGCCATAACTTATGCATTCTAGCATGCTAGTAATCTACCTAGCATACAGAGCATGCTAGTTATCACAATATGTTATGCTATGTATGCCACCTAGCATGTGTGCTAGTTAGCATAGTCTCACTCCTAGTATGTTGGGTATGTTGTTTAGCATGATAAGTATGCTATCTAGCACAATATGTAAGCTACTATAACACCCTTTATGCTAGTTAGGATACCTATTATGCTAACTAGCATGCTCTGTATGTTCTTTGACACAATGAGTATGCTAGCTACCTTTCGTAGTATGCTAACTAGCATAATGGGTAAGCTGGTTTATGGTATATGCTAGTTAGCATTCCTGTATGGTGGGTATTGTGTTCAGCATAAATCTTCTGCTAGTTAGCATGCCAAGTGATTTTGAGGACTACGCTGGTTAGCACAATATGTATGCTACTTTAACACCTTTTATGCTAGTGTGCTGGCTATGCTATTCAACATAACAAGTGTGCTGGCTAACACAATATGTATGCTAGTTAGCATACCTTCTATTCTTCTTAGCACACTTTGTGTGGTTAACCATGACTCATATGTTAAACTACACACTGATTTTGCTTGTTAGCATAGCTAGTATGCTAGTTAGCATACTCAGCTGTGCTAACTAGCAATATAGCATGCTAGTAAGCATACTCAGCTAGCTAACTAGCATGCTGAGTGTGCTAGTTAGCACAGCTAAGAATGCTAAGTAGCATAACGGGTAAGCTGGTTTATGCTAGTATGCTAGTTAGCATATTCAGCTATGCTAACTAGAATACTCAGCATGCTAGTTAGCATACTCAACATGCTAACTAGCATGCTCATGAGTATGCTAGTTAGCACAGTTGAGAATGCTAAGTAGCATAACGAGTAAGCTGATTTATGCTAGTTAGCATTCGTAGTGTGCTGGCTATGTTGTTCAACATAATAAGTGTGCTGGTTAGCACAATATGTATGCTAGTTAGCATACCTTCTATTCTTCTTAGCACACATTCATGTGGTTAACAATGACTCATATGCTAAATTACACACTGATTATGCTTGTAAGCATAGCTAGTATGCTAGTTAGCATATTCAGCTATGCTAACTAGCATACTCAGCATGCTAACTAGCATGCTGATGAGTATACTCAGCATGCTAACTAGCATGCTGATGAGTATGCCTCGTATGCTAAACTACACACTGATTGTGCTTGTTAGCACAGCTAGTATGCTAGTTAGCATACTCAGCATGCTAACTAGCATGCTGATGAGTATGCTAGCTAGTATGCTAATGAGTATGCTAGTTAGCACAGCTAGTATGCTAACTCATCATGCTAGTTAGCATACTCAGTATACTGATGAGTATACTCAGCATGCTAACTAGCATGCTGATGATTATGCCTCGTATGCTACACTACACAATGATTGTGCTTGTTAGCACAGCTAGTATTCTAGTTAGCATACTCAGCTATGCTAGTTAGCATACACAGCATGCTAGTTAGCATACTCAGCATGCTAACTAGCATGCTTAGTATACAATGTTATACCCAGTTACATGCATGTTAGGACCATACAATGTGTTGTTTAACACACCAATTTGTTTCTATGGTGGATGTATTAAGTAGCAATGCGTATATCCCTGTTTGGATTATTTCTCCTAGTAAACATACTGATCAAATATGGATATTGCAGGTTGAGCTCTTTCAAAGATTCAAACAAAAAAATCCAGATTGCAAGATTGGCATGAGGATGTTTGAGATGTTAAAGCCATTCTTTTGCAGGAGGCTGAAGGATAGGTACACATGCTGCTGCGAATACCATGTGCGGATGACCTTTTTGAAAGACGCACTGAGCCACATGCGCTCTCGTGCTTTTGGGTTGCATGATACATGTTGCAATTGTGTATGCAATATCTGTGCTACAGGCAAGAACATTAGCAGCGGCTGCCTGGCTTCACATCACACGTTCAAAGGTGTCACACAGATGTGGGAGTCCATTCTCTGTCCAAAGCCAGCAGATGCAGTTTTCCATAGAAGGGAATGCCTGATGGGAGACTGTAAGATATGTGGAGTAAAGAAGTTAGAATTATGTTGCTTAGAAACAGCAAAGCCATGTAAGAGTATTAATGTGAAAGTATTTGCGTATGTAGAGGCAAAAGACATGCATGGAAACAGTAAGAAAAGAAAAGATCTTTTGCATAAAGAAATGCAGTGCTGGGAGTTTCTTCGACTGTTGTTGCAGACCAAGTTGAAGCTCTCCATCACTCATAACTATGTGGCACGATGGCAAGGACAACAATTTAAGGATTGTATACTTCGCTTTCCGGATGATGTCATTGTCTCAGTTGTTGACTTTGCTGAAAATTACGCCTTCAAGGAGCAAAATGAGATTCAGTCAATGCATTGGCACTCTAGTCAAGTAACTATTTTGTACACATAACATAATACCGCAAGGCAAGGGAGGTAGTCAAAACAATCCACTTCTTCATATCAAATGATAGGGTCCATGACACACTGTTTGTGCAACATTGCTTCATGCTACACCGTGACTGGTTACAACAAGAGGGTGTCACTTGTAAACAACATTGGGTGTGGTCAGATGGTGCGGCCTCGCAATTCAAGGGAGCCAGGCCTTTCTATTTTGTTGCAAGATATGGTGGACTCACAGGGATTGGGATGAGCTGGTTCTTCTTTGGATCAGGGCATGGCAAGGGTGAGCATGATGGTGCAGGAGCAGTTGTGAAAAGAACCTTGACCCATGAACAACTAAAACCTAATGGAGCTATATTGCAGTGTGCAGCAGATGTGGTTGCTTATTGCCAGGCCAACCTATCGCATGGAGCACCTGCATCATATCCTTCAAAAGAAAGGGAATGTGCTCGTGTGTTCTGGGAGGTTAAAGAGGGAGATATTAACAGGGAAGTTAAGTGGAATTGTGCCACTGTGGCAAAAACTCTCTCTTTGCATGCTATTCGTGGTCACAACCCGCAGGATCCAACTGCCCTTGCAACAAGAAAGTTCGCATGCTTCTGTGATGCATGCATGAACGGAAGGTGGAATCGCTGCATCAATAAAGCTCACGTGGAGGCTTGGGATTATCAGATTCTGCAGCCATTACTTGAGCAAATAGATGAAGTTTAGACAGAGGAAGTCGTTGGCTATGATGACTTCACATACGAAGGTCATCATGATGTGTTGAGCAGCGCTCTATGTTTTGGAGACACATTTGTTGTAAATCCAGATGCTTTAACCAACGCCGAAGATGTGGATTTCTATCTGGTCAAGTGTGTTGCAGAAAAGGAGAAGGTGGAGAAGGGGTACATTAATGAATGGAGCAATGTAATTGACATAGGCTCATATGTTGTGCAAGGACTGTATTACAAGCAATTGGATGCATACACCTTCAAGCTAGACCACAAGCAGCCTATCGTCCACCTACTTTCACATCTGGTGCGATGTATCAAAATACCCATGGAGAACGTCCCAAGGAGAAGGCAGGTGTACACAATCACTCCAGAAAGCTATGAAGCAATCTATAATAGCATGCCCTTCAGCTTTTAAGTTGTATCCACTGGATTTTCTATATACCACTTTGATGTAAGGGTATACAGTTTTATTATAAAGTTGGTCAGCATGCTAACTATCAAACTGTTTACATTAATTGCCAGCATCAAATTATTTACATAGGGTTCAATTTTATAATGACAGTCACACTGCCCCAAAAACCCTTAAGGCCTCCTCGGAGGGCGCTTGTAGTGACCGGGCTGTCCTCGCTGTTTGTCTTCTTCCTGCTGTCTCTTTTCTTTTCTCTCTGCTTCCTCCTCTGCTTCTAGGTTGGCACTATGCTGCTCACTTTCTCTTCTTTCCCTCTCCAGCTTTTCTTTCTCTCTTTCTGCTTCTAGGTCAGCTTCCCGTTGTTTGCTACGAATTTCTTCCAATCTTTTAGTCTCTATATCCCTCTTTTGAATGTCAAGCAAGCGTTTGACGACTGCATCAGAAAACTCATCTGAGCTTGTCTCAAACACATTATCAGCAACATATGCTTTCCGATCACCCGTTTGCAGCCAAAGAAAAAGCCAGGACTTCAAAGTTTCTATAGGGAACTTTTCCCTCTGCTCAGCACTCTGGCGCTCTAGACTGGGAGTAACAAGCCAAGTTTGTGGTGGGTTCTGAAACACTTTGTAGAAGCTATTATCGATTATAAGTGTGTTTTGGGCGTTGTACCCCGGAGTGTGTTTCCAGAACAAGGATAAGTCTTTCATAAACACAGGTTTTCTCTGGATCTGCCAGGATTGCTTTGTACAGTGCGCTTGAGCAAAAAACCCAGTAATCTTTGGCACCTGCTCTTTAAAAATAGTACGGCAAATACTCATGACTTTACTATGGAGGCTTGTGCTCCATATAAACACATTAAAGAACTGCAGGCACCAGTCCAAAAAAAATTGGTTGTCCTTGCGACTGAACACCTTCTTATCAAGTACATCGTATTTAAGCATTTCATCTGCATATGCCGGGGGCTTTTCACCAAAGCGAGGCTCTACCATTGCCACCAAAAGACCGTTCAGGTCCAACACCAGAGCCCTTTTTTCATCACATAAACGCTTAGGCACCCATATTAGGTCTGGTAGAGGATACCATTCAGCAAAAATAACCGGCCCACTTGGGTGCACATAATATAGGTGCTCAATAATACTACCGGCAAGCTGTGAATATCGTTCAAGGAGTTTTTCAATCTCCATTTTCTATCTCCTTAACTGCCTGGCTTTGTGGACTCGCCATCTCCGTAAATTCTTCCATTGCATGGCCACAATTGCATCAGGCATGACGATTAATGCATGTTTCTCTTCCTCTGCAGGAAAACCGCGATACGAAATGAACAAGTTTAAAAAAGAAAAACCGCAAAAACTACAATGAACTGCTGCTCAGATTTATATTGCACAAAAATACATTTTCATTGGAAAACAAAATGCATGTCAATTACAATAAGCATTTGGGTTTCAAAATGGTCTAGCATATACAGTGAAGGGCACAACCAGGGAGGGAGCAATAAGTCTTAACACAATTTTTTGCAAGCTCTTGAGCGGGTGGCTTTCTTTTCACCTTTGGAGCTTTCAGCCTTGTCCGAACCACAAGCTGTGCTTGCAATGTCTTCGGGTACCTCTTCAAGGCCAACTTTTCTTTTCAGTTGAGCTTTACGCAAAAAACCCTCGAGAGGGCTTTTGTCACCAACTTCTTGCTCATCTTCTATGTTGTCATTCTTCAAAGTTTCCCCTGAGCCACTAGCCACTGTCTGCTGAGAAGCTTTTGATTTGTCAATTGCAGCAGGTATCGCTGGCACACGAGGCACACGAGGAGCCATGACAAAAAAATCATCTTCTGAGTTCCTGCTCACATCACCGCCTTCCTCCGTTGTTTTCATGCTTTCATTTGGCATCTGCTGGGAGCCCTCATCCACCCCTTCACTCCTTGCATCCAGCTCAACACCCTTCTCCGTCGAAGGGTTCTCACCTGTATCCAGCTCATCACTCTCCTCGATCGAAAGGTCCTCCATTACATCCTTTCCCTTGCCCTTCGTGTCATGCACACTGCCCACATCACGGAGGGACTGCCCCAGGCCTGCAACAAAAAACGTGGATTAAGACTCATATAAGCATGTCATGTATGCTATAAAATGTTTGATATGCTGTGACTATGTGTGCGGCCTGGCATACATTGGAATCCATTATGTTGACAAGCCCAGTATGCTAATTTGAATTGCTGAGTATGCTAACTAGCATATCCAATATGCTAGTTTGCATCTGGAGATGGTAACTTACTTACTAGATTTGCCATTATGACAAACTTACTCTAGTCTGTACATTGAGCACAAGTATGCTAATTAGCATACAAGATATGCTAATAAGCATACTAGATATGCTAATTAGCATACTAGGTATACTAATGAGCATACTGGGACTGCTAGTAGCTAGCATACAAGGACTGTCTTCAGTATGCTAATTAGCATATCCAGTATGCTAATTAGCATACCCAGTATGCTATTTAGTATTCCCAGTATGCTAATTAGCATACCCAGTATGCTATTTAGCATATCCAGTACGCTAATTAGCATATCCAATATGCTAATAAGCATATCCAGTATGCTAATCAGCATACTCAGTACGTGAATCAACATACCCAGTATGCTAATGAGCATTCCCACTATGCTAATTAGCATACCCACTATGCTAATTAGAATACCCAGTATGCTATTTAGCATATCCAGTATGCTAATTACAATATCCAATATGCTAATAAGCATATCCAGTATGCTAATCAGCATACCCATTACGCTAATCAGCATATCCAGTATGCTAATCAGCATATATAGTTTGCTAGTTAGCATTTGGATATGGTAGTTAACTTACTAGATATGCTAATATGCCAAACTTACTCTAATCTGTACATTGAGCACAGGGTATGCTAATTAGCATACAAGATATGCTAATTAGCATATCCAGTTAACACACTCAATATTCTCACTAGGTATGCTAATTTGCATACCCAGTATGCTAATTAGTGTATCTAGTATGCTAATTAGCATATCTTGTGTTCTAATTAGCATATCCAGTATGCTAATCTGCATACCCAGTATTCTAATCAGCATATCTAGTATGCTAATTAGCATACAAGATATGCTAATTAGCATATCCAGTTAACACACTAAATATTCTAATTAACACACTGGGTATGCTAATTAGCACACCCTATACAATCTTACCAGATGTTGGTGTGATTGGATGTCTTTGCCCTGTGGGTTTCCAACACCATTCTTGTGGTATCCTTTGCTGGCAGGTCACAACTCTACATTTTGTCGACAAGGAGCATGCAACTGCAAAGCAGAGAAAGTGGTAGCTATGCCCACAGGGCATCTTGACCGTGGCGGAGATTCCCTTTACTTCAAGTGGCAAACTGCAGCCACTGCACGGGTTGATCATCGTCCCATCGCATACCCCTTCTATACTTTCTATAAAAGTGCTCAGAGCCATATTACACAGGGCAGTGGGAATGGAGGAGCCTTGTAGCATCTTGCTCATGTGCATTAGGAGCTGCAGTTGACCTTCACATGCATTCAATTTTGCTTCCATAACCTCCACATTAATTTGCACACCAAAAAAAACAGGGGCATGGTAAGTACATAGGTTTGTTGTGCACATACTCCAATCATACGGTAGAAGCATAAAAGTCACGCACTTACACGCTGACAAGTTGAGTCAGCAACAAGAGTGTCCTCACTGTCAGGAAATGCCAAACCTTCCAATGTCTCTATTTTTACTTTACACTCTATTTCCCTCTTTGCATCCACGATGTCGCTCTGTAGTAACCTCTGTAATTCATTTTCAGCGTCGTGACGCTTTTGTCTCATAGCAAGCACAATTGGGGTGACCCTAGCATTGCTTGCTTGGACAACCCTCGCAGCTTCAAAGTCTGATTTTGCAGTTAGAAGATGTTCTTTAGCATCTTGCAGTTGTTTGCTGAGAATTTCAGAGGCAGCCTTTATGTGCTGCAAATTCTCAACGCCAAAAAATGAGAGGCTTTCAGCCTGCTAGTGAGTGTTGTGGCGAGAGATGGGTGTCTCCTTGGTATCCTCCTTCATTTCAGCTTGCGCCTCCTCGATGTTTAGACATACATTGCGCATCCTCCACTTTTCGACATGGGCCTCGTAGTACCCTTTCTCTCGGAGGTCCTGCAAATGCTGGATAGCGAATTCAGCCCAATTGAATTGCATGGCTGAGCTACTTGCAATTGCCGCCGGGCTGAATTCTTTTACAAACCCCTTGGCAAATGCAGAGTTGATCTCCATGTTTGTTGGGAGCTTCTGGTACACCTTGTAATGCAGCTGCATCACCTGGTCGAACATATCAGTACGCAAACAACTGCATTTAATGCGATAGTGACTACGATTCTTTGACTCTTTGAAAACACTGAACCACTCCACATCACTGATCTGATCCCACCTCACTAGTTTGGGGTTGGCACCAGCCAGGGAGAGGCCATGAACATAGTCCATGACCATCATTGAACTCTTCTGCTGTAATACAGAACTTACTCTGTACTGGGACTGTAAACTTTGGAGCTTTCCATCGGCCTGCACACCCCCAACGTCACAAGATTAGTAGTAGGAAAGTGCAGTATTGAGCACTTCCTTCCAATTTCAAGGTTCAAATCAAACAGTGGTTTGTGCTTCTTTAGCCAGACTTCGACTTGAGCGATTGTATTTCAAGTGACTATTCACAAGATGTGCTACTGCTAAAGCCAACATCAAGGGACAACTCGCCAGCCAAGACAGCACCAGCAACTATCCTCGCTCATAATGAGGTAGAGAGAGAGAGAGAGAGAGAGAGAGAGAGAGTACCTGAGTCATCCTTCCCCTTTGTATGCAAGGTCTTTGCCATTGGGGATGCTGGGGAATCAGAGAGCTTCACCCTTTTTCCGGGCGGAGAAGAAGCAGCAAAAAGTTCAACCCTCGACTTTGTTTTTTGTTCTCTCTTACCTCTGGCCCCTGCGCCCCTCTTACCTCTGGCCCCTGCGTTTCGCTTCTCTCCATGCATGTTGACTGCCCCACTCCGCTTCTCTCCATGCATTTTGACTGCCCCACTCCCCTCAAAGTAACACTGCGTAAATGGTCAGGAAAGTGGATTCAGGGTGGTCTCCCTATTTTGAAATATTTGATGGATTCCCACACGTTTGAAAAGTTACACTCTCATTATGCTTACAAGATATGCTTGTTGCCACATGATAACTAGCACAAAACGCATGACAAGTTAACATGCTTACACCCATCCGTCCTTAATGGCAGTGTAGCATTTCATAATTCTTTGCATTTACTCATTTCCTCATGTACTTTACATTCCCCTATTATTTATTGCCATATAGTTTTGCTTGCATACTCTCATGGTGAATTTGTTGTGCAAACAATCTCTCCCAGATGCTCTACCACCTCGATCCACAGGCTTCACCTCACTAGCTTCCAAGGACGGAATCTACATTAAGAAGGGGGGCATGTTAACCGACCAGAGAGACCCATGTGATGATGTGATTACACATCATGCAGTGGAGTCAGCACCGGGCGAATAGGAGGCTTGGTGACTATCCAACGCTCCCCATCGCTTGCTGCTGACCTTTGTGTTAATTTCATTACAAGAAAACGTCGGCTTAGTGAAGTCAGCACTGGGAAAATAGGAGGCTTGGTGACTGTCCAACGCTTCCCATCGCTTGGTTCTGACCTTTTCCAATGGACGTTAGCTTAGTTAACATCCATGAACACCATATCACATTGTTTTGAGTCAGGGGCTAGGCTTCTCAAACCTATAGGTACTTGGGTGATCGTCGATGAGAGACACACCACATATCTCATTTGACAGTATTTTTACTTTGACCGACCATTGTGGACGCCTATGTGTGAACGAGCCAAATCCATATAAAAGGGCCATTGTGACCTAAATCCATCATTTTTGAAGGGTGCAAGTTAAAGAAGAGTGCTTTTGCCTTATCTCCACCTCTTTCTCCATTGTGTGCTCACGAGTGTGTGTGTGTGTGTATGTGTGTGTGTGTGCGAGAGAGAGAGAGAGAGAGAGAGAGAGAGAGAGAGAGAGAGAGAGAGAGTGCAAATGACCATTGTGGCGGCATTGGCAACGGCTAGGCGGTTGGGCACGGCGGTGGCGGCTTGCTCTTCTTCATGGCAAGGAATCCTTCACGGCAGCAAGCATAGAGTGGTGAGTGAGACACCCTTTCTCTCTTTGAGCTTGCTAGTGATGGGGGCTTTTCACAAGCCAAGCTCCCATACCCCTCTTCTCTCGTCCCCACCCCATGAAAACCCCCTCTTAGGGAGGGAGTGATAAAAGGCATTGGAAAAAGTAAGAAAAAAATAAAGTATGATCATGTAAATATATAAGAAAGGTAAAACAGGCCACCTCATGCCTGCGGGGTAGCCCATCCCCACCTTGCCTCCTTTTTCTTCACTGTTGTCCCGCCGGGTGTCCCTTTTCCTCTCCTCCACTCAAAAGGTCAACTCCCCTCTCTCTTCCCCTTGTCCTTTCTCCTTTCTCTCTCCCCTCAAGCTACCCCACCTCTCACCAATAATGCATTATAACTCACCAATAATGCACCCTAACTCACATGCAACTTACCCTATCTTCCAAAATAGTATACCGCACCCCCTCTTTCTCTCTCCTATCATATCCCATGACCCAAATACCCCCCTCTCTCTCTAAAGGGCGCCATATCTCTTGTCTTGTAGCTAAATAACCTTCCCCACACTCACACACACTCAGTTTCACTGAAAAAGGTGCACACAGACCCATCCCCACCCAGTGGTTACCTGATTTTTCTTGTGTTCACACAAATCTGCACACAGATTCACCTCTGAACACACTCCCCTCTCTCCCCTCTTGTAATTACTTTATTCTCCATGTCACCTCTCACTTTTTTTCATCAACCCATCTCTCTCTCTTAGTCTCTCTCTCATGAGACTGCTGTTCTGGCACATATACACACAGCCAGACAAGTGGGGCCCACAGTCACATGGCCTATGTAGATAATGATTTCTTCATTTCTAAATTCTAGAATTTCTCCCCCCTCCTCCCCTATATAAAGAGGGGTCACCATCACACTAAGGACACACACCATCACCAAAGAGTACACTATGCACTGTGTGTGCCTAGTGCACACACACACACCCACACCATCACCATCACCGCAATCACCATGCTCGTCTTGACCATGACCTCTACACCCTTGGGCTATGGAAGATGAAGGGAAACTAAATGAAGGATGATGGCCATAACCCTCGTGCGAGTCTTCGCCATCAACTCCCACCTATCTGCCATGTGCTCTACCACGCTCTCCCTTCTCATTCCCCTACCCTACGCTCCCCATTTCATCGCCTTATTCTCTAAATAAAGCTTGAGTTTTTGTGAGTATGTTTTCTTGCAATGTTTTGCCCATGTGAGGTGTGCGGAATCGCCACCTAGTCTTGTGTTTGGAGTGAGCTTGCGTATGTGTGAAGGGTGTGCGGATTCGCCATCCTTTTGTGGTGCCTAAGTGTTGGGGTATAGGCGTCTGTGCCTTGCCCGACCGCCCAGAGACTGGGCGCACACTGACTTGTATACCTTATACATAGCATAAGTGTATAGGGGGCTGCTCACTCTTTGAGTCTCCCCACCCATATCTGTGTGTGTGTCTCCTTCTCTCTCGCTCACTCTCCGTCTGTGGTGCTCCCCGATCCCCTTCAATTGGTATCAGAGTGTAGCTGCAAAGGGAGCGCGTATGTGCACAATCACGACGACAGCGGAGAGCTAGTTTCATTCCCAAAATCGCGTCCGCGCGCGGTGTCGAGAAATTTGCGGTCTTGCCAGGAAAGCACCAAGCTTATGGCTGTGAGAGTTTGTGAGAGAACTCGACAAAAACTATATGAAGGAGTTAAACCATAGATGCCATGAAGACTAGGGTTTGGAAAGAAGTACAATCAAAGAAGCCCACCCATTCTCTCTTGCACTCACATGCACAAAGAAAGAACACAAAAGAAAATGTCAAAATAACACAAAGATGAAAACATCAAGGCTATGGTCATATCGTATCATGGGTAATATGAAAGGGTTAATAGATGAGTTAATGGCATTCAATCTTGGCTGGCCAAATAGGCTACGAATTGTTCTTTGGAATTGTAGTTTTGTGCTTACCATAATATATATATTTTGTCTAGTGATTGGGATTAATTGTGTGTACAAATCCTCTTGGTTCATAGCAAGATAACTATGCTTACGTCAAAAGAAAAGTTATAGTCTATGAGAGGTAATATGATGGGATCCGGTGATAGAAGTATTTCATTGAGCCTTTCTAAGCCAAACAGAAACACTATACGTTGTTGAAAGTGTATTTTACGGCTAATCCATACATTAATTCTAATAGATCGTACAGAGTGAAAGCGATAGAAATTATCATCATGTGGGTTATTCATCTAGGATAGTATGTGAGAAATGTAGATATGAGAGAAGTGAAGAGATGAGAAGTTTCCCTCCCAAGCCCTATTCTTGCCCGTAGGCAATAAGGATACTGCGGGGAGAGATGTACCTGTAGCAAAGAGAACCTAGAGAGGATGAATTACTAAGAATGAGAGAGATAGGTTTGGTTAAGGAGATGAGATTAGATATATATATATATATATGTTGGATTAGAGATGAAAATGAAAACAACAAGAAATCAAGAAAACATCAATGTAGAACACATCTTACTTGAAACCCTTCGGCACCATTATTGATGGGAGAGAGAAGAAGAGTGGATAATTCCACTTTGATTGATACACCAAGTGCAAGACCTTCTTTGATTAGAGTTGATCTTCCAAGGTTAGCTTGTTGCAAGAATGGCTAGTCTCCCTTTAGGAGAAAGTGTAGGCTTGGGCTTATGTTAATGGCTAAGTACAATTAGGCATTACTACTCACTCCCTCAAGAATTCCTCTCATCAATGGCTTGAATGCTTGAGTTCCTTCCAAGGAAGAAGAGGTCCCCTTTTATAGGTGAAGGGAACCCCCAAGGGTTTACACAAGAAGAGAGGAGCCAGTGTGAACAGGAATTGGAAAAGTTGGAAATGAGCTGCCCCTGCATGATGTGGGCAGACTGGGGTCCAGTATTTTGATCATATCTCCTCAACCGTGGCTCCAAATAAAAAAGTAAAAATATGGGCAAAAACTTCAGCTCATTAGCTACGATTTTCATTTCAAAATCATTTTCCAATTCGGATTGGAACCTTGTGTAAAAAATTCATCAAAATAGGGTCCATTTATGGCAACAAAAGTCTTCATGTGGTCTCCTTAGCCTAGACTTTCATTTAATTCACAAGGACACCTCATCCCATATGAAAGCATGACATTGCTCCTTGACAAAGTTTTGTAATCATGCTTGCAATAATGCATTAAAATAAGTGTATCTTTGAAATCATGCCACCTAGTGTCCCACTAGGATTTGATTCTCTCCTAGTAGCTATTTAAAAAGAAATATAAGAAAAGTATAAAAAATACATAGAATATACATATATTGGAGTTTACCCTAGATATAGGATCTAGCTAGGGTGTGAGATGATAATGAAATAGTAGAAATAAAGAATCAATGCTTTTTGCCCCAAGTTAAAGAGGCGGAGCTATTGATGCTTTTCCCATAATATTTTCTAATGGTAAAGTAAGGATATGTTACCCTTGAGAAAAATAATAGGATGAGATAGAAGGCTTATTATTATACTTAAATATGCATATGTACACTATAGGAAATATAATTATGTATCTAAAAAAATACAAGATAGATCTTGTAGCATGCGTTCCCACTATGTACGTGTCACAACACGACATCCACCCCCTCTAAACATGCACATCCTCCGGTATGTTCCACATTGTCTCTTTGTAAGATTAGACCTCTTGTACATCTTCCTTGTCTTCTTCCTCACTGGATGATTCCAGAGCTTCATGTTCACTTTGATCTTCACCTATGTTTTTCTCTTCTTCCTCATCCATATCTTCTAGATCATTGTCTCCTCTTCTCTTAAACATTTTAATCCTTTTTCCTGCAATGGGAATCTTTACTTTTGTACCATCTAGTTCAAACAAGCTGTAAGTAGCATTTTCATGCACATGCTTTACAACATACGGTCCAAACCATCTTTTTGAGAACTTACGCATGATTGTGTGCTGGTTATCAAGGCTACTATCATACACTAAAACCCAGTCACCTTTGTCAATTGCTTTTCTCCTGAGTCGATGTCGCTTATCAAAATAGTCCTTGTTTTTCAACCTTGCATTTTTGAGTCGTTCTTTTGCAGCTTCAATGTCTCCAGATCTTCTCTCTAGCTGCCTTATACGCAGTGCAAGGAGATCTTCCCTACTAAGCCCCTCTTGCCAAGGTAGTACATTCCATGTGGGAATTGTATCCTCAATCGACATCACTGGCTTTTGACCATGCATTAGCTCCGCAGGCATGTAGCCAGTTACTGAGCTATGTGTTGTACGATCAGCCCAGAAAGCATATGGTAACAATTTTGGCCACTCACCAACTCTTCCTTCGCAAGCCTTGGCCAAAGCTTTGATGATAGGAGGATGCCCTCTTTCACTCTTTCCATTGCCTTCAGGGTTGTAAGTTGTAGTAAGAGAAAGCTTGATCCCTAATCTAGAAAAGAACTCCCTTGCTGCTTCGGCATCGAGTTCACCTCGATCTGCAGTGATTTTTCCCACACAACCATAACGGCAAATCACCTCATCAAGAAGGAATTTGCACACAGCTTCTGTGGTCTTAGCTCTTAATGCTCTTCCTTCAACCTGGTTAGTTAGGTCCTCTCGTACAAGAACCAAGTATCTCATCTGCCAGAGTCCTAAAGGCATCGTGACTAGATCCACAACCCATTTATAGTGCATGGCTAGTGGATATGTAGGGTGCAATCCATCACGATGTCGAACATTTGTATACATTTGACAAGTTACACATGACTCTACAAACTGAGATACATCTTTATACATACCCTTCCACCAGTATTTTTCTTTCAACTTGGAGAAGGTTGCCCACACACCCCTGTGTCCAGCCCATAGACTCTCATGAAACTCTTGCATGAGCTTTACTTGAGTCTCTTTTTTACATATAACCCGTTGCGGTGTAGCACCCTTTTGTTTAGGATGCTTCCACAAGTAACCATCCCTCAAAAAGTACCCATATGCTTTCCTGCGTATCCTCTTGAATTCTTGTTCAGACCAATCATCCTGTTTTGTTAGAGTACTCAAGTACCTTCCAATAGAAAGCCAATCACCTTCATAAAGATCTTTCAAGAACAATTCAAGTGAATTAGTCATGCAGACATTGTTACCTTTGACATGAGAGATAGAATAGGATTTTGTGCCTACATCATCTCCCTCATCAATCATTTGTGACTCATCTTCATACCTTGCCCTTGATAGCATATCTGCCACTGTATTGTCTTTACCTGCAATGTGCTTAAACTCGGGATTTAAGGACTTAATGTAGGCAATCCACCGCAACATAGCAATGTCTGGTGTTGAGCAGCTTGTAATCATCCCAAGAAGTGGTAGACAATCTATTTCTACAACCACACATGCACCAATTAGGTACTCTTTCCCACTTTTCAAGGCTGTAACCATACCCCATAACTCTCTCTTTATCTGTGGATAGTTTCTTTGGCGAGCACTTAGTACCTTTGCTCCAAATCTTACCACATACCTGTGTCCTTCTTTGTCATCTTGCCATATTGCCCATCCAATCCCTGTAGGACTGGTATCTACTGTCACAATCACTGGCCTTTGACACTCATAGTCTACCTTTCTCAAAGTCGTTGCTGACTGGAGTAACTCCTTTAGCTTTTTCATGGATTTTACATGTGCTTCTGTCCATTTAAACTTTTGATTCTTTCTAAGCAGCTGATAAAGAGGATCAGCTACATGTGCATAATGTGGAATCCAAATAACATAGAAGACACATGCTCCCAGAAACCTTCTAACCTCAGTGATGCTAGTGCATGTTTCTTTCATTCTTTGGATGGCATCTACCTTTGATGGACAAGGTTTCCTACCATATGGCCCGCACATGTGCCCCACAATGAGCACTTCATTGACACCAAACATAGACTTTTTCCCTGACAATGTAAGATTCACTTCTTCTAACTTAGACAAAATTTTATCACAATCATTTATGTGATTTACCACAAACCTGCGACATCCCTTGAGATCCAAAGCTTCATCTTTGTCACTTTCTTCACATCCTTTGATAGGCAAATCATCAATGAAAGGCATTGTGATTTGAGGAATAAAGTCACGTAAGACCTTATTCATCCCATTCATCATATGTGCAACCGAGTTGGTTGCTCCCTGTGGCAAGGTACACATCCTTACCAAACTCAAAGGTGTCCTCATGGTTGTCAAGTCTCTGCTTTCGATTGCAAGCTGAAATTGATCATACCCTGAGTAGAGATCCCCCATTGAGTAGATTGCCCTCCCTGCAAACGCCTCTGCAAATTCATCTACAATTGGACCTGTACCTACATTTCTAATTATCACCTTGTTCACTGGTTGCATATCTTGGATGAAGCGTAGAGAACCATTCTTCTTTGGAACTGTGAACCACCTGTTTGAGTATGGAGCACAAGAAGGCTCCAAGATTCCCATTTTGATTTTCTCATTCAGCAGCTCTACTAACTTTGGCAAATGAGCCTTGGGAACCGGAATAGGCCGCAGATTCCAAGGCACATGAGGTATTGTGAAAATTACCATAGGAGCTACAATATAAGGATCAACACATCCTATCTCATGTGGCTCAAATGCAAAAGCCTTACCATGCTTTGAAAGCATTTCTTTGAAGCACTTTGTCTCCTCCTGTGTTAGAAACTCCTCGCAACCAATTTGCAAATCTTGAAAAGACTCCTTTGTGAAGGTATGCCCGATCTTTTAAGGATTCCGCAAACTTGGTTGTAAAGAAGCCTGTTCAATCTTTTCCCTGTTGTTGGGTGGTAAGGGTGAAGCTATTGGTTTCACCTTCTTTGCTACACTCTTGTATTTAGTTTCAACATGGACTTCTGGGCCAACTGTTTGGCTTTCTTTAAAGGCTTCTATTACTTGATACATTTCTATAGAGCAAACTTCCACAACTTCATTTTCAAGATGCAAACTAGACCTCATTATAGCATCAAGCTCACCCATAGTATCTACAAAAGAAACTTGTTCACACAAACCCAAAACATTTTCAGTGGGCTTTAGCAACCCACTCTTTTTCATGCCATTATGCACATATTGCCTCTCATATCTCTTCAAATCTTCAAGTTTTGTAAAACATACTGATCCATTCCTTGTTACCAAGGAGCTCATTGAGAAAGTTTCACCTATTTTTGGATCAGGCGAGACCCTTTTTCTTTCTGTACCACTGCAATCCCGCTTTACAATGGTACTTGGCAAAAACCCATCATTTCTATATGATCATGAAACTCCTTGCTTACCTTTGGTAGAGGATGTTCTCTGAGGTTGTCACGATTTCTTTCATGGTTTACACAAACTGTGAGAAATTGGACAGCACGTTTACCATCTTTGCTACGTATCCTAGCATATGCTGAACCATCGTCCATTACCTTTGTTTCCATTCGAACTCCCACAATGTAGGGTTGTCCAAGGATGAGATGATATGAAGATGTATCCTATACAAAGAAGTTTTGATCAATCTTTACATCACCTATTGTTACCTTCACACCTGGACATGCTGCATACAATTCACCGGATGAATTGTTCTCCACTTTTACCATCCAACCATGATCTGTGTACATCGGCCCTTTGCACTTGTTGTAGAGACTCTTTGACATTATGTTTATTTCTGAACCATGGTCAATCAAGGCAACAAATGGCTCTTCAAGATCACCTACCTTGACCAAAGTTTCTGTAGTAGCCCTCGCCCAATGACTTCGTAAATAGTAGCTCCTAGGAATATCTTAAACTTCTTCATCATCATTTGAGAAATGCACTTGCTTCACTCTCCCACTAGATTGGTAGCATCCTACCATAGCTCCATCATTCTCCTTATTTTGCAGTTGCATCCCTTGTGTCTTTGAGGTTTTCCCTTCAACCTGTGGACGAGAAACTTCAGCAAGGGTTTGCCTCTTCCTCTTGATGATGTCAATGATCTCCTCGTGGAATTCACGCTTTGCAATGCCAAGAACTTCTCCCAGAGTAAACTCAATCTTGCTATTCAAGATCCTTTCCTCCAAGACTTTCTTTAAATCTGTAGCAACCTCAATATCAGATTGTAGTTTATAAGTTGGGCCTTTTGTCTTACCTTTCGTTGGCTTTTTCTTCTTTCCTATTGTAGACTCCTCCATGAGTACTTCAGGTGGAGATGCTCCTTTTGTTGAGGGTGTTTGAGAAGGCATTGAGTCGCTTCTTCCCCCACTTCTAGAGCTCTTTTTTATGGTCCTTCATCAGCATTCTCACGTCTGCGCTTCTCTTCTACAATTGCCTCATTTTGTTGGCATTTTGTAATGTAGGCATGCACTGACAATGAGTCCACTGGATCATTCCATCCTGTTTCTATACGTATGCAATCACCTGCTTCATGTAGAATCTCTTTTGTAAGCTTTCCCTTTTTAGATAATTGCATGACATTTGGCCAAATTTGACCATGATGGTCACTCACCTCTTCATCACAAAAATGTTCAATTTTTACTCCATAAGTAGCTGCCTCAACTGAAGAGGTGGCATGCTTGGTTGCCATATCTTCAACTAAGGTTTGTATTCCCCCCTTCCCAAAGTTAGTTCTCAAGGGTAGACCTGTCTCTCTTAAGTGGATTTTACCATCCTTAAAAAAGACAACATCTTTTGACAAAGCATCACTAAAATCATCACAATCCCTTCTTACATGGTCTGTACTATCACACCAAATACATCTATTAACAAACCCTTCTTTGGGCTGTTGTCTTTTCCTAGGAAGTGGCCCTGATGGTTGGCCTTTTTCTTCAAGCTTTGCAAACTTCACCTTCAAGTCACGCATTCCCTTCACAAGCTCATCTAGCATGGACTCATCAAACTTAGGAGCGATAAAAGTAGGCTTTACCATTTTGTCAGAAGTTGAGGTGGAAGGACTTGTAGTGTTTACTACCATCTTGTCCCTTCTTCTTTGTCGTTTGGCAAGCAGTGAGACAGCACCTTCAACCTCATTCCAGTCGGTCTTTAGTCCTTGCTCAGCATCTTTATCTTCAAGAAGAAGCTCCAAATTTTCTTGAAACTCTTTACCTTCAGCTTGTAAGAAAAGATCTGTCTTCTCTGCATCTAGTGTGGCCCTTTCTGTCCTAGTGAGTTGTGCATAGCGCCGCTCAAGTTCCTTAAGTAGCTTTGTTATTGATAGTCCTTGCTTTGGCTTGACTACCCATTCTAAGAATGTCCTTTTGGTCACTCTCTCCGACTCCTCCATGAAATATTCCTCCTTTAAAGCTACTTTGAGTTCTTCCCAATTTCTCCCATGCCCATCTTTAATTGCCCTAACATGCTCCCTAATTTTTGCAGCAACAACTAGCTCAAAGCTTTGAATCATCTCACCTTCTGACACGCGATGCAGCTCCATCTCCTTCACATATTCGCGTAAGTACTTGGTTACATCTTTGTTGTCGAGAAATTTGCGGTCTTGCCAGGAAAGCACCGGGCTTATGGCTGTGAGAGTTTGTGAGAGAACTCGACAAAAACTATATAAAGGAGTTAAACCATAGATACCATGAAGACTAGGGTTTGGAAAGAAGTACAATCAAAGAAGCCCACCCATTCTCTCTTGCACTCACACGCACAAAGAAAGAACACAAAAGAAAATGTCAAAATAACACAAAGATGAAAACATCAAGGCTATGGTCATATCGTATCATGGGTAATATGAAAGGGTTAACAGATGAGTTAATGGTATTCAATCTTGGCTGGCCAAATAGGCTACGAATTGTTCTTTGGAATTGTAGTTTTGTGCTTACCATAATATATATATTTTGTCTAGTGATTGGGATTAATTGTGTGTATAAATCCTCTTGGTTCATAGCAAGATAACTATGCTTACGTCAAAAGAAAAGTTATAGTCTATGAGAGGTAGTATGATGGGATCCGGTGATAGAAGTATTTCATTGAGCCTTTCTGGGCCAAAGAGAAACACTATACGTTGTTGAAAGTGTATTTTACGGCTAATCCATACGTTAATTCTAATAGATCGTACAGAGTGAAAGCGATAGAAATTATCATCATGTGGGTTATTCATCTAGGATAGTATGTGAGAAATGTAGATATGAGAGAAGTGAAGAGATGAGAAGTTTCCCTCCCAAGCCCTATTCTTGCCTGTAGGCAATAAGGATACTGCGGGGAGAGATGTATCTGTAGCAAAGAGAACCTAGAGAGGATGAATTACTAAGAATGAGAGAGATAGGTTTGGTTAAGGAGATGAGATTAGATATATATATATATATATATGTTGGATTAGAGATGAAAATGAAAACAACAAGAAATCAAGAAAACATCAATGTAGAACACATCTTACTTGAAACCCTTCGGCACCATTATTGATGGGAGAGAGAAGAAGAGTGGATAATTCCACTTTGATTGATACACCAAGTGCAAGACCTTCTTTGATTAGAGTTGATCTTCCAAGGTTAGCTTGTTGCAAGAATGGCTAGTCTCCCTTTAGGAGAAAGTGTAGGCTTGGGCTTATGTTAATGGCTAAGTACAATTATGCATTACTACTCACTCCCTCAAGAATTCCTCTCATCAATGGCTTGAATGCTTGAGTTCCTTCCAAGGAAGAAGAGGTCCCCTTTTATAGGTGAAGGGAACCCCCAAGGGTTTACACAAGAAGAGAGGAGCCAGTGTGAACAGGAATTGGAAAAGTTGGAAATGAGCTGCCCCTGCATGATGTGGGCAGACTGGGGTCCAGTATTTTGATCATATCTCCTCAACCGTGGCTCCAAATAAAAAAGTAAAAATATGGGCAAAAACTTCAGCTCATTAGCTACGATTTTCATTTCAAAATCATTTTCCAATTCGGATTGGAACCTTGTGTAAAAAATTCATCAAAATAGGGTCCATTTATGGCAACAAAAATCTTCATGTGGTCTCCTTAGCCTAGACTTTCATTTAATTCACAAGGACACCTCATCCCATATGAAAGCATGACATTGCTCCTTGACAAAGTTTTGTAATCATGCTTGCAATAATGCATTAAAATAAGTGTATCTTTGAAATCATGCCACCTAGTGTCCCACTAGGATTTGATTCTCTCCTAGTAGCTATTTAAAAAGAAATATAAGAAAAGTATAAAAAATACATAGAATATACATATATTGGAGTTTACCCTAGATATAGGATCTAGCTAGGGTGTGAGATGATAATGAAATAGTAGAAATAAAGAATCAATGCTTTTTGCCCCAAGTTAAAGAGGCGGAGCTATTGATGCTTCTTTCCCATAATATTTTCTAATGGTAAAGTAAGGATATGTTACCCTTGAGAAAAATAATAGGATGAGATAGAAGGCTTATTATTATACTTAAATATGCATATGTACACTATAGGAAATATAATTATGTATCTAAAAAAATACAAGATAGATCTTGTAGCATGCATTCCCACTATGTACGTGTCACAGCACGACAACGCGCACTTTCAAGAGTGCAAACAGGGTTTCAACTTCGGTATCGGAAAATTCAGCTTTCCGAGAGTGTTTCCAATAGGTGTCTTGGCGTTTTACCCCCCTTTCGAAGCCATTCGAGCTACGGTTGAGGAGCTGCATTTTTCAGCCCTCTTTTGGCAGTTTATGCTGCGTTTTTGGGTCGAAACGGAGGTTTTCTGGCATAGCTTTCACACCCGGACTCGGATACATGTGATCCAGGAGTCTACCTTGGGGTTTTGGCACGCTCGAGACACGCTCGTCATATCTGAATTTTAAAATTCTTAATGCTGAATTTTCTGCAGCAGCAGTTGTTTATTGTGTGTCGAGGATTCCACACATGGTTTACTCTCAGATGTGAGAGTGATATTTGCTGCAAGTTTCCTCACAGGTGGGAATAACAATGTATGCCTTATGTGGTTTGATGCTCAGGGAGACTAATGTGATTGCATTTTGAGCTCGGCAATGTATGCCTCGAACATGTTTTTTGGCAGTCACAGGTAGAGCAGATATTTGTGTACTAGATTTGCAGGTGTTTGGAATGATGTATGCAAAGTGTGGAGATTGGTGCATGCATTTGGAGTGCGGTTTGATGTGCTTTGGTTGCTCATGGTTTTGAGCGTGCAGTCAGTTTGGTTACTGGTTTTGTGACCGTTTTACTGACGAAACTCTGGCGAAATTTTCCCAGGAGTTTTATGCGTATCATTTATGCGATCTAGGTAGAGATTACGGGTTGCACTCAGCATTTGCGTGCGGTGTTCTCTGCAAGTGGGAGATTTGTGCGTGTGTATGCATCGATACTGCACAGTGTGGGCTTGGTGATTAGCTCACGGGTTTGACAGGCGTACAGTTATCTTGACACACTCACAAGAGTGAGTATTGTGATGTATGCTTGTGTGGCTACGAGCTAGGTAGCCGGATTCGAGCACTAATGGCTTGAGGTTTTTCAGCAGGTTTCAGCTACAGGTTTACAAGTTTACAGGCAGGTTTGAGGTCTTATTTGGGCGCTGAATTTTCAGCCATTGTTTCCTCTTTGCAGCTGTCCATGTATGGCTCAGTTGTAGGCTGATTTGGGACACATTTGTGACTTGTTTATGCAGCTGTTTAAGAGATGATTTTTGGGGCTGATTTGTAGCCATATCTTACAGCCATATTTGCAGACTTTTATTGATGCGATTCGAGCCAGTTTAGAGCTGATTTGGTTGACATTTGCTACTCATTGTTGGTTGCTCTTTTGCGAGCATTATGGCTGATTTTTCATTTGACTTCCAGCGTTATGGTCTAACACAGTTTGATGGTGTAGATTTTGTTGCTTGGAAGGAACATATGCTTGTTGCATTGGCGGATTTGGGGCAGGATAAACCCTTGTGTGGTTTATCGGCGAAGCCCAAGTCTATGCGTGATGATGATTGGCAGGATCTTGATGAGTTAGCAATGTCTACGATTCATTTGCATTTGGTTGAGTCTGTTTACTGGCAGGTCTCGAGGGAGACTACAACTCATGCTTTATGGCAGAGTTTACATGCTATGTACGCGACATCCATGTCTACAGGGGAGTCTAGTCCCACTTCTATGTCCATGGGAGAGATTGGTCCCACACGCAAGTCTCGACGACATAGAGACTTGATATGTTGGTATTGTGGTCATTCTGGACACGTTAGACGGCGTTGTTTTCGTCGTATGCGACATCGTAGGAGACATGGCAGTCTCAGAGATGTATGTAGTGATGCCATGGACTCAGTTGCTTTGACAGTTGAGGCAGATGTAGTGTCGGAGTATATTGTATAGGGGGAGCTGCCACTTCACTGTCTCCCCACCCACATCGTGTGTGTCTCCTTCTCTCTCTCTCTCACTCTCCGTCTGTGGTGCTCCCCGATCCCCTTCACTAAGTACTAAGCCTCTATACCCCCTCCCTCACTCTCTCTCTCTCTCTCTCTCTCTCTCTCTCTCTCTCTCTCTCTCTCTCTCACTTGATCTCATTCCCTTTCCTCTTCATCATTACTCCCAAGCATCCATCTCTCTTGGATGAAAACTTTGTTATGGTGGTGTGTTGTTTGCGTCCTAGCCGTTGAAGCTAGGTGGTGCCCCCTGTTTGCTTTACCATGACAGGCTCGAGGCTCGCCATTCGGTCCCCGGTGTTTTAGAGTCCGTCGGGGTTCGGGGTTCGCTTTGCTCCCGTCACTAGGTTAGCTTGGTTATGTGTTTGCAACCATCCATGGCTCGCACACGCTGCTCGAAAAGTCCCTAGCTCCAACACGTGCGACAAACGCGCACACATATATAATTCATATAAAAAGAGATTCAATCTGTGTGTTGATCCTACTAAAGGGTCTCGAGAAGAGCCCTCGTCTGGGCGTACTAGTCTCAAGACTTCTTGTAGCTAGCGTATAGTTACCCCCAACTCCTAGTCAGCAAGTTGCTCATACTCTATGATGTCCTCTACTATATGCTTCCCCGGAACATCGGCAACTCATAACATGCTCTTCAACATCAGTAGTAGCCCCACTTGACGTGAGGTGGGAGCCATCAAAATTATCTGTTTGAAAATTTTAGGTTTTAATTAAAGGGAAAACGATCCACGGAGCTTCTCTAAAGACATTTTGTCTCTTATCAAAGAAAAAGAGAGAGGCTTTACACTTCCACAAATCTTTACTCCTTTCCTTGCTTCAATGATTTCTTTTAGCATGAATGATGGTTCCTTTTACTTTGAACCATGAAGAGAGGGAATGAGAGAGCGCCGCGGTAGAGATGTGTAGAGGGAGAAAGAGAGAGAAGAGGAGAACGACACACAATGGGGTCTCAACCAACCCTCTCAAGGACCTTGGAGGTGTAAATTTTTTTTCCTTGGGCCAATGCCAAGCCTTCCAATCAAGGGGGGATGGATTTGGAGCTAGCTTGGTGAACCAAGCTTTGGAGCAAGCTCCCCCCCCCCCGGTCACTTACTAGCACTAGATGCCGCCCATTGTCACCTCTACCACCGGTTGCAAATGGCCCTTCAATTGAGCCACTACAACCCCTCTTTCCCCTCCACGTTGCACCACCAACATCCAACCCCCCTCCTCTCTCATCATGCAACCACCCTCTCTTTAACCCCCTCTCCTTCTCCACCTCTCACACAATCTTTCTTGATTTCTTTTTCTCCTCCCTCTCTCTCCCTCTCTCTCTCTCTCTCAAGTATGAAAGGCTCAAATGTGGAGCGTGGGTTTCTGCTATCATATAGTTGATACTACAAATAAACAAAAAGACTACTCCTCTAAAAGGTAGAATTGTTTTGGTTTCTTTTCCCCTCTCAAGAGGACCCTACCACTACCTCCAGAACTACCTACACATACCCACCTCTTGAAGGATACTAAAGGGGAACTTCCTATATAAAAGGTCTGCTACATGGTATGTGAAGAAGACTCGGAGGGTAAGCATTGTTTGAGGTTCTACTACACACAAAAACTCTCCCTCAAAGACATGGACTCTTCTACACAAGTCTAGTGTTAACAAGTTTTGGAATTATAGTGACCTCAATAACAAGTATGGATTTTTTATGACACCTGTATTCCACCAACATATTCTAACATTTTCATGTTTTTTGGTTGGATGGGTTGTCGGCTCGTGGTTGGAGCTAGAGTTTGGTGGCTTGTAGGTTCTCTTCGCAGCACTATGTTCCCTCACAATGGCTTGGTGGGCAAGGGGAGTGTTGTGGCATACCTCTCTCTTTGGTGACAACCCCAAGTTTTTCATACTTAGTCTTAGGGTGACACCCTTCATCAAGTGATGTATATGGCTTTGTGGAGGTGGGTGTTGAAAGATGTCATGGCTTTCATTGTAACCTTTTGGTTTTTTTTTCTTTAATATAATTCTCCCCTCATTATTGTAAGTTTGCAAGAAAAAAAAACCCTTTTCATGTTTTTATTTGTGGCGGTAGTAATAGCTAAGCATGAAATCCTTTTCATTAATCCAAGACCTAATTACGCAACCTCAAAGACCTTGGTGTATTTCTTTCTTTATTGGCAATTGATTGTATTTTGAACCATACATGAATCTAATTGAGGATCTTTATGTGTTGCCATTACATGAGTTTTGATTTTAAGCAATATTACCTATTCTCTCTCTCTCTCTCTCCCCCCCCACCCCTCTCTCTCTCTTTCTCTCTCTCTCTCTCTCTCTCTCTCTCTCTCTCTCTCTCTCTCTCTCTCCATTTTCATATGTACCTTCCAAAAGCCCTCCTCTCTCATCTCTCAACCTTCCCCCTCCCCCTTCTCTCTCTCACCACCTCTCACATAAACTTTTTTTTTTTTCTTTTCTCCCCCTCTCTTTTCTTTTTCCCTTTTTCTATCCATCTTCGTCTCTCTTCCTAATTTTCTTATGGTTTAATCTTCCTCTCTCTCACTCTTTCTTCCTTTTTATGTATGTTTAACCTTCAACTCTCTCTCTCTCTCTCTCTCTCTCTCTCTCTCTCTCTCTCTCTCTCTCTCTCTCTCTCTCTCTCTCTCTCCATGTCACACACTATCTCTCTTTATTTCTCTTTCTCTTTTTCTCATTTCTCATCCCCTATATATGTGGATATGATGCACAATTCTCTCTAGTGGTGGGGTGCTCTGGATGCAGTATCCATGTGGACTCACGAGGTAGCTTAAAACTGACAGACAAAGTGAAACATGAAAATAGAATTGAACAATGAAGAAGACCTATAAAATACACAGTAGCTGAGACAACCACAAATCCTCCATGGAAACACCCTGTACACAAGCAAATGACCATACAAGACTGGTCTCAACTCTACCCAATCCTCCATGACTATCACAACAAGGTACAGTGGGGATGGTAGAGGCTAAGGTGCAATGGAGAGTGCAATGGGTGCGTACATGACAAAATTGAAAACCACAATATAATTAGACAAACAGACTACAAGTCTCACATGCCCAACTGCAAACAACCAAGCTGAAGTGCTCCAAGGATGTGCCCTAAAGTGCAAGGTAAGTGCTTCCAAGTGTGTGACACAATGGACTCTCACACAAGGCAAAGACTCTGAAGACTATCAAGATTCTCAAAAACTCTATCTAGACTCTCAAGAACTATATCTTGACTCTGATATGCATAATGTTGTATATATCCACAAATCAAGGTCATCGCACGACCACCACATATTTGCTGCTACTAGAAATATCTAGCCAAGGCAACCCCTGGAAACTAAAAATATTTGCTATTGGTGGTCTAGGGAAGTCATTGGTGGGTTTGGCCACTAGTCACCTAGCTAGCCATTGAAAGACCCTAGTCCATGATCGCCTTTGCCACCAGAGAAGTATTATCTGGTAGCTCATGAATGCTCTAAAGGGGATTTCCATAGGTTGCCACACTCTGGATGATAAATGCCAGCTCTCTAGCCAAGGTGGTTTAAGGCCCATCCTAGCCGGCCGATGTCTCCACATTGGGCATCCTCGGGTAGGTGATCCAAGAGTGCTCTGGAACCCTTACCAAGTATGTTCCAACTCAAAGATGGTGTCTTCTAGAGCACATTCATCAAGGTGGCCATGCAAGCTGAGCCATGTGTAACTCTATAGCCCCGCTACAGATGCCCGCCACTATTCCACTCACCGTCCTAATGAGCGTTTCAGGAGTGGGGTGGCAACGCCAAGAAGTGAAAAGTGTGAGAATGCAGCAATTGAAAGTGGGAGAACATGGTATGTATCATGGGCTTGAAAAGGATGGTGAGGTAGTATAGGTGTTGTGATGGATGATCAGAGCCAATTAATGCTAGTGGGTATTAGAGCCAAACTATATTCAAAGCAGAGGGAGGCATTTATCTGCAGCTTCTCTTGATATCATTTTTGAAGCCTTTCAACCACTTACGGACACCCTATCACCTTTGACGGACGCCTTATCACTTTATATGAGTCATGGACCGAGCTTGTCAGTCCTATAGGTGAATAGGTGATCATCGATGAGAGGCGCACCACTTGTCTCATTTTTAAATTATTTTTTCTATGACCGGCCATTGTGGGTGCCAATGTGTGAATGGGTCAGATTCATATAAAAGGTCCATTTTGACCTAAAATCCTCATTCTTGAGGTGCATGCTAAAGAAGTACTCTTGCACTACATCTACATTCTTATCCATCGTGTGCTCACGAGTGTGTGTGTGTGTGTGTGTGTGTGTGTGTGTGTGTGTGTGTGTGTGTGTGTGTGTGTGTGTGTGTGTGTGTGTGTGTGTGTGTGTGTGTGTGTGTGCGCGCGCGCGCTAGAGAGAGAGAGAGAGAGTGCATGTGTGATCGAGCATTGTGGCGGCATCGGCGGTGGCGAGGTAGTTGAGTGTGGCGGCAGCGACTCCCTCTTCTTCGCCGCATGAAATCCTTCATGATGGCAAGCATAGAGTGGTCAGTGACACACCATTTCCCCTTTTGAGCTTACTAGGATAGTTTGATTGTGTGCTTGCAGCCATTTGTGGCTCGCACATAGTGTTCGGCAAGTCCCCAGTCTCCAACATGTGTGATAGAAGCGCACATTTTTTGCACTGCTGCTGAGGATTGCCCTGCACTAAGCTCCAGGAGCACTCAGTGCTACCTTGTGAAGCCATTCATTTCTCTCCTTTTTGGTTTTTCTTGAGTTTTGATTAGATTTGTTGGTTCTGTAAGGTGCAGCTTTGTGCAGGTTCTGTTAGATCTTTTTAAGCTCTATAATGTGCAGGTTTGAGCATGTCTATTAGTGTTAGTAGCTCTATAATGTGCAAGTTTTTTGTAGTGGACAATGAACAGGTTATTAGTTCTGTTAGTGTTGCAGTGTGCAGTGTTAATTAGTTAAATATTATAGGAAGGGATCGAGATCGGATCATTCCCCAAGCCCAAGCCCAGGCCTCAGTCCAGGCCTCAGTCTTATGATATAGTATAGACACTACTATATATATATAGACTATCCCCTCAAGAGGAAGGGAGGGCATGTGGGACAAGTCCTTCAAGTCCTTCAACTTACTAATTTTAGCCTTCTTCTTGACTAAAAAAAATTGTTTTTAGGATTTCGAGGGCCTTAAGTAACCAAATCAGGGGCTGTAAAACACGACTTGTCCCTCTAGCCAAGAGGCTCATTTTGAGTTGTCACATGCCATATTATGTGGCTTGGTATTGAAAAAAAGGACAAAAAAAACAAAAAATTGAGAGTATATTTGGGTTGCAAAACACCCAAAAAACTAGGTGAGCGGCCTTCATGGGCACTCACCAACACTTCTGGGGTATGGAGGTCACATGCACCTTGTTACGAGACTGGGCACCCTCCTGTTGTAGTGGTTAGCTACAATTGGGATAGCTGGGCGTAATGGTTAATTATGTGTTGTCTATTTATTTTACTAATTGAGTTGATGATGATTTTGTAGAGTGGAATGCGGGGAGTTGATGAAGAGGTGACGGCAATTACTCTTGGCCATTTTATATTTTCATAGTATCTTAAAACATCATTTCAATAAGCCACTATGGCTCTGTAAATAGTTGTAGTGGGAACTCCCCTTATGGGTCATGCAAGAACTAATGAGCTTCACTCATTTACAAAAGTGAAGTGGTTGTAAAAAGAGGGGCCTCAATTTTTGGCACCTTAAACTCAAAAATAATATATTAAATACCAACTCCACAAGAGAGGTGTCATGGAGTTTGGGGCTAGATTTAGGCCTTTCTCTTGCAGATTCTCTTCTCTACGCACTTATGCTATGGTTATTTGTTGTGTACTCTCTAATGTAGTCTCCATCTCTTACACATCTCTTACACTCTCTTACAAGCTTGTCTATGTCAATTCTATGTTTACTGTGTGTGTGTGTGTGTGTCATAATCTAGGTGAGTGTGTGTGCTTGGAAATTGGAAGAAGAGGTGGACAGGTTGATGGTGATTGCTTGGAAGCTTGTGTTGAATATTTAAAGCGGTCGATCTCCCCCTCTTCTCCTAACAGTGGTATCAGAGCTTCACGTTCGAAGATAAATCGGTGCCAGATTTCAATTTTAAGAAGGAGTTCCTCTGATCGACAAAATTCCAATTGCAATTCATCAACCTTGCAATTCAAGGATTCAAGGACTCGTGGAAATTCGAAGTATAATTGATTAAATTTGCTGAAGAAAACTCGACTGTTAATTGGTGGCTAATCAGCAAAACTGATTTTCAATTTCGGCTTCATGATGGTCAATATACGGTATGTCGAGTCTCAACTTTCAAATTTAATGCCTAATCAGTGCGGATTGTGAAGGCAAGAAAGGGAGCAAGAGTTGAAGAAAGTAGAAAGGCTTGAAGGGTCGGAAGAGTGTTGGTTTCGAAAAGTATCTGCAATTGAGGTCAGTCTCAAAAAGAGATCTACGACATCAACTTTGCAAGCTACAACAGATTGCGAGGGTTTGCGAAGTAGGAATTGAAAAGAGGTTGCATCTCGAGAAGTTGAATCATGTCAGTAATTTGGCTTGTTATGGGAAAACGGTATCGAGAGGCATAAATAAAGAGAAGGAATAAGGAGAGATTCTGTGGGAACTGCATCTTGCATGCGATCGTGTGGAGATGACCCTTATTGCATAATAACCACTTGTGCCGACCATCTCTTGCTCGCGAGAACCAGCCCCTGCATACAAGCAAAGCCCACTACAGGCCGTCACCAAAACACTCGAGACCGCTGCCAAATTGGTTGCCCAAGACCGTAGGGCACACAACTGCTCTAACTCGCCGGCTAAAACTACCATCGACCTTCCCCTCTCTGCTCACGCTGTCGGCGGTATCCTACATGCCATGCACTGTTGGCTCCACACTTTATTAAAAAGTGTGGCCTTAGTTAAAAGCTTGGCCGGCCATCCAAATAAAGAAGCCAAGTAGCCCCCCTTTAATAAGAACCAATACACACCCCACTCCAATTCTCTTGGTCATTTTCCGCCAACCCAATCATTAAAAGACCTCAAGCCACCGACTCCTTCGGCCACACAAGCACTCTCTCTTGCTGTTCAAAGGAAAATATGGGTTGTCCATTCCTCGTCGACCATATCTGACTACATTTGGTGGTTCAATTTTTGTTATGATAATTTCCAGAATCATGATCTCATCAAAGATAGCCGATTTTATGAACCAAAGTTTACAGTGAAAGCTAAAATTACCATTACCTTTTTGGGGATACGGGAGATCGGGTGCTACAAACTTCGACCGGCTAGCTTACGCACCATCGGATCGTCTACTCTCTGGCAATTTCCTAGCGCATCGCCATTCCGGACTGGACACCATCGCTATTTCTCAGCTAAGTACATTACATTTCTGTTATTTATTTTATTTTATTCCCCATATTGCATCTGTGATATTACCAAATAGCCTTTTTTAGCATTACCATTTAAGTTTTTTTTTTTTTAAAGCACGAAATCATGGCACACCTTCCTCAAGCACCCACGATTGCAGAGCAACTTCAAAATTTGCAACAGTCACTCACATATGAACGCATGCGAAGGCAAGAACTTAAAGATAAATTATTGCATTCTGCACGCACCGAATCTGCACCGGCACCCAAGAAAAACAAAATTAGCAGCAAAGCCTTCACGTTCAAAGATTTTGATGGCACTAAAGATGCTAGCACGGTTATAGCATGGGTTAGCCAACTAGATGACTATTTTCATGATGAAGACTTTCTCAAGCGTGAAATGGTAAAGTGTGCATCAAATCATCTCACTAGCAACGCTGCATTGTGGTGGAACGCCACCAAACAACATGGAAGAAGACCACGCACCTGGAATGCATTTAAAAAAGTGTTTTTACCCCAATTTTTGCCCACACAGTACAAAGCTAAAGCACGACATCAATGGGATTTAATTCGACAGGGTAGAAATGAAGATGTACAGGGTTACACTGACCGTTTTTGGAATTGTCAATGGGATTTAATTCGACAGGGTAGAAATGAAGATGTACAGGGTTACACTGACCGTAGAAATGAAGATGTATAGGGTTACACTGACCGTTTTTGGAATTGTCTAATTCAATTGCAAGCTATTGAACATGTTAGTCGCAGGAAATTGAAGCGAAAGTACATATCAGGCTTGGCACTACAAATTAGTGCTGAGGTAGATATGTTCGAACCAGATTCTCTGTCAAAGGCCATTAATTTGGCTCTCAACGCAGAAAAGAAGAAAGGTGGACATTCCTCTCACACTGATCAACCTGCTAACACTAATCGCAGCAAGAGACCTCCTTTCTCTCCTAACTTTGACAGAAGCAAACACCAAAGCCGTACCTTTTTCAAAAGACGAAGATTTGACAATCCTCCTACAACTGCTCAACCTCATACGAGCAACAACAACAACAAAACTCAGCAACGAGGCAACCAACATCCTTCCAACCAGCGTTCTCCTCCAAATTCTAATGGTAACAAAAAGGTGAAGTGTTTTAAATGCTTTCAGTATGGTCACTATGCAGATAAGTGCCCAAATGGTATGCTAAGGGCAATGGTCAATCCAATGGCCATTCAAATGGAGTCAACAGGAATTCAAATCAGAAACCCTTCAACAACAACCGCCCCAACGGAGCTACTCTTAACCTCATCGAAGATGCTATACCCGACGACAACGAAGTGGAAGTTAACTACGGTGAGGGATATGATCCTGATTATGATAACGATGACAACCCATCCTCAGGTACTCCTATTTCTCCTCACACTTTGTTTAAAGTGCAAGGCACTGTTAAGGGTGAAAATGTCACCATTCTGCTAGATGATGGTAGTAGCCATGATTTCATTTCCACACGATTGGCACAGCAACTATCACTGTTTTTAATAATCAACGTTTTAATTGTAAAACTCAAGTCACTGTTGAAGTCTGCATTGGTGAATTCACACAAGCACGTACATTTTTGGTAGCACCATTGCATGGTCTTGATATGATTTTGGGAATGCCATTTCGTCATGAATTTGACCCGTTGATTAATTATAAAACACGTACAATGTCTCTCACTCATAATAATAAAAATTTCTCCATCCAAGCAACACTGGCACATCAAAAATTTCCACTCCTCTCTCACACTCAAGCCAAACAAGAAATTCGGAAACAGGGAAAAACATACCTAGTCTTGGTAAATCAAATTTCTGTTGAAACGAAAACTTCACATAACTCCACCCATGATGAATTTCTCTCACAATTTAAAGATTGTTTCATGCATGATCTGCCACCTGGAATTCCACCATCACACCCAGAAGACCACAAAATTGACATCATACCGGGTAGTGAACCTCCTTGTAGAGCACCTTATCATGTAAATCCTACCGCGCACAGGGAAATACAAACTTAAATCACTGATTTACTTGACCGAGGCCTAATCCGCCCTAGTAGTTCACCATACGGAGCTCCAGTACTTCTTGTCAAGAAGAAAAATGGAACCTTTCGTATGTGTATCGACTACAGGGCTTTAAATAAGATCACCATTAAGAATAGGTTTCCTATTCCTAGAGTGGATGATCTACTAGACAAACTGAAAGGGGCACACATCTTTAGCAAAATTGACCTTAAATCAGGATATCACCAAGTCAAAATGTTTGAACATGATGTCTACAAAACTGCTTTCAGAACACAAACTGGACACTATGAATTTCTTGTCATGCCATTTGGTTTGACAAATGCACTAGCTACATTCACACGCATGATGAATCGAATTTTCATTGACCATCAAGATTTTGTGATTGTATTTTTTTATGACATTTTGGTATTCAGTAAATCTGAAGAAGAGCATAAGTAACATTTAACACGTGTATTTGATCTGCTTGCACAAAATCACTTGTATTTGAATCCTGAAAAGAGTTCATTTTTCCAATTTGAAATTGAATATTTGGGACACATTGTATCGGGTAAGGGAATACATGTCGATCCAAAGAAAATTGAAGCCATTCAATCATGGCCTAGACCCAAAAACTTGCATGAGCTACGATCTTTTATTGGTCTTTGTAGCTCTTACAGGAAATTTGTTCGTAATTTTGCTTACAAAGTACATTATTTGACTCTCTTATTGAAGAAAAACACGCCTTATGAATGGACTGATTTGCAAGAAAGCTCATTTAATGCACTTAAACATGCTTTGACTAATGCACCTATATTGCAATTGCCTGATTTTGAAAGACCATTCTTTGCGGTAGTCACTGATGCTAGTGGAAAAGGTATCGGTGCAGTCCTCATGAAAGATAACCATCCAATTGCTTTCGAAAGTCATAAATTCAAACCGTCTGAAACAGAGTTCAGTACTTATGATAAAGAGTTGACTGTTGTGGTACATGCATTGAAAATTTGGAAACACTATGTAATGGGTACTGACTTGATCATTAAAACTGATCAACAAAGTATCAAATATTTACTCTCTCAGCCCTTAATAGATGATAGACATATTAAGTGGGCCGCTTTTATTCAAAGTTGTCAGCCCAACATTCAATACCAACTTGGTAAAGAAAACGTTGTAGCTGATGCTTTGAGTAGAAGACCCTCACTTAATCATCTATCAACCATTACGGAAACTTCATTTGACACTATGCCTGACACTTATGCACATGATGATGACTTCAAAACGACATGGTTGCACATGCTTGATAATTATGTACACACATTTCTCGAATACACTATTCAAGAAAACTTCCTTTATTTCAAACAAAAATTGTGTGTGACTAAACCTTTCCGTACATTAATTATTGAAGAATTGCACAAACCCCCTACGCTGGACACAGAGGATTTGTTGCAACTTTTCAAAATTTATGTTGTGATTTCTATTGGCCTACTATGAGAATGGATGTTAAACAGTATGTGTCAACTTGTTTGATTTGTCAAAAAATCAAAGCAGCCTACAGGTAAGAAACTGGGACTTTTACAGCCTCTCCCCATTCCTGAAAGACCTTGGGAACATATTTCAATGGATTTTGTTACTGGTTTCCCACTCACAACGCACAAACATGACATGATATGGACTATTATTGATCGTTTCACTAAACAAGCGTACTTTGTTTCGTGTAAGAAAACACTCACAGCACATCAAGCTGCACTTTTGTTTCTTAAGAATGTTTTTCCACATCATGGTTTGCCTAAAGTGATTATTTCTGATCGAGATTCAAAATTTTGTAGTGCTTTTTGGACTACTGTGTTTGACAATCTTGGCACTACACTTGACTTCACTTCTGCATTTCATCTTGAATCTAATGGTCAAACCGAAGTCACCAACTGTACTATTATTGACTTGTTAAAGGCTTATTTTTCTTCTCAACCTAAGAAACCGGATGATTACCTTCATATTTTGCACTTTGCCTACAACAATACCACTCACACTGCCACGGGTAAGTCTCCATTTGAAATTGTCTATGGTCACTCACTTCCTACTCCTACTTCACGTCTTTCTAATGTTGTGCCTGCCACTGATGATTTCACTACTGACTTTCATGATATTTATGCAAGTGTGCATTCTGCCATTAAACACTCACAAGAACTTTACACCAAGCATGCTAACAAGCACCGCAAGGCACACCAATTCAAAGAAGGTGATCATGTTTTACTTCGCATCGAAAAACGAAGGATCAAAAGTGTTCATAATAATGTCTTTGTTAAGCTTGCTCCTCGTTTTTATGGACCTTTCAAAATTTTAGTTGTCATTAATGATGTTTCTTTTCGTTTAGAACTACCTGCACAATGACACATTCACAATGCCTTTCACATTAGTCTTTTACGCCCATTCCAAGGACCCCTACCTACACACCACATTTATGAAGACCCACCTTCACTTGTAGACCAAGAAGAGCAACTCATCCCTGATAAAATAGTTGACCATGAGACCACCACTACACGCACTGGAATGGTTTATCACCGTTACCTTTTGACTTTCAAGGGCCACCCTAGAGAGGATGCCAAATGGATGCCTGAAAAGTTTTTTTGCAACTTTCCCGACCTTCTCCACACTTTCCATCACTCACGGTCCAGTTGATTTCTCTATTGAGCAACTGAGGACAGTTGCTATCCCTGGTGGGAGGGATGTTACGAGACTGGGCACCCTCCTGTTGTAGTGGTTAGCTGCAATTGGGAAGCTGGGCGTAATGGTTAATTATGTGCTGTCTATTTATTTTACTAATTGAGTTGATGATGATTTTGTAGAGTGGAATGTGGGGAGTTGATGAAGAGGCGACGGCAATTACTCTTGGCCATTTTATATTTGCACAGTATCTTAGAATATCATTTCAATAAGCCATTATGGCTCTGTAAATAGTTGTAGTGGGAACTCCCCTTATGGGTCATGCAAGAACTAATGAGCTTCACTCATTTACAAAAGTGAAGTGGTTGTAAAAAGAGGGGCCTCAATTTTTGGCACCTTAAACTCAAAAATAATATATTAAATACCAACTCCACAAGAGAGGCGCCGTGGAGTTTGGGGCTAGATTTAGGCCTTTCTCTTGCAGATTCTCTTCTCTACTCACTTATGCTATGGTTATTTGCTGTGTACTCTCTAATGTAGTCTCCATCTCTTACACATCTCTTACACTCTCTTACAAGCTTGTCTATGTCAATTCTATATTTACTGTGTGTGTGTGTGTGTGTGTCATAGTATAGGTGAGTGTGTGTGCTTGGAAATTGGAAGAAGAGGTGGACAGGTTGATGGTGATTGCTTGGAATCTTGTGTTGAATATTTTAAGCGGTCAATCTCCCCCTCTTCTCCCAACATCACCTATACTTTGGTTGTGTGCTAAAGGACGATCATATAGAGATCGTCTCCGTTTACGCGGGCATTCATTATTTCTCCACATTAGGCTCTAGGCCCTCAACGAGAACCCAAGGTAGTACCACTCAGGACCCACATATTGCATCTAGTGACTCTTCCTCTGACTATAACATCATGGAAGGTTACCCGAAGCCCAATCCCAATAGTTCAAGCCAAGACATGCATGCCATGGACCCATGGTCCGGGCCAAGCATGCTTAGCCGCTTGAAAGAGACTTTCAGTAGAGCCACTCACTCCGAACATGGAGCTAGCGATGTAAATGAAGGGGGTGGGGAAGTAAATTCACAATTCATGACCAATGTAGACCCCATGCTCCTGGAGAGTGTGCCTATGAATACTCCATTCACTACACTCCCTGACTCTTCAGACCTATTCTCCTCCGAGGTTATATTACCTGATGGTAGAAGCCTTGCCAAAGTGCAAGAGGTTGAGTGATATATCCTTGCAGCTAGGGAAAAGGAAATTGAAAGCATACGCAAGGCAGAGCAACGGAGAGAGCTAAAGGCGAAGGCCCCTATGTCAACATCCATGCTAGTCGAGCAATCGAGTGCTCCTGAATTAGCAACCACTAAGGGTCAAACCATAGAGGCCACATTGCATCTAGTTCAACATTAGGAAGGGAATGGGATATAGAAGGGCCTCTTTATTTGGCAGTTTAAGGAAATATTTAAAACTTAATCAAGCTTTGACCAAGGGCTAGAATAATGGGGTAGATAGCCTAGAATGCCTTTATAAATATAACTTTGCTAAGTTTCTTGGGGAATATATGCAAATTTTACAAGTTCTGGTTGTAGTTACTCTCCCCCCAAAAGTACCTTTTCAATTTTCAAATATTAAAAGTTTCCCTCTCTTGTCCCCTCTTTATCTTCTCTCTCTTCTTGTTTCTCCCCCTCCAAAAGGTTCCCAAGCTCTCTTTCTCTACCCCAGCTGGCTGAAAAGTGCAGATCTGCAATATTTATCCCCACTCTCTCTCTAAAATGCCTTGACATCTCTCTCTCCTCCTCTTCTCATGATAGGGCATCTTTTTGTAAAGTAGCCTACCACACATCATTCTACCTCTGTAACATCTCCTTTTAGATTTGCAACCTCTTCCTCCATAGCTACAACATCTCCTTCTAAACTTGAAACCTCTTCCTCCATAGCTACAATATCTCCTTTTTAACATGCAACCTCTTTCTCCATAGCTACAACATCTCCCTTTAGATCTGCAACCTCTTTCTCCATAGCTCCAACATTTCCTTCCAAATCTGCAACCTCTTTCTCCATAGCTCCAACAGCTTCTCTTCTAGATCTGCAACCTCTTTCTCCATAGCTCCAACATCTCATTTTAGATCTGCAACTTCTATCTCCATAGCTCCAACATCTCATTTTAGATCTGCAACTTCTATCTCCATAGCTCCAACTTCTAGGTTCCCAGTCCACTTTTGCTCTCTTCCCAAGCTTGCATCTCTCTTTCGAGTTCCATAACCTCTTTCTTGATATGCAACATCAACTTTCCTACTCTAGCTCCCTATGTCTTTTCAAAATCCTTTTCACAATTGCTACAAAATCTCCTTCTTTACTGTGTGTATGTGTGTGTGTGAACTATGCACTTTGCAAGTAATTTCTAGCAAGAGTGTACTTGCTCATAGCTACCCGACAAAGGATTACAATGCAATAGAGATCTACTATACATGGTGCCAATGTAGCAAAATGCAAGGGGTGTATGTAAGGCTTATGAAGAGTCACACATTTTCAATGTTGGCAAAGGATCCTAAGGTAAGTGTCAATTCCGGCAAAGCATGTGTTGTTAGTGTATTTTTTCCATGAATGACTTATTGGAGCTCTTTTTACTTTCAAATTAAAAGGATTCTTTATTAATCATCTCTTGTTTTAGCAGATTCTCCTATATTCAACAACATTGAAAACTGGTACTAGTGCCTCCAAAAGATTTATTTGAAAGCTTCTATCAATGGTTGGAAAACTTGACTCCATTGCATTTCAGCAATGTAGGACACAATCTGGGTTGGTCTAAATTCAACAATGTTCAAATACTTGCTCTTGGAAGAGGTGAAGTTTTGAATGTTTATATTGTAATCGAATTCAGCTATGGATTTAAGAAACTCCTATTGTATTTAGCTTTTGATATTGTATATCTATGTGTTCATGTTTTATCTACAGAAGGTGTATCACAAAAGTTAATGACGTGGAATTTCATGCCTGCAATATTTGAATAGTTAAGCCCTAGGGAGATATAATCAATCACTTTGTGGCTCAATTGCAGACCAAGAACCAACCAATCCAAGATGGACATTCAAGTGCGGAACCAAATCTCAACAACCAAGAATTGGTTGAAAGTGTCTGTTAAACTTACAAGTACAAAGAAAGGTGCTGCAAATGGCAGGCAAGACGAAGGGGCCAAAAGGCGGAGCAATAGAGTGGTAGTGAGAGAGAGAGAGAGAGAGAGAGAGAGAGAGAGAGAGCCTAGCTTTGTTCTCATGTACAAAACACTTAACTACAAAACGCATATGCTAAGCCAGTGGGCTCATGTAATTGATTAATTCAATACAACCTTTACCATCTTATTTTGTCATCTCTTTACTTGTACTGAACTTTGTCATTGTTTTGAAGTTACTTTATGTTGTCATTCAGGTTAATTGTGTGCACTTTTCTTGAAATACTATTGTTTCCCTCATTTTCTAGGCCCCACAAAAATTGGTTTTTAGAACCAGGTTAGCCAAGAATGTTTGTAGCTGACACATTCTTGTATATAATTGGATATCAATAGTGGCTAGTGAAAGGATGGTCAAAAGGCACCATAAAACAAAGGAAAGCTCATTAATTGTATTTCTAAATAAAGGACATCTAAATCTGAAATGTGAGCATGAAACATATAGTTGATAATAATACAATTAGCCTTTATAGAAACTAGAAGAGAATGGGATATATGAGGGCCTCTTATTTGGAAGTTTAAGTACTTAAAACTTAATGAATCTTTGACCAAATGCTAGAAAGGTGGGGTAAGTGGTGGACTTAGGATTTATGCACAAAAGTTCCTTGGATCAAGTTAGTGTCTTAGACCACTCAGGTCATGGTAGATTTTGATAATCTGACCATAACTTCCATATACAATATAAAATGTCCATGGAAGTATAGTTTTAATACGATAAAAACATAATAAGACTTTTATTTGATTTCAAATGACCCAAAAAATGGATTTTCAAAAAAATTGATTTTATGCAATAAGTTGGAATTTATTTCTGAGCCTAAATGAGGATTGAATTCCATCAATCTTTATTGAGATATCGTAAAAGCTTCACAACTATACTACATACCTAAAATGGAATTTTCAAAAAGTTTGAGCCAACTTAAGAAGTATCTAACATACATTAATGATAGTGAAAATTCTTGCGATTTGACAAATTATTTTGTTAAAGATGGACATGGAAATGCGTTAAGTATAGAGCTTGATTTACCCATGTAAATATTATTTTAGGAAAACACATTTTTAAGACCCCATAATGAGTAGAATCCATTGTACATGAGAAAAATCACTCGCGAAAAACTAAAATCACTCATCGAAAAACCAAAAATCAATCCCCGGTCTTGAGGAGGTTCGCCGGAATATTCTCTTTTGCCAAAATATATTGGCCAGATTGTGGTCGAAAAATTGGAGTTTTCCATGTGAGGCCATGTTTCGGGGGCAAATTATGGCCAAATCAGACATCTTTTGCATCAAAGAACCACGTCAAGGGGTGTTTCAGGACCCAGGGGGTCTGTACCAAGCTCGGTGCACCACGGCGCTCAAAATCCATGTTTGAGTACGCCATTTGCGCGTCGTGGTGCACAGAGCTTGGTCCGGACACCTTCGGTCTCGAAAAACCCCTAGGCGCCGTTCTTTTGTGCAAAAGATGCTTGATTTGGCCATAATTTGCAGTTCAAACATGGATTTTGTACACCATGGTGCACCGAGCTTGGTACAGACCCCTCGGGTCCCAAAAAAGCGCGGTTCTTTGGTGCAAAAGATGCATGATTTGGCCATAATCTACCCCCGGAACATGGCCTCCCATGGAAAACTCCAATTTTTTGCTCCAAAAATGAGGCATGTAACTTGATCACGGTGCAAAAAAAAAACCCATACTTTGATGTACCCAACAAGTCCGGAACGCAACACATTCTTTTGAATCTTTTTCCAAGTGACCCCATTTTCTCATATAAGTAGACTTCTTACAAAGAGGGTATGCAAGACTAGACCCTTAGTGACCAAGCCAAAAAAAGTTTAAAAGAGGAAGAAGAATACGACAAAGATGATTCTTACCTAAATATCATTTACTATGATGAAGCACACAAATGCAACTATTGAGAGTAGAAAGGATATCGGTTTTTCATACTCATCTCCACGGATTTGAAATGACCCTAGAAGGTAAGTTTTTGACATGGTTTTAGATCGTACCTCTTGAATCTATTACAGATCTGTTGACATTGGCAAAAAGATTTGTTGTTGCTTGTTCGAAGATGGGTATCAAGCACATAAACACAAGATCATGAATATATAGCTTCAAACAAAACAAGGGGAGTTTGTGAGGGACTATGTAAACAGAATGAGATAGTACATTAATGATATCTAGAGTTGGGAATTCCAACAGAGGAGAGGCTTGTCTCATTGTTCCTAGAAGGATTACTCAACAAAGAGCTGCATGCTATATTGTATAGCAAGAAACATACCACCCTCAAAACATGCATCTTGGATGCTATAGATTTGAAAGATAACTATGAAATCTTAGTGAAGAGAGCATTGCTAAGGATACACAAAGTGAGCGAACCACATCTATTGTGCTAGCACAGGTAGGACCTATTGTGGTAGCTCCAATGAATGCCATAGAGAATATGCTCGGGCACTTCAATGACATGATGAACAATATATAGAGGATGCCAGTGAGAGGGCCAAGACAAGTCAATGGCCCCTGGACTCTCTCCAACATACGAGAACACTTGATTATCTTGGGCTACAAAGATATCAAAGGTGCCTATTTTCGTCTCAATCGGCACAAGGTCAATTAAATTTATGTGGTGTCTACATGTGTCCCAATGTTAGTCTTGCTAAAAGATTTTTTGTTGTTTCAGATTGGCAGGCGGATGGAGGCAACCATGGAAGTGCAAGAGGAGTGGAGGGTTGGCAGCGCGCTGTCTTTAAGTTGATCTCATAGATCAATGTAATCGGCTCTAATGCCACGTTGTAAAGCATTTTGTTTAATGAAAATACAAAAAAAAATATCATTATAATATCACTATCATTGATTGAGTTGTTTAATTTTTGTTTGGGTGTTTGTGTGTGCACCCATGTGTGTTTGTGTGTATCTCAAAGAGCTTTGGGTTGGTCTTTTTTTGTGTAGCGGGCGGGAGAGTATATAAAGGGGAGGGAGCTTTATATTTTTTCCATCTTCAATATCAAAACTAGAGAGAGAGAGAGAGAGAGAGAGAGAGAAATCGCCATGGCAGCACATGCTAGTGCATCAGCAGTAGCATTGGAAGAGCCACACACACCCCTTTCACGGTTCCTTATTTTCCTAGAGGACATCAAATATGTTGGATGCAATGATCTTCACGGCTTCTTCCTCGCACAGTGGATTTAGAGAAAACCATGCAACTTCACAATGACACTTTTCAAGACATCATAGAGTATATGCATGTGCATATACTCAAGTATGCAGTGAAATTTGAAGACAACACCATGCTGTGGTTGCCATGTGACCTACTTTGCTACATCCACAAGGGGGACATTGCATTTTCAAAGAGACTAGCCCGCTTTTGAGGCGATTGTAAAAGAGTCACACCACTTCCGCCAAGTGACAAAGGTAGTTGTAGATGAAGGGGATCGGGGAGCACCATAGACGGAGAGTGAGAGACAGAGAAGGAGATACACACACAATATGGGTGGGGAGACTGTGAAGTGGCAGCTCCCCCTATACAGTATACTCACTATAAGTATAGGGTAACAGTGGGCGGGCGCCCATGACCTAGGCGACCGGTCAAGGCACATAGGCTTTAACCCCAACAACCTCCCACTTAAAGGCCAATGTGCCTTTAAGCAAGATTTACTAGTGTACAACTAATAGAAGGTGAGATATTCTCTCAACCTATGCCCACTGACTCTCGATGAGCTAGTGCATCCGGCTCTATTGATAGACAAACATCCCGCTGCGGAAGCCACACAGAGCTAGCTCCAAAGCTCTGCAAAGAGTCTACAAGAGCTCATGCACTCCTGCAAGTATCCGTCTAATACCTGCAAACCTCCCCTATGCTCTATGCCGAGATCAGTCATCGAACAACTAATCAACCCTACTGCAAATGCTCCCACTACAGCTGCTATGTCGGGCCTCGAGATCAGCATCTCGTACATGAGGACATCGAACGTTGATGCAACCCTGGCAACCTCTGCCACCTCCAACTCAGAACTCAACTCATGGCAATCCTGTCCCCTATCATAGAGACCATGGCACTCTGACTCCGAGCTCTGGAGTGACTCCTCGTGCCCACCACATATCACATGTGTACCAAGAGTATCCATCTGTCCTGAATCTACATCAAGCTCTGGCATAAGCATATCAAGAAATGACTCCACAATATCTGACATCTCAGCATCCATGTGAGTCATCTCTGTCATCACCTCTGATGACTCATCTTGCTGTGACTCACTAGAGCTATCCCGCTCTACCTGTGCATCCGTAGACGCAACCTGCACAACAAGGTCATTGCTCTGCACTCCATGCAAAGCGTCCTGCAACCCACAAGCAAAAGAGACTCGCCTGCTCTCTCGCTCTCTACCTGGCTGCATGATCACAGAGACAACACCGTCTCTCTCGTGATCCACATGCAATGGGTAACCTTTACCACTCCTGGCACCTCTCGCAATCACTAGCAAACCCAAATGCATCACAAAATCTCGCTCTCGTAGCGAAATCTGACATCCACAATCTCTAAGCTGACCAATCGAGATCAAACTCACTGTCAAATCTGGTACATAGCGCACATATCGTAACAAGTAAGATGCACCACTCGGTAATGACAGTCTCACATCTCCTGCACCTGCTATCGCATGCACCGATCCATCGGTCAAACGTACAGTGCCAAGCATCCCGCTAGAATAGCTACAAAACCATTCACGATGCGACGTGACATGAAACATAGCATCTGCGTCTAGCAACCACTGCGAAGGGAGTGCACTATCCACATGTATAGCATCTCGTGCATAGCTCGAGGTAAAAGTGACATCCCCGTCACTAGTATACTCCGACACTACATGTGCCTCAACTGTCAAAGCAACTGAGTCCATGGCATCACTACATACATCTCTGAGACTGCCATGTCTCCTACGATGTCGCATACGACAAAAACAACGCCGTCTAACGTGTCCAGAATGACCACAATACCAACATATCACCTGTCGGCGTACTCGTGAATGTACATGTCTCACACGAGTCCTTGATGACTCAGATCTATCATACATATCATGTAATCTGCACCAAAGTGCTCTCGAAGTAGTCTCATACATAACAAGAGCATATACAGATTCCGCAAGGTGCAAAGAGAGTGTAGATAGTGCCATCTCCTCTAGCTCCTGCCACTGATCGTCATACATGTTTGAAGGTCTACTTGCATCACCACTCAATGGTCGATGCAACCCTCGCTGTGTCAATGCATCAAGCATACACTCTCTCCATGCCGCAAAGTCTGACCCATCAAACACGCGCATCTGTGAGAGGTCACAATCTGATCGATCACCTGTCTCTGCCATGAGCACAAGTAGTAAGCTAGATAGCAAAACCACCTCACCAACAACACCTGGAAACTGTCTACCAATATGGCCAGAAACACAATGTAAAACCTGTGAGACACACTCCAAAATAGAGCTCCCGCAATGTCAATACAAGCCTCGCATGCTCTAGTATCACACTGCAATTTGTGAGCTAATCACCAAGCCCACACTGTGCGGTATCGATGCATACACACGCACAAATCTCCCACCTGCAGAGAACACCGCACGCAAATGCTGAGTGCAACCTGCAATCTCTACCTAGATCGCATAAATGATACGCATAAAACTCCTGGGAAAATTTCGCCAGAGTTTCGATGCACAATGGCTATCAACACAAAATAACCATTGTCCTGCAAGCTCAATACAATGAGCAATCAATGCGCATCAAACTACACTCAATATACATGCATAAGCTCTGCAAAACTATGGCAAACAATGCTCGAGATCACAAGACTCTCCCACCCGAGAGCAAACCACTGTCTCAAGCAAAGAAAGATACACAACTCCTCACTCTTGCGAGAGTGGATACAAAAACACAAAACTGTGTCCAAACTGACAAAACCTGTCAAAGTGAGAGTAAACACTCGATCACAAACTATGGCGAGAATCTGGGAAAAATTCGACAGAATTTCCCCTGAAAACTGAGCAAAAAACTCAAGTACAATCTCTACCATAAACCATAACACTACTCAATGCCAATGAGTAGAAATGCTAAAATGGCTCCACATTTTCACATACAATGGCAATCCACACTCAACGTACATCAACGGAGTGACCACGCATAAGCAACCGCCAAAAGATTTGCAATCCGGAAACTTATTCAATGCGAAAACAATGCTCTCAAGAGAGCTCACCGGCACTTGAAAGTGCTCGTCAAAATGCATGTATAATGGGCATCAACCATGCGCCATAACCATATGCAAACCATCCGCAAAGACCATGAATCCAAGCACAAAATCTCTGCCAAAGTATCCTGTGAAAACCAGTGAAAGAAGCTCCACCTGTGTGCTCCAAAAAACTGCGTCTCTCAAGAGACCGCTTCGGTGGTGTGTAAACGCCTCCGTACTTCGTTGCCCAAGTCTACCAAAAAACCCTCAAACCACAAGCTTAACACAAGCTGCAATTGCATCTTCAGCTCAGAATTTATGCACTCAACTTCAAGCATCTCCCGTGCTTCCAAAAGTGCATCAAACTCGCACACAATGCGACAACAGAAAATATGGAATTTCTGTATACAGTCAGCCTGAGCTGAATATCAGCAAAACGGTGAGGAATTTGCAAAAAGTTTCTTCTGCAAAGTTGTAGACCACGTCGAAACGGATGGGCTCTGTTGGACAGAATTCTCAGATCTGCATTCTACAAGGAGAAAAACGAATCTGAAAACTGTGCTGCTGCGCACACAGTTTTAGGGCAGCACCTTCACTTACACACAATCTTCCACACTCCTTTCTGAGCTTCCACAAGAGCATACATCACTCTCAACTGAGCTCACAAACTCCCATTGCATTCTCACAAAGTCTTCTGCTTTCTTAATCTCTCTACCGTCGAGAGAGAGCGAGCTATCGCCTCGAAGCTCTCAAAGCCGTCGTGCTCTCCGCGGTCACCATAGCTCTGATACCAATTGAAGGGGATCGGGGAGCACCACAGACGGAGAGTGAGAGAGAGAGAAGGAGATACACACACAATGTGGGTGGGGAGACTATGAAGTGGCAGCTCCCCCTATACAGTATACTCACTATAAGTATAGGGTAACAGTGGGCAGACGCCCATGACCTAGGCGATCGGTCAAGGCACATAGGCCTTAACCCCAACAGTAGACTCCTTCAAGATGCACAAAATCAAGCAATCTTTCTTATCCAACATTGCCACTCTCTACTTCCTTGTCAATGAGGAGCCCTTCTTGGACGAGATGGAGATCCCACATCTGGCAGTGGGTGGGGTGTTGCCGGATCGTAAAGATCCCAAGCCCGTCCCTATAGATGTCCAGAGTGAGCAAAGACTACAAGCTGTTGAATATCCCCACGGCTTGAAAGGGCAATTGTAGTGAGAGAGCAGATTGCCAGCACCTCTGAGGTGCCCAACCCTGACAACTATGATCCTATAGCAATACCCAAGGTGGAGATTAGCCACCTCAACAGCATAATTATTGAAGATGAAGAGTATTTATTCTTGCATGATCTGGAAAAGGCTTTTGGAATCCAACTAGATGAGTGCATAAGCCTCATATGCACCAAGATGAATTTCCCTCTTGATCCTACACCAGAACCTACATATGACAAGCTGCTTCCATTGGGGGACACTATTGCTGACACAATTACGCTGATGATAGCGGAAATTCTCAATGCAAAGTAGAGTCATCTCACGGATGAGGAGTTTATTGCAACAAAGGAAAGGGTTGTTTCCAAACAAACTCTTATCCGCCATGACTCACATGGTTTGCACAACACCCACAAACTTGATGAAAATAAATCCTCTATCAACCTTGAAGCCACACAAAATATGGATGATGAGGATAAGCAACAAGAAGTAATTCTAAGAATCGTGTACGTTGAGAATTCTACCTTTCTTCTTTGCATTTATTTAATCCATTTTTGCAGGATGTTTTGGACATGGACCTGTGGGCTAGCCGAAAGGGGGGAGCGCATGATGTTGGGCCTCAGGCAGTCCTTGCACACTACATCAGCAAACTACCAATGCAGGATGTGTGCATCATACACAAGGATTTCTCCCCCAACAGCCATTTTGTTTTTGTGGGTAAGCTAGCAAACTCCTATGATTAGCCACCATCCCTCAAACAACCCATGTAATTATCCTGGTTTAAAAATCCCTTGCAATTGCCACTTTTGGCAATTGTTTTTGCAACAAGGTCATGGCACGCATAGCACTTAGTCAAGCCTTGGGGATCCATAGCTGCCTATGTACCTACAACCATCGTACCCAATGTTGAAGACGTCGTAGAGAGATCGCAAAGCGCCTCCTGTCAAAAGATAGTTAATCTTGTTTGTTCAACCTTTTTATATGAAAATCATGTCAACTTCTTCTTGTCCGTGATTTATTGCAACTTCAGGTTACTTTGATCATGTTTAATGGCCATGTCACTAGATACAATTTGTAAAAACTTCATCTTTGGTGATCTGTATTAACTGTTTGAATGTTAATTTTTCTAGGTGGCTTGCACATGCTAGATCATGGCAAATTAGGCTTAAAAAGACCTATCCACAAGGGCGCAAGAAAGTGTCATGCATGACTTGTGTCTGGCACTTTCTTGGGCCATTGTGGACAGAGATTTTTAAGCCTAATTTTCCATGATCTAGCATGTGCAAGCCACCTGGAATACCTATTGGACAACTAATTAGCATCTCGCCTTCAACCATTTAACAAAAATAAATGTAGAGAAACAACCACTTTACTTCATTGAGAGGTGTGCCCTCTACATGCCAATAAAATGAGCTAAATTAGACAAACAAAAATTCTTGTTTAAAGATCACATAGAGAGACAATAAGAGACGTGATTATATTTATTCTAAAGTGTAAATACATAGAGTTCCACATCAAACTTGATTCCAATACAACGGCTAGTTACAAAAAGGTGTGATGTCAAAAAATATCACTCATGCCTAAGGCAATGTGCTAGTTGCATGTCCTTGGCCATGATTGTTACATGCTTAGCATGGATAGCATGTCGCCTTAGACAAAATAAGCCTCTACAGCCTCCTGAATTGATTCTAGGGCAACAACGGACATCCGAAGCTCTGTGCTGTAGCTTTGGAGCACCTCTCTATATGTCCGTGCAAATGGTGCCTTCCTGATAAGCAGATCCGCGGTCTTTTGGTAGTGTCAAATTTCAACAAACTCTATACATTAGCGTCGTGCTCTTTGAGGTCGTCCATGTGGCAACCTCCAAGCTCCTTGTGGGCATGGTCGTTGTGGCTTCTTGTAGAATTTTGACTTGCAGCGGCGCTTGGGGGTGGCTCCGGGGCATCTTCATCATCGTTGTTGTGCTCATCATTGATGGATGGATCAAAAGGCATGGCACCCATCCCCCTGGTAAGTGACTTTCCGGCCACCTTCTGGTGACCTAGGCCGGATGGCTTAGTGCCCATCCCTCCTGGCAGCGTCTTCTCACCCACCCTATGATGCATTGGGACCTCCTTTCCTCGGTGGATTTCGGACATGTCCGTCTCTCTGTGTTCAGGGTCGGGTAACTCTTTTGGTTTCCGATTAGCACGCACCTTCTACCTCTTGTGCACCTCATAGGTCTTTGGATTCTTCTTTGCATCTTGTTTGGTCCTTGCCATCTAGAAAGTGTGTTTGGGTATGTCCGTAGAGCTTGTGGTTTTTGGTGAGGGAGGGAGTGTTTTGTGTTTGTGATGGGGGTTTTTTCCCTCTTTATATAGGGTGGCCATGTTGGAAGGGGAGAACAGTTGCTTGATTCCAATTCCCAATTTTGCTTGCACCTCTGCTTATCAACCTTTCACCATCCCTTCTAATTACCAAGTACTCACACACACCTAGACTATGACAACACACACACACAGACACACACGAGAATAAATTGACAAGGGAAGGGTGTAAGAGAGTGTAAGAAGGGTGTAAGAGATGTAGACATAATCATGGAGTACACATAATAACACAACATAGCATAAGAGAGCGGGAAGGGAAAATTAAGAGAATCTACACAAGAAAGGCCTAAAGATTGCAGCACCAAGCTCCACGGCACCTCTTGTGGAGTTTGGTATTTGATTATTCTTGGTGCCAAAAATTGGAGGCCCCTCTTTTACACTTTAGTCCCACTTTAGTTATGAGTGGAACACACTACTTATTGCATGACCCTCTTAGGGTGAGTTATCACTGTCCTATTTACAAAGCAGCCATAGTGGCTTATTATAAAAGATCTAAAATACTATGCTGTAATAGAATGACTGAGAGAATTATTATTTTCCGGTGCCTCTTCGTCAACTCCCAGAATTCCAATCTACAAACCATCATGCACTCACTGTTAGTATAATTCAAATAAACAACACATAATTCACCATTAAGCCAGCTATCCCAATTGCAGTTAACCACATGCAACAAGAGGGTGACCAGTCTTGTAACATCCCTCCGACCAAGGATGGAAATTGTCCTTAGTTGCTCACTAAAGAATCAATTGGACCGTGAGTGACAAAAAGTGTGGAGAAGGTCTGGGAAGTTGCGAAAAAAAAAATCAGGCATCCACTTGGCATCCTCTTGAGGGTGGCCTTTAAAGGTCAAAAGATAGCGGTTATAAACCATGCCAGTGCACGTGGTGGTGGTCTCGTGATCAACCGTATTTGTGCAGGAATGAGTTGTTCTTCTTGGTCCACAAGTGAAGGTGGATCCTCATAAATGTGATGTGTAGGTAGGGATCCTCTAAAAGGTCTTAAAATACTAATGCTGTGAATGTGTCAATGTGAAGGTAAGTATAAATGAAAGGAAACATCATTGACCATAGCAGAAATTTTGAAAGGTCCCTAAAAACGCGGAGCAGGTTTAGCAAAAACATTAGTATCAACACTTTTGATCCTTAGTTTTTCAATGTGAAGCATAACATAATCACCTTCTTTGAAGTGGTGTGTCTTGCAGTTCTTGTTAGCATGCTACTTTTCAAAACTTGTCGTGATTTCTATTGGCCTACTATGAAAATTGATGTTAAACAGTATGTTTCAACTTGTTTGATTTGTCAAAAGGTCAAAGTAGCAAACAGGTAAGAAAATGGGTATGTTTGAAATAAAGAAAGTTTTCTTGAATAGTGTATTCCAAAAATGTGTGCACAGAGTTCTCAATCATATGCAACCATGTGGTGTTGAAATCATATCTTGTGCATAAGTGTCAGACATTGAATCAAATGAAGTACCCGTAATGGTTGATCGACTATTAAGAGAGGGTCTTTAGCTCAAAGCATCAGCTACAACATTCTCCTTACTAGGTTGGTATTGAATGTTGGGTTGAAAACCTTGAATGAAGGCAGCCCACTTAATATGTCTATCGTCTATCAAGGGTTGAGACAACAAATACTTGATACTTTGTTGATCCATTAAATAGTGTTTCCAAATTTTCAAAGCATGTACAACAACAATCAACTCTTTGTCATATGTACTAAATTTTGCTTCAGACAGTTTAAACTTACAACTTTCAAATGCAAGTGGATGGTTATCTTGCATAAGGACTGCATCGATACTTTTCCACTAGCATCAAGTGACTATGACAAAGAATGGTCTATCAAAATCAAGTAATTATAGTATTGGTGCATTTATCATTCTTGAGTGCATTAAAGGAAATTTCTTGCAAATCAGACAATACATAAGGAGAATTTTTCTTTAACAGGAGAGTGAGGTAATGAGATTTGTAAGCAAAGTTACATAAAAACTTCCTGTAATAACTGCATAGACCAATAAAAGAACAAAGTTCATGCAAATTTTTGAGTCTAGGCCATGATTGAATGGCGTCAATTTTCTTAGGGTCTACATGTATTCCCTTGCCCAATACAATGTGTCCCAAATATTCAATTTCAAATCGAAAAAATGAACTCTTTTCAAGATTCAGATACAAGTGGTTGTGTGTAAGTAGTTCAAAGACATGTGTTAAATGCTCTTTATGTTCTTGTTTTGATTTACTGAATACAAGAATGTCATCAAAAAATACAATCACAACATCTTGATGATCAATAAAAATTATTTTCATCATGCGTGTGAAAGTAGCTGGTGCATTCGTTAGACCAAATGGCATGACAAGAAATTCATAATGTCCCGTTTGTGTTCTAAAAGCAGTTTTGTAGACATGTTGATCAAACATTTTGACTTCGTGATACCCTAATTTGAGGTCAATTTTGCTAAAGATGTTTGCCCTTTTCAGTTTGTCTAATAGATCATCCACTCTAGGAATAGGGAACCTATTCTTGATGGTGATCATGATCTTGTTTAAAGCCCTGTAGTCAATACACATACGAAAAATTCCATTTTTCTTCTTAACAAGAAGTACTGGAGATCCGTATGGTGAACTAGTAGGTCTTATAAGTCCTCGATCAAGCAAGTCAGTGATTTGAGTTTGTATCTCCCTGTGTGCATTTGGATCTACACGATAAGGTGCTCTACAAAAATGTTCACTACCTAGTACAATATCTATTTTGTGATCTTTTGGGCGTGAAGGTGGAATTCTAGGTGGTAGATCATGCATGAAACAATTCTTAAAATTGTGAGAGAAAATCATAATGTAATAGTTATGTGAGGTTTCGATTTCGATGGAAATTTGATTTACCAGCACCATATATGTTTTCCCTTGTTGTTGAATTGCTCTTTTGGCTTGAGTGTGAGAGAGAAGTGGAAATTTTTTATGTCTAGTGTTGCTTGGATGGAGAATTTTTTATTATTATGAGTGACAGACATGGTACGTGTTTATAATTAATCAACGGATCAAATTTATGACAAAATGGCATTTCCAAAATCATATCAAGACCATGCAATGGTGCTACCAGAAATGTACGTGCTTTTGTAAATTCACCAATGCAAACTTCAATTGTGACTTGGGTTTTGCAATTAAAACGTTAATTATTAAAATAGTTTTAGCTTTGTGAGGTGAAGAAATTTCAGAGAGAGAGAGAGAGAGAGACTTGTTGTGCTAATCATGCAGAAATGAAATCATGGCTACTACCATCATCCAAAGAATGGTGACACTTTCACCCTTGACTGTGCCTTGCACTTTAAACAAAGTGTGAGGAGATATAAGAGTACCTGAAGATGGGTTGTCATCGTGATCATACTCAGGATCATATCCCTCACTGTAATTAGCTTCCACTGCATTGTCATCGGGATTAGCATCTTCGATGAGGTTAACAATAGCACCATTGGGGTGGTTGTTGTTGAAGGGTCTTTGGTTTGGATTTCGGGTGACTCCATTAGATGGGCCATTGCTCTTAGCAGGACCTTTTGGGCACTTATCTATATAGTGACCATACTAAAAACGTTTGAAACACTTTACCTGTTTATTACCATTAGAATTTTGAGCAGGACATTGGTTGGAAGAATTTTGGTTGCTTCGTTGCTGCGTGTTGTTGTTGTTGTTGTTGCCATAAGGTAGAGAAGTTGTGGCAAAAAAATCAAATCTGCATCTCTTGAAAAGGTACAGCTTTGATGTTTGTTTCTATCAAAGTGAGGAGAGAAAGAAGCTCTCTTGTTTACGATTAGTGTTAGTAGTTTGTTTGGTGTGGGAAGATTATCCACCGTTCTTCTTCTCCACATTAAGGGACAAATTAATAGCCTTTGACAGTGAATCCAGTTCAAACATGTCTACCTCAGCACCAATTGTGACTGACATGTTCAATAGCTTGCAATTGAATTAAACAGTTCCAAAAATGATTAGTATAGTCCTGTACATCTTCATTTTGACCCTCTTGAATTAAATCCCACTGGCATCGTGCTTTAGCTTTATACTGTGTGGGCAAAAATTGAGGTAAAAAACACTTTTTGAATACATAACAGGTACGTGGTCTTTTACCATGTTGTTTGGTGGCGTTCCACCACAATGCAACGCTATTGGTGATATGATTTGATGCACACTTTACCATTTCACATTCGGGAACGTCTTCATCATGAAAATAGTCATCTAATTGACTAACCCATGCTAGAATTGTGCTAGCATCTTTAGTGTCGTCAAAATCCTTGAAAGTGAAGGCTTTTCTGCTAACTTTGTTTTGCTTGGGTGTCGGTGCAGATTCTATGCGTGCAAAATGCAATAATTTATCTTCAAGATCTTACCTTCGCATACGTTCATACGTGAGAGATTGTTGCAGATTGGCAAGCTGCTCAGCAATTGTGGGTGCATGTGGAAGGTGTGCCATGATTGCGTGCTTTTTTCTTTTCTTTTCTTTTCCTTTTCTCTTTTTTTTTTCCTTTTTTCGAATTAAGTTTTACACATACCCGATTATGTTGTCGATCAGTAAAATTTGTGGAAGAATTTGCCGATTAATCTGCCAATTTGAGAATTCTCTCAAAATTGAAAATTATGTGCCGATAACTCAAAGCAAATCTCTATTGGAAGGGGAGAACAGTTGCTTGCTTCCAATTCCCAATTTTGCTTTGCACCTTTGCTTGTCAACCTTTTACCATCCCTTCCAATTAGCAAGTACTCACACACACCTAGACTATGACAACACACAAAGAATAAATTGACAAGGGAAGGGTGTAAGAGAGTGTAAGAAGGGTGTAAGAGATGGAGACATAATCATGGAGTACATAGAACAACACAAGATAGCATGAGAGAGGGAAGGGAAAATTAAGAGAATCTACACAAGAAAGGCCTAAAGATTGCAGCCCCAAACTCCACGGCACCTCTTGTGGAGTTTGGTATTTGATATTTGATATTATTCTTGGTGCCAAAAATTAGAGGCCCCTCTTTTACACTTTAGTCCCACTTTAGTTATGCATGGAACACACTACTTATTGCATGACCCTCTTAGGGTGAGTTCTCACTATCTTATTTACAAAGCAGTCATAGTGGCTTAATAAAATGACTGAGAGAATTATTATTTGCTGGCGTCTCCTCGTCAACTCCCATAATTTCAATCTACAAACCACCATGCACTCACTGTTAGTAAAATTCAAATAGACAACACATATTTAACCATTAAGCCAGCTATCCCAATTGCAGTTACCCACATGCAACAAGAGGGTGCCCAGTCTCGTAACAACCCATATAAGGGTAGGTTCACACGATGGAAAAGAGCCGCTAAAAGGACGAAAAAATAGTCTTTTAAAGTACAAAACCACAGCAAAGTAGAGAAGTACTCAAACACACAGAGCTAGATGTCTACTTGAACAATTGCGTAAACAATCAAACAATGAAAACACTTGATCCAAAAAACAAGAGGCTTGTGACACAAAAATATATGCTCTAATACTCAAATTACGGGGATTACAATGCATCCAAGTGCGTTTTGCCAATGGCTTTTCCATTATCATGAGATTCCAAGTACATCTACTACGTCCTGGCCCAAACTTTTCCCACCCTAGTCATTAATGCTCACCACATTGCATGTCGTGCTGGATCTTGTGAGGATATCCAGCACTTTGAGGAACGAGCATGGGCTAGTCGACGGGCTTCTTTTGCCAAGTGCGATGACCTTGCACATTCAATCGACACTTTGCGTCCAAAAGTGGTACGATAAAATCAGTTGAACATTTCCTGAAGATAGCATGAGCACACTGAACCCCCTCCATGTCTTGTATTCTTGAAGTAGACACCCCTGGCATGATGGTGTGACTTCATCATACCTTGTGTGCTCCAAATATTCAATGAACCATACATTTTCATAAAGTATGCACCATAAAGAATATGCTTCCCATAAAGACACTTGTGAACTCCACAATCAAAATTTAGAATTGTTATCATTGCTCCTTGGTTGTGCTTGCAAGCCGTAGTATCTTCATCATCTTGTCGAATATCACCCAAATTTGATGTCAGCTAAGCACAACACTTGCATTGTTATCATTGGCTGTTGTATACTTGCAAATATCCTTCCACAACTCCCATCCACCTTCAAATGTTGATGATCTTGCATGTACACTACTTTCCTTGGACGGAACCCTCTTCCTTGCCTTTAGTTCTTTTAGTTCACTCATGGACATTGGTTGGGCCACTTCCTGAACACTTGCATTGTTCTACTGTGCAACAATGGAGGTGTTGCTCCCATGACAACCTATTGAATTTAAGAGCCCTTCCACTTTTGAAATAGCATCAATCAACCTCTCCGTCGGCTTCATTGTAAAGGCATAATCATTATGAAGCTTCAATAAACGATCAAAGATGCGCATAAAAGCATGCACTTCATGGGTATCCTTGGGAACCTCAATAGCACCAAGCCACCAAATTTCTTTCTCTGATTGGACATTGAAAATGATACACAATCCTCCTTCATAGTTGTACATTTTGCGTGAAATAATGCCTTGTTCATGAGAGTAATACTCATCCTTTATAGTCTTCGTTTTTTCACAATTTGACACTTGTGTAGCTTGAGCACAAATACCAACTTTGATCCCAGCACTGCAAAATGACCAAAATAACATATGAAAAACCATAATTTGGAAAAATGAGACTATGCATTATTGTAGCCTCACCATTAGGTGGTAGACCGTAAAAATATACCATTGCCATTTGTGAAGCTTTCTCAAATCAATAAAAATATTTTTTGACATTGAGTAAGGAAATCCGTTGTCCACTCTGTCTGCACCTACGATTGCATTGGTACGTTTCCTTACTCCTTTTGACGACTGGGTAAAGATGGATGAAGGCGTTGTCTCCTCTATGTGCAAATAGCCTCCTATTTGAAAGTACGCATCCTCGTTCGAAGCCTTCTTAACAAGATTGACCTTAAGTGGTATAAAAAAAACATTTTCAGTAGTTCATTAATGCATCCTTAAGGAGACCATATAACTCAATGTAGCCCTTAGCTTAAGAGTTTCCACTTCCTCCTCTGCATGAACGTTTCTTTTTGCGCAATCCACTAGTAGTATGGGAAAGAAGTTGGCATTGATGCAAAGACCATTGTGTGCTATCAGCTCCAATAACGGACAATCGCTTCCAGTATGCAGCGAGGAGTGAGAGAGAGAGGAGCGATTTTGGAGGGAAATAAAAAAAGGAGGGAAGCTTGACATTTTGCAAGTATAGTAGTGAGATTTTGAGGGAAAATTTTCGTCTTTGGGTATACATATAGGTTGGGAATAAGTTTTGAGTAAAAATGAGGTCTATTTGAATTTTTTTTTAAAAGGTGATTTTTAAAGCTAGGGTTATGGACGCCCTTGATGATGTGCCGGGCAAAAGAAAGGGGGGAGGGTAGTTATTGTCATAAGGGCCACCATTCTTTTGGGTAGAGAGAGAATGTACATATCCTCCCTTCCTAGCCTCTATTTCAACCTACAAAAATCCTATGACGGTAGACATGAAAGCAAAAGTGACCCCAACAACTGACATGAGGGTAGAAGTTGCAAAAGAGATGATGATTGAGATTTCAATAGACACAATGATGGAGGTCCGGGTAGACATGATTGATATGAAAGACGGAAAGACCATGGCAAAGAGGATGAATATAGAAGGGATCATAGCCACAAGGATGTGGTGATCGAAGGACTCACAGAGAGCATGATGATTGAGAATATAGATACAATGGATATGTTGGTAGTAACGACAATGGGTACAATGTATATGTTGGTAGTAATGATGATGATGGATGCATGGATTATAGCAGGAAGGATCGAGATGATAGAAACCCTCAGGGGGTTCACTATGTGTAAAACTACCATATCACATGCGTTCAAGACATGTTTGTAAAACCCCTTATCTGTGAATTTTATAAGGAATATAATATACATTTTTCTTTTTAAATCTATAAGTTTTTTTCAAATTTGAAAAAAAAAGCCCTTTTGTATATATATATTTGTAAGTTTCAAGAACTTTAAATATCCTTCTGTTGAACTCACGTGATAGGTTACATTTTTATTAGGTGACCTCCCCGGGTAGAAACCCTAGCTCTTTAAAGGGGCATCAACCATAGGAACTTGAGTTGCTCAATGTTTACCAAGTAGGGTTTTACATGACATGGATCATGACTGCTTGTGTAGCTTGCTGGCTTTCGTGATTGAAAGGAAGAGATTGTGCATGTGTCACAAATTTCTACATGTATGATTGATTAGCAGACATGATTTTGAGGTAAGACTGCCAAAGGGACCATGACAAAGAGGAGAAATATAGAAGGGATTGTAGCCATAGGCAAGGTGATCGAAGGATTCACAGAGAGGATGATGATGAATGCAAAGACCGGAGTATAAGGGATTGAGATTATAGAAACTCTAGCTCTTGAAAAGGGCATCAACCATAGGAACTTGAGCTGCTCAATGTTTACCAAGGAAGGGTTTCACAAGTCATGGATCATGATTGCTTTGTGCAACTGCAGTCTTTCATGATTATAAGGAAGGGATTGTGTGTCTGTTATGATTGTTGATGCAAAAGATGTTGTGAAGAGACATTAACAGGTGGGAATACAGTCAGACTTTCCATAAGGGATGTGAACAAAAACAAAGCGTGGATCTTCTACCACAACGAAAAAATTATCTTTGGATGAGGAATCTAATCCCTCTAGTATGTATCATCCCTAAACATGTTGCAAAGGACTTTCTAGAATTTTTGTCATAAAGGGGGGTGAAAATGGTTCTTCTAGGAAACCACTAAAGCGAATGAATTCACATGAGAGATGGAAAGCTACGTAGCTGATTGCGACAAGAGTCTTGGATGTGAGACATTATCCCAATTATCATGCTGTTGGATATGGACACTTGTATTGATCCACATGAAGGCACCAAAGAGGAGCTTGAAATTGAGCTCAATAAGGATGAACCAACCTTCTTAAGAGGGCAAACAAAGTACTCCATTGATGTCACCTGTGAAAATCGTAAGAGATCAAGATGGTTCACTTTAAAGAGTGGCAATGACACAATCCACTTTAGCCAAACAAAGGAGAGACTTGTGAGAGCAGTAGCAAAGGACCATGCTTAATTCCATCCCAAAGGATTAAAATCGTCCTTGGGAAGATCCCATGCCAAAGACAATAGAACGACATCTCACTCAGGGACTTCGTGGCGCAGGACTCTATGCATACTGAGGAGGAGGTTCCTAGCTGGTTGCTACGAGTTCTCTCCGACGTTCCTAGCACGTGGTGCATCAATTAGGTGACGGTGATGCCTATGGGTGGCTCTTGCCTGACCATGTTTCATGGTAATATTTGGAAGGGATAAACACCTCACCCTGTGGGCCCTCTGATGTGTTGATTTTTTTTATAAAAAAAATCTGGCAAGACTAGTTCCGTTGGCAAGCGCTGCGTGTGAAAGTGTCATGATATCAGAAGGACGTAAGCACCTGAGGACATGACAAGTGTCACATTGCAGCGAATGATCAACTGACGAGTTCTTCTTCTGTGCTTCCGTGTTACGAAATATTTCCTCTCTCTCTCTCTCTCTCTCTCTCTCTCTCGCGCGCGCGCGCGCACGCCTCACACACGCATTTGTTTTGTTCAAGGAAAAAACGGGCTGCAGGTTAAACGCCTCTCGGCGGAATGAGCACGAAGAAGTCAAGCCTGCCCACCAGCTTCAAACAGGTTGTAAGCTCTGCCCTTGCCAAGATCCCCGTATCTTCCTTCAATGATACTGCTGACAACAAAGGTATGTTACCAGAGAGAGAGAGAGAGAGAGAGAGAGAGAGAGAGAGAGAGAGAGAGAGAGAGATGATGAAATGAAAAGTCCTTAAAGACCTATGAGATCAGAGACGTTTGTTTCGATGTCCATTTCAGCAGACCATGGTTAAAAAATGCTAACTAGTGTTCCATGATTACTTAGGAAATCTTTCAATTCATTGCTCAAATATTTATTGAGTGCAAGTATGTCTGGACAATTTCGGAAAAAGACCGATTAAGTGGAATGCAAACTAGATGCTCCTAAAAAGTCTAAAGGAAAGCCGAATGGTGGTCGCAGTTGGCTGGCGGATGGCGGTGAGGGGAAAAGAGGGAGGTTGACACGTGGCTCTCTCTGTCATGGTGCAATTTTGATTCTACTCCAAGAAACAACATTGTGAGATGGAAACGTCTTTAGGACAACTTGTACTTGGGAAACACCAAAACATCATCGTGAGTGTGCTTATCGTTGGCAGGAACACCCATTGCAATACAAGCTTGCAATGTATAGTCATAGATTAGGCTCATTTGGAGAAATGCCCTCATGTTACATATGTTTAGAACAATCTAGATCCAAGTGACCTCACCCTTTCTATGTATATCTCGTGATCTTCCATAGTGTAAATTGTCATTGAAAGTTTAAATGAAAAAGTGATAGTACCTGAATTTTGTCGTGCGCCAAGTTCATCAATTGTCCAAACCTCACAAGATTAGAGAAATTGCGAGTTAGCAATATGTTGACAGTAATAAATTGTTTAGAAACATAGTTTTCAAAAGACCATGGTAAATGCAATATGTGCTCACATGTTGTGCCCATAAAAAAGGTTAAAACCCTTACATAAATATGGTGGGAAGGTGTCACCGTCCTCACCCAAGTGTTATAAACCGTAGGGCAATGTGCCCTTCCCCCTTACACTTTGCTTTCTCCTCCAGTTTTATGTGGATGGTCATGATATGCTTCTCCTCCAGTGTTGGAAAGTCGATGTTTTGATTCTTCTCAAATGTTGAGGGTCACTTGCGTTTTGGATCTGCATTGCATGGGGAGGAACTTGTTATCTTCAAGTTATCTAGATCCATTGAGTGCCCCATCCTCCAAGATAAGGCATACTTGGCAGTTGTTGAAGGTTCAGAAGATCACTTCCCTATCCATAATGGTGCATGTTTGAACTCACTACACAACAAGCTATAATAGATCCCTTTCCATGATTAGTCTCCATTGGCAGCAGCACCAAGGATCCGATTTTCAAGGAATCAGAAGGGATTTTTCAATAGCTGTTTGGCAGAAGCCATGTGATTGGAGCTCAGATAAGCTATCTCCTCAATAGCATGATATCCCCTCTCAAAGAACAAATTTCAAAGGGACTTGAGCTTAAACCTTCCATTCGATGTTCCACTCTATTGTAGATCAAACCAAGTGGATGCCACTAGTCCTTGTCGTACTTAGTCTGCCCAAAAACAACATCCTTTCTGGACTTTACTTTCTACTCAACTCTAGGCAGAATTTTCTCATGAAATTATTTAGTAACAATAAGCAAAATATTCTTATTCCAAACCACATTAGATGTGTTCCCAAGTCTGGTAACTCTATTCCAAAACACATCTAGTGTTTTTGTGCAATGTTCAAGCTCATTGGTCTTGTACTTTGCATTTTGGAAACATTGATTCTCCACCATCCAAGCTACTTCATGTGCCATGACTAGCTTCTTCTTATAGTCCTAGCCATACCTTCCATGCAAGCAAAACCCCACTTGCTCTCTTCTTTCCCATGTATGTTAGCATGGACGCAGTGAGCACCGCTTCCCTAGACTAGTCAAAGATCACACGATGGGGCATGAGTCGGCCTCCCAACTCCGCTTAACTTGCCCGGTACACTAGCCTTGAGCCACAAACCACAATATGATACTATAGCATGACTACATAGGACTCTCGGGGCACGTTCTCACATACTCACACAGAAGCCCTCCTGAATGTGCTTGAGTCTCTCTTCTTTGAAAATAGCACAAACCTTCCAAGCCCGAGTTCCTTCAATTTTCTCCAAGATGCAAGTATAATTTCTTCTCCATACATGGTGTGTTTTCACTTGCACTTGATCCTGAGCCGCTTCTGTGGTGAGAAACAGTCAAAAGCTTGTTGGCTCTCTTTTAGCATATCCTACAATTAGACCATTCTAGAAGATGAGATCACAAGTTACATGTGGCATGCATACTAACAAAAAATACCTTCCAACTCCGCTTGAGTTGCCTCATACACTACTCTTGAGGCCCTACTCCGTAGTCGCAAAGATCTAATTTATTGAACACACCACAAACCACAACATGATTACATAGGACTTTCCCTGCTGAATGTATTGCTCGCTGTGAGCAGAGTATTCCTTCTTTGTCATTAATCTCTCAAACTCATGTTTTGAAAGGGGATGAAACACACACTCCAGTAGCATCTCTCGGTACACAATCAGATAGTTTAGAAACGAATCAGTCATTACCTGATAAGAAACCTCTCTGTCATTTATTCTCTAAATCATGAGAAGCACTTTGTGTATGGTAGAGATCAAGCCCTCAAGTGGCTCTAGCCCATGCCTAGTGAGCGACCGTCAAGTTAGTTGGTCCAAGTCTATTGCGCAATCCGGTGGTTTGATTGATTATGTTCCTATTAAAGCTAGCCCCATTGCAGATGCATGCAATCACGCACGACAGATCTTGGCTCTTGAGTCGAGGTCCACAGTACCCATTCAAGAAGTATCGCTTGATAGCATGAAAAGTCAATATGCATTTTTTGAGTCTCTCATTTGTCACAGTCTCTTGTATTTTCATCACCGTCTTTATGTGTTACCTTCTCATAGGAAATCCATATTGCACGATGCACACGATTCACTTACAGGTGCGCACAGAAGCATGAAGATCGCTTTAGAAAAGGTAGAAAGATTGCATTCAAGAAATACACAATGTTTCACCATTGTAGATGTTCAATAAGTTTTGTATGCTCATTTGAGTGTGGCAAGACATAGTCACAATACAAGCATGAGCACGATTGTTCATTAAGCATTGGTGTTCCCTTCGTGGTTTGCCAAAGTTGATAATTTTAGGTAGAAAGGTCACAATTTTGGCAATCACTCTATGAAAGGTTTGACACTCTGTCATATTTTTCATCTGCACTCCATCCACAGTCATTTCAAGGAAGCATAGTCCTTTTCCAATCATTAGAAAAACAAAACATTTGTATGAATTTGTGCTTGCCTAACTCATCGTCAATGTGCACCATTTTTTGTGTTTTCTAGTTGACTTTCGGGGAGGTTCTCCAAAGGAGATTCTTGTAGAGGACAAACCTGAGATCATAGGCAAGTTGAAGACATGGAGCCGAAGCAATTTTTGCTGCATCGCTTTTGCCATGGCTCAAAAGAAAACAACTTTTTGAAGTTCAAGGATCACGCAACCCACGAGGCAGTGTGGATCGACGAAGATTTCTTCACAGATTATCTTGAGTTGTTGACAGACTATAAGGAAGGCATGCAGCTTGGTACTAGTACCTCACCATAAAAAGGGGGATGTCACGTGCACTGTCACAGACTTGGGCACCCCAAGTCGAGAATCCGGCACAACACACGAGAGATCACTTAAAATAATTCTCAACTTTAAATTCACAATTCAGTTTGGTCGACACAGCCCGGCGTAGTTCCGTGCCCAAAGAGATTTGTCAGACTGGCGCCCCTTTCGGTGTTTCTTTTATATTAATGCTTGAGCAAAGTACAACAGGGTCCTCTACTCTCAACTCTGCGATCATGTCCATAGATTTCTGCACTCCAACAGTGTCGTGTGCGAGTGATCATTCCATCTGTACTCAAGCCCCCAGAGTTCCCCCCCTCCTCTTGCTCCCGCCGCCTCTTCCCCCGCCCCTCTTCTCCACCTCTTCCCCCTGCTCCTACTCCTCTCCCCCTCCTGCTCCACTTTCACAGTCGACCCAAGGGGCAGGGCCAAATCTCTGGTTGCTAGGAGATCTCTTGGCAGCGCCTTTGCCACGAGTCGCTCGGCGAGAGAGGGACAACCTTTCTTGCGACCCCCTCTACATGTACAGACGTCTCCCCTTGCAGCTATCTCTCGTGGTCTGACAAGCATCGACATCCGGCGCCGATGGGACTTCTTCGACTACGACTTTACTCGTTTTCTTGGCGACCCCTCAGCAGACCATGAGGCAGCCTGCTTCAGGGTCCATGTTTTGTTCCTTGCAGCTAGGGGGACAGAGGCCTTGGACTCAGCAATTGGCTTCTCCTTTCCCCTTTGCGGCAGGGACCAGACTGAGTGGACTCTCGACTCAGTGTTGGGATGGTTGCACACATAGGTCCTAAAGTTCTCTCACCACATGGGAGAACTAGGAGTTACAGACATGATTCAGATTTTGTGGCCATTGGCCAAGTTTGCGGTGACATCTCCAGATACAGCAGGATGTAGACACATTGTGGTTTACTTCTTTGCCGATACACAGTGCTTGCCATGCTATGTACACATTCATGAGGACTCCCTGGACAGAGGAGGCTGCTTTACGTACAGCTCACTTTGCTTGGGCTTGGGCCAGGCACTCGTTGTAGTCACGCCTATCTAGAGGACTCTCGGATGCGGATTACTCCCCATCCAAGCTAGCCTCGAAGATAGCCCGTTTAGCTGCTGCGGCAGCATCTGTTCTCTCTCGCTCCCCATGAGGATCGTCTCATGGAACGTGCAGGGACTTGGTGGGCCCCAGTTTCAGCGGTAGCGGGGCCGACTGCTTGTGGGAGGAGAGATTGATCTCCTTATGCTTCAGGAGCACCATCTGTGTGAGAGCCGCATTAGACGTTGTGGTCAGGTCTTGCGTGGACGATATGATACTTTTTGGTAGCTGCTTTTGGACCTGGAGACATCCAGGGTGGGGTATGTATGACTATTGAGGACTCTTTGCAGCAGGCCATTGTGGGCAGAGGGATTATTATGCCAGGCAAGGCTCAGTGGATTACTATGCAGGTTCAGGGTTGCCTTGTGGGCTTCCTGAACATCTATGCGTCCAATGTGGCGAGTGCTCGAGCAGAGTTTTGGTCACAGATAGTTGAGTCTGTGCGGAACACTGGTGCATAGGGGGGGACTTCAACATGTTGGAGGACCCTTCTGACAGGATTGGTGGTAGCCATGCTACTGTGCATGGAGTTGAGCTGGCAGCTTGGGAGAGGTTTTGTATGACTCTTGAGGGTCTCGAATGTTTGGCAGTACTCTAGGTTTGTGAGGCCCCCAGTCAGCCTTGCCTTCTCTCGTTCGGACTGCAGAGTGGGAGGAGTGAATCTATCACAGGTAGATCGCTTCTACACTAGTGACCATTTCAGTGACTTGGTAGGGACAGTTGGCATTCTGGCAGGGACTTCCTTCTCGGACCATGCACCAGTGATCCTCACAGTGGTAGACAGGCAGAGGAGAGGGAGCACAATGCTTCTCATCCCAGAGAGGGTCTTGCTGGACTCTGCACTCAGAGAGCGAGTAGAGGCTCTCTGGACAAAGAGCTTAGACAGGCAAAATTCTCTTGCTGACAGAGTGGCGTCAGGACTAGCTCATATTAGTCATTTCTTTCTCCAAGAGTCTTTGGCTCGTCGGGCTGCAGAGAGAGAGGAGCAGCGTCTCAGACAGGGCATTGCTTCTTACAGAGGATGCAAGAGCAGCATCCAGACAGTCCTTGGTTGGAGGAGCAGCTACAGCAGGCTCGTCAGGAGCTTGTTAGAACAGAGGAGCGGCGACATGAGTTTGCTTTCCACCGACAGGCATCTCAGTGGACAAAGGTGGGCGACAGAGTGACTGGTGCTTTCTTTGAGGCAGTGGGACCTCGGCATTCGCATGCCAAGGTCAGTCAGTTGCGGAGGCCCGACGGGTCAGTTGCTTCCGAGCCCGAGGATATGCGTACAGTTGCTACTGACTTTTACTGTGAGTTACTGTCTGCAGAGCCTCAGTCAGAGCGTCAGGATGCATGCAGGGAGGAGGTTTGGGCACAGATGCCTTGTCTTGTGACTGGGAGATGCGTCAGAGACTTGAGCTGCCACTTCAGCTTGAGGAGCTGCACACGGCTCTTAGGGCCCTCCCCCGTGGTAGCTGTCCAGGTGAGGATGGGTTGACTCCCAGTTTTTTCTTGGAGTACTGGGACCTGCTTGGCCCAGATCTCTGTAGTGCTTTTCAGTACATTTTGCACACAGGAGTGATGCCTGACAGCATGAGTGAGGGCTTGATCTACCTCATTCCCAAGGAGGGTGGCTCCTTGGATGAGATTCGGCCCCATCACCATCCTCAACTCAGCCTACAAAATATCTTGCCAAGGCTCTGAGTTTGAGGATTCAGCCACTTCTAGAGAGCCTTATATATGGGACTCAGACAGGTTTTGTCAAGGAACGCAGTATCCTTGACAACATCTTTACTTTTTGGGAGGTTTCTACCCTAGCACGGCTCCGTGGTGAGGACCTAGTGATTCTTCTTCTCGATTTTGAGAAGGCATACGACAGAGTTGGCTGGGACTTTCTAGAGGGCACTCTACGCAGGATGGGCTTCTTAGATGCTTGGATCAGAGGGGTGTCAGCTTTGTACAGACAGGCTCACAGTCAGTTACTTTTGGCAGGAGGTAGAGGTGATCGCTTCATGCTCACAAGTTCGGTCAGACAGGGTTGTCCTCTTGCCCCCGTCCTCTTTCTGTTCTATGCGGAGGTGATGAGCAGGGTTTTTGGTGTCGCAGCAGGTTGGTCTACGGGGCTTAGCACTCCCTATTCGGGGAGACGAGCTACTGGACACTGAGTTTGCTGACGACTCAACCTTGTACTTAGATGGCCAGGAGGCCAACCTTCACAGGTGTGAGCAGGCTCTGGAGACCTTCTGTTGTGCATCAGGCGCACTGATCAACTGGAGAAAGACAGTGGCTTTCTCGGTTGGTAGTGCTTCTGTGCCCGATTGGATGCCAGGAGAGGGTTTTAGGTGGATTCCCTCAGGGACTGCAGTTCGGTACTTGGGCTGTCAGGTTGGTTTGGACTTGTCTCCCAAGCAGCAGATTGCTCCCTTCCTCCTGTCTATCAGGAGGAAGTTGTTACATTGGAGCTCAGCACGACTTTCTTTGGCTGGCAGAGTAGTAGTGGCCAACCAGGTGTTGTTGGCGACTATGTGGTACATCACTTCTTGCTGGATCTTCTCAAGTTCTTGTATCAGCCAGGTAGAGAGGTTGATCAGGAACTTCCTTTGTTCAGGACGTGACACTCAGATAGCCCGAGCCAAAGTGGCTTGGCTGGTCATCACTCTTCCTTGTTCACAGGGAGGGCTTGGGATCATTGACCCAGCACAGCAGAGCAGAGCCCTTCTTGGAAGTTCATAGTCAGAGGACTTCTTCCAGGTGAGGAGCCCTGGAAGGAGTTCTTGCTACAGCGGCTTCGTGCTAGGGTGCCTCAGGCTGGAGGCCCCTGGCGACCTTCGACCAGATGGATCTTCACAGAGATGAGCAGAGTTGGTTTGAGCAGGAGACTGGAGGATCGCTTCGCTGTGAGTTTGCTTCGATCTTGGGAGCTCTTGCGGCAAGCCTTGGAGTAGAGACAGCCTACTTGCACGGAGGAGCCCCTACGGCAGCCCCTTGTCTGGAACCCCATGGTTAGCACTCAGAGAGGCCACTTGGTTGGTAGTCGGCCTCATGTTTCCTGGGGTCCCATGGCAGCGGGTCCAGCGCTCTTTAGGTGACTGGTGTTTTCAGGCTTGTCAGAGGAGGTGCAGGGTTTCCAACTCTACAGGGCATGAGAGGGGTGCAAAGCATGTGCCAAGACATCTCAGAGGCAGTTCCAGCTGAGTGGCTCACGCCTCTCGAGCCAGCCTTCACACGAATGGAGGTTCTCATCTCAGTCAAGGCCTGCTCAGAGACTATTCCATCCCTTTTCTTCGAGCTACAGGGTGAGGGACGATTACAACGAGTTGCAATAGAGGCCCCGCAGGTGGCAGAGTGTTGTTTTCAGAGGATCCGAGTAGTGGGCATCTGTGGGAGGACTTGTGTCATCGATCGTGACCCAACAGCTCTTGAGACTGGACACTAGAGGTTGTGGTCTCGAGTACAGTGGGATCTTGGTGAGTGGCTCTGGAGGGACCCTTTCTCTTCTGTAGACCACCCAGGTGTCCCGTTCTTTCAGTACACTGTTCGACTGGGACGTCATATACTAGCAGCACAGAGAGAGGCCCACCCCACCTGCAACACCTCATTGGCAGGAGGAGGGTCTCACAGCTGAGTTCTTGGCAGCCTTCTGGGAGAGGTGGTGGGACTCCAGACAGCCAAGGCGAGTCACCTTGTTTCAGTGGTTGGTCGCACACAGAGCTACAGCAGTTGGGAGCTGGCTAGTGCATAGTGGTCTCTCGGTCGCATGTGCAGCTTGTGACCATCTTGTGGAGAGTCAGCGTAACTGTCTTTGGGGCTGTCCTTCGGCACAGTAGGTGTGGCTTCGAGTTCTTCGGCTGATGCCTGCTCTTTCCAGGAGCAGCGGCTTGGTCCACCCTCACGGGCCCGACATTTCAGTTTGAGCTATCTTCCACCGGCAGGATGATAGTGATGCAGGAGGGGCGACCTACACTTCAGCCTGCCACAAAGCTTACTCCACAGGAGTGGTGCAGTGAGAGAGAGGAGTGTTGGGAGCTCATTAGTGGCCTGACACTGGTTCATCTGGCGGGCCCGCTGCTTCCGCATCTTTGAGGCTCGCCGTGTGCCACCAGCAGAGACTGTTCGCGATTTTTGGCTAGAGCTGATCCACTCTCAGAGGACAGCTCGAGAGACTACACGGCAGCTCTGACCGCATGCGGGAGCGGAGAGAGGCTTTCCTTCGACTCTGGCGTCCTGGGCCTTTCTACACCATGGTCCATGGTGTACTCCGATGGCACTACCGACCACCTGTGTGGCTTTTCCCTCCCCCCATTTCTTGATTTAGCCCCATTGTACATATGCTGGTTTTTTCATTGGGAGAGTCTCCCCACCATGGTTGCTGTAGCCCTCTCTTGAAGAGGTGGTTGTAGCTCTATGGGAAGTTTCAGTAACTAATAGAAGGATCTTTTCCTCGGAAAAAAAAAAAGTCGCCAATGAACACTCCCCCCGCAAATGACCATCCAGGTCCGGGCCATGAGCCGTTCAACGACTCCCTCATCACTCCTCCCGCAAATAACCTAAAAAGGTCCGGGCCTTGAGATATAGAGGCCTTTTACAACCAAACGCCCCCCACACCACAGCCTGCGTTGTTTGGAGGTGTTGAGAGTAACCACTGCTCAGACTTCTTAATACTCCCTCCGTGGGCCCCGTAAATAACCACAAGGGTCCGGGCCATGAGTATGAGCAAGCATTCTCAAACATCATTTCTCACTACTGCACTTGGGAGTAAAATCACCAATCATTGAAACGAGTGTTAAAACCAGAGTCAAACAGTTCAAATCGGCACCAAGACATGCTAAAAAAAAATACCATCCATTTCAAACAAATTCCAAACAAGATCACCAAACAAGTTCTCAAAAAAATCAGAAAACTACTAATTCAAACTGAAAAGGCATTCTCGACATCAGTCGAACTCGAAAGTCGAGTTGCTTTCCATTCTGAAACCTGCACCAAAATTAGGGTTAGATTTCTTCCATAAGGTTGTAGCCAACGGCAGCATGGTCAATAAACTCTTGAACAGTCGAAACAAGCCTCGCCGAGCAATGTTCCTATGGCGGTGATGGTAGCCCCAAGATATAGCAATCACACTGGGCCTCCAAGGTTATCAGCTTGGGAAGAGACACTTGATAAGAGATGTCGAGAAATTTCAAGTTGTAATCTGCTAGGGTTTCCGTGGCAAGCATTTTAGGATACTCCACTTTACTAGCAACCACACTCCGAAGAAAGATGTCTGAAAGCATATAACTTCGGGCAAAAAAAAATCTTGAAAGCTTGCCAAGTCCTTGGAGTGTGCGGCTTGGTAGCTATAAACATCCACCACTACATGACACTGCGTTTGAGAAAAACAGCGGCTTAAAAAAAAAAAATCCTTGATCCTTCTCGTGCAAATGATCTTTATGGCTTATGCGCTGTAAGACAGAGAGATGAAGACGGGAGCACGCCCAGGATCGGCTAATAAGTCCGGGGTTGGGCCACGATGATTCTTTAATAAGATTACATGTAAAGCTTGGAAGCGCCATCTTACTCTGTCTCCTCTTTGGTAGGACCTTAAGGCTTTCAAAAAACGCCTGAAGCTCTGATACCACTGTAAGGGGTACAAGCACTACGTGCCAAAGGGAGAGAACGGACTGAAAAAATTATTGCACTGCAAATAACATTGAACTGAAAGAGATGCACCACACACGAGACGGGGAATGGCGGAGTTCCACTCCAAGAGAGCATTGGCCAAACCTTGGCGCCCCTTTCGGTATTTCTTTATATTGCTTGAACTCAATACAATGCCGGTGCTCGCGCTCTACACCTTCACCCGGAAGAGTGCAAGAGACTGTTCCCTCTGCACATATTTAAAGGCCCTTGGCCCATGAAAAGCAATTTACATGAAAAGCTTCAAACTTAAAAGCATTTGGCCCAAAAGAAACCAGTGCGTTTTGCGGAGAGCTGCCACGTGAGCACTGTCAGCACGTTTTACGGGATTCCATACAGTTGTCGCATCAACACTGTCAGCGCAAAAAAAAAGTGAAGATATGTACAATGATGGCTAGATCAGGAGATGGGAGGAGGAAACAACCACACTCGTGGACAACATTGCCACTAGGCGCGCCATGAACCATGGTTGGGCGTCAAAGTGGCAAGAAGGGATCGCGGTGTTCCCACATGTGGTCGGAGCTGCCTTGGAGTCTCTCAAACTGGCCCCTAAGTGTGTGGATCAGCTCCAACCAAATGTCACGGAGAGTCTCCACCTGTGCGACGATGGGTCGACCCTCGAAGGTGCAGAAATAGCGGGCTCACCATATGAATCATAGTACCAGGCTGCAAATGAGCTCCCTACACCAACTCTCTATCTTTGTTCCACTCCTGCGGGACTAACTCTGTGGCTAGTTAGAGTGTAGGCCGGCCCTCTTGTATCACAATCATCCTGCTGACTGAAGCCAACTCAAAACAAAGTGCTGGGCCATAAGTGTGGACCAAGCTGCAGCACCCAAAGTATAGTGGTATAACCGGCCAATACACACTAGAGGGCAGTACTAATTCAATTACATGTTAATTTCATGAGAAGAAGAGAGAACACAGATGCGTCTAGCAACTAGAATGTCACTGTGTACAAGAAGACTGACACCTGTAGGCCCCAAAGACTGGCACCCCTTTCAGTATTTCTTTGCTCAACTGAAAACAATTGTGATCCGAACACTTAGAACAAACTCCCACCAAGCTGTCCAAACCTCTCAAGGGATGTAATTGCAGATTTTTGACCTAATTTTGGCAGCATAACGGCGCCAAAATCTCTGTAGGTCAAAAGCTTTGCATTTTAGAAGCTTACCGGTGAGCTATAAGTAAATTTCTTTCTGTTTAGGTAATTGACAAGTGCCCAAACTCCTATATAACCACCCCACAGCTTCCTTGAGGCTTCCTTGGTGTTATCTTGCAGTTTAGGTGTGAAACCCTAAACCTGTAAATAAATGCAGCAAGCTGTATTCTTCTGAGTGGAGCAAACACCTCTACGAGTGTTTCAAGAGCTCCTACACGCAATGCGACAGTTCCCCTTTGATTTGGATGAGTTTTTACGTGAGAAAACTATCCTATTTCGTAATCTGTTGTGATGGAACTGTGTGTACCTGTGGGGAACTAGCAATTAGCAATCCGGTTCTTGTTCGAAAGGCTCTTACTTTGGCAAACACACATAAAATCCACAAGACTGTATATAGTGATGTGAGGAGCCCAACTAGTGGGGCATTACCATATGTGTAAGGGGGAGAGAGATGCACGAGAGCAGAATCATTGCGCTACATGAGACAAGGGAGAAGGCAAGCATTCCATTAAAGTTATGAACCTGAAAATCCACTCACAAAACTGAAAATTGCAGCCTTCTCTCTCTTTTGGGTTCCCCACAGCTGGAAATCAGCTTCTAGAGTGTGTGTTGACCAGTAGGTTGATCTCCTACTGACATGTGTCCACTATGCCCTTTATGGTTCAAGTTCCTAACTTATAAAGTTGTGAGTGACTTGCCAAGTGGCCCAAATTCTATTGAGGTGCACACATGCTTCCATAGTCATCAGAATTTAGTACTAACCGGCTTGACCAGTCAACAATTGACCGACCTAAACTCCCGATGTGAGAAACCTATTTGGATGGAGCAAAATCCTACCAAGAACTCGAAGAGAGACCCTTTTCTTGCCAATGAATCACTCAATGAACCAGTGCAGTAGGACGAGCCTCTCTCTACACTGTCAGTATGTTTAGACTCAGTCGAGGTGTGTATTGTCGAGGTGTGTATTGGAAGAAGGGGTCCCCGGGTGATTGGCTGGAGTCAAGAGATCCCGCCAAAACCACTCCCTCCGGTCCTACTGCACTCGCACCAACCAAAGGGCGGCTTTCCCAAGCTCAGAGACGCCAGATCTGACGGGTCGGGGTCTATGACACGAGCCCTTCCACTGATGCCCACAACTCTAATCCGCTGAAAGCAGCACCTTGGCCACCTTTGGTCCCTCGAGAGTGACTCTGTGGAGGGTGCCCCCCCTCTGAACCTCAAAGAACATGTAGGAACCTGTGTTTGAGCAAGCCCTAACTGAAATGAGGACCTCCAGTCGCATGAAAGACTCCATTTAACACACAGCTGCCAACTCCATAGGGGTGTGTGCCACACTGTAGAAATTGCTTCTACAATATCCTGACACATGCTCTGCACCCCTTCATGTCTCGCAGCTGAATGTCGTGAATCTCCTGAGAAAGTAGTGTTAACTGCAACAAGTCCTCAAAAGAGCGGGTTGGACCCTCTGTCATGGGACCCTAAGAGACATGAGGTCTACTACCCACCATGTGACGTTGTCGTGTGCTGACCATAGGGTTCCAAACTAGTGGCTGCCTCAAACGCTCGTCAATGCATGTGGGATGGTGTTGCTCAAGACCACCCCGCACGTTGCTCCGCTCCCAATACCGAAGCAGGCTTGCAACAAAGCGGTCCTCCCATCTCCTGCTCAGGCCTACTCTACGCATCTTTATCAAAATCCAACTGGTGGAAGGGCTCCATGGGCTGTCTGTCTGTGGGACCGAGGCCCGAATCCAGTGTAACAATAGCTCCTTTCAGGGCTCCTCCCTTGGAAGAAGTCCTCTGACCACAAGATTCCCAAGGAGGGCTCTACTCTGTCGCGCTGGGTCGACGACCCCCAGCCCTCCCTAAGAGCAAGGTAAAGTGATGACCTATGAGGAGACCGAGCCAACTGCGTCTCGCCCTGACCACAAGAAGTTCTTGATCAACCTCTCTAGCTGGTTGATGCAAGAACTCGAGAAAATCCAACAAGACATGACATACCACATAGTAGCTTATATCAGTTGGTTGGGCGCCACAACCGTGCCAGCAAGAGAAAGTCATGTTGAGCTTCACTGGAGTAGTTTCCTCCTCATGGAAAGGAGGAGAGGAGCAATCTGCTGCTTTGGTGACGGAGCCAAACCAACTCAACAGTCCAAGTAGTGTATTGGTGTCCTTAAAGGGATCCACCTAAAGCCCTCTCTAGGCGACCAATTAGGCATGCGAGCACTACCAATGTCTTGCCAGTTGATCAGTACTCCTGATGCACAATAGAACACCTCAAGAGACTGTTCACACCTATGCAAGTTGGCCTCCCGACCCTCCAAAACATGCCCGAGTCACCAACAAAATCAGTGTCCAAAAGCCTCTCCCCCTGAATAGGCGGCTGCAGTCCACGCAAACCAACCTCCTACGAGGTGAAAACCCTGCTCATCGCCTCAGCATAGAAGAGGAACAGGAAGGGGGCAAGAGGGCAGCGGTGTCAAACCGATCGTGTGAGCATGAAACGCTCCCCTCTTCCCCTTGCCAACAATACATGACTGTGCGCACACCTGTAGAGAGTTGACACTCCCCTAATCCATGCATCTGAACCCCATCCAATGCATAGCCCCCTCGAGGAAAGCCCCAATCAACTCTGTCATATGCCTTCTCAAAATTGAGGAGTACCACACGATCCTCTTCTCGGAGACGTGCAAGGGCAGTCGCCTCCCAAAAGGCGAAAACGTTGTCAAGGATGTTGCGCTCCTTGACAAAGCCCGTCTATGTCTCATGTATAATGCTCTCAAGTAGCGGTTGAATTCTCAAACTCAGAGCCTTTGACAAGGTTTTGTAGGCTAAGTTGAGAATGGTGATGCGTTGCCACTGCCGAATCTTGTCCAAGGAGCTTCTCCCTCCATTGGGAGAAGCTAAATCAATCCCTCACGCATGTTATTTGGCATCTCTCCATTGTGGACGATGTGTTGTTAAGCACTACAAATGTCACCAGGAGGTGTATTTTTCCTGTTGCCTTCCGTAAATAAGTACTAGATATTTTTATTTATTTTTATTTTTACTTGTTTTCCTCGGAACCCTTGAAAAGGTGCAAGTGGACATTGCATGGCCAGTGTGAAACGGCTGCGGCCGAATAGGTTTCTCACAGCGGGAGTCTGGGTCGGTCAGTCTGGGACTGGTCGGGCCAGTTAGCACTGAATTCTGATGAGTATGGAAGCCTGTGTGCGCCAAATGAAGTCTGGGCCACTAGGAAAGTCACTTATAACTTTATAAGTCAGTGGGAACTAGAAAATTAACTCAAAAGGGGCAAACTGGACACATGGCGGCTTCTGAGGAGTTTGCTACTTCCAGCTGAAGAGGGGGCGCCCAATTTGAGAGAGGAGGTTGATTTTTGATCATAAGTAAGCTACAGTGTGTGTGTGAGTAGTGGGTGCAGGTTTACAGCTTTAATGGAAAGCTTGCCTTCTCCTCTGTCTCATGTAGCGCGATGATTTTCTCTCGTGCATCTCTCTCTCCCCTTTGGCACATATGGTAATGCCCCACTAGATGGGCTACTCAGATGAACATGTACAGTTCTGGGGGTTTATGCACGTTTGCCAAGGCAAGAGCCTTCTGAACAGGAACCGGATTAGCTAATTGCTAATCCCCCACACGTACGCACAGTTCCATCGCGAAAGATTGCGAGTTCGGAGAGTTTTCTCGCGTGAAAACCCGTCCAATTCACAGGGGAACTGTCCCATTGCGTGCGGGAGCCCTTGGGACACGCGTAGGCGTGTTCGCTCCGCTAAAAACGATCCCAAACAGCGAATTACAGCCTGCTGTGTTTTTCTGCAGGTTTAGGGTTTCGCACCTAAAGTGCAAGGGAACCCCGGGGGAGATTCGTGAGAGCCTTGGGATGCGTGTACAGGCTTTTGGGCACCTGGTAGTGAAAAACAGGGAATTACAGCCTGCTGAATTTCTGTGGCAGCTCACTAGAAAGCTTCCAGATAGCGAGGGAATCCGTCCTAGACAGGTGCTTTTGACCTACAGGGGTTTTTGCGCCGTTATACTGCCAAAATCAGGTCGAAAACCTGCGTTTTCAGCCCTCCCCACGTTTGGACAGCTTTGTGAAAGCTTGTGCAAAGTGGTCAGATCGTCTTCCTTAATTTGAATAAAGAAATACCGAAAGGGGCACCAGTCTTTGGGGCCTACAGGGTGTCGGTCTCGTGTGCGCAGTGACATTCTAATCGCTGGACGCAACTGTGTTCTCTTCCCTTCTCAGTGCTCTGTGTAAAGTTAACAGGTAATTGAAATAGTACCGCCCTTTACGTTGTATAGGCCGGTTATATGGTTCCATCGACGGGATAGTCACTTTTTCTTCAAAAAGTGCAGCGTGGATTGTTGTGGGTGAAAGCAACACAGAGCTTGTCGTTATGGCAGAGAAGAGAGACCAAGTACCTGAAGAGGGATCTTCCTCACATGGCACGGAGAAAGTTCCTTCAACTCTTCAAGAAGAGGACAGGTTGTTTAGAACTCAACTGCGTTGCTGCATGGACATGTTTCAGCAGTTGGCTAACAACCCAAGGATGCAGGAGTTCTTGCAGGCTCCGACACAAGGTTTTCAGCCTCCTACACAGGGCACGACTGAGCCGTTGCAGGAAAAGGAGATTTCCAAAGCGCAGAGGACTCATGATGCTCGAGGGAAAGACCATGTGGTTGAGCAACTAGCGGTGTCCAATGATCCAAAGCAACTTGCTTTAGCTGGACAAGAACCGTTTGTGAATGGTCAAGGGAGTAATGAACACGCTATGCGTCAGACCCTTCCATTACCTAATACTTATCCTGGTTATTTTGGAGGTGGATCAGTGTTTCAAGCTATGGCTGGACCTTCCACAGGCTATATTCCAGGGAATGTGTTCGGGACAATGCAAACAGGCATGGGTAACCCTATGTATGTGAACATGGGTGTCCAACCAGGTTTTCAGGGTGCCCATGGCCAGTTTCGAGTGCCTGGAACACAATTTGGTATGGCTGGTTTTTCGCAGCCATAGGTACAAAATGCAGACATGACAGGGAAAACAGTTGATGCGAGTGCTGGAATGAACACTCATGGAGCACCATTGTTACAGGCACCTGTTTATGATAATGTGGCTCCTTTGAGTCAGCTTAAGGATTACAAGGAAGGTGGGCAGGGAGTGAAGTTTGAAACTTTCAGAGAAACTGAGGATCAATTGAAGGCTTTGACCTTCATACAGCAGTTCGATGCTGCCACTTTCTTGAAAGGGAATGCGCTTCAATGGTGGACTGCATTGTTGAACCAGGGTCAAGCCCCAACAACGTGGGTCCAATTCAAACAACTTTTTCCGCCTACATGGTTGACAAACACTTTTGAAGTGGATGTGATGACAGAATGGCACGAGTTGAATGCTAAACAGTGTGCGAATCTGGAAGAGTACAATAAACAGTTTCGGGCCGCACTGTTGCCAGTCACCTCTTACAGGTTTGTGCCATTGTCAGAACAAATTGAGAAGTACTGTTGCGGATTGCCCAAGAAAATCAGGGACTACTACATGAAGACTATTGTCATGAATATGTTTCAGTTGATAGAGAATGCAAGAGTGGCCAGCAATCTGTGGAAGGGAGATTCCGATGGATTTAATAGCCACAAGAAAGGGTCCCAGGGCAAACAGTTTTCAGCCAAGGACAATGTTGCAGCAAAGCCTTCTGAGCCTTCCACAAAGAATCCCTCCACTGAAGAAGGTGATACGTCCAAGAAGCAATCTAAGTCTTCTTCGGACGAGGACAAGGACAAAAAAGGCATTTTTCAGGCAAAACTTTTGAAGAAAGGAAAGCTCTTAGGGAGGCCAAGAAATGCTACATTTGTGAACAGGAAGGACATTTTGCAAAAGAATGCCCACAAAAGAAGTCACAGGATAAGGATGACAAGTCAGACCATAAAGGGAAGAAGCCAAAGCCAAGTGCAGGACTTGTTCCAGATTTGGTTGGAGACCAGCCAAACACAGATACCACAGAGCTGTGCAGAGCTTGGGGCAAAGTTAGAGACCAGACAGTGCTGGTTTTCTTTGATCCAGGAGCCCGTGCAAATTTCATATCACCAGAATTGGCATCAAAGTTGGGCATTCGTGCAGAGGAGATGGGTATGACAGGGGAAGCAGGTTTGGCATGCCCAGGTCATTCAGAGCCCGTTACTCCCATTTTGGGGAAGCTTCGTCTGCACATTCAGAGTTGTGGATGCGGAAGAGTTTCATATTATGCCACTTGAGGACTGTGATGTGTTACTAGGTATCCCATGGTGTTACAGGTTGCATGCTATGGTGGATACTTACAACAAAAAGATTACGCTTGTACATGAGAGGAAAGACTCATGTCCTTGATGTAAAGCTTAAAGGCGAGTCTGTTCCAGTTGTTTCTGCTTCTGCTATTTCATCTGTAATAAAGAATCATCTTTCTGCGTACTTGATCTTTGCAAAAGAAGTACCTCAAGTTGTATCTAATTTGTCTACCTTAGATAAAGACAGGTCAACTTTTTTGAGTGGTTTCAGTGATTGTTTTTCGGACTCTTTGCAGACCTGAGGATCATACTATAGATCTTGTGCCAGGTTCTAGTCCACCGAATAGACCACCATACAGGGTTAGTGCAGCCCAGCAGAAAGAGATTATGAGTCAGGTCAACGAGCTTTTAGAGAAGGGGCTGATTCAGCCCTGTTCATCCCCTTTTTGTTCGCGTGTACTCTTAGTGCAGAAGAAGGATGGTTCATGGCGCATGTGCATTGACTATCGCACCTTGTATAAGAATACCATCAAGAACAGATTCCCCATACCGAGGATAGATGACATCCTTGATCGGCTTGAGGGAGCGTCATTGTTTACAAGAATAGACCTAAAGAGTGGCTATCATCAGATACGCATTAGGCAAGAAGATGTCCATAAAACTGCGTTCAGGACAACATTTGGTCTCTATGAGTTTCTTGTTATGCCATTTGGTCTCACAAATGCTCCTGCCACGTTTAATAGAATGATGGACATAATTTTTAGACCACATATAAACTTCGTGGGTACCTTCTTTGATGATATGATTGTCTATTCGAAGTCTGAAGAGGAGCATAGGGATCAGTTGACTGCAGTTTTCAATGAGTTACGTAAGAACAGGCTACTCATTAATGCGAAGAAGAGTGAATTCTTTTTGCAAGAAATTCACTTCCTTGGGCACATTGTTTCAAAGGATGGGGTACGCATGGATCTTGCTAAAGTGGAAGCAATTAGGTCATGGCGAGACTTGAAGTCCGTACATAACATCCGAAGCTTTCTAGGCTTATGTTCCTACTACAGGAGGTTCATCCGAAATTTTGCTGAGATTGCTTCTCCACTCCATGCACTACAAGGAAAAGGAGTTACTTTCAAGTGGACAGCCAAGGAAATTTTAGCGTTCAAACACTTGAAAGAGAAGCTAACTTCAGATCCGGTAATCATTTTGCCAGATCTTTCAAAACCTTTTGTGGTTCAGTGTGATGCGTGTGCCCATAGTCTTGGTGCAGTTCTAATGCAGAATGGCCGAGTAGTCGCATATGAGAGCAAAATTCTTTTGAAGACTGAAAGAAACTTGCAAGTCTATGAGAAAGAATTGCTGGCAGTAACTCATGCTCTCACTAGGTGGAAACACTATCTGCTAGGGGCTGATTTTGTTGTCCAAACGGATCATCAAACCTTGCGATATTTTCTCACACAGACGAAGTTGTCTGAGAAGCACATGTGATGGGCAAACATCTTGTCAATGTTCCATTTTCAGATTGTGCATGTGCAAGGGAAAAAAAACGTGGTGGCTGATGTGTTGTCACGAAAGCCCCAAATTTCAGCAGTGTCAATTCCCTACCATTGTGAACTAGACGAAATGAAGACACAATATGCTGAAGATTCAGATTTTGCAAGGATCTATGACCAGCTTGTTGATGGGCAACATCATGAGCACTATATGCTTAAGAATGACTTTCTCATGATGCATGGAAAGTTATGCGTTACCAAACAGCTACGGCCAAATATTTTGATGGAAAGTCATGCTCCACCTTATGCTGGGCATCGTGGAAGGGGTTGAGGCATTCTTCTATTGGCCAGCTTTGCGTCAAGATGTGGACACATTTGTAAGATCATGCTTAGTATGCCAAAAAGTCAAATTTGACAGACAAAAGCAACCGGGATTGTTGCAGCCATTGCCGATCCCAGATAGGCCATTGGAAAGCATAGCAATGGACTTTATCTTTGATCTTCCAAGGACGCAAACAGGCAATGATGGGATGTGGACTATCATTTGTAGGTTCAGTAAGCAAGCTTCCTGTGAGGAAGAAGATAAAGCCAAAACACATGGTCAAGATATTCATGAGCAATATCTTTAAATATCACGGGATGCCTCAGTCAATTGTCAGTGACAGGGATCCACGTATGACGAGTCTTTTCTGGAAGGCATTGTTTGAGAACATGGGCACTACGCTAAAGTTCTCTTCTTCGTTTCATCCGCAAACTGATGGACATTCAGAAGAAGCAAATTCTACTGTTCTGGACCTGCTCAAATGTTATGTGTCAGAGCACAAGGCAACTTGGGAACACCATCTTCCATTGGTTGAATATGCTTACAATAACACTATGCATACGTCAATAGGTAAGGCACCATTTGAGATAGTGGAAGGAGGGACGAAAGTCCCGCCCATTTTGCAGACTAAGGACAAGATTTTTGAGGCAGACAAGTATGTGCAAGATATGGATGAAACATACAGGAAGATAAAGATTGCTCTTGAGAAGACTCGGGCTAAGCAAAAGAAAGCTGCTGATCATCACCGTCGTGAACTTGTATTTTCACTTGGTGATTGGGTGCTTTTGCGCTTTGAAAAGGCTAGGTTAAGGAAAAGGAAAGGCAAGGAACGCTTGTTTCCTAAGCTCAGTATGCGATATTATGGTCCTTTTCAGATTTCAGAAAAGATCAGCGATGTAGCTTACAGGTTAAAGCTACCAGAAGGCTGGAAAATACATAATGCTTTTCATGTCAACCTTCTAAGACCCTTTGTTGGTAATGTGCTAGAGAATATACTTGATGAGGAACAACCCGAAGTGGAAGAATTGGATGAAATCCTTGTTCGTGAACAAATATTGGCACATAAATAAAGAAAGGTTAGAGGAAAGGTTGCAAGACGCTATTTGGTGAAGTTCAAGAACTATCCATCGTTGGATGCCAAATGGATGGAAGAGTCTGAATTGCTTGATTCACCTCAGCTATTGCAATTGTATCTTGAAGCCTTTCAGATGGAACCCACAGTGACTTGATGTAGCCTTTCTGGAGCAAGGCAAGAGCATGGTTCATGATGCTCAAGAGAGCAGTTAAGCAATTGTATCTACTCTTTCCATACAGAATTTAGCTAGAGAAGTTTGTGCTTGAGAGTACACTAGAAGACTTCTATGCTTGATATATGTGTCGTAGCCAGGTTGGTGGGATTGTTTAATCGTCCAACGCTACATTTCCGGAAGCATGTATATCTTGGATTCCCATCATAGAATATGTGTGATATCAACAGATACCGCATATATTATTGGCATGCAAGCGAGGTCGCTTGCAGTATTTCAAGGGTGGGGTGTGTCACCAGGAGGTGTATTTTTCCTGTTGCCTTCCGTAAATAAGTACTAGATATTTTTATTTATTTTTATTTTTACTTGTTTTCCCCGGAACCCTTGAAAAGGTGCAAGTGGACATTGCATGGCCAGTGTGAAACGGCTGCGGCCGAATAGGTTTCTCACAGCGGGAGTCTGGGTCGGTCAGTCTGGGACTGGTCGGGCCAGTTAGCACTGAATTCTGATGAGTATGGAAGCGTGTGTGCGCCAAATGAAGTCTGGGCCACTCGGAAAGTCACTTATGACTTTATAAGTCAGTGGGAACTAGAAAATTAACTCAAAAGGGGCAAACTGGACACATGGCGGCTTCTGAGGAGTTTGCTACTTCTAGCTGAAGAGGGGGCGCCCAATTTGAGAGAGGAGGTTGATTTTTGATCATAAGTAAGCTACAGTGTGTGTGTGAGTAGTGGGTGCAGGTTTACAGCTTTAATGGAAAGCTTGCCTTCTCCTCTGTCTCATGTAGCGCGATGATTTTCTCTCGTGCATCTCTCTCTCCCCTTTGGCACATATGGTAATGCCCCACTAGATGGACTACTCAAATGAACATGTACAGTCCTGGGGGTTTATCCGCGTTTGCCAAGGCAAGAGCCTTTTGAACAGGAACCGGATTAGCTAATCGCTAATCCCCCACAGGTACGCACAGTTCCATCGCGAAAGATTGCGAGTTCGGAGGGTTTTCTCGCGTGAAAACTCGTCCAATTCACAGGGGAACTGTCCCATTGCGTGCGGGAGCCCTTGGGACACGCGTAGGCGTGTTCGCTCCGCTAAAAACAATCCGAAACAGCGAATTACAGCCTGCTGTGTTTTTCTGCAGGTTTAGGGTTTCACACCTAAACTGCAAGGGAACCCCGGGGGAGCCTCGTGAGAGCCTTGGGATGCGTGTACAGACTTTTGGGCACCCGGCAGTGAAAAACAGGGAATCACAGCCCGCTGAATTTCTGTGACAGCTCACCAGAAAGCTTTCAGATAGCGAGGGAATCCGTCCTAGACAGGTGCTTTTGACCTGCAGGGGTTTTTGCGTCGTTATGTTGCCAAAATCAGGTCGAAAACCTGCGTTTTCAGCCCTCGCCAGGTTTGGACAGCTCTGTGAAAGCTTGTGCTAAGTGGTCGGATCGTCTGCCTTAATTTGAATAAAGAATACCGAAAGGGGCGCCAGTCTTTGGGGCCTACAGGGTGTCGGTCTCGTGTGCGCAATGACATTCTAGTCGCTGGACTACAGGGTGTCGGTCTCGTGTGCGCAATGACATTCTAGTCGCTGGACGCAACTGTGTTCTCTTCCCTTCTCGGTGCTCTGTGTAAAGTTAACAGGTAATTGAAATAGTACCGCCCTCTTACGTTGTACAAGCCGGTTATAACAAAGGTCTCGACCAAGCACCTCCCAATACTCCAAGAAGAAGCTGGGAGTCAAACCATCGTCTCTTGGGAAGTGCCTTGAGGGCCTCCTATAGCTCCTCTAGCTCTAGAGGGCTCTCAAGCCTCTGGCGCATCTTCTAAGTGACTAAACAAGGCATTTGTGCCCACACTTGCTCTCTACATGCATCTCGACGCGACTGTGGCTCGTTGGCTAAAAGCAACTCGGTAAAAGTCAGTAGTGATTGCGCACATATCCTCAGGCTCTATAGCAATAGACCCATCGGGCCTCTTCAGTTGGCCAACACTGGTGTGCGCATGGCGAGGACCCACAATCTCAAAGAACTTACCAATAACTCTGTGGCCCGCCTGAGTCCACTGAGATGCCTGACGATGCAAGGCAAACTCTTGGCGCCGCTCCTTGATGGTGATCAGTTCCTACCGAGCCTTCTACATCTGCTCCTCTCTCCAAGGTTTACCTGCAGAACTCAGTCAAGTTACTCCAAGACCGGAAGGTCACACTGATGTTCCTAGCGCCATGTAGATGACTTCAAATGCAAATACCACATAGAGAGAATTGATCATGGCACAAGGGATTGTGGCTTTGATGAAGAGATTGGCATGGACCACCTTTCTAGGGAAGTGAATCTATGATGGGCAAATTGAACGCATTGATTCGATGCGTCTATGACCTCGACGCAGAAACTCTAAACCTAAAACCCGTCATGTATCACTATCGATTGCAAGATACAAGAAAATGTCCACACTTCCAATATTCATGCAACTTAAAATTTCACAATTGATCATTGAGTCATGCATTCTTTTGCAATGATGGTTGTGTACATAAAAGAGAAGCTAGCTGCAAACACCTTGGGTGCGTCTGAAAATTTGTCTTATGGCCAGTATCTTAGCCAATGCCTATAAAAGGTCATTGGATCTTACTTGGATGTCGATCACACACCCAAGATCATAATCTTAATCATAATCATAACCATTATTCATCATACACTCATACAAATTTCAAATTCATAATCATAATCATTATTCATCATAAATTCATATAAATTTCAAAATTCATGGTTCTTCTCTTCAATTTTCTATTTCTAGCTTGCCGTCGCTCCTTGATTAGCTAGAATATTGACGTCCAACAATAACTCCTTGTTCTTGTACTTCAGTTGGACCGTTCGTTCTCTTGTGTCAAACCGGGCATGATACACATCACATCCTCCCAAATCCGTTGTAGAAGTCAACTCAGCTGGATGTGCAAATGTCTAAACTTGAAGTCAAAGTGATCCGATCAATGGTGTCGATGATGTGTAAGTCCCATCCATTTGCGCTTCAATCTGCGTCCCCTTGGTATATTCATCAATGCCTAATCTTGCATCTAACTGTGGGGAGATAAAATTTTGCGTGGAACCGAATCAAAGAGGATAAGGGCATCTTGATCTTTAACTTTTTCCATAGCTTTGCATGGTTCATTGGATGTGTCAACGGTGGGAACACCTAGCAAGTCAAAAATCAATCCAACTGAGGATCGGGGTTTTTTATTTTTTACATTTTCATATGGAAGTGATCTGTTGTCATTCGGATTTGTCGGTCAGTCCCAGGAAATAGAAGGGGTGCTAGGGTTTTGGGGCCATTGCATTTGAAAGTGGAACTCCGCCACTCCGAGTCTACTATGTGGAATCTTTCTCTACATTCAAGTTGTGTTAAAAGTTTGTTCTAGTTTGGTTCTTTCAATTGGTACATGATGCCCTCTACGGTTACAGTTGTATCAAAGCGTCCAATCGTTTGTTGATCTGACAAACAAATTGGTCCTACATCAACCTAGAATTGAAAGCTATGGAGTTGGAAAAAGAAAAACGAAAACAAAAAGAGGAGACAAAGAAACAAGAGTTAGTTTTTACCATAAAATGCTCTAAGAACATGATTCCCTCTACGGTTACAGTTGTATCAGAGCGTCGAGTCGTTTGTTGATCTGACAAACAAACTAGTCCTACATCAACCTAGAATTGAAAGCTATGGAGTTCAAAAAATAAGAAACGACAACGAGTAGAGGAGACAAAGAAACAATAGTTCCTTTTTACCATAAAATGCTCTAAAAACATGCTTCTTGACGCGTTTCCGTGTTTTAGAGATCTTTGAAAATCTTTTCAACGACTTAAATTTGGATATGCAGCAAAAGTCAAAGTTGATCCTCTAATTTTGTTCTTTCAATTGGAGTTCAAAAAATAAGAAACGACAACAAGTAGAGGAGACGAAGAAACAATAGTTTCTTTTTACCATAAAATGCTCTAAAAACATGCTTCTTGACGCGTTTCCGTGTTTTAGAGATCTTTGAAAATCTTTTCAACGACTTAAATTTGGATGTGCAGCAAAAGTCAAAGTTGATCCTCTAATTTTGTTCTTTCAATTGGAACGTGGTGCCCTCTACGGTTACAACTCTCAAGTCTCTACGCCGTAGTTGCAAAAGATCTCACCTGCTACTATATCCAACACATTGCAACCTCCATATAGACACACCAGCCACAAACCACAACATGATACGACAGCATGACTACATAGGACTTGAGAGGGAGACAGGGGGAAGAAGGGAAGGGGGGGGGGGGGGGTTGGTTTGAGGGAGGATTGCATGATCATAGATGGTTGATATCTTATTCAGGATGCATTACCTTATACATGGAGTGCAAGACGAATCAGGACTGCTAAGTGTGAGTTGCAGTTCTTACATAAGGCTTGTGCACGTGTGTGTGTGTGTGTGTGTGTGTGTGTGTGTGTGTGTGTGTGTGTGCACGTGCGCGCACATGCTGGTTACCCTACATTGCTTTATATTTCAAGCAAGATTTTTGTTATTTTGTTGTGTGAAAGGATTTTTTTATAGCAAATGCATCATGATCTCTTTTTGCAGTAGCAGAGATCTGTGTGTGTGTGTGCAGACGCACGCACATGCTGGTTACCCTACATCGCTTTATATTTCAAGCAAGATTTTTGTTATTTTGTTGTGTGTAAGGATTTTTTTATAGCAAATGCATCATGATGTCTTTTTGCAGTAGTAGAGGTCTCCGCAGACTCATCAATAGCAGAAACTGTAGAGTTACTTGCAAGGCTCAACATTTTTTCAGCACCAGTAAAGAATGCAAATGTGAAGGATGATGCAATCTGGTCAGAGAAGTACATGGGTATAGTGGATTATGGTGCTATAATACTATGGGTCTTGGAGCAGGCAGACCTGTCTGCAGTTGCATTAGCTGTCGGCTCAGCAACAGCAGCTGGAGTAGGCACTGGTGCAGTAGGAGCTTTGGGGGCCCTTGCACTTGGTGCAACTGGCCCTGCTGCCATTGCTGGCCTCACCCTTGCAGGAGTAGGTGCTGCTATTGCAGGCGGACTTGCTGTTGAAAAAGGAGTTAGCAAAGATGCCCCAACAGCTGTTGACGCTCTTGGAGAAGATTTCTACAAAATCATCCTACGTGAGGAGCCTTTCAAATCAATCAAGGTATGCTGAACCTCATATGTTTTAATTAGCACAAATTTGACATTCTACCTCCGCCCTTATATATGTGGCACTGCCAAGCAAACTTTTGTATTAAGCAGCATGGAGAAGCTAAGACTATAGAGTGTATTTACAACATTTGAGAAGACTTAAAAGGAGATGGTAGGTTGTGCATAGTCAGATATTACCCTTCCATGCCTTAGCAAGGTTAGCAACATTGGAGATTATATTCTGATGGCCTCCCTGCTATTGCTTCATGAAGTCCCTGTCAACAGCATAGGCCTGTTGAGTTTGCTAAGATTAATCAGATCTTCACCCCTTAAGGAGATTGTTTGATATCTACTCTGATATACACCCTCAAATGCTATGCAGGTTTCAGATATAACGAAGGCATATAGGTGGACTCCCTTTCTTCCAATAAGGCCTGATGACTCCATGTTAACATTACTACTGCTTTTATCCATGTATCGTTTACGCAGTGTGCCTGTTGTAGAGATGGACAAACCAGACATCAAAAGTTTTATTACACAAGCAGCAGTTGTTAAGGGCCTATCTCATTGCAAAGGACGAGACTGGTTTGATGAGGTGGCAGGAAAGACACTACATGAAGTTGCACTGCCGGTCATGGGCCCTGAAGAGGTATCGCTCTGCTTTTGGTTTTCAGTATTAGGAATATCTAAGCAAGTTGCACATGCGTGAACACACACACACACACACACACACACACACACACACACACACACACACACACACACACACACACACACACACACACACACACACACACACACACACACACACATATATATACATACATGTATGTGTATGCATGTACATGTGTGTGTGTGTGGGGGGGGGGGGGGGTGGTGTACACGAGAGAGAGAGAGAGAGAGAGAGAGAGAGAGAGAGAGAGAGAGAGAGAGAGAGAGAGAGAGAGAGAGAATGAAATGAAATGTTATATTAACGTCTTCAAAAAGGCCAGAGTGACCTATGAGACCAAACTGATACAAAAGTGGTGAATCTGTTACAATGTCTGAAAAGTGTGAGTGTGAAAATAAATGCGAAAAACTAAATACAAAGTATTAGATAGACTTCTTAGGAGCATTCTGGGTGTCTGGCTAGAATGCTTCTAATCCTTTGTTGTAGTCTCCTCCGGTGAAGTGTGCTTCTGCATCTCGGTCGTGGTCATCTCGATTTCCTAAGCTCAATCGCCCTGTCAATGAGGGTGCCTTTGGTATGAATGTGGGTACTCCTTTGTGCTCGCTGCTGGCCTCTTGCTTCTCCTTCCATTCCTGCTTCTCTCGATCCGAAGAAATCTGTGATCTGCCTCTGAGGCTGTAGTGCTCTTTGTCTTCTCATGAGATTATCCCTGTGCCGATGTAGTTCCAGTAGGTACAGGCCTAAGCACCTTTGATCTTGGTATTGCATGACTCTATCTAGAGGTCCAAAGCCTTCTTTGAATAGGCAATGGAAACGCCCACGTATCTCATAGTATACGGTGCAATGGCATATGTAGTGTAATTCTGTCTCCGGCTCCATTCCGCATAACTTGCAAATTCTGCTCTCAGGTGGGATTCCCCTAAATCTGCCAAATTCAATTTCCAGCTGGTGTGAGGATGTACGAATCTGACCAATAGCACTTCTCAAACCATGAGACAGGTGGGTATCCATGTAGCTCGGGCCAATCACAAAACCATCTTCAGATAGCTGTAGGAAGTTTTCTTTGTAGTCGGCCATCTTCGTGCCCAATTCTTGTGTATGTTCTCTTAGTTTCTAACTGTATAAGATCCTAGCAGATGATTTTATTAATCTCCGTTTGTGTGATTGCCAGTGATGGAGCCTCAAGAGAGTATTGGAAGGGGGGTAAGCTTTCCATACTGAACCCGTGTCTCTGAAACCACGAGGACAGTTGCGCATACCAGCATGATGTATCTCCTTTCATTGCTAATTGTCGAGAGGATTCGAGGGCCAATCTAGTATATCGGCAATTATTTGTATCCCATAAACCATGTATAAAGGACACTGACCTGGTAAGAGCTTCAATTTCTATCGGAGGGGCAGCTAGTTTCGCTCGGGTAATCGCGTGTGGTATGGAGGCCTTGGCTCTAATCATTCGGGAAATCATAGATACCAAAGGTCTCTCCATTGACTTCCAATTATCCCGATCCACAGATGGTCCCCAAATCTGGACCCCATAAAGCATAGCCGAAGCCACCACAGTATCAAAGAGCCAGAGTTTTGTTCGTGGTTCCTGAAACTGCACTTGTGAACACATCCTCTCCAACCCTCCCAAGGCCGCAGAGGCTCTGGACAATCTAGCATCCGCTGCTTTCTTAAGAGTAAACTTCGGTCCTGTAAATACCACACCAAGGTATGTGTATGCATCTGTGTACTCTACTGTATCCTGGCCATATGCAAATGTAGGTGCCGATCTCCTAACCCACTGCGGTGTTGTGTTAAACACCATAACTTTGGTTTTACCCAAATTTACCGACAGTCCGCTGTCCTCCGCGAATTTATGTAATGCATCTAACTGCCTCTGCATTCCATCTGGTGATTCTGCTATCAATACAATATCATCTGCATATAACAACAAAGGGATCCATGACCCTGCAAGTTGAGCACCTCTGTCACCCTCTCTATCAATGTAATCTGATACCTCATCTATATACATACCAAATAAAGTAGGGGACAATGGGCATCCCTGCTTTACTCCAACGGTGGAATGAACAATGTCGGAATCCCCTTCTGGAGTATGTACATAACCAGTTACTGACCCGTATAAGGCCATGATCCCCTAGATAATCTCTTTGGGGACCCCTAACTCTTGCATTCTGCGCATCAATCTGGCCCTTGGTACTATATCAAAAGCTTTCCGAAAATCCACAAAGCAACAATACATCCTTCTCCCGCTTGCTCTTCCTTCCTCAATAATGGCTCTGAGCATAAGAATATGATCTAAGTGTGGAATAACCCCTCCTGAATCCAGCTTGTCCTGTTGCCCTTATGCCCTCATTCTCTGCCTATCTACTCAATTTTTGTTCCAGAATGGATGCGTACAGTCGAGTCAATGTGTGACCCACCATAATGGTACGGTAGTTCCCGGGTATCATAGGATCCCCTGACTTGAAAATAGGTACGATAGTAGATAATTTCCAAGATTCAGGTAATCCTTCACACATGACCCGAATAAACAGACGAGCAAGGACTTCTGAAAGTAGATCCCTTGCATGGATCAGATGTTCTGCTACTAAACCCTCATGATCATATGCTCTTCTTGTCTTCATCTTATCAATGGCTTTTTCCACGATTTCCGTAGTAAAGAAAGTACTAGTAGTAGGGCATGGCTCTAGCGGATCTGGTAATGGAGGCTGTCCAGATACCGTATATAATGATGTTACATATTGACCCCAAATCTCAGGAGAGGTAATTGTCGGAGGCGATGAGTGCTCGTGAAATAAACGCCAGGCCTCATGTGAGTCCTGACTCAAGAAGAGCTGATATAAATCCTTCTCCAGTTTGGCTAAAAATGCCCTTTTCTTGCGACGTACTATACGCCGAAGAGCAATCTGAGACTGCTTATATGTGATGATCCCAAGTGTAAGCTCTTTCTGGACCTGGGTTCTCGTCTCTCTGCATTCCTCGTCGTACCAACTGTTTTGAGGCATGTTCCCAGATCCTCTCTTCTGATCAGGCTGAGTATGTGGGTATGCCTCTTGTGCTGCTCCATGTAGTATCTTTGTTAGCTGAGAAGTAATCTCCTCTATAGTATATACTGGCTCGGCTGCCCACATCCTATTATAGATCTTTTCCACATAGACTGAATCAGTCTCTGGCATGAAAGTATATCTTGTGTGTGTCTTCTTCCTTTGTACTTGAGAGGCATTGTATTGGAAGGAGATTGATAAGGTCAAGAGAGCATGATCCACTGCAATCCCAACCGGTTTGGGTCCCACCTTAAAGTCCTCGATACTAGAAATAAAGCTTGGTGAAGTCATGACATAATCCACTGTAGTGGCCCCATGCCTGTGCGGGAAGCATGTGAATCCCCCAGATAAAAGGAAATTCTCTAGACCATTAAGTATGGCCAAACCATGTGTAGTTGCCATTTCCATGAGATGTCTCCCATATTCAGTGTGTTCTTTATCCTGCGAGTTTCTAGTAAGCCCCTCCTGTGATAAATCCACTTCTCTGAGCATTTCCTCAGAAGTATCATAGAATACTGCTTGAGAGTTGGCCGTTCTGGCATTAAAGTCTCCTAAGAGAACGATGTCTCCATCTCTAGAGAACTCCCATATGTCATTATTCAATATGGAGAAAGGGGACTGTCCTTTAGGTGAGGAGTAGACTGATGTACATGGAGGGAAGTAGCATATAGCGATATATAGAAATCTACGTGTCTCGGATCTCATTCTCACCCACATATACCTTGCTTGTTCATCTTTCCTGATAATCTGTAATAGTGGTTTCAGCTCCTCTTTAAATAAGACTGCTACTCCTCCTGAACCCTTGCTACCTCGCAAAGATCTTGTCTGGTCGACCAGCTGTTTCCCATAAATACCCCTTCACATGTGGCATAAGCTGTCGCGGTATCTGGTGTGTCTCTAAGTAGAAAACTATGTCTCTGTCCCTAAAACTGTCTTCAAAGGCACCTACATCTAGCCTATATGATCCATTACAATTCCACGCCGCTATCCGGAGGGTCGCCCCATAGGTCTCGTACCGTCATGATGAGCGCTTTTCCAGAACCACTACTTTCCCTCCTCTATAAAAGGCGATTTTTCCCTTTTCTCTTGCTGCCCTGATCTCTGGCATCAACTCTTGCATGTGTGCCACTTGTGCCAATGTAAGGTCATCTCCCAGGAAAATACCGGTTTTCTTAAGAGTTGGCCTCTTCTTTAGAAATTCTTTCCTTATTTCTATATTCGTGAAGCGGAGAATAAGTGCCCTATCCTTTACGTTTCCCTTCTCTTCGATTCCTTTCTTGCCTACTCTCCATGCACTTGTGTGAGTAGGCTCTGTGATGCCCATGCGTTGTAGCAGTTCCCTCACTTCTTCATCTACATTCTCTTTGTCTTTGACTCCTGTGACCCCCACATGCAGAGCCCGATTCTTCCTTTTCTGCTCTTCCTCAATGGTCATATTAATAATGGTGGAGGTAGGTGTGGTCTCAGGCATCTGGGCCTTTCCTTTCTTCGCATCCTCAATCCATTTCTCTGCTTCATCAACCTTTTCTTGTGTCTTAACAAGACGTTCTGCCCATGAAGATGTTGTTTTCGATTTCTGTTCATCTCCTTCCCGTAGAGCTTTCATCTGATCCTTCATGTCCTTGAGCTCCTTCAGCACCGAAGGTTGATTGTCTCCCTTCTCCTTAGTTGCAGATTTGCAAGCCGCAAGTTCTCCTTTTAGCTCCTCGATTATTGCATCTTTTTCCTCCATGTGCTTTTCCATATTTGTTCTCCATGCTTCAAAACTTGCTACTGCCTCATCGAGTTTCTTTTGCATAACGCATTCGGTTACATTTACTTCGGCCTTGATTAAGTTTCGTAATTCCGTTTTCACGATCTGAATTTCCTCATTCTGTATCCCCCGGATCTCTCTCCTTAGTTCTCTCATCATGTCTCCATACATGGAGTTCCTGTAGCTCTCACCGTTCGCGTGCATTTCCTTCCTGATGTCATCCCTCATATAGTTTAGCTCTGATTTGAGCATCACCTGGACCTTCTCCATCAGTAGCTCATCATGTATCCTGGAGGTTTTCCCAACTCGTAAGGATCCTGGCGATAGTACAGTATCTCTGTTTCTCCGTTTGAAAGTAGCCGTCGTTTCTTTTGGGATGGTGTAGCTATCTACACCCGGCCCTTCCCCTTCGGTAGGCGGATCCATCGGACCCGAGCCACAAACGTGGGGTAGGGTGCTAGGGTGAAAGTAAGGCAAACTTAAAGCTTTATTTTAAAGATTAAAAACCTTTAAACTTTAAAAGTTTATTTCAAAGCTTAAAAACCTTTAAACATTAACGTAGGAGATCTTTGTCTTTCAGCGTAGATGAAGGAAGGGTGCCGGGGACGTGCTACGCGTAGAAAGTCCTTCTACGTGTAGAGGGAGAGGGCTTGTGTGCGAAGTGGGTTGCAATCGAGGTTCTCTCTCTCTCTGGTTGTGGACGACGCGCAGGGCAACAAGTAGCTCCTCTAACTGTGGACGACGCGCAGGGCAGCAGTCCTCTCTCTCTCTCTCTCTCTCTCTCTCTCTCTCTCTCTCTCTCTCTCTCTCTACTGTGAGCAGGTCCCTGCTGCACAGCGCTAGGCATTGCCCTAACTACCCGCAGGCGGAAGGAGCCCTGCTCTGCTGTGTATGGCCACGCACTGCTGTGGACATTGCTTCTGGATACATGCGCGCTGCTGTGAGAGAGAGAGAGAGAGAGAGAGAGTGTTTACACTATCACAGGAACATGAGTGAAGTTGAAGACAAGGAGAAGCCAGTGGCCTTAATGAGGCTTGCCCTTGAGCAGGTACCCTCTTGCTCCCCGCCAATGTATGTATGTGATCGCCTTTGTGCGGATGTTGAATATCTCTTTCAAAGAGAGAGAGAGAGAGAGAGAGAGAGAGAGAGAGAGAGAGAGAGAGAGAGAGAGAGAGAGAGAGAGAGAGAGAGAGAGAGAGAGAGAGAGAGAGAGAGTGTAAATGAAATGAAATTTTATATTAACGTCTTATGAAGACCATATTGACCTATAAGACCAAAGAGTTACATCATGGTGAATCTCATACAAGGTCTGGTTAAAAAGAAAGAAAGAAGCTAACTAAATAGAAAGACTAGTAGAGCTGGTGGGTATCAAGAGCGTGAGAGTTACATATACAAAAAGTGGGAGTGTATCTCAAAGAACAGATACAGCATGGTGGATATGTGTATCAGAGTTCAGAGATGGCTCACATCAGTCGTTGCATTATCATGTCGATGTCCTCCATGGTGAGAGTGTACATAGGGCGTCTCCCATGTCTCGCCAATATAGATCCGATCCTCTATTACAACCTTCTCCGTCGATGGGAGCATCCCCTCATCCTGGGCCTTGCACAAGCACTCAGATACCTCTACTAGTGATGTGCCCCGTATCCCTTCTCTCTGGCTGGTCTCATCTCTGCTCAATCTGTGAATGGAAGAACATTGTGATCTTTCTCTGGGTGTGTCTCTCGATGTGTGAGCCTCTCTTTCTCAGTAACCCTACTCGATATCGTTGTATCTCCAATAGATAGAGTCCAAGACATCTCTGATCCTAGTATCTCATAACTCGAGATAGAGGCCCAAAAACCTCTTTAAAGAGGCAATGAAAGCGCCACGTATCTCATAGTACGTTGTTCAATGGCATATATAGTGAAGTTGTGTCTCTGGCTCTCTCTAACACAACTGGCACAACATGGCCTCAACCAAAATGCCTTGATATACGCAGTCTCAATCTCCAAATAATGTGATGATGTCCAAATCTGTACAGTAGCATATCGTAATCCGTGGGACCAATCGAGTGTCCATGTAGGCAGGCCTAGATAAGAGCCCATCCTCTGTGAACTGGAGAAAATGTTCTCTATATGTAGTCATCTTTGTGCCTAGCTCCTGTATAGGTTGTATCCATGTCCTCTACGTATCCAACTAAACAGATCATGTTGTATGAGTCTAGTCACCTCCCTCCGTGTCAGAGAGAGAGAGGGTGCATCTAGAGAATACTAAAAGGGGGGGAGCCTTTCCATAGAGAAACCATGTAGCTCAAACCATGTTGCCATCTGTGCATACCAACATGATGTATCTCCCTATGCTGTCAAGTGCCGGAGCACTCTAGGGCCAGCGAGCATAATGATCTCATGGGAGCTCCCATAGGCTATTTATGAATGCCACGGATCTTGTGAGAGCCTCAACCACCAAAGGAGGGGCAGCTAGCTCTGCTTGGATGATCGCATGAGGAACACTGAGCCCTTATTATGATGATCTACTAAGGGTCCCCATATCTGCACTCCATATAGCATAGGTGTCACAAAGTGATGACGTGGCGGACAGCAGAAACCCTTATTTCTGTCAGAAACCCTAAAATTCCTGCAAACCCTAATTTTTGCCAAAAACCCTAAATTCCGGAAATCGCGGAGGCGGATTATTAAAAAAAATAAAAAATCTTTTTTTTTTTTGGAAAATGATGAGCGACGCGAATTTTGCTTTTGCTTTTTTTTTTTATAAAAAAAAGAGAAAAGACTCTCTAAGAGAGAGAGAGAACTGATGCTTTTGATTTTAAAAGCTTTTGGGGCTCTGCTTTTGGGCATCCCTTGTAACCTTTAAATTAGTGGTGAGGGCCTCACTTCTCAGAGCATCTGGACGCAGAGTCTGAGAGTGAAACCCTAACCGCTCTCTTGTACTTTGATGATTGATTAATATAAAAAGAAGTACCGAAAGGGGCGCCAATCTTTGGGGCCAATATCTCTAGGCACGGAACTCCGCCGGGCCAGTGCAAATCTATTGTGATCTGTGAATTGTTTTGAAGTGGTTATTTGGTGCTGTCGCGGTTGATTCTTGACTTGCAGTGTCCAAGTTTGTTACAGTGGTATCAAAGCACGGCCGATTTCTCTTCTACGGGAAATCCGATCTCCGAATTTTTTTTCCGCGGCACCTATGGCTTCAGGCAATGATCAGTCGACTCCCTCTGCATCTGGAGATGCGGGTGGGATCACAACGAAGATTCAGGCAGAGAGTATGGCCCGCCTTGGCCTACTTAGGCGGAGCGGCGAGAGATAGAGCGTCGCCAGTTGATCAGCGATGCAACAATGATGATGCTCAATTTTGCCAAGGACCCGAAGATGGCAAAATATATGAACCAGACCTCTTTGGAAGAGGTACAGATGGAGTGGCAGAGAACCACAACACCACTCTGAAACCCGCTCTCAAGAAACCTTCTGCCTCCAAGAAATATACGGAGAAGGAACTGGAGAACGTGGTTGATGCACGGATTGCTCAGCTTTTTGACACGCAAAAGAAAGCCAAAAAGCACGGCAAAAAGCAGAAGAAAGGCACTGACTTCCCGGGATATTTAGGTCGTCGGTCGACATTTGACAAGGCAAAGAAATTGAAGAAGCGCGTCAAGTTTGAAGACCTACCCAGTTCTTCTTCTTCTTCTTCTGACAGTTCTTCTAGCTCCTCGGATTCGAGCGAAGAAGACAGAAAAGGTAAAAAGCGAAGCAAGAAGCAACGCTTTGGAAAGGGCAAGAGAAAGGCAAAGAAGGCTAAATCTCGCCCAGAGACTCACAGTTCTACTGAGGACTCGTCTACAGACAGCTCAGGTTCCGATGACGGAAAGTTTTATGCGAACAAGAAGAATTTTTACAAAGCCAACCAGTATGACTTTCTCGAAGATAAAAGCAAGAAAGTCCGAGAGTTTAAGGAAGGTGGCCACTCGATCAAGTTTGATACTTTTCAGGATACCTAGATGCTTCGAAGGCTTTGTCTTTTATTCAGCAGTTTGACATCGCTTTCGCGGAAGGACGCTATTCAGAGCATTCCAAGATTCAGAGAGCTGCCTCTTACTTTAAGGGGAATGCTCGTACTTGGTGGTCCACGCTTCTATTAAGCAAGACTGTGCCAGTTACATGGCTGAAATTCAAGAGGCTTTTTATTTCTTCTTGGTTGACTCAAGAGTTTGAGCGAGATATACGAGCTGCTTGGAACCATCTCCGGATGACCAAGAGCGATACAGTGAATTCTTATTGTGAAAGATTCTGGAGCTCTTCATTCAAGAAGATCTGGTTCAGAGAACAGATTGAGCGGTTTACCTTGGGTCTACCTACAGAGATCCGAGATCACTGCTTGGAACAGAAGTCAGCTTCTATTCAGGAGTTGATGAGTCATGCGAAGCGGGGCTTTGCCATTCACTCTGGAAGTCTGACCTACCCCACAGATAAGGCCATGACACAACGAGCCGAACAGACTTCTGGGAATGAAAGTAGAATGAAAAAGAGCAACCCAAAGAAAAAAAAGGATGCACGACCCAAGCTTACTCCTGAGGAGAGAGCTCGCTTCATCAGAGAGGGGAAGTGCTTTGGATGCGGGGAACATGGACATATTTCCGCAAAGTGCCCTGATAAGGCACAGAAAGAACAGAATGATAAAGACGACGACAGGTCTGAGAGTTCGAGAGCAGCTGAGGAATGTGGCAGAAAAGGTAGATAGAAAAGCAGAACTGGTACCACATGGCGCGGGACCTGCACCGAATCTAATGAATGAAAGTACAAACTTTGCCGCTTTCGGGGCAAAGCGAAGGATCAGGAAGCTCTTTTGAAGGAGCCAAGGCCAACTACTTTTCACTTGGAATTGGCGGCTCGATTTGGAACTACGCCCGACAGACTGACGCCACAGGCGGAGGTAGTTCGACTGGCACCCGGATGGGATGTTGCCATTACACCGAGCATTGGCAAACTTCGTTTGCAATGACAGGGGTGTTCAAGGCACGTGAGTGACGTTCTACTCGGGATCCCTTGGTACCACAAGAACTACGCCGTGGTTGACTACCGGGCCGAGAAAGCGACTTTGATAAATGAAGGGCTTAGAGATTGTACTTGATGAACTTCAGTTTTCTTACTCATTCTTTTGGGAGAACTGAACGATGGATAAAGGTTGAATGTGTTTTGACCTGAAGAAAAGAACGCCAAGATTTATTTTTTTCTCCACGCTCATGCCGATTGGTTTTGAGAGGGCTTGAAGATCATACCATTGATCTGATATCTGGAAGCACGCCACCGAATCGGCCGCCTTATCGTATGAGCCGAGTACAGAATGAAAAGATTATGAACTCAGTGAAAGACCTCTTGGAAAAGGGTCTTGTCCAGCCTAGTACTTCACCGTATTGCTCTCCAGTGTTGTTGGTTTTGAAGAAAGACGGATCTTGGAGAATGTGCATCGATTATAGCACTCTCAACGAAATCACCATCAAGAACAGATTTCCGATTCCTAGGATCGATGATATACTCGACAGGTTACAGGGATCCTCGTGCTTTAGCAGGATTGACTTGAAGAGTGGATATCATCAGATCAGGATAGCGCCAGGAGATGTCTACAAGACAGCTTTTCGGACGACTTTTGGGTTATTTGAGTTTTTGGTGATGCCTTTTGGCTTAACCAATGCTCCTGCGACATTTAACCGGATGATGGACAGGATTTTTCGAGAGTACAGGCTATTTTTTTAATTTTTTTTTTTGGCACTTTCTTTGACGACATCATTGTTTTCTCCAAGAATGACGCAGAACACAGAGATCATCTGCTTCAAGTCTTTTAGGCATTACGAGATCACACGCTAGTGATTAATGCAAAGAAAAGTGAATTTTTCCTACCATGGATACACTTTTTGGGACACATTGTGTCAGCAGCAGGAGTGCAAATGGACCCGGCCAAAATAGAGACTATCCGTGATTGGCCCGATTTGAGGAATGTCCATGAAGTTAGAAGCTTCTTGGGACTGTGTTCGTACTACAGGCGGTTCATACGAAAGTTTGCAGAGGTTGCTTCCCCTTTGCATACCTTGACACAGAAAGGAGTACCTTTTTCGTGGGGACCCACAGAGGTGACTGCCTTTCAGACATTGAAAGAGAAATTCACTACAGGACCAGATTTGACTTTGCCGGACTTGCAGAAGTCATTTGAAGTATTTTGTGATGCTTGTGGTCGTAGTCTGGGTGCGGTCTTGATGCAAGAAGGCCATGTCATAGCTTACGACAGTCGTTTGTTCTCTAGGCCGGAGATGACAGCACAGATTTATGACAAAGAGCTTTTGGCGGTTATCCATGCTCTTACTCAGTGGCGGCATTACCTACTCGGAGCGGATTTTACTGTCTTTACAGACCATCAGAGTTTGCGCTACTTCTTGTCACAGAAGAAGCTTTCGGAAAAGCAAATGCGGTGGGTGAACATCTTGTCACAGTTCCACTTCCAGATTGTCCATGTGCAGGGTCAGAAGAATGTGGTGGCAGATGCTTTGTCTCGGAAACCGTTGGTTCTGGCTATTTCCGCGATACATTATAGGAGCTTCGAGGATATGGTCGATCAGTGTGCCACAGATATAGATTTTGCAGATATTTTTACACGGATACGGTATGGGGAGACAGTAGCTGGATACTCCCTTCGGGAAGGCTACTTGATGAAAAAGACTATGTTGTGCGTTACACAGCCGTTGAGGGAAAAGATTATGACTGATTGCCACTGTCCACCTTTTACGGGTCACCGCGGCATTGCTACCACCATGAAAGGGGTAGAGAGAGATTTCTTTTGGCGGAGACTGAAGAAGGATGTGGAAGAGTTTGTGCGCAGTTGCTTGGTATGCCAGAAGGTCAAGTTTGACAGGCATAAGGCAAAGGGATTGTTACAGCCTTTACCCATACCCACCCGCCCCTGGTAAAATATTGAAATGGATTTCATTTTTTTTATCTCCCGAGAATACAGAATGATCACGATGATTTTCCGAGTACATGGCACGACTGAGACGATTCTCTCCGACATAGACCCCAGATTTATGAGTTGGTTTTGGAAGGCAATTTGGGAGAACATTGGCACGTAGTTGCAGTTCTCGTCATCGTTCCACTTGCAGACTGACAGGCAATTTGAGATTGCCAATTCAGTGATTTTAGATTTATTGAAGTCTTGTATCTCGCATCAGAAGACTCAATGGGAAAAGAACTTACCTTTGGTGGAATTTGCCTACAATAACACGATACACTCTTCGACGGGGAAGACGCCATGAGAGATTGTTGAAACTGCTGCGAAGGTTCCATCCTTCCTGAGCACGAAAGATTAGAAATTTGAAGCGGATGAATATTCGCGAGATTTGGATACGTCCTTTGGCAAGGTTCGTGAGACTTTACAGAAGTCTCAAGAACGACAGAAAAAGGCAGCGGATTGCCATCGTCGCGATTGGAAACTGAAGGAGGATGATTGGGTGCTCTTACTTTTGAGAAGGCACGCCTAAGAAAGAACAAGGGAAAGGAGAGGCTTTTTCCAAAGCTTAGTATGTGATACTACGGACCTTTCCAGATTATTGACAAGATAAATGATGTCTCCTTCCGATTGGAACTGCCAGATACTTGGAGGATTCATAGTGCATTGCATGTGAGTCTCTTGAACCCTGTTAAGGGTGATGTGCCTGATGATGGGGAGCCTGATGAGCAATCCGAAGTGGAAGAAAACGAGGAGATCCTTGTCCTGAACAGATTTTGGCACATACTGATGCGAAGAAAGGTAAAGTCCGAAGGCAGTTCTTGGTTAAGTTCAAGAACTTTCCTGCATTTGATGCGAAGTGGATGGAGGAGGAGGACCTAGCAGATACTCCTCGGATTGTGAAACTTTACCTCGATGTTTTGGTTTAGCATAGTCTACTCCAAACGGAACCCAGAACTCAGCTTGGCCGAAGATCTGGTGCAGTGGGATGCACAAGAGGGGAGTTACTCCGCTCCCTTGTCAACAGATGCCTCGATTTTGATACTAAAGTCATTGATGTCTCTTTGAGCTTCAGGGATACTGAGAGCTGACAGTATTCTGCTGGATGACTTTATGAAATGGAATTCCTGATTATGATATTGATTTGTTCTTGACTTCTTGTGAGTGCAGGAACCGGTAGACGAAATGACTGCAGCATTTTGGTCTACTTGATCTCGAATAGACATGGTTGCAATAGGGGTTAGTCAATCGGACATCGATGAGGTCCCGATTGGACCTAGATGTGATTGCTAGCTACATTGCCGATAAATCATGGTCTAAGATCCGAATGAATGTTGAATGTCATGTGATGTCCTGTGATGTCTGGTGATGTCCTGTGATGTCGTGTGATGTGACTGTCGATTTTGTACATGTGCTAGATGTGCGTTCCTAGTACATAGGTACTAACAGTCAGTGTCTGCTAAGACGGTTTATGGCTTTTGTCGGTTTTGCAGGCGTAATCGCGGTCGATTACAATGCTTTCAAGAGGGGGGTATGTCACAAAGTGATGACGTGGCGGACAGCAGAAACCCTAATTTCTGCCAGAAACCCTAAAATTCCTGCAAACCCTAATTTTTGCCAAAAACCCTAAATTCCGGAAATCGCGGAGGCGGATTATTAAAATATATATATATATATATATATATATATATATATATATATATATATATATATATATATATATATATATATATATTGGAAAATGATGAGCGACGCGAATTTTGCTTTTGCTTTTTTTTTTATAAAAAAAAGAGAAAAGACTCTCTAAGAGAGAGAGAGAACTGATGCTTTTGATTTTAAAAGCTTTTGGGGCTCTGCTTTTGGGCATCCCTTGTAACCTTTAAATTAGTGGTGAGGGCCTCACTTCTCAGAGCATCTGGACGCAGAGTCTGAGAGTGAAACCCTAACCGCTCTCTTGTACTTTGATGATTGATTAATATAAAAAGAAATACCGAAAGGGGCGCCAGTCTTTGGGGCCAATATCTCTAGGCACGGAACTCCGCCAGGCCAGTGCAAATCTATTGTGATCTGTGAATTGTTCTGAAGTGGTTATTTGGTGCTGTCGCGGTTGATTCTTGACTTGGAGTGTCCAAGTCTGTTACAATAGGTGAGGCGCGGGAGAGAGAGAGAGAGAGAGAGAGAGAGAGAGAGAGAGAGAGAGAGAGAGAGAGAGAGAGAGAGAGAGAGAGAGAGAGAGAGAGAGAGAGAGAGAGAGAGAGAGATGAAATGATATATGTTCGTCTTCAAAAGGCGAAAATGACCTATGAGACCAATCCGTTACAAACTAGTGAATCTAGTACCATGTTTGGGTACAAAAAAAGAGATAAGAAAATAAATCTAGAAGTGCTACTAGCTGGAACTGTGTGGGGTATGTGTGACCACTGATATGAGAGAAATGAAGTGTTATATTAACGTCTTCCAAAAGGCCAAAATGACCTATGAGACCAAACTGTTACAAAATTGTGAATCTGATACCTTGTCTGGGTACAAAAAGACTAGAACAAAAATTCTACTACTACTAGAATCCATCCTCATCTGCGCTCTGGATGTCGGTCTCATCCATGTTCTCAACATATCGATCTGCCTCAAAGATCTTATCCTTTGTATGCAAAATGGGAGGAACCTTTTTGCCGCCTTCAACAATTTCAAAAGGTGCTTTGCCAGTAGACGAATGCACCGTATTATTGTACGCATACTCAAGCATAGGCAAATACTGTTCCCACTTGCCCTTATTATCTGACACATAGCATTTCAGCAGATCTAAGACAGTAGAATTGGATAAAGTCCATAGCAATGCTTTCCCATGGCTTATCCGGAATCGGGAGTGGTTGTAACAACCCTGGTGCCTTTTGCCTGTCAAACTTGACCTTTTGGCAACCTATGCATGCTCGCACAAAGGCATCCACATCTCTCCTCAAGGTAGGCCAATAGAAGAACGTCTCTACCGCTTTAACTGTTGCATCAATGCCACGATGCCCTGCATACGGTGGGACATGACTCTCTTCCATGACCTTATGTCGCAGTGGCCTAGTGACACAAAGTCTGCCATGCATCATCATAAAACCATCTCTCAGGAGGTAGTGCTCGTGATGTTGCCCCTCTTGTAAATGTTCAAAGATCCTTGCAAAATCTTCATCAGCAGTATACTGTTCCTTCATGTCATCTAACTCATGATGATAAGGAATTGACACAGCTGAAATTTGTGGCTTTCTTGATAACGCATCAGCCACAACATTCTTCTTGCCTTCCACATGCATAATCTGGAAGTGGAACATGGAAAGAATGTTTGCCCATCGCATATGCTTTTCGGATAACTTTGACTGTGTCAAGAAGTATCGCAAGGTCTGATGATCTGTTTGGACAACAAAATCAGCACCTAAGAGGTAGTGCTTCCAGCTAGAAAGCGCATGAATCACGGCCAAGAGCTCTTTCTCATAGACTTGCATAGTCCTCTCTGGCCCTTGCAAAATTCGTCTTTCATCGGCTACTACCCGTCCATCTTGCATTAGCACTGCTCCGATGCTACTGCCACACGCATCACACTGGACCACAAATGACTTCCTGAGATCTGGCAAAACAATAACTGGATCTGAAGTCAACTTTTCCTTTAAGAGACTAAAAGCTGAAATCTCTTTTTGGGTCCATCTGAAAGTGACCTCTTTCTTTTGCAATGCGTGAAGAGGCGATGCTATCTCTGCAAAATTTCTGATAAACCTTCTATAGTAGGAACACAATCCCAAGAAGCTTCTGACATCATGCACAGTCTTCAAGTCTGGCCATGTCTTGATAGCTTCGACCTTTGCGGGATCCATTCTAACACCATCCTTTGAGACTATGTGGCCCAGAAAGTGGATCTCTTCAAGGAAGAATTCACTTTTCTTAGGATTGACAAGTAACCTGTGACTGCGCAGCTCTTCGAACACAATGGTCAAGTGACGCCTATGCTTTTCTTCATTCTTCGAATACACTATCATGTCATCGAAGAACGTTCCAACAAACTGTTGATGCGAGCAGAAAATCCGGTCCATCATTCTGTTGAACGTGGCAGGAGCATTTGTTAGCCCAAACGGCATCACTAGAAACTCATAAAGACCAAATGTCGTTCTAAACGCAGTCTTGTGCACATCCTCTGGGCTTATACGAATCTGATGGTACCCACTCTTAAGGTCTATCGTGCTGAAAATTGCAGCATCCTCTAAACGATCGAGAATATCATCAATGCGAGGAATAGGAAACCTATTCTTGATGGCGCACGGTAATCAATACACATGCGCCATGAGCCATCCTTCTTCTGCACTAGCAGCACTGGGGAGTAATAACTCCTCAACCTGGCCCATAATTTCTTTCTGCTGCGCCGCACTAACCCTGTAGGGAGGTCTATTTGGTGGGCTACACCATGGCACCAAATCTATCCGATGGTCCTCAGGTCTCTCTGGTGGCAATTGCGACGGTAATGAATCAGAAAAACAGTCACTAAACTTTTGCAAAAATGCTGACCTTTCTTTATCTAACACAGATAAATTTGACTGATCACTATCAGAGACATCACGTGCAAAAATCAAGTACACAGAAAGATGATTCTTTATTACAGAAGTGATAGAAGAAGCATATACAATAGGGACTGACTCTCCTTTAAGCTTTACATCCAAGATGTGAGTTTTGCCCCTATGCTGTACAGTGATCTTTTTGTTGTAGGCATCCAAGACTCCATGCACTCGGAACATCCACGGGATCCCCAACAAGGCGTCACAACCTTCCAGCGGCATGATGTAAAACTCTTCAGTGTCCACATACGACTGAATATGCAGACGCAGTTTTCCAATGATGGGAGTAACACACTCTGAGTGGCCAGAACATGCCAACCCTGCCTCTGCTGTGTACCCCATCTCTTCAGCTCTGATGCCCAGCTTCATAGCTAACTCTGGTGAGATAAAGTTGGCTTTGGCACCTGGATCAAAGAAGATGAGTGCCGTCTGATCCCTAACTTTACCCCATGTCCTACATAACTCACTGGCATCTGTGTTGGGCCTGTCACCCACCATGTCTGGCACTAAACCTGCCGTGGGTTTTGGCTTCTTGCCTTTTTGATCTTCTTTATCCTCTGAGTCAGCTGGCCTTTTCCTTTGTGGACAATTGATAGAAAAGTGACCAGGCTGCTCGCATATAAAGCATTTGTTCTCAGCCATTAGGACCTTCTTTTCCTCGAGCGACTTGCGCACAAAAGGCTTCCTTTTCTGTTTCTTTGCCTGCGCTCCAGAAGTCCCAGTTGAATCCTTGTCCTTGGTGGCCTGTTCTGACCCGTGTGACGCATCAGGAGCCGTCTTCACAAAGGGCTTCTTCGCTGAATTTTTCTTTTGCTGCCCTCCTTTGTCACTGCTCGGAAATCCACTGTCCTCTCCTTTCAACAAGGCAAGACCAGTGTTCGCAACTTCCATAAGCTGAGTAAGAGTAGCCACTCTGTTCTTTGTATAGTAATCGCGAAGCCCTTTAGGCAGCCCACAACAATACTTCTCTATCTGCTCTGTCAATGGCACAAATCTGTAGGAGGTCACTGAGAGTAATGCTTTACAAAACCTCCTATTGTACTCCAGCAAGCTCTTGCACGAAGCTGCCGTAAGCTGGTGCCAATCTATCAGGACATCGGCTTCAAATTCATTTGATAGCCAAGCAGATGCAAACATTTGCTTGAAGTAAACCCAAGTGGTGGGTGCCTATCCTTGCATTAACAATGTCGTCCACCATGTAAGCGCATTGTCCTTTAAGAAAGTGACAGCTTTCCTAACCTTTGAGGCCTCTGTAAAATTCCCTCCCGCATAAGCTGTATCAAACTACTGGAGGAAAGTGAGTGCCTTTGTCTTGTCCTCGAAACCACTGAAGGTACTGAACTTTACTGCTGCACCACCCTCTTTGTAAGCCTTCGGCTTCTCTAGTGCCCCCAAGTTGTCATACGGGATGGTCTGCAACATGGGCAGTGTACTAGGAATGATCGGCACGCCTTGGCCATTCACATTTTGCGTCAGAGGTGCGATATCTGGCTGCTGTCCAGAAAAACCAGCCATGCCAAAATGAGCCTGTGGCACCCCAAACTGGCCCTGGTTGCCGTGGAAACCTTGCTGCATGCCGATAGTACCATACATGGGGTTTGGCATGATGCCTTGCATACCCCCGAACACTGTTCCTGGCATGTACGGCTGACTTCCAAACGCATAACCAGCCATACTTTGGAACACTGATCCACCCCGGAAATACCCAGGATGTACCGTGGGTGGTGGAAAAACTGAGTGCATAGCCTGGTATCTAGCTCCCTGTCCATTCAAGACAGCATGCTGGCTCTGAAAGGTGGCGGGCTGAACTGGCATAACCTGTGGAATAGGCGTTCTAGCCACCTGTTCAAGCACGGGAGGAACCTGCTTTGGAGCCCCCGACTCCGCAACATGCGAGTGTTCCCTTTCCTCCTGCGCCTCATGAAGTACCTGGGCTTGAGCTTCAACAAGCTCCATACGCGGCGTAGGTTGCCTATTTTGATGTTGCACTGGTGGCGCTTGCAAGAATTCCATAAACCTCGGATTCTGCACCAGCTGCGAAAAGACATTCACCGCGGCAACTAACTAAGTCTTAAACGCATCATCCTCAAGTTGCCTTGTCATAAAGCCCTGTACTACTGGAGGGACATTCATGTTGACAGGAGGTACAGACTGACGTGGCCATGAGCTCTCGCCAATCTCAAAAACCATAGGAATCTCCTGCTTGTCCTTTGGAGAGGAACCCTCTTCCATAATTCCCTTCCCCTTGTCGGCCATAGTGTAATCCCCGTGTTCTTGCACTGTGTGTCTTTACCCTGAACAATGCAGTCTCACTCTGTGAGGAAAAAGTGATTGATGTCCCGGCAACGGAACCATGAAACCGGCCCGTAGGGCGGTAGGCGTTGGCTTTCACCCGAAATTCTTTACTTTATACACACACACAGAGCACTTTGCAAAGAGAACCTGCAACGGGAATTAACACTTAATCACACACACGACTCGGAAGCTAGAATGCTCCGAGCAGACACCAACAACCTGTAGGTCCCAAAATTGGCGCCCCTTTCGGTATTTCTTTATTCTTTAGGAGGGTAAATTACAAGGTAAGATCCTGGGAATCCTTCACGTGTATCCACCTAGATACCATTTGATTTGGCCAAATTTCGGCAGCATAACAGCCCTAAAACTTGCGCGAAACCAATTCCCCTGCTGGAACTCGCTTGCACTGTCGTATACCCTCTGATTCCTGTCCAAAAACAGTAAATTCAGCACGCTGTATTTACTGGTTTTTGCCCTGTTTTCAGCCCCAAACAGTCCCCTAAGTGTCCTCTGCCAGTGGGGCACGATTCCCAATGGTCCTAGCGTCCGTATGGCTGAAAAACAGTGAATTTACAGCGCATACACAGCGCTGATTTTGCACCTGTACGGTGAGGTTATGACCCTCACCAGTGCCTGCTTTGGAGCAGGAGTTAGCTACCCCTGTTCCTGCTCAAGGAGGCTCTTGCCTCAGCACAAAAGCATGAACCCACACAACTGTACATCAGTCAAATGAGTAGCCCTCTTGTGGGGCATCACATAACTGCACGTAGGGGAGAGAGAGAGCAGTGTGTAGTGTGCAGGGCATCACTCCTAGCACCACACTGTACATGAGAGGGAAAGGAAGCACTCCATAGCTCTTAACCTGTGACAAAAGCTGAAATGAGGCCTCTCCCAGCATAAAAATCAGCGCCGATTTTTCTGCAAGAGGAAAGTTTACGAAAATGGGACACTTGGCGCATTTTCAAGCATTTTCCCGTTTCGGGTTCGCCGCTTAAAAATATCCCAACCGACGCGTCAGTTGACTTCGCGGCAGAGATATAAAATGTTCCCCTAGTCATACCGGAGGTAATGACGCGAACACATTTCACGGCCCAAAATAGCAGTTCCCTAAATTTTAGGAGATGCTTCCGTTGGGCTCCCACTGGTCTTCTGACCATCTATCCTCATTGGGACCGCATCCAAAAGTGCAATGTGGCCCAACTGTCGGATACTTTTTGTTGGTAGTCCCACCTTGACTTTACGCCTTAATTGAGTTCACTTCCTAGTATCTACCAACTTGCTAAGTGCGAGGGGGGGAACCTATATGATCTTGCTATGAGCCTAGACATCCTCTTACCATACGAATTCCAGTGCCGACCACTTCCCGTCTGCGGGTGAATCTACCGTTCACATTGGCCATACAATGTCCGACCGTTTGCTACTTCAAAAAGAGGGTCTCAAAACAAATAAAATAAACCCCATTGGAAAGAAACCAACAACCAAGGTTAGCAGTTGCCACATCTCTGTGACATGGTTAATAACTGCCACGTCCTCGTGACATACCCCCCTCTTGAAATCGCAAACGTCCTCGAATGCATACCATAAATACACGCCACTGATGATCTTGTGCTATCAACACTCTTTTATCATCGCATGTATCCGCAAGAAAGGTCGTAACATACACATATACAAATGACTTAATGAGGCCTTCATACTTTTGCCATTTCCATCTATGGCACTGAATTCATATGTACATTTGATGTACTAGCTCTATCATTACCCCTCCTTTGCACACGTTGGGTTGGGGCATAAGTAGGCTGTAACCCAAAGGCTTCAAGGTAAAGCTGCAATACATTTGGTGACTCTGATAGTTCATGCTCTTCCATCCACTTTGCATCCATAGGCGGATAGTTCTTGAACTTCACCAAATAGCGTCTTGCAACTTGTCCTTTAACTTTTCTGTCCTTATGTGCCAAAACTTGCTCAGGTACCAGGATCTCATCAAGTTCCTCAACTTCTGGCTGATCCTCAACTGACATATCTTCTGGCACATCACCCACGAAGGGTCTTAGAAGACTCACGTGAAACGCATTATGAATCTTCCACGCATCAGGCAATTTCAGCCTATAAGCCACATCGCTGATCTTGTCAAGCACTTGAAAAGGCCCATAGTAACGCATGCTGAGCTTAGGAAACAGCCGTTCCTTGCCCTTCATCTTCTTTAACCTTGCCTTTTCGAACCTTAAGAGAACCCAATCACCAGGTGATAACAACAATTCACGATGGTGACGATCAGCAGCCTTTTTCTGTTTTGCCTGAGTCTTCTCCAAGGCAACTTTAATTTTCTTATACATCTCATCCATGTTCTCAACATATTGATCTGCCTCAAAGATCTTGTCCTTTGTATGCAAAATGGGAGGAACCTTTTTGCCGCCTTCAACAATTTCAAAAGGTGCTTTGCCAGTAGACGAATGCACCGTATTATTGTACGCATACTCAAGCATAGGCAAATACTGTTCCCACTTGCCCTTATTATCTGACACATAGCATTTCAGCAGATCTAAGACAGTAGAATTGGCCTCTTTTGACTGTCCATCAGTTTGTGAATGAAACGAAGACGAGAACTTGAGCGTCGTACCCATGTTCTCAAACAATCCTCTCCAGAACAAATTGGTCATGCGAGGATCACGATCACTGATAATCGATTGTGGCATACCATGGTACTTAAACACATTGTACATGAACAAGCGTGCCATCTGATCAGATTTTATCTTCTTCCTGACAGGGATAAAATGGGCCTGCTTGCTGAACCTGCAGATAATGGTCCATATACCATCATTCCCTGTTGGCGTCCTTGGAAGATCAAAGATAAAGCCCATAGCAATGCTTTCCCATGGCTTATCCGGAATCGGGAGTTGTTGTAACAACCCTGGTGCCTTTTGCCTGTCAAACTTGACCTTTTGGCAAACTATGCATGCTCTCATAAAGGCATCCACATCTCTCCTCAAGGTAGGCCAATAGAAGAATGTCTCTACCGCTTTAACTGTTGCATCAATGCCACGATGCCCTGCATACGGTGGGACATGACTCTCTTCCATGACCTTATGTCGCAGTGGCATAGTGACACAAAGTCTGCCATGCATTATCATAAAACCATCTCTGAGGAGGTAGTGCTCGTGATGTTGCCCCTCTTGTAACTGTTCAAAGATCCTTGCAAAATCTTCATCAGCAGTATACTGTTCCTTCATGTCATCTAACTCATGATGATAAGGAATTGACACAACTGAAATTTGTGGCTTTCTTGATAACGCATCAGCCACAACATTCTTCTTGCCTTCCACATGCATAATCTGGAAGTGGAACATGGAAAGAATGTTTGCCCATCGCATATGCTTTTCGGATAACTTTGACTGTGTCAAGAAGTATCGCAAGGTCTGATGATCTGTTTGGACAACAAAATCAGCACCTAAGAGGTAGTGCTTCCAACTAGAAAGCGCATGAATCATGGCCAAGAGCTCTTTCTCATAGACTTGCATAGTCCTCTCTGGCCCTTGCAAAATTCGTCTTTCATCGGCTACTACCCGTCCATCTTGCATTAGCACTGCTCCGATGCTACTGCCACACGCATCACACTGGACCACAAATGACTTCCTGAGATCTGGCAAAACAATAACTGGATCTGAAGTCAACTTTTCCTTTAAGAGACTAAAAGCTGAAATCTCTTTTTGGGTCCATCTGAAAGTGACCTCTTTCTTTTGCAATGCGTGAAGAGGCGATGCTATCTCTGCAAAATTTCTGATAAACCTTCTATAGTAGGAACACAATCCCAAGAAGCTTCTGACATCATGCACAGTCTTCAAGTCTGGCCATGTCTTGATAGCTTCGACCTTTGCGGGATCCATTCTAACACCATCCTTTGAGACTATGTGGCCCAGAAAGTGGATCTCTTCAAGGAAGAATTCACTTTTCTTAGGATTGACAAGTAACCTGTGACTGCGCAGCTCTTCGAACACAATGGTCAAGTGACGCCTATGCTTTTCTTCATTCTTCGAATACACTATCATGTCATCGAAGAACGTTCCAACAAACTGTTAATGCGAGCGGAAAATCCGGTCCATCATTCTGTTGAACGTGGCAGGAGCATTTGTTAGCCCAAACGGCATCACTAGAAACTCATAAAGACCAAATGTCGTTCTAAACGCAGTCTTGTGCACATCCTCTGGGCTTATACGAATCTGATGGTACCCACTCTTAAGGTCTATCCTGCTGAAAATTGCAGCACCCTCTAAACGATCGAGAATATCATCAATGCGAGGAATAGGAAACCTATTCTTGATGGTATTCTTATTCAACGCACGGTAATCAATACACATGCGCCATGAGCCATCCTTCTTCTGCACTAGCAGCACTGGGGAGCAAAAGGGTGAAGAACTAGGCTGAATCAGCCCCTTCTCTAATAACTCTTCAACCTGGCCCATAATCTCTTTCTGCTGCGCCGCACTAACCCTGTAGGGAGGTCTATTTGGTGGGCTACACCATGGCACCAAATCTATCCGATGGTCCTCAGGTCTCTCTGGCGGCAATTGCGACGGTAATGAATCAGAAAAACAGTCACTAAACTTTTGCAAAAATGCTGACCTTTCTTTATCTAACACAGATAAATTTGACTGATCACTATCTGAGACATCACGTGCAAAAATCAAGTACACAGAAAGATGATTCTCTATTACAGAAGTGATAGCAGAAGCAGATACAATAGGGACTGACTCTCCTTTAAGCTTTACATCCAAGATGTGAGTTTTGCCCCTATGCTGTACAGTGATCTTTTTGTTGTAGGCATCCAAGACTCCATGCACTCGGAACATCCACGGGATCCCCAACAAGGCGTCACAACCTTCCAGCGGCATGATGTAAAACTCTTCAGTGTCCACATACGACTGAATATGCAGACGCAGTTTTCCAATGATGGGAGTAACACACTCTGAGTGGCCAGAACATGCCAACCCTGCCTCTGCTGTGTACCCCATCTCTTCAGCTCTGATGCCCAGCTTCATAGCTAACTCTGGTGAGATAAAGTTGGCTTTGGCACCTGGATCAAAGAAGATGAGTGCCGTCTGATCCCTAACTTTACCCCATGTCCTACATAACTCACTGGCATCTGTGTTGGGCCTGTCACCCACCATGTCTGGCACTAAACCTGCCGTGGGTTTTGGCTTCTTGCCTTTTTGATCTTCTTTATCCTCTGAGTCAGCTGGCCTTTTCCTTTGTGGACAATTGATAGAAAAGTGACCAGGCTGCTCGCATATAAAGCATTTGTTCTCAGCCATTAGGACCTTCTTTTCCTCGAGCGACTTGCGCACAAAAGGCTTCCTTTTCTGTTTCTTTGCCTGCGCTCCAGAAGTCCCAGTTGAATCCTTGTCCTTGGTGGCCTGTTCTGACCCGTGTGACGCATCAGGAGCCGTCTTCACAAAGGGCTTCTTCGCTGAATTTTTCTTTTGCTGCCCTCCTTTGTCACTGCTCGGAAATCCACTGTCCTCTCCTTTCAACAAGGCAAGACCAGTGTTCCCAACTTCCATAAGCTGAGTAAGAGTAGCCACTCTGTTCTTTGTATAGTAATCGCGAAGCCCTTTAGGCAGCCCACAACAATACTTCTCTATCTGCTCTGTCAATGGCACAAATCTGTAGGAGGTCACTGAGAGTAATGCTTTACAAAACCTCCTATTGTACTCCAGCAAGCTCTTGCACGAAGCTGCCGTAAGCTGGTGCCAATCTGTCAGGATATCGGCTTCAAATTCATTTGATAGCCAAGCAGATGCAAACATTTGCTTGAAGTAAACCCAAGTGGCGGGTGCCTGTCCTTGCATTAACAATGTCGTCCACCATGTAAGCGAATTGTCCTTTAAGAAAGTGGCAGCTTTCCTAACCTTCGAGGCCTCTGTAAAATTCCCTCCCGCATAAGCTGTATCAAACTGCTGGAGGAAACTGAGTGCCTTTGTCTTGTCCTCGAAACCACTGAAGGTACTGAACTTTACTGCTGCACCACCCTCTTTGTAAGCCTTCGGCTTCTCTAGTGCCCCCAAGTTGTCATACGGGATGGTCTGCAACATGGGCACTGTACTAGGCATGATCGGCACGCCTTGGCCATTCACATTTTGCGTCAGAGGTGCGATATCTGACTGCTGTCCAGAAAAACCAGCCATGCCAAAATGAGCCTGTGGCACCCCAAACTGGCCCTGGTTGCCGTGCAAACCTTGCTGCATGCCGAAAGTACCATACATGGGGTTTGGCATGATGCCTTGCATACCCCCGAACACTGTTCCTGGCATGTACGGCTGACTTCCAAACGCATAACCAGCCATACTTTGGAACACTGATCCACCCTCGAAATACCCAGGATGTACCGTGGGTGGTGGAAAAACTGAGTGCATAGCCGGGTATCCAGCTCCCTGTCCATTCAAGACAGCATGCTGGCTCTGAAAGGTGGCGGGCTGAACTGGCATAACCTGTGGAATAGGCGTTCTAGCCACCTGTTCAAGCACGGGAGGAACCTGCTTTGGAGCCCCCGACTCCGCAACATGCGAGTGTTCCCTTTCCTCCTGCGCCTCATGAAGTACCTGGGCTTGAGCTTCAACAAGCTCCGTACGCGGCGTAGGTTGCCTATTTTGATGTTGCACTGGTGGCGCTTGCAAGAATTCCATAAACCTCGGATTCTGCACCAGCTGCGAAAAGACATTCACCGCGGCAACTAACTGAGTCTTAAACGCATCATCCTCAAGTTGCCCTGTCATAAAGCCCTGTACTACTGGAGGGACATTCACGTTGACAAGAGGTACAGACTGACGTGGCCGTGAGCTCTCGCCAATCTCAAAAACCATAGGAATCTCCTGCCTGTCCTTTGGAGAGGAACCCTCTTCCATAATTCCCTTCCCCTTGTCGGCCATAGTGTAATCCCCGTGTTCTTGCACTGTGTCTTTACCCTGAACAATGCAGTCTCACTCTTTGAGGAAAAAGTGATTGATGTCCCGGCAACGGAACCATGAAACCGGCCCGTAGGGCGGTAGGCGTTGGCTTTCATTCAAAATTCTTTACTTTATACACACACACAGAGCACTTTGCAAAGAGAACCTGCAACGGGAATTAACACTTAATCACACACACGACTCGGAAGCTAGAATGCTCCGAGCAGACACCGACAACCTGTAGGCCCCAAAATTGGCACCCCTTTCGGTATTTCTTTATTCTTTAGGAGGGTAAATTACAAGGTAAGATCCTAGGAATCCTTCACGTGTATCCACCTAGATACCATTTGATTTGGCCAAATTTCGGCAGCATAACAACCCCAAAACTTGCGCGAAACCAATTCTCCTGCTGGAACTCGTTTGCACTGTCGTATACCCTCTGATTCCTGTCCAAAAACAGTAAATTCAGCACGCTGTATTTACTGGTTTTTGCCCTGTTTTCAGCCCCAAACAGTCCCCTAAGTGTCCTCTGCCAGTGGGGCACGATTCCCAATGGTCCTAGCGTCCGTATGGCTGAAAAACAGTGAATTTACAGCGCATATACAGCGCTGATTTTGCACCTGTACGGTGAGGTTATGACCCTCACCAGTGCCTGCCGTGGAGCAGCAGTTAGCTACCCCTGTTCCTGCTCAAGGAGGCTCTTGCCTCAGCACAAAAGCATGAACCCACACAACTGTACATCAGTCAAATGAGTAGCCCTCTTGTGGGGCATCACATAACTGCACGTAGGGGAGAGAGAGAGAGAGCAGTGTGTAGTGTGCAGGGCATCACTCCTAGCACCACACTGTACATGAGAGGGAAAGGAAGCACTCCATAGCTCTTAACCTGTGACAAAAGCTGAAATGAGGCCTCTCCCAGCATAAAAATCAGCGCCGATTTTTCTGCAAGAGGAAAGTTTACGAAAATGGGACACTTGGCGCATTTTCAAGCATTTTCCCGTTTCGGGTTCGCCGCTTAAAAATATCCCAACCGACGCGTCAGTTGACTTCGCGGCAGAGATATAAAATGTTCCCCTAGTCATACCGGAGGTAATGACGCGAACACATTTCACGGCCCAAAATAGCAGTTCCCTAAATTTTAGGAGATGCTTCCGTTGGGCTCCCACTGGTCTTCTGACCATCTATCCTCATTGGGACCGCATCCAAAAGTGCAATGTGGCCCAACTGTCGGATACTTTTTGTTGGTAGTCCCACCTTGACTTTACGCCTTAATTGAGTTCACTTCCTAGTATCTACCAACTTGCTAAGTGCGAGGGGGGGAACCTATATGATCTTGCTATGAGCCTAGACATCCTCTTACCATACGAATTCCAGTGCCAACCACTTCCCGTCTGCGGGTGAATCTACCGTTCACATTGGCCATACAATGTCCGACCGTTTGCTACTTCAAAAAGAGGGTCTCAAAACAAATAAAATAAACCCCATTGGAAAGAAACCAACAACCAAGGTTAGCAGTTGCCACATCTCTGTGACATGGTTAATAACTGCCACGTCCTCGTGACACTGCACCTGGCTCGGCAGCACTTTCTCGTCGGAAAAGTGCCTGGCTGACTTGTTTGTAGGTTTTTTCTTCACCGCCCGCTTCTTCGACTTAGCAGTAGACACAGATGGAGGCTCCAGCTTCACCACAGAGGGACTCGCCTGAAGCCCCCTCGCCCGACCCCGCTGAGCCCACCATTCGACTTGCTCTCTCGCGGACAGAGCACGCGAGCCTTGCCGCAGAGGTAGAACGCTTGCAGGCGACTTCTGTCATCTGCAAGGTTCTCAGCACTTGTCCTAGCAGAGGAGAGCTGCGAGACCTGCTCCAGGCCCACCTCCTCGCAGAGGTGGGCAAGATCTTGGATGTCCAGATTCTTGGACGGAGGTACTACCAGATTGAGTTCGAGACTTCCGAGATGGCCTCCAAGGTCATAGCTATGAGTCCATTGGCCATCCGAGCATCACGCGCCCACTTTCGACAGTGGCGACATGGTTTTGACCCGACTTCGGATGTGCTAGTAGAGGAGGCGGACATCCCCATCTCAGTTTGCTTTCCGGGTTTACGGAGGGAGTACCTTCCACTTCTCGCCAGGATTGGCTCCGCCATCGGGACTGTCCTAGAGACACCTCGTACGGTAGCATCAGTAGCTGCCAAGGCGGTTGGTATCCCTTCAGTTCGAGTTTTGGTCAGAGATATCCACACGCTCCCGAAGGTCATCCTTCTGCCTCGGGTGAGTGGGGGTTGGTTTAGACAGAGTGTCAAGTACTCGGGTCTCCCGAACCAGTGCTTCATTTGCAGACAGATGGGCCACCTAGCGAAGGCCTGTCCACGGAGGAGACCACGACCCGCACCTAAGCCTCAGCCCCAGCCTGCCAAGGCTGGGCCGCAGCCACAGCCAGCGACAGCGCGCAGATTCAGCGCCACCCTTCGAGCCTGGGGCTCCAGCGGAGGAGGGGTGGCAGCAGGCCCGTGGCCGTCGACGCCAGGGGCCACAGCGACAGCCTGGCACTCAGAGTGGCCCTCAGGTGCCTACTCAGCAGCAGTGGGTTCCCACGGGGAACCGCTTTGGTCCTCTTGAGCAGGAGGAGCCCCCCTACGCCAGCCTCCACCTCCGCTTCACCCTCGCCAGCCGCTCCGCCTTCCGATCTCCCCTCCTCCTCCTCATCCCCCCCCCCCCCCCCCCCCGCTCTCTGCTCCCGCCCACTCCCCACCTCGCCCCCCCCCATGTCTCTGTCGCCCCACACCGCTTCTCTTCTCCCCCCCCCCCCCCCCTCCCCCAGCCCCTTCTCCCCCTCCTCCTGCTTCAGTACCACAGTCGGCTCAGAAGACTGGTCCCTCGCTGGCGGCTAGGAGATATCTTGGCAGCGCCTTTGCCACGAGTCGCCTAGCGAGAGAGGGTCAGCCCTTCATGCGGCCCCCTCTGCAGATTCAGACATCTTCTCTTGCAGCTATCCCTCGTGGTCTGACGAGCATTGACCTCCGACGCCGCTGGGATTTCTTCGATTACGGGTTCACTCGCTTTCTCGGCGATTCCGCAGCAGAGCACGAGGCAGCCTGCTTTAGAGTCCACGCTTTGTTCCTCGTCGCTAGGGGAACAGAGGCCTTGGACTCAGCAGTTGGTTTCTCCTTCCCCCTCTGTGGTAGGACTGAGACAGAGTGGTCTCTCGACTCAGTGGTGGGATGGTTGCATACACAGGTTCTCGAGTTCTCTCACCACATGGGAGAACTTGGCGTTACAGATTTGCTGCAGACTTTGTGGCCACTGGCCAAGTTTGCGGTGACACCCCCAAACTCAGCAGGATGTAGACACATTGTGGTGTACTTTTTTGCTGATACGCAGTGTTTGCCTTGCTATGTATACATTCATGAGGACTCCTGGACAGAGGAGGTTGCTTTACGCACGGCTCGCTCTGCTTGGGCTTAGACCAGGCACTCACTGCAGTCTCGCCTATCTAGAGGACGCTCGGATGCGGATTACTTCCCATCCAAGCCAGCCTCGAAGATAGCTCGTCTTGCTGTTGCGGCAGTATCTGTTCTCTCTCGCTCCCCATGAGGACCGTCTCGTGGAACGTGCAGGGACTAGGTGGGCCCCAGTTTCAACGACAGCAGGGCCGATTGCGTCAGATCCGATTGCGTCAGGAGCTTCAGCGTTGCCTTGTGGGAGGAGAGATTGATCTCCTTATGCTTCAGGAGCACCATTTGTCTGAGAGCCGCATTCGGCGATGTGGTCAGATTTTTGCGTGGACGCTATGATACCTTTTGGTTAGCTGCTTTTGGACCTGGAGGCATCCAGGGAGGGGTATGTATGACTATTGCGGACTCATTGCAGCAGGCCATTGTGGGCAGAGGGATTATTGTGCCAGGCAGGGCTCAGTGGATTACTATGCAGGTTCAGGGTGGCCTTGTGGGTTTCGTGAACATCTATGCGCCCAATGTAGCGAGTGCTCGTGCAGAGCTTTGGTCACAGATTGTTGAGTCTTTGCCACAGGTTGACCAGTGGTGTGTAGGAGGGGACTTCAACATATTGGAGGACCCTTCTGACAGGATCGGAGGTAGCCATGCTACTGTGCATGGAGTCGAGTTAGCAGCTTGGGAGAGGTTGTGTATGACTTTGAGGGTCTCGGATACATGGCAGCATTCTGGCTTTGTGAGGCCTCCAGAGAGTCTTGCCTTCTCTAGATCGGACCGCAGAGTGGGAGGAGTGAATCTATCGCGCATAGATCGCTTCTACACTAGTGACCACTTCAGTGACTTGGGGGGATCAGTGGGCATCCTGGCAGGGACATCCTTCTCGGACCATGCACCAGTGATCCTCACAGTGGCAGACAGGCAGAGGAGTGGGAGCACGATGCTTCGCATCCCAGAGCGGGTCTTGTTGGACTCAGCACTTAGAGAGAAGGTCGAGGCTCTATGGACAGAGGGCATGGACAGCCAGGCTCCACCTGCAGACAGAGTGGCCTCAGGCCTAGCTCAGCTTAGCCACTTCTTTCTCCAGGAGTCTCTGGCTCGACGGGCTGCAGCGAGAGAGGAGGAGCAGCGTCTCTGACGAGGCATTGCTTCACTACAGAGGATGCAGGAGCAGCATCCAGACAGTCCATGGTTGGAGGAGCAGTTACAGCAGGCTCGATAGGAGCTCGCTTGCACAGAGGAGAGGCGCCATGAGTTTGCCTTTCATCGACAGGCATCTCAGTGGACTCAGGTGGGTGACAGAGTGACAGGTGCTTTTTTTGAGACAGTGGGACCTCGGCACTCGCATGCCAAGGTCAATCAGTTGAGGAGACCCGATGGGTCCGTTGTTTGTGAGCCAGAGGATATGCGTGCAGTTGCTACTGACTTTTACCGTGAGCTACTGTCGGCTGAGCCCTAGTCAGAGAGACATGATGCATGCAGGGAGTAGGTTTGGGCACAGATGCCTTGTCTTGTGACTGAGGAGATGCGCCAGAGGCTAGAGATACCTCTTCAGCTTGAGGAGCTGCACACGGCTCTTAGGGCCCTTCCTCGTGGTAGCTGTCCAGGTGAGGATGGGCTGACTCCCAGCTTCTTCTTGGAGTACTGGGACCTGCTTGGCCCAGATCTTTGTAGTGCCTTTCAGTACATTCTAGACACAGGAGTGATGCCGGATAGCATGAGTGAGGGCCTGATTTACCTCATTCAAAAGGAGGGTGGCTCCTTGGATGAGATTCGACAGTGGCGCCCCATCACCATTCTCAACTCAGCCTACAAAATTCTTGCCAAGGCTCTGAGTTTGAGGATTCAGCCACTTTTGGAGAGCCTTATACATGGGACTCAGACAGGTTTTGTCAAGGAACGCAGTATCCTTGACAACATCTTCACTTTTTGGGAGGCTTCTGCCCTTGCACGGCTCCGTGGGGAGGACCTTGTGATTCTTCTTCTCGATTTTGAGAAGGCATACAACAGAGTTGACTGGGACTTTCTAGAGGGCACGCTACGTAGGATGGGCTTCTCAGATGCTTGGTTCAGAGGGGTGTCAGCTTTGTACAAACAGGCTCACAGTCAGGTGCTGTTGGCAGGAGGTAGAGGTGAGCGCTTCATGCTCACACGTTCGGTCAGACAGGGCTGTCCTCTTGCCCCTTTTCTCTTTCTGTTCTATGCGGAGGCGATGAGCAGATTTTTGGTGTCACAGCAGGTTGGTTTGAGAGGCTTAGCACTACCTATACGGGGAGATGAGCTTCTGGACGCTGAGTTTGCCGACGACTCAGCCTTGTACTTAGAGGGCCAGGAGGCCAATCTACACAGATGTGAGCAGGCTTTGGAGGCCTTTGATGTGCATCGGGCGCATTGATCAACTGGAGAAAGACAGTGGCTTTCTCGGTTGGCAGTGCTCCTGTGCCAGATTGGATGCCAGGAGAGGGTTTCAGGTGGATTCCTCCAGGGACTGCAGTTCGGTACTTGGGTTGTCAGGTTGGTCTGGACTTGTCCCCCGAGCAGCAGATTGCTCCTCTTCTTCTTTCCATCAGGAGAAAGCTTCGATCTTGGGAGCTCTTACGGCGTGGCCTAGAGCAGAGACAGCCGACGTGCACGGAGGAGGGCCTACGGCAGCCCCTCGTCTGGAACCCCATGGTTAGCACTCAAAGAGGCCACTTGGTTGGGAGTCGGCCTCATGTTTCTTGGGGTCCCATGGCGGCAGGTCCAGCGAGTTCTCTAGGTGACTGGCTAGAGTTCACAGGTTTGTCAGAGGAGGTGCAGGCTGTCCAGTTGCAGGGCATGAGAGGGGTGCAGAGCATGTGTCAGGACATCTCAGAGTCAGTTCCAGCTGAGTGGCTCACGCCTCTCGAGCCAGTAGCACCCCGGTGGATGGGAGCCTTCACACGACTGGAGATTCTCATTTCAGTCAGGGCTTGCTCAGAGACTGTCCCAGCCCTGTTCTTCGAGCTTCAGGGTGGGGGACGATTACAACGAGTTGCAGTAGAGGCCCCGCAGGTAGCAGAGTGCTGTTTCCAGAGGATCCGAGTTGTGGGCATCTGTGGGAGGACTTGCGTCATAGACCCTGACCCAATAGCTCTTGAGACTGGACACTGGAGGCTATGGGCTTGGGAGTGTTGTCCACTGGCACGAGTACAGTGGGATCCTGGTGAGTGGCTATGGAGGGACCCCTTCTCTTCTGCCGACCGCCCAGGAGTCCCCTTCTTTCAGTACACTGTTCAGCTTGGACATCATATACTTGTATCACAGAGAGAGGCCCGGCCCGCTGCAGCACGTCATTGGCAGGAGGAGGGCCTCACAGACGAGTTCTTGGCAGCTTTTTGGCAGAGGCTGTGGGACTCCAGACAGCCGAGGCGAGTCACCTTGTTCCAGTGGCTGGTTGCACACAGAGCCACAGCAGTAGGGAGCTGGCTGGTGCATAGTGGTCTCTCGGCCGCATGTGTAGCCTGTGACCAGTTGGTGGAGAGTCAGCGTCACTGTCTTTGGGATTGTCCCTCGGCCCAGCAGGTGTGGCTACGTGTTCTTCGGCTGATGCCTGCCCTCTCCACGGCTCGACAATACACTTGGGGGGCAGCGGCTTGGTCCACCCTCACGGGCCCAGCACTTCAGTTTGAGCTATCTTCCACCAGCAGGATGATAGTGATACAGGGGGGGCGACCTACACTCCAGCCTGCTACAGAGATTACTCCACAGGAGTGGTGCAGTGAGAGAGAGGAGTTTTGGGAGCTCATCAGCGGCCTAGCTCTCTGGTTCATCTGGCGGGCCCGCTGTTTCCGCATCTTTGAGGCTCGTCCTGTGCCACCAGCAGAGACTGTTCGTGACTTTTGGCTAGAGCTGATCCATACTCTCAGAGGACAGCTTGAGGGACTACAGGGCAGCTCCGACCGCATGCGGGAGCGCCACGAGGCTTTCTTCGACTCTGGCGCCCTGGGCCTTTCTACACCATAGTCCAGGGGGTGCTCAGATGGCACTACTGTCCACCTGTGTGGCTCTTCCCTCCTCCCATCTCTTGATTTAGCCTCATTGTATATATGTTGTTTTTTCATTGGGAGAGTCTCCCCATCATACTTGTTGTAGCTCTCTCTCGCAGAGGTGGATGTAGCCCTATGGGCAGTTTTCATTAACTAATAGAAGGATCTTTTTCTCGGGAAAAAAAAAAGAGATAGTACTGGAAAGGGGGCAGCCTGTCCATGGTGAAGCCATGCATTTGAAACCATGATGTCATCTGTGCATACCAGCATGAAGTGTCCCCCCTGAAGAGCTAATTGTCTGGAAGACTCAAAGGCCAGTCTAGCATATTTGTCTCTAGTAGTATCCCACAAGCTGTGCACAAAGGAGACCGTTCTGGTAAGCGCCTCAATCTCCATAGGAGGGGCAGCTAGCTCTGCTCGAATGATAGCGTGGGGTACGGAGGCCTTGGCTCTAATGAGTCGAGAGATCATAGATACCAAGGGCCTCTCCATACGTCTCCAACCATCTTTACCTACAGAAGGTCCCCATATATGCACCGCATACAACATAGCTGAGGCTACTAAAGTATCAAAGAGCCATAACTTTGTCCGAGGTTCCTGGAATTGAACTTGCGAACTCATCCTCTCCAAGCCTCCCAAGGCCGCATAAGCTCTAGTCAGTCTAGTCTCTGCTGCTCTCCCCAAAGAAACCCAATGAAGACAACCCCAAGGTAATTGTATGCATCTGTATACTCTACAATCTTTTGACCATATGTGAAAGTTGGTGTTGATCTCGTGATCCACTGTGGTGTGGTGTTAAACACCATAGCCTTGGTTTTACCAAGGTTTACAGACAATCCACTATCCTCTGCAAAATTGTGTAGCATCTAACTGTCGCTGCATACCCTCTGGTGAGTCAGAGATCAACACAATATCATCAGCATATAACAACAATGGGATCCACGTCCCTGCCAGCTGGGCACCTCTATCACCCTCTGTCAATGTAATCACACCACTCATCAACATACAAACCCAATAGAGTAGGAGAGAATGGGCAACCCTGTTTCACCCCAACGGTGGAGTGAACTAAATTAGATATCCCCTTCGGGGTGCGTACATGTCCCATCACCGATCTATATAGAGCCAAAATGTTAGGTGCAGCGGAATGATTGTTTGAGCTTTGCTCAAGATGAGTGCTCCGAACTGTGCTCAAGGTTCCTTTTGTTCTTATGGAAGGGAGAGCCTTCCATTCTTAATGAGAGAATGCTATGATCACAAACAAAGTGAATGGACACTGTGCGTGCAAGTGTATGAGACTGAGAGATTGAGAGAGAAGAGAGATACGACACCAGAGAAGTTGTAAAACCCTCCTCCGAAAGCCCCACTCCCGTCGGCTAGAGTGGTCTACTTATGATTGCACAATCTGGTACAAATGGTATGCATGAGACTGATGCAAGTCTAGGCTATGTCGACGATGACGACGAGGATGACGAAGTTGACCTAAGGGCTGAAATCTGCAATCTTTCTACTGCTGTCCAAAAACGCTATGGGCTGAAATCTGCTGCAGGTCCAAAAACGCTGATTTTGGGGGCTGTTTCTGTGGTTCTTTGTCGCTGAAAATCTGCAGGTTTAGGGCTGAAAAGTAAGGTTCACTAAGGCTGAAAACTGAGGCTCTTACTGGCTGAATCTGCTACCTTTTTAGGGCTGATCTTGCAGGTACTTCAATGATGAAAAACGCTGCATGCTAAATCTGCAAGGCTGAAATTGGGACCAAAAACGCTAGAGAAGATCTTTTGCTGCTTAGGATGCTAATGCAAAAATGCTATCTGCTAGGGTCTTTTGGCGATCCTTGGTTGAAGGAAAACGCTAGGCTGTTGGGTTCCCGCGGTGAAGCTTGGAGATGGAAACGCCAATGATGGGGATCTTTGCTTGGAGGGAATCCACCAAGGCTTGGTCTTGTTGAGAAGTTGCCTGTTGAGCTTGGCTCCTGTTGCCTCTTCTGCCAAATAGTGCTAGCTCTAGTTTGCTTATATACAAACTTACTCAATTTGCCCTATCTACTTTCCAACAAAAGTCACTTAAAAATAATAAGTGAAAAATGTCAAAAATAGGTAAAATAGGCTAAATGCACTGGAAAATTCCCCTGACTGATTCTGATGGATTTTAATGGGAATGCTTATGATCATGCTGTGTGCAACCAGAGGATATGCATCTACACTAAGTGACTGGGCATGCACGGTCTACGAATAGACTCACAAAAGTGCCAGATCACTTCTAATCTAGACTGACTGGACTGACTGAACTCTGATCATGCTGTAGCTTGTCCACGGACACATAGGGTTGGATGTGTCACGTGACACAAAATCCCCCAATTGAACACTATGGGCACCCCCATCTCCTGCAGTCTGCACATCCATCGAGCGCTCGGTACCATGTCAAATGCTCTGTAACCTGCCCTCCTCAATGATAGCTCTCAATGTCAAAATATGATCAAGAGTGGACAAACCCCTCCTAAAACCGGCCTGGCCCTTTGCTCGTACACCCTCACCCTGTGCCCAATTACTCAACGGCTGCTCAAGAATGGATGCATACAACCATGCCAATGTGTGCCCAACCATAATAGTGCGGTAATTCCCAGGCTCTGTAGGATCACCTGCCTTGAAGATAGGCACAATAGTAGACAACCTCCAAGTCTCAGGTAACCCCTCACACATGGCACGATTGAACAACACTACAAGAACCTCTACCAGCATAACTCTAGCATTTATAAAGTGCTCTGCTACTAGACCATCATGATCATATGCCCTGTTGGTCCTCACCCTGTCAATGGCTCTCTTTACCATCTTAGTTGTAAAGAACGTGTTGGTAGGTGGGCATGGCTCTGTAGGATCTAGAAGGGGGTCTTGTCCAGGAACTGTATATAACGATGTTGCATACTGGCCCAACATATCAAGAGAAGTAATCACTGGGGGAGGGGAGTGCTCATGAAAGAATCGCCATGCCTCTCCTGAGTCTACTCAAGAACAGCTAATACAAGTCTCGCTCCATCTGGGCCAAATAAGCTCGTTTCTTCCGTCGCACAAGGCGTCGGGAAGCAATCCGAGATTGTAAGTGATGGCTCCTAAAAGAAGATCTCTTAGGAGCTGGGCTCTCATCTCTCTTCACTCCTCATCATATCAACTATTCTTAGGCATGCTCCCAGAATGTCGCCTCCGACCCGGCTGAGTGTGTGGGTATGCCTCTAATGCTCCACCATGCAATGTCTCAGTCAGTAAAGTGGTGCACTCCTCCACTGAGAGACCAAGACTAGCTGTGCATAGACGGCTATAGATCTTCTCTGTATAAACCGAGTCAGTCTCTGGTGTAAATGTATGTCTGGGCTGTCTCCTGATGTCTGGGCTGTACTATACTGAAATGAAACGGACAATGTCAAAAGAGCATGATCCACTACTACACCCACTGGTTTGGCTCCCACTATGAAATCCTGATTATAAGGAATAAAGCTCAGATGTGCCATAACATAGTCCACTGTATTGGCCCTGTGTCTATGTCGAAAGCATGTGAAACCGGCTTCTCCAGGAAATCGTTGTAAGCCATTAAGTATGGCTAACCCATGTGTGGTTGTCATCTCCGTGAGGTATCTCCCATACGCTGTCTGCTCTTTGTCATGTGAGCATCTGTCAAGCCCCAAGTCACCCACATCCAGCTCTCTAAGCATCTCATCTGAAGTGTCGTAGAAGACTGTGTGAGAGTTACCCGTTCAGGCATTGAAGTCCCCTAGGAGGATGATGTCACCATCCCTAGAAAACTCTTATATATCATCATCTAGTATAGAGAAAGGCGACTGTCCTCTGGGTATAGCATATACTGACGTACTAGGGGGGGGGGGAGTAATGTATGGCAATGTATAGAAATCGGCTTGTGTCAGCTCTCAGCCTCACCCACATGTATCTAGCATGATCATCTCTCCGTACAATATGTAGTAGTGGTTGTAACTCCTCCCTAAATAGCACTGCTACTCCTCTTGAGCCTCTACTCTCATGCTCAGATCTCGCGACTGTCCTGTGAGCCGTCTCCCATTTGTATGCCACCACATATGGCATAAGCTGTCCAGGGGCTTTATGAGTGTCTAAGAAGAAAACAATGTCCCTCTCTCTGAAACTGTCCTCAAAGGCACCAACGTCCAACCTCATAGATCCATTGCAATTCCAAGTAGCCATCTTCAGTGTGGTCCCATAGGTCTCACACCGTCATGTAGAGTGACGCTCTACAATCACCACCCGACCATCTCTGTTAAAGGCCGTCTTTCCCTTCTCCCTTGCCGCCGTAATCTCTAGCATTACCTCTCTCATATGCGCAAGCTGTGAGAGAGTGAGATCATCACCAAGGAAAATACCTGTCTTCTTGAGAGTAGGCCTTTTTTTCAGGAATTTCTTCTCCTCTTCCAAGGAGGGGAAGCGTAGTATGAGAGCTCTCTCTTTTGAAGATTCTCCCGGGCCACCACTCTTCTTGCCCACTCTCCATGCCTTTGTGTGTGAAGGCTTTTCCACCCCCATCATGGATGTGAGGATTGTGACCTCTTTTTCCACATTGTTTATGTCCTTGAGGCCGGTTACCCTCACATGTAGAGCCCGCATCCTCCTCCTTTGTTCCTCTTCGAGGGTCATGTTAATAAGAGTGGGTGGGTACAAGGAGCTTCCTTACCTTTCCCTTTCTTGGTGACCTCAATCCATTTTTCGGCCTCTTCTACTTTCTTTTGTGTTGCGGAGATGACCGCGGCCCGTGACTTCTTCTCCTCATCTTCCTTGATAACCCGTATTTCTTCTCTCATGGTATTCAATTCTTCCATCATGGATGGCTGAATTTCGCCTTCTTCGAGCCGCCCACTTTTTGCTACAAGAAGTTCACCTTGGAGAGTTCGGATTGTGGCTTCTTGTGAAGCCGCTTGCTCTTCGATGCGAGAATTCCTTTCACATAGATTCTTCTTCTCCTCTTTCCATTCCTCCATCTTTTAAAGAAAGGTTGCCTCCATTTCTTCCACTCCTTCACTTCAACTTCAAGTGTTGATATCCTCTTGTTGGTAGTCGAGAACTTCATGTTGAGAGGGAGGTGGGCTATAGCTGTCACCAGCATGTGACTACTATCTATCCTTTTTGTTGATTTCTTTCTTATTATTTATTCATTTTCACTTTTTGGAAACACCCCTCTGGAAATCTAACTGCCCTCCATTGCATAGCTAGTGTGGAACTGTTCAGAGGGAGTCCAGGCCTGAGGGCAAGAGAGCACTAAGGTTGGACAAGGACTATGGTTAGCCAAAGTGGGGTCATTGACTAGCCAAAGTGGAATCCTTTGCTACAGAGGCTACATTTCAGTTCTGGGTGTGGCTGCAGTGTACAAAGGGGGTCAGATGACCTAGAAAGATACAATGGCAGCATCTCCTAAAATTTAGGGAGTTGCTATTTTGGACCTGAAAATGTGTTCATGTCATTACCTCCGGAATGACAAGGGGAACATTTTATTACTCTGCCGCGAAGCCAACTGGGCAACCAGTCGGGAGATTTTTAGGCGGCAACCCCGAAACGGGAAATGGCTTGTAAGTGTGCCAAGTTGCACATTTCTGTGCACTTTCCTCATGCAAGAGAAGGTAGCGCTGAATTTATAGCTGGGAGGCTCATGTTGGAGCTCTCTGTCACAGGTTAAGAGCTATGGAGTGCTTCCTTTCCCTCTTATGTACAGTGCAGTGCCAGGAGTGATGCCCTGCACGCTCTCTCTCTCCCTTATGGCAGTATGTTATGCCCCTCTAGTGGGTTTTTCATTTGACCAATGTACAGTTATGTGGGTTCATGCGCGATTGCCGAGGCAAGAGTCTCTTGCACAGGTACTGGATTAGCTAGCGGCTAATCCCCCGCAGGTACAGGTGAATTCGGAGAGGTTTCACGTGCGAAATCTTGTCCGATTCAAAGGGCAAGTAGCCCTACAGGTGCGGGAGCTCGAGGACTTGCTACGGATGCGACCGGCACGCGAAACGGAGCCCGAAACAGTGAATTACAGCCTGCTGTGTATTTTTGCAGGTTTAGGGTTTTGGCCCTAAACAGACCCTAATACCCCAGGAGATTCGGGGACGTGAGGGGACCGTTGTACAGGTGATCTGGCGCATTTTCGGGGCAGAAAACAGACAATTCAGCGTGCTGCAGATTCTCGCCAGGTTTTGCAAAGTGTCCATATGCGTCGGGAAAGTCATCCAATGCGTGGGGATACTGACTGTGAAGGGTCCTAGTACAGTTATGCTGCCGAAATCGGGAGGGAACAGATGGTATTCAGCCCAGATTGTGCGGGGCAGCTTGTAGGGAACTGCAGCTTTTATTCCCTCTTTTAAAGAATAAAGAATACCGAAAGGGGCGCCTATTTAGGGGCCAATCTGGTGTCGGTCTTCTCATACAGGTGCAGTCTAGCAACTTGTATCTCTTTCCCCTTTTGTTGTGTCTTGGAAGTACAGGTAAAGTGGGCAACAAATTAAATGGGTGGAAGCAAATAAGGTTTAAGTCTAAGTTCTACCGCCCTTTTTGGATTAAACAGGCCCACTGGAGAGGCCATGTGAAAGGGGGTCAATGGGTAGCCCAATGGAGGGAGACCATGAGAGAGAGAGAGAGAGAGAGAGAGAGAGAGAGAGAGAGAGAGAGAGAGACTAAAACAACCAAAAAAATACAAGAAACTCTAAGAAATAGCAAGAAACGCTTGTGAAACCCTTAAAAACAGAGAAAATCAGCTTCAAAACTTTAAAAAACAGCAAAACACATATTTGAAACCCTAAAAAACAGTGGGAAAATCCTTAAAAACGGCAAAAAACAGTTTTGAAACGCTAAAAACAGCGAGGAACAATGACAAAACACTAAGAAATAGTAAAAAAACAATGACGAAACCATAAAAACAGTAAAAAAGAAGTGACGAAACCTTAAAAACAGTGAGAGAGTCCAAACCCATGGGGGGGAGAGAGAGAGAGAGAGAGAGAGAGAGAGAGAGAGAGAGAAAGAGGCATGAAGCGATGACACGATGTGACCTTGGGACCCTAGCACTGGCCACTAGCTACAAACCGTACCCTCATATTGTGAACCCTAACCCTAGCCCCTTCATTTCCGCCCTCGTTGCCTTACCTCCTACCCCACGTTGGTGGTGTCCTACTTCTGATCACCACAACATGCACAAGCTGTTTGACTTGTTGAAGCTGGCATGCTTGTAGAGCATGCTTTTTGTTTGATTTCATGGGTTGCTGTCACAAAGTGATGACGTGGCGGACAGCAGAAACCCTAATTTCTGCCAGAAACCCTAAAATTCCTGCAAACCCTAATTTTTGCCAAAAACCCTAAATTCCGGAAATCGCGGAGGCGGATTTTTTTATTTTTTTTTTTGTGGAAAATGATGAGCGACGCGAATTTTGCTTTTGCTTTTTTTTTATAAAAAAAGAGAAAAGACTCTCTAAGAGAGAGAGAGAACTGATGCTTTTGATTTTAAAAGCTTTTGGGGCTCTGCTTTTGGGCATCCCTTGTAACCTTTAAATTAGTGGTGAGGGCCTCACTTCTCAGAGCATCTGGACGCAGAGTCTGAGAGTGAAACCCTAGCCACTCTTGTACTTTGATCTGATTAATATAAAAAGAAATACCGAAAGGGGCGCCAGTCTTTGGGGCCAATATCTCTAGGCCCGGAACTCCGCCGGGCCAGTGCAAATCCATTGTGATCTGTGAATTGTTTTGAAGTGGTTATTTGGTGCTGTCGCGGTTGATTCTTGACTTGGAGTGTCCAAGTCTGTTACAGTTGCTTTACTTTTCAGTTTTCTTTCATTGTGTTCCTTGTCTTCTTCGATTTCTTGTGCGATCCTTCAAACTGGGAAAGAGCCGTGCTTTTTATTCAAGAGGCTTTTTATTTCTTCTTGGTTGACTCAAGAGTTTGAGCGAGATATACGAGCTGCTTGGAACCATCTCCGGATGACCAAGAGCGATACAGTGAATTCTTATTGTGAAAGATTCTGGAGCTCTTCATTCAAGAAGATCTGGTTCAGAGAACAGATTGAGCGGTTTACCTTGGGTCTACCTACAGAGATCCGAGATCACTGCTTGGAACAGAAGTCAGCTTCTATTCAGGAGTTGATGAGTCATGCGAAGCGGGGCTTTGCCATTCACTCTGGAAGTCTGACCTACCCCACAGATAAGGCCATGACACAACGAGCCGAACAGACTTCTGGGAATGAAAGTAGAATGAAAAAGAGCAACCCAAAGAAATCGAAGTTTGAAGGATCGCACAAGAAATCCTTCAAACTGGGAAAGAGCCGTCGTTTCTTTTGGGATGGTGTAGCTATCTACACCCGGCCCTTCCCCTTCGGTAGGCGGATCCATCGGACCCGAGCCACAAACGTGGGGTAGGGTGCTAGGGTGAAAGTAAGGCAAACTTAAAGCTTTATTTTAAAGATTAAAAACCTTTAAACTTTAAAAGTTTATTTCAAAGCTTAAAAACCTTTAAACATTAACGTAGGAGATCTTTGTCTTTCAGCGTAGATGAAGGAAGGGTGCCGGGGACGTGCTACGCGTAGAAAGTCCTTCTACGTGTAGAGGGAGAGGGCTTGTGTGCGAAGTGGGTTGCAATCGAGGTTCTCTCTCTCTCTGGTTGTGGACGACGCGCAGGGCAACAAGTAGCTCCTCTAGCTGTGGACGACGCGCAGGGCAGCAGTCCTCTCTCTCTCTCTCTCTCTCTCTCTCTCTCTCTCTCTCTCTCTCTCTCTCTCTCTCTCTCTCTCTCTACTGTGAGCAGGTCCCTGCTGCACAGCGCTAGGCATTGCCCTAACTACCCGCAGGCGGAAGGAGCCCTGCTCTGCTGTGTATGGCCACGCACTGCTGTGGACATTGCTTCTGGATACATGCGCGCTGCTGTGAGAGAGAGAGAGAGAGAGAGAGAGAGAGAGAGTGTTTACACTATCACAGGAACATGAGTGAAGTTGAAGACAAGGAGAAGCCAGTGGCCTTAATGAGGCTTGCCCTTGAGCAGGTACCCTCTTGCTCCCCGCCAATGTATGTATGTGATCGCCTTTGTGCGGATGTTGAATATCTCTTTCAAAGAGAGAGAGAGAGAGAGAGAGAGAGAGAGAGAGAGAGAGAGAGAGAGAGAGAGAGAGAGAGAGAGAGAGAGAGAGAGAGAGAGAGAGAGAGAGAGAGAGAGAGAGAGAGTGTAAATGAAATGAAATTTTATATTAACGTCTTATGAAGACCATATTGACCTATAAGACCAAAGAGTTACATCATGGTGAATCTCATACAAGGTCTGGTTAAAAAGAAAGAAAGAAGCTAACTAAATAGAAAGACTAGTAGAGCTGGTGGGTATCAAGAGCGTGAGAGTTACATATACAAAAAGTGGGAGTGTATCTCAAAGAACAGATACAGCATGGTGGATATGTGTATCAGAGTTCAGAGATGGCTCACATCAGTCGTTGCATTATCATGTCGATGTCCTCCATGGTGAGAGTGTACATAGGGCGTCTCCCATGTCTCGCCAATATAGATCCGATCCTCTATTACAACCTTCTCCGTCGATGGGAGCATCCCCTCATCCTGGGCCTTGCACAAGCACTCAGATACCTCTACTAGTGATGTGCCCCGTATCCCTTCTCTCTGGCTGGTCTCATCTCTGCTCAATCTGTGAATGGAAGAACATTGTGATCTTTCTCTGGGTGTGTCTCTCGATGTGTGAGCCTCTCTTTCTCAGTAACCCTACTCGATATCGTTGTATCTCCAATAGATAGAGTCCAAGACATCTCTGATCCTAGTATCTCATAACTCGAGATAGAGGCCCAAAAACCTCTTTAAAGAGGCAATGAAAGCGCCACGTATCTCATAGTACGTTGTTCAATGGCATATATAGTGAAGTTGTGTCTCTGGCTCTCTCTAACACAACTGGCACAACATGGCCTCAACCAAAATGCCTTGATATACGCAGTCTCAATCTCCAAATAATGTGATGATGTCCAAATCTGTACAGTAGCATATCGTAATCCGTGGGACCAATCGAGTGTCCATGTAGGCAGGCCTAGATAAGAGCCCATCCTCTGTGAACTGGAGAAAATGTTCTCTATATGTAGTCATCTTTGTGCCTAGCTCCTGTATAGGTTGTATCCATGTCCTCTACGTATCCAACTAAACAGATCATGTTGTATGAGTCTAGTCACCTCCCTCCGTGTCAGAGAGAGAGAGGGTGCATCTAGAGAATACTAAAAGGGGGGGAGCCTTTCCATAGAGAAACCATGTAGCTCAAACCATGTTGCCATCTGTGCATACCAACATGATGTATCTCCCTATGCTGTCAAGTGCCGGAGCACTCTAGGGCCAGCGAGCATAATGATCTCATGGGAGCTCCCATAGGCTATTTATGAATGCCACGGATCTTGTGAGAGCCTCAACCACCAAAGGAGGGGCAGCTAGCTCTGCTTGGATGATCGCATGAGGAACACTGAGCCCTTATTATGATGATCTACTAAGGGTCCCCATATCTGCACTCCATATAGCATAGGTGTCACAAAGTGATGACGTGGCGGACAGCAGAAACCCTTATTTCTGTCAGAAACCCTAAAATTCCTGCAAACCCTAATTTTTGCCAAAAACCCTAAATTCCGGAAATCGCGGAGGCGGATTATTAAAAAAAATAAAAAATCTTTTTTTTTTTTGGAAAATGATGAGCGACGCGAATTTTGCTTTTGCTTTTTTTTTTTATAAAAAAAAGAGAAAAGACTCTCTAAGAGAGAGAGAGAACTGATGCTTTTGATTTTAAAAGCTTTTGGGGCTCTGCTTTTGGGCATCCCTTGTAACCTTTAAATTAGTGGTGAGGGCCTCACTTCTCAGAGCATCTGGACGCAGAGTCTGAGAGTGAAACCCTAACCGCTCTCTTGTACTTTGATGATTGATTAATATAAAAAGAAGTACCGAAAGGGGCGCCAATCTTTGGGGCCAATATCTCTAGGCACGGAACTCCGCCGGGCCAGTGCAAATCTATTGTGATCTGTGAATTGTTTTGAAGTGGTTATTTGGTGCTGTCGCGGTTGATTCTTGACTTGCAGTGTCCAAGTTTGTTACAGTGGTATCAAAGCACGGCCGATTTCTCTTCTACGGGAAATCCGATCTCCGAATTTTTTTTCCGCGGCACCTATGGCTTCAGGCAATGATCAGTCGACTCCCTCTGCATCTGGAGATGCGGGTGGGATCACAACGAAGATTCAGGCAGAGAGTATGGCCCGCCTTGGCCTACTTAGGCGGAGCGGCGAGAGATAGAGCGTCGCCAGTTGATCAGCGATGCAACAATGATGATGCTCAATTTTGCCAAGGACCCGAAGATGGCAAAATATATGAACCAGACCTCTTTGGAAGAGGTACAGATGGAGTGGCAGAGAACCACAACACCACTCCCGAAACCCGCTCTCAAGAAACCTTCTGCCTCCAAGAAATATACGGAGAAGGAACTGGAGAACGTGGTTGATGCACGGATTGCTCAGCTTTTTGACACGCAAAAGAAAGCCAAAAAGCACGGCAAAAAGCAGAAGAAAGGCACTGACTTCCCGGGATATTTAGGTCGTCGGTCGACATTTGACAAGGCAAAGAAATTGAAGAAGCGCGTCAAGTTTGAAGACCTACCCAGTTCTTCTTCTTCTTCTTCTGACAGTTCTTCTAGCTCCTCGGATTCGAGCGAAGAAGATAGAAAAGGTAAAAAGCGAAGCAAGAAGCAACGCTTTGGAAAGGGCAAGAGAAAGGCAAAGAAGGCTAAATCTCGCCCAGAGACTGACAGTGATGAGCGGATTATTAAAAAAAAATAAAAAATCTTTTTTTTTTTTGGAAAATGATGAGCGACGCGAATTTTGCTTTTGCTTTTTTTTTTTATAAAAAAAAGAGAAAAGACTCTCTAAGAGAGAGAGAGAACTGATGCTTTTGATTTTAAAAGCTTTTGGGGCTCTGCTTTTGGGCATCCCTTGTAACCTTTAAATTAGTGGTGAGGGCCTCACTTCTCAGAGCATCTGGACGCAGAGTCTGAGAGTGAAACCCTAACCGCTCTCTTGTACTTTGATGATTGATTAATATAAAAAGAAATACCGAAAGGGGCGCCAATCTTTGGGGCCAATATCTCTAGGCACGGAACTCCGCCGGGCCAGTGCAAATCTATTGTGATCTGTGAATTGTTTTGAAGTGGTTATTTGGTGTTGTCGCGGTTGATTCTTGACTTGCAGTGTCCAAGTTTGTTACAGTGGTATCAAAGCACGGCCGATTTCTCTTCTACGGGAAATCCGATCTCCGAATTTTTTTTCCGCGGCACCTATGGCTTCAGGCAATGATCAGTCGACTCCCTCTGCATCTGGAGATGCGGGTGGGATCACAAAGAAGATTCAGGCAGAGAGTATGGCCCGCCTTGGCCTACTTAGGCGGAGCGGCGAGAGATAGAGCGTCGCCAGTTGATCAGCGATGCAACAATGATGATGCTCAATTTTGCCAAGGACCCGAAGATGGCAAAATATATGAACCAGACCTCTTTGGAAGAGGTACAGATGGAGTGGCAGAGAACCACAACACCACTCCCGAAACCCGCTCTCAAGAAACCTTCTGCCTCCAAGAAATATACGGAGAAGGAACTGGAGAACGTGGTTGATGCACGGATTGCTCAGCTTTTTGACACGCAAAAGAAAGCCAAAAAGCACGGCAAAAAGCAGAAGAAAGGCACTGACTTCCCGGGATATTTAGGTCGTCGGTCGACATTTGACAAGGCAAAGAAATTGAAGAAGCGCGTCAAGTTTGAAGACCTACCCAGTTCTTCTTCTTCTTCTTCTGACAGTTCTTCTAGCTCCTCGGATTCGAGCGAAGAAGACAGAAAAGGTAAAAAGCGAAGCAAGAAGCAACGCTTTGGAAAGGGCAAGAGAAAGGCAAAGAAGGCTAAATCTCGCCCAGAGACTCACAGTTCTACTGAGGACTCGTCTACAGACAGCTCAGGTTCCGATGACGGAAAGTTTTATGCGAACAAGAAGAATTTTTACAAAGCCAGCTAGTATGACTTTCTCGAAGATAAAAGCAAGAAAGTCCGAGAGTTTAAGGAAGGTGGCCACTCGATCAAGTTTGATACTTTTCAGGATACTCAGATGCTTCGAAGGCTTTGTCTTTTATACAGCAGTTTGACATCGCTTTCGCGGGAGGACGCTATCAGAGATTCAGAGAGCTACCTCTTACCTTAAGGGGAATGCTCGTACTTGGTGGTCCACGCTTCTTTTAACAAGAGTGCGCCAATTAAATGACTGAAATTTAAGAAGCTTTTTATTTCTTCTTGGTTGACGCAAGAATATGAACGAGATGTACGAGCTGCTTGGAACCATCTTCAGATGACCAAGAAAGATACAATCAATGCTTATTGTGAAAGATTCTGGAGCTCTTTTCTACCCGCCTCTTTATTCAAGAAGATCACGTTCAGAGAACAGATTGACGGTTTACCTTGGGTCTACCTACAGAGATCCGAGATCACTGCTTGGAACAAAAGTCAGCTTCTATTCAGGAGTTGATGAGTCATGCGAAGCGGGGCTTTGCCATTCACTCTGGCAGTCTGACCTACCCCACAGATGAGGCCATGACACAACGAGCCGAACAGACTTCTGGGAATGAAAGTAGAATGAAAAAGAGCAAGCCAGAGAAAAAGGATGCACAACCCAAGCTTACTCCTGAGGAGAGAGCTCGCTTCATCAGAGAGGGGAAGTGCTTTGGATGCGGGGAACATGGACATATTTCCGCAAAGTGCCCTGATAAGGCACAGAAAGAACAGAATGATAAAGACGACGACAGGTCTGAGAGTTCGAGAGCAGCTGTGGAATGTGGCAGAAAAGGCAGATAGAAAAGCAAAATTGGTACCACATGGCGTGGGACCTGCACCGAATCTAATGAATGAAAGTACAAACTTTGCCGCTTTCGGGGCAAAGCGAAGGATCAGGAAGCTCTTTTGAAGGAGCCAAGGACAACTTCTTTTCACTTGGAATTGGCGGCTCGATTTGGAACTACGCCCGACAGACTGACGCCACAGGCGGAGGTAGTTCGACTGGCACCCGGATGGGATGTTGCCATTACACCGAGCATTGGCAAACTTCGTTTGCAATGACAGGGGTGTTCAAGGCACGTGAGTGACGTTCTACTCGGGATCCCTTGGTACCACAAGAACTACGCCGTGGTTGACTACCGGGCCGAGAAAGCGACTTTGATAAATGAAGGGCTTAGAGATTGTACTTGATGAACTTCAGTTTTCTTACTCATTCTTTTGGGAGAACTGAACGATGGATAAAGGTTGAATATGTTTTGACCTGAAGAAAAGAACGCCAAGATTTTTTTTCTCCACGCTCATGTCGATTGCTTTTGAGAGGGCCTGAAGATCATACCATTGATCTGATATCTGGAAGCACGCCACCGAATCGGCCACCTTATCGTGTGAGCCGAGTACAGAATGAAAAGATTATGAACTCAGTGAAAGACCTCTTGGAAAAGAGTCTTGTCCAGCTTAGTACTTCACCGTATTTCTCTCCAGTGTTGTTGGTTTTGAAGAAAGACAGATCTTGGAGAATGTGCATCGATTATAGCACGAAATCACCATCAAGAACAGATTTCCGATTCCTAGGATCGATGATATACTCGACAGGTTAAAGGGATCCTCGTGCTTTAGCAGGATTGACTTGAAGAGTGGATATCATCAGATCAGGATAGCGCCAGGAGATGTCTACAAGACAGCTTTTCGGACGACTTTTGGGTTATTTGAGTTTTTGGTGATGCCTTTTGGCTTAACCAATGCTCCTGCGACATTTAACCGGATGATGGACAGGATTTTTCGAGAGTACAGACTATTTGTTGGCACTTTCTTTGACGACATCATTGTTTTCTCCATGAATGAGACAGAACACAGAGATCATCTGCTTCAAGTCTTTCAGGCATTACGAGATCACACGTTAGTGATTAATGCAAAGAAAAGTGAATTTTTCCTACTAGAGATACATTTTTTGGGACACATTGTGTCAACAGCAGGAGTGCAAATGAACCCGGCCAAGATAGAGACTATCCGTGATTGGCCCGATTTGAGGAATGTCCATGAAGTTAGAAGCTTCTTGGGACTGTGTTTGTACTGCAGGCGGTTCATACGAAAGTTTGCAGAGGTTGCTTCCCCTTTGCATACCTTGACACAGAAAGGAGTACCTTTTTCGTGGGGACCCACAGAGGTGACTGCCTTTCGGACATTGAAAGAGAAATTGACTACGAGACCTATTTTAACTTTGCCGGAATTGCAGAAGTCATTTGAAGTATATTGTGATGCTTGTGGTCGTAGTCTGGGTGCGGTCTTGCTGCAAGAAGGCCATGTCATAGCTTACGAGAGCCGTTTGTTCTCTAGGCCGGAGATGACAGCACAGATCTATGGGAAAGAGCTTTTGGCAGTTATCCATGCTCTTACTCAGTGGCGGCATTACCTACTCGGAGCGGATTTTACTGTCTTTACAAACCATCAGAGTTTGCGCTACTTCTTGTCACAGAAGCAGCTTTCGGAAAAGCAGATGCGGTGGGTGAACATTATGTCACAGTTCCACTTCCAGATTGTCCATGTGCAGGGACAGAAGAATGTGGTGGCAGATGCTTTGTCTCGGAAACCGTTGGTTCTGGCTATTTCCGCGATACATCATAGGAGCTTCGAGGATATGGTCGATCAATGTGCCACAGATACAGATTTTGCAGATATTTTCACACGGATACGGGATGGGGAGACAGTAGCTGGATACTCCCTTCGGGAAGGCTACTTGATGAAAAAGACTATGTTGTGCGTTACACAGCCGTTGAGGGAAAAGGTTATGACTGATTACCACTGTCCACCTTTTACGGGTCACCGCGGCATTGCTACCATCATGAAAGGGGTAGAGAGAGATTTCTTTTGGCAGAGACTGAAGAAGGATGTGGAAGAGTTTGTGCGCAGTTGCTTGGTATGCCAGAAGGTCAAGTTTGACAGGCATAAGGCTCAGGGATTGTTACAGCCTTTACCGATACCCACCCGCCCCTGGGAAAATATTGAAATGGATTTCATTTTTTTTGATCTCCCGAGAATACAGAATGATCACGATGATTTTCCGATTACATGGCACGCCTGAGACGATTGTCTCCGACAGAGACCCCAGATTTATGAGTTTGTTTTGGAAGGCAATTTGGGAGAACATTGGCACGCGGTTGCAGTTCTCGTCATCGTTCCACTTGCAGACTGATGGGCAATCTGAGATTGCCAATTCAGTGATTTTAGATTTATTGAAGTCTTGTATCTCGCATCAGAAGACTCAATGGGAAAAGATCTTACCTTTGGTGGAATTTGCCTACAATAACACGATACACTCTTCGACGGGGAAGACGCCATGTGAGATTGTTGAAAGTGCTGCGAAGGTTCCATCCTTCTTGAGCACGAAAGATTAGAAATTTGAAGCGGATGAATATTCGCGAGATTTGGATACGGCTTTTGCCAAGGTTCGCGAGACTTTGCAGGAGTCTCAAGAACGACAGAAAAAGGCAGCGGATTGCCATCGTCGCGACTTGAAACTGAAGGAGGATGATTGGGTGCTCTTCCTTTTGAGAAGGCACGCCTACAAAAGAAAAAGGGAAAGGAGAGGCTTTTTCCAAAGCTTAGTATGTGATACTACGGACCTTTCCAGATTACTGACAAGATAAATGATGTCTCCTTCCGATTGAAACTGCCAGATACTTGGAGTATTCACAATGCATTGCATGTGAGTCTCTTGAAACCTGTTAAGGTGATGTGCCTGATGATGGGGAGCCTGATGAGCAACCCAAAGTGGAAGAAAACGAGGAGATCCTTGTTCCTGAACAGATTTTGGCACATAATGATACGAAGAAAGGTAAAGTCCGAAGGCGGTCCTTGGTTAAGTTCAAGAACTTTCCTGCATTTGATGCGAAGTGGATGGAGGAGGACCTAGCAGATACTCCTCGGATTGTGAAACTTTACCTCGATGTTTTGGTTTAGCATAGTCTACTCCAAACGGAACCCAGAACTCAGCTTGGCCGAAGATCTGGTGCAGTGGGATGCACAAGAGGGGAGTTACTCCGCTCCCTTGTCAACAGATGCCTCGATTTTGATACTAAAGTCATTGATGTCTCTATGAGCTTCAGGGATACTGAGAGCTGACAGTATTCTGCTGGATGACTTTATGAAATGGAATTCCTGATTATGATACTGATTTGTTCTTGACTTCTTGTGAGTGCAGGAACTGATAGCCGAAATGACTGCAGCATTTTGGTCTGATTGATCTCTAATAGACATGGTTGCAATAGGGGTTAGTCAATCGGACATCGATGAGGTCCCAATTGGACCTAGATGTGATTGCTAGCTACATTGCCGGTAAATCATGCTCTAAGATCCGAATGAATATTGAATGTCATGTGATGTCCTGTGATGTCTGGTGATGTCCTGTGATGTCGTGTGATGTGACTGTCGAATTTGTACATGTGCTAGATGTGTGTTCCTAGTACGTAGGTACTAACAGTCAGTGTCTGCTAAGACGGTTTATGGCTTTTGTCGGTTTTGCAGGCGTAATCGCGGTCGATTACAATGCTTTCAAGAGGAGGGTATGTCACAAAGTGATGACGTGGCGGACAGCAGAAACCCTAATTTCTGCCAGAAACCCTAAAATTCCTGCAAACCCTAATTTTTGCCAAAAACCCTAAATTCCGGAAATCGCGGAGGCGGATTATTAATATATTTTTTTTTGTGGAAAATGATGAACGACGCGAATTTTGCTTTTGCTTTTTTTTTATAAAAAAAGAGAAAAGACTCTCTAAGAGAGAGAGAGAACTGATGCTTTTGATTTTAAAAGCTTTTGGGGCTCTGCTTTTGGGCATCCCTTGTAACCTTTAAATTAGTGGTGAGGGCCTCACTTCTGAGAGCATCTGGACGCAGAGTCTGAGAGTGAAACCCTAGCCACTCTTGTACTTTGATCTGATTAATATAAAAAGAAATACCGAAAGGGGCGCCAGTCTTTGGGGCCAATATCTCTAGGCCCGGAACTCCGCCGGGCCAGTGCAAATCTATTGTGATCTGTGAATTGTTTTGAAGTGGTTATTTGGTGCTGTCGCGGTTGATTCTTGACTTGGAGTGTCCAAGTCTGTTACAGTTGCTTTACTTTTCAGTTTTCTTTCATTGTGTTCCTTGTCTTCTTCGATTTCTTGTGCGATCCTTCACACTAGATTGTTTGGATTTGTTGTTGTTGTGCTGCTGCTCTACTCTTGACTCACTGTACCAGGTTTCTACATAGGTTTCCAAAGGAGGTTGTCATGAGATAGTGCTTCACTATCTTGTTGGAGTTTCCTCCCCAGCTCTGGTCAAGGCACATTTTTACCATGGCTTTCAGTTTTCTACAGTTTTCCATGTGGCTCGTTGTATCCAATCTTTACAGTTCCTTCGAGCCTGCTTTGTTACTTGCCTCAGAATCAACACCATTTTTGGGCGTCCTAAGGGATTTTCACATAATAGAAATCAACCTCTTTCTTTGGGGGAAAAATGAGAGAGAGAGAGAGAGAGAGAGAGAGAGAGAGAGAGAGAGAGAGAGAGAGAGAGAGAAATGAAATGAAATATTAACGTCTTCTAGAGGCCAAAATGACCTATCAAACCGAAGAGTTACATGGTGAATCTGATACAAGGATAAAAGAAAGAGACTAAATCAAACAAGACCAGGGGAGGTGAAACCGGCCCGTGGTGGGGCGGTAGGCGTTGGCTTTCACCCGAAATTCTTTACTTTAACTTTACGACACAAAGGAACTTCACGAATAAGCCTGTGGCTGGAATTCAACACTTCAAGACAAACCACAGCCTTGCAGCTAGAGCGCTACCAAGCAGACAACGACACCCTGTCGGCCCCAAAGATTGGCGCCCCTTTCGGTATTTCTTTATTCTTATTATACTTGAGAAAAACCTGTAAACTTCCACAAGATGTCCCACTTTTATCGGGTTGAAATTCCTCTACTCCAACCCGATTTCGGCAACATAACCACAGTAGAAGTCTCCACAGACAAAATCTCAAGCAAACATAGACTTTCCACACACTTTAGAGCTCTTTGCAAAACCTGGCAAGAAATTGCAGCTCGCTGAATTCTTTGTTTTGCGCTCCGATCCACGTGCCGATCACTTTTCTGGGTAGCCCTCGAGATCTCGCACTTGTAGGGTCACTTGCCCCTTGAATTAGACGAGATTCCTTGCGGGAAATCTCTCCAAAATGGCCTGTACAAGCACCCAATGCTTTCCCGAGACTCCCATTACAAATAAACGATCCGAACTCTTGCACCTAGCCCTCACCGAGCTGTCCAAACCTGTCCATGGCTGTAATTGCAGGTTTTTGACCCAATTTTGCCAGCATAACGGCACAAATATCCCTGTAGGTCAAAAGTACATGTCAAGGACACTTTCCCTTGCGGTATGGAAGCTTTCTAGTGAGCCGTAGGTCAATTTCAGCGTGCTGTAATTTACTGTTTTGCCACTGTTTGGTGCCTCCAATACACACATCACAAGGCCTTTCCGGGGCTCCCCTGGCGATTCCCTGCAATTTAGGTGCGAAACCCTAAACCTGCAGAAAAACACAGCACGCTATACTTCTCTGTTTTGGACCGTTTCGAGCTAAGCGAGCACTCCTACGCGTGTCTCAGATGCTCCCGCACGCAATCGGACAGTAACCCTGTAAATCCGACGAGTTCTCACACAAGAAAACTCTCCGTTTTCGCATTCCTTCGTGATGGAACTGTGCGTACTTGAAGGGGATTAGCAATTAGCTAATCCGGTTCCTGTACAGAAGGCTCTTGCCTTGGCAAACGCGAATAAACCTCCAGAACTGTACATGGTCATCTGAGAAGCCCAACTAGTGGGGCATTACCATATGTGCAAAGGGGAGAGAGAGATGCGCGAGAGCAAATCATCGCGCTACATAGAGCAAGGGAGAAGGCAAGCTTTCCATTAAAGCTGTGATCACCTGGACCCACTACACACTGTAGCACACACTTATGGGCTGAAATCAGCCCCCTCTCTTGAAATGGGCGCCCCCTCTTCATGCAGACTTGGCAAGTCAGCCTAGAGACGCCATGTGTCCAGTTTGCCTCTTTTGAGTTAATTCCCTAGTACCCACCAACTTATAAGTGTCGCGAGGGGCCTAAATGACTTTGAACTGAGCCTAGACACCCTTTTACTCCTCGGATTCCAGTGCCAATTAGCCCGACCAACTCGTGCTGACCAGTCCTTCCCGAGTACGGGTGAAACTCTCGGTTGTTGGCTGTTTCACACTGGCTACGCAATGTCCGACCATTTGCAACTTCAGAAAGAGGGTCTCAAAAATTAAACAAAAATCATCGAAAAGAAACCCACAACTCAAGTTAGCATTTGCCACGTCCTTGTGACAAGAGGAGCACCTAGCCCTCACCGAGCTATCCATGGCTGTAATTGCAGGTTTTTGACCCAATTTCGCGAGCATAATGGCGCAAATATCCCTGTAGGTCAAAAGTACACGTCAAGGACACTTTCCCTTGCGGTATGGAAGCTTTCTAGTGAGCCGTAGGTCAATTTCAGCGTGCTGTAATTTACTGTTTGGTGCCTACTGCCTTGTACACGCATCACAAGGCCTTTCCGGCGCTCCCCTGGCGATTCCCTGCAGTTTAGGTGCGAAACCCTAAAACTGCAGAAAAATACAGCACGCTGTAATTCTCTGTGTTGGACCGTTTCGAGCGGAGTGAGCACGCCTACGCATGTCTCAAGTGCTCCCGCACGCAATAGGACAGTTCCCCAGTAAAGCGGACAAGTTTTCACGCGAGAAAACTCTCCGTTTTCGCATTCCTTCGCGATGGAACTCTGCGTACTTGAAGGGGATTAGCAATTAGCTAATCCGGTTCTTGTACAAAAGGCTCTTGCCGTGGCAAACGTGCATAAACCCCCAGAACTGTACATGGTCATCTGAGAAGCCCAACTAGTGGGGCATTACCATATGTGCAAAGGGGAGAGAGAGATGCGCGAGAGCAAATCATCGCGCTACATAGAGCAACGGAGAAGGTAAGCTTTCCATTAAAGCTGTGATCACCTGGACCCACTACTCACACACTGTAGCACACACTTATGGGCTGAAATCAGCCCCCTCTCTTGAAATGGGCGCCCCCTCTTCATGCAGACTTGGCACGTCAGCCTGGAGCCGCCATGTGTCCAGTTTGCCTCTTTTGAGTTAATTCCCTAGTACCCACCAACTTATAAGTGTCGCAAGGGGCCTAAATGACTTTGAACTGAGCCTAGACACCCTTTTACTCCTCGGATTCCAGTGCCGATTAGCCCGACCAACTCGTGGTGACCTGCCCTTCCCGACTACGGGTGAAACTCTCGGCTGTTGGCTATTTCACACTAGCCACGCAATGTCCGACCATTTGCAACTTCAGAAAGAGGGTCTCAAAAATTAAACAAAAATCATCGGAAAGAAACCCACAACTCAAGCTAGCATTTGCCACGTCCTCGTGACATACCACCCTCTTAAAATCGCAAACGTCCTCGATTGCGTGCCATATATACATGCCACTGATGATCTTGTGTTGTTAGCACTCTTTTATCATCACATGTATCCGCAAGAAAGACTGTCAAAACATGTGTACAAATGACTTAATGAGACCTTCATACTTTTGTCAAACTGTACATTGCTATTGCACTGAATCCATGAGTACATTTGATGTGCTAGCTCTATCATTACCCCTCCTTTGCAGACATTGGGTTGGGGCATACATAAGTTGTAACCCAAAGGCCTCAAGGTAAAGCTGCAATATATTTGGTGACTCTGACAGTTCATGCTTGTCCATCCACTTTGCCTTCATAGGTGGATAGTTCTTGAACTTCACCAAGTAGCTTCTTTGCAACCTGTCCCTTAACTTTTACGTGTGCAAAAGGCTCTTGCCTTTGCAAACGAGCATAATTCCACAACCTGTGACGTACCACCCACGACCAAGTACGCTTAAATTTCAAGATGATTTACCGATGCGTCAAAGAGTTCAAGTAATCGCCTGAGAGAATCGGCAAGCAGCGTGTCACCTGGCAGACCCACATCACTTCCGCAGGAGATCTAGTGGCCAATCTACCACCGTGAGACCTCTCCCTATCTTATCTTGGTTCATACTTGCAAACCCTAAAACGCAGCAAAAAATCAGCCCTAATTTGACCACTTTTTGGCAGGGCGAACATGCAGAATTTCCTGTCTACCCTGTGAAGAGGAACCCTCTTCCATATTGCCCTTCCCTTTGTCGGCCATAGTGTAATCCCGCGTTCCTGCACTCTGTGTCTTTACCTAAAACAACCGAGGCTCACACTTTGAGGAAAAAGTGATTGATATCCCCGCAATGGAACCTTGAAACCGGCCCGTCGTGGGGCAGTAGGCGTTGACTTTCAAGCGAAATTATTTACTTTAACTGTACGACACAAAGGAACTTCACGAATAAGCCTGTGATGACTGGAATTCAACACTTCAAGACAAACCACGGCCTGGTAGCTAGAGCGCTACCAAGCAGACAACGACACACTGTCGGCCCCAAAGACTGGCGCCCCTTTCGGTATTTCTTTATTGTTATTATACTTGAGAAAAACCTGTAAACTTCCACAAGATGTCCCACTTTTATCGGGTTGAAATTCCTCTACTCCAACCCGATTTCGGCAACATAACCACAGTAGAAGTCTCCACGGACAAAATCCCAAGCAAACATAGACTTTCCACGCACTTTAGAGCTCTTTGCAAAACCTGGCGAGAAATTGCAGCTCGCTGAATTCTCTGTTTTGCGCTCCGATCCACGTGCCGATCACTTTTCTGGGTAGCCCTCGAGCTCTCGCACTTGTAGGGTCACTTGCCCCTTGAATTAGACGAGATTCCTTGCGGGAAATCTCTCCAAAATGGCATGTACAAGCACCCAATGCTTTCCCGAGACTCCCGTGACAAATAAACAATCCGGACTCTTGCACCTAGCCCTCACCGAGCTGTCCAAACCTGTCCATGGCTGTAATTGCAGGTTTTTGACCCAATTTCGTGAGCATAAGGGCGCAAATATCCCTGTAGGTCAAAAGTACACGTCAAGGACACTTTCCCTTGCGGTATGGAAGCTTTCTAGTGAGCCGTAGGTCAATTTCAGCGTGCTGTGATTTACTGTTTGGTGCCTACTGCCCAGTACACGCATCACAAGGCCTTTCCGGGGCTCCCCTGACGATTCCCTACAGTTTAGGGGCGAAACCCTAAAACTGCAGAAAAACACAGCAGGCTGTAAATCTCTGTTTTGGACCGTTTCGAGCGGAGCGAGCACGCCTTCGCGTGTCTTAGGTGCTCCCGCACACACAATGGGACAGTTCCCCAATAAATCGGACAAGTTTTCACGCGAGAAAACTCTCCGTTTTCGCATTCCTTCGCGATGGAACTGTGCGTACTTGAAGGGGATTAGCAATTAGCTAATCCGGTTCCTGTACAAAAGGCTCTTGCCGTGGCAAACGTGCATAAACCCCCAGAACTGTACATGGTCATCTGAGAAGCCCAACTAGTGGGGCATTACCATATGTGCAAAGGGGGGAGAGAGATGCGCGAGAGCAAATCATCGCGCTACATAGAGCAACGGAGAAGGTAAGCTTTCCATTAAAGCTGTGATCACCTGGACCCACTACTCACACACTGTAGCACACACTTATGGGCTGAAATCAGCCCCCTCTCTTGAAATGGGCGCCCCCTCTTCATGCAGACTTGGCACGTCAGCCTGGAGCCGCCATGTGTCCAGTTTGCCTCTTTTGAGTTAATTCCCTAGTACCCACCAACTTATAAGTGTCGCAAGGGGCCTAAATGACTTTGAACTGAGCCTAGACACCCTTTTACTCCTCGGATTCTAGTGCCGATTAGCCCGACCAACTCGTGGTGACCTGCCCTTCCCGACTACGGGTGAAACTCTCGGCTGTTGGCTATTTCACACTAGCCACGCAATGTCCGACCATTTGCAACTTCAGAAAGAGGGTCTCAAAAATTAAACAAAAATCATCGGAAAGAAACCCACAACTCAAGCTAGCATTTGCCACGTCCTCGTGACATACCACCCTCTTAAAATCGCAAACGTCCTCGATTGCGTGCCATATATACATGCCACTGATGATCTTGTGTTGTTAGCACTCTTTTATCATCACATGTATCCGCAAGAAAGACTGTCAAAACATGTGTACAAATGACTTAATGAGACCTTCATACTTTTGTCAAACTGTACATTGCTATTGCACTGAATCCATGAGTACATTTGATGTGCTAGCTCTATCATTACCCCTCCTTTGCAGACATTGGGTTGGGGCATACATAAGTTGTAACCCAAAGGCCTCAAGGTAAAGCTGCAATATATTTGGTGACTCTGACAGTTCATGCTTGTCCATCCACTTTGCATTCATAGGTGGATAGTTCTTGAACTTCACCAAGTAGCATCTTTGCAACCTGTCCCTTAACTTTTACGTGTGCAAAAGGCTCTTGCCTCTGCAAACGAGCATAATTCCACAACCTGTGACGTACCACCCACGACCAAGTACGCTTAAATTTCAAGATGATTTACCGATGCGTCAAAGAGTTCAAGTAATCGCCTGAGAGAATCGGCAAGCAGCGTGTCACCTGGCAGACCCACATCACTTCCGCAGGAGATCTAGTGGCCAATCTACCACCGTGTGACCTCTCCCTATCTCATCTTGGTTCATACTTGCAAACCCTAAAACGCAGCAAAAAATCAGCCCTAATTTGACCACTTTTTGGCAGGGCGAACATGCAGAATTTCCTGTCTACCCTGTGAAGAGGAACCCTCTTCCATATTGCCCTTCCCTTTGTCGGCCATAGTGTAATCCCGCGTTCCTGCACTCTGTGTCTTTACCTAAAACAACCGAGGCTCACTCTTTGAGGAAAAAGTGATTGATATCCCCGCAATGGAACCTTGAAACCGGCCCGTCGTGGGGCAGTAGGCGTTGACTTTCAAGCGAAATTATTTACTTTAACTTTACGACACAAAGGAACTTCACGAATAAGCCTGTGATGACTGGAATTCAACACTTCAAGACAAACCACGGCCTGGCAGCTAGAGCGCTACCAAGCAGACAACGACACACTGTCGGCCCCAAAGACTGGCGCCCCTTTCGGTATTTCTTTATTGTTATTATACTTGAGAAAAACCTGTAAACTTCCACAAGATGTCCCACTTTTATCGGGTTGAAATTCCTCTACTCCAACCCGATTTTGGCAACATAACCACAGTAGAAGTCTCCACGGACAAAATCCCAAGCAAACATAGACTTTCCACGCACTTTAGAGCTCTTTGCAAAACCTGGCGAGAAATTGCAGCTCGCTGAATTCTCTGTTTTGCGCTCCGATCCGCGTGCCGATCACTTTTCTGGGTAGCCCTCGAGCTCTCGCACTTGTAGGGTCACTTGCCCCTTGAATTAGACGAGATTCCTTGCGGGAAATCTCTCCAAAATGGTATGTACAAGCACCCAATGCTTTCCCGAGACTCCCGTGACAAATAAACGATCCGGACTCTTGCACCTAGCCCTCACCGAGCTGTCCAAACCTGTCCATGGCTGTAATTGCAGGTTTTTGACCCAATTTTCTCGAGCATAATGGCGCAAATATCCCTGTAGGTCAAAAGTACACGTCAAGGACACTTTCCCTTGCGGTATGGAAGCTTTTTAGTGAGCCGTAGGTCAATTTCAGCGTGCTGTAATTTACTGTTTTGGCACTGTTTGGTGCCTACTGCCCTGTACACGCATCACAAGGCCTTTCCGGGGCTCCCCTGACGATTCCCTACAGTTTAGGTGTGAAACCCTAAACCTGCAGAAAAACACAGCAGGCTGTAATTCTCTGTTTTGGACCGTTTCGAGCGGAGCGAGCACGCCTTCGCGTGTCTCAGGTGCTCTCGCACACAATGGGACAGTTCCCCAGTAAATCGAACGACTTTTCACGCGAGAAAACTCTCCGTTTTCGCATTCCTTTGCGATGGAATTGTGCGTACTTGAAGGGGATTAGCAATTAGCTAATCCGGTTCCTGTACAGAAGGCTCTTGCCTTGGCAAACGTGCATAAACCCCCAGAACTGTACATGGTCATCTGAGAAGCCGAACTAGTGGGGCATTACCATATGTGCAAAGGGGAGAGAGAGATGCGCGAGAGCAAATCATCGCGCTACATAAAGCAAGGGAGAAGGCAAGCTTGCGTCCTTGGAAGATCAAAGATAAAGTCCATTGCTATACTTTCCCGTGGCCTATCAGGGATCGGCAATGGCTGCAACAATCCCGGTTGTTTTTGTCTGTCAAATTTGACTTTTTGGCATACTAAGCATGATCTTACAAATGTGTCAACATCTTGACGCAAAGCTGGCCAATAGAAGAATGCCTCAACCCCTTTCACTGTCGCATCAATTCCACGATGCCCAGCATAAGGTGGAGCATGACTTTCCATCAAAATCTTTGGCCGTAACTGTTTAGTAACGCATAACGTTCCATGCATCATGAGAAAGTCATTCTTAAGCATATAGTGCTCATGACGTTGCCCATCAACAAGCTGGTCATAGATCCTTGCAAAATCTGAATCTTCAGCATATTGTGTCTTCATTTCGTCTAGTTCACAATGGTACGGAATTGACACTGCTGAAATTTGGGGCTTTCGTGACAACGCATCAGCCACCACGTTCTTTTTCCTTTGCACATGCACAATCTGAAAATGGAACATTGACAAGATGTTTGCCCATCGCATGTGCTTCTCAGACAACTTCGTCTGTGTAAGAAAATATCGCAAGGTTTGATGATCCGTTTGGACAACAAAATCAGCCCCTAGCAAATAGTGTTTTCAACTAGTGAGAGCATGAATTACTACCAGCAATTCTTTCTCATAGACTTGCAAGTTCCTTTCAGTCTTCAAAAGAATTCTGCTCTCATATGCGACTACTCGGCCATTCTGCATTAGAACTGCACCAAGACTATGGCCACACGCATCACATTGAACCACAAAAGGTTTAGAAAGATCTGGCAAAATAATTACCGGATCTGAAGTTAGCTTCTCTTTCAAGTGTTTGAACGCTAAAATTTCCTTGGCTGTCCACTTGAAAGTAACTCCTTTTCCTTGCAGTGCATGGAGTGGAGAAGCAATCTCAGTAAAATTTCGGATGAACCTCCTGTAATAGGAACATAAGCCTAGAAAGCTTCGAATGTCATGTACGGACTTCAAGTCTGGCCATGACCTAATTGCTTCCACTTTAGCGGGATCCATGCGTACCCCATCCTTTGAAACAATGTGCCCAAGGAAGTGAATCTCTTGCAAAAAGAACTCACTTTTCTTCGCATTAATGAGTAGCCTATTCTTGCGTAGCTCATTGAAAACTGCGGTCAAGTGATCCCTATGCTCCTCTTCAGACTTTGAGTAGACAATCATGTCATCAAAGAAGGTACCCACGAAGTTTCTATGTGGTCTAAAAATTTTGTCCATCATTCTATTAAATGTGGCAGGAGCATTTGTGAGACCAAATGGCATGACAAGAAACTCATAGAGACCAAATGTTGTCCTGAACGCAGTCTTATGGACATCTTCTGGTCTAATGCGTATCTGATGATACCCGCTCTTTAGGTCTATTCTTGTAAACAATGACGCTCCCTCAAGCCGATCAAGAATGTCATCTATCCTCGGTATGGGGAACCTGTTCTTGATGGTATTCTTATTCAAGGCGCGATAGTCAATGCACATGCGCCATGAACCATCCTTCTTCTGCACTAAGAGGACAGGTGAACAAAAAGGGGATGAATTGGGCTGAATCAGCCCCTTGTCTAAAAGCTCGTTGACCTGACTCATAATCTCTTTCTGCTGGGCTGCACTAACCCTGTATGGTGGTCTATTTGGTGGACTAGAACCTGGCACAAGATCTATAGTATGATTCTCAGGTCGATCAGGAGGCAACTCCCCTGGCAAAGAGTCCGAAAAACAATCACTGAAACCACTCAAAAAAGTTGACCTGTCTTTATCTAAGGTAGACAAATTAGATACAACTTGAGGTACTTCTTTTGCAAAGATCAAGTACACAGAAAGATGATTCTTTATTACAGATGAAATAGCAGAAGCAGAAACAACTGGAATAGACTCGCCTTTACGCTTTGCATCAAGGACATGAGTCTTTCCTCTATGTACAAGGGTAATCTTTTTGTTGTAAGTATCCACCATAGCATGCAACCTGTAACACCATGGGATACCCAGTAACACATCACAGCCCTCAAGTGGCATAATATGAAATTCTTCCACATCCACATAGCTCCGAATGTGCAGACGAAGCTTTCCCAGAATGGGAGTAACAGGCTCTGAATGTCCTCGGCATGCCAAACCTGCTTCGCCTGTCATACCCATCTCCTCTGCACGAATGCCCAACTTTGATGCCAATTCTGGTGATATGAAATTTGCACGGGCTCCTGGATCAAAGAAAACCAGCATTGTCTGGTCTCTAACTTTGCCCCAAGCTCTGCACAGCTCCGTGGCATCTGTGTTTGGCTGATCTCCAACCAAATCTGGAACAAGTCGTGCACTCGGCTTTGGCTTCTTCCCTTTATGGTCTGACTTGTCATCCTTATCCTGTGACTTCTTCTGTGGGCACTCATTTGCAAAGTGTCCTTCCTGTTCACAAATGTAGCATTTCTTGGCCTTCCTAAGAGCTTTCCTTTCTTCAAAACTTTTGCCAGAAAAATGTCTTTTTTGTCCTTGTCCTCGTACCGAAGAAGATTTAGACTGCTTCTTGGACGTATCAGCTTCTTCAATGGAGGGCTTCTTTGCAGGGGGCTCAGAAGGCTTTGTTGCAACATTGCCCTTGGCTGAAAACTGTTTGCCCTAGGACCCTTTCTTGTGGCTATTAAATCCATCGGAATCTCCCTTCGACAGATTATTGGCCACTCTTGCATTCTCTATCAACTGAAACATATTCATGACAGTAGTCTTTGTGCAGTAGTCCCTGATTTTCTTGGGCAATCCGCAACAGTACTTCTCAATTTGTTCTGACAAAGGCACAAACCTGTAAGAGGTGACTGGCAACAGTGCGGCCCAAAACCGTTTATTGTACTCTTCCAGATCCGCACACTGTTTAGCATTCAACTCGTGCCATTCCGTCATTACATCCACTTCAAAAGTGTTTGTCAACCATGCAGGCGCAAAAGGTTGTTTGAATTGGACCCACGTTGTTGGGGCTTGACCTTGGTTCAACAATGCGGTCCACCATTGAAGCGCATTCCCTTTCAAGAAAGTGGCAGCCTTGCGTATCTTTGAAGATTCCGTGAAGTTGCCTCCAGCATAAGCTGCATCGAACTGCTGTATGAAGGTCAAAGCCTTTAATTGGTCCTCAGTTCCTGTGAAAGTTTCAAACTTCACTCCCTGTCCACCTTCCTTGTAATCCTTAGGCTGACTCAAAGGAGCCACATTATCATAAACAGGTGCCTGTAATAGTGGTGCTCCATGAGTGTTCATTCCAGCACTCGCATCAACTGTTTTACCTGTCATATTTGCATTTTGTACGTCTGGCTGCGAAAAACCCGCCATACCAAATTGTGTTCCAGGCACTCGAAACTGGCCATAGGCACCCTGAAAACGTGGTTGGACACCCATGTTCGCATACATAGGGTTACCCATTCCTGTTTGCATTGTCCCGAACACATTCCCTGGCATATAACCTGTGGAAGGTCCAGCCATAGCTTGAAACACTGAACCACCTCCAAAATAACCAGGATAAGTATTAGGTAATGGAAGGGTCTGACGCATAGCCTGTTCATTGCTCCCTTGACCATTCACAAACGGTTCCTGTCCAGCTAAAGCAAGTTGCTTTGGATCATTGGACACCGCTAGTTGCTCAACCACATGGGCTTTCCCTCGAGCATCATGAGTCCTCTGCGCTTTGGAAATCTCCTTTTCCTGCTACGGCTCAGTCATGCCCTGTGTAGGAGGTTGAAAACCCTGTGTCGGAGCCTGTAAGAACTCCTACATCCTTGGGTTGTTAGCCAAGTGCTGAAACATGTCCATGTAGCAACGCAGTTGAGTTCTAAACAACTTGTCCTCTTCTTGAAGAGTTGAAGGAACTTTCTCCGTGCCATGCGAGGAAGATCCCTCTTCAGGTACTTGGCCTCTCTTCTCTGCCATAACAACAAGCTCTGTGTTGCTTTCACCCACAACAATCCACGCTGCACTTTTTGAAGAAAAAGTGACTATCCCATCGATGGAACCATTTAACCGGCCTATACAACGTAGAGGGCGGTACTATTTCAATTACCTGTTAACTTTACACAGAGCACTGAGAAGGGGAGAGAACACAGTTGCGTCCAGCGACTAGAATGTCACTGCGCACATGAGACCGACACCCTGTAGGTCCCAAAGACTGGCGCCCCTTTCGGTATTTCTTTAATTTAGAGAGAGGGAATTACAAAAAGAGAGAGTCCTTGGAAGATAACACCTGCATCCAGCTAGTACGCTCCAGATTCGGCAAAATTTGGGCAGCATAACGGTACCGAAATTAATCCGAATCAGTTTCCAAGCTCAGGACTCTATCCCACTGGCGTTATCCCTCAATCGAGAGCACAAAACAGTAAATTCCAGGTCGCTGTAATTTCTGGTTCAGTCCTGTTTTTGACCTAATTTGGGCACATGACGGTCCCTACATTGTTCCCTGCACCTTGGGCTTGGTGCCCCTTGATTCTGGAAGCATCCCGAGCACAAAACAGTCTCAAAACAGAGTAAAAACAGCAAGCAAACAGTGCTGAATTTACTGCGCAATCGAGAGGTTATCACCCTCTCGTGGACCTGCTTTGGTGCAGCAGCTAGCTACACCGGTTCCTGTGCAAAGAGGCTCTTGCCTCGGCATGAAAGCATATTTTCTCACAGCTGTACATAGGTCAAATGAGAAGCCCACTAGTGGGGCATAACATACTGTACGTAGGGGAGAAAGAGAGGAGTATGTAGCGTGCGGGGCATCACTCCCGTCACCATACTGTGCATAGAGGGCAAGGTAAGCATTCCATAGCTTCTGTACCTGCTACAATCCACCTGAGGCTGAAAATGGCGCCCCCTTTGTTGATATGCAGCTCGTTTTTGCCTCCCAAAGTGGCAGAATCGCTCACAGGTTGACACGTTGCCCAGTTTCCGAGTTTAGGCTTTCCCTGCTAAAAATATCTCAACTGGTGCGTCAGTTGACTTGGCAGCAGAGCAATAAAATGTTCCCCTTGTCATTCCAGAGCTAAAGACGCGAACACATTTTCCGGTCAAAAATAGCAGTTCCCTAAATTTTAGGAGATGCTTCCATGGCGTCCCTATCGGTCTCCTGACCATCATTGAAGACTACCATTTGACCAACATCTACAATGTGGGTTAATTTACTGTCCCCTTTCAACTTATAAAGTTGCAGTGACTTGATTAGTGGCCCAAATTCCAGTTTGGCGCACACGAGCTTCCATACTCATCAAAATTCAGTGCTAACTGGCCCGGGCAGTCCCTGTCTGACCGGCCTAGATCCCCGATGTGAGAAACCCATTTGGCTGCAGCCGTTTCACACTGGCCATGCAATGTCCACTTGCACCTTTTCGGGGAAAACAAGTAAAAATAAAAATAAATAAAAATATATAGTACTTATTTACGGAAGGCAACAGGAAAAATACACCTCCTGGTGACACTTGCCTCTGCAAACGAGCATAATTCCACAACTTGTGATGTACCACCCACGACCAAGTAAGCTCAAATTTCAAGATGATTTACCGATGCGTCAAAGATCCAAGCAATCGCCTCAGAGAATCGGCAAGCAGCGTGTCACCTGGCAGACCCACATCACTCCCGCAGGAGATCTAGTGGCCAATCTACCACCGTGAGACCTTTCCCTATCTCATCTTGGTTCATACTTGCAAACCCTAAAACGCAGCAAAAATCAGGCCTAATTTGATCACTTTTTTGCAGGGCGAACATGCAGAATTTCCTGTCTACCCTGTGAAGAGGAACCCTCTTCCATAATGCCCTTCCCTTTGTCGGCCATAGTGTAATCCCGCGTTCCTGCACTCTGTGTCTTTACCTAAAACAACCGAGGCTCACTCTTTGAGGAAAAAGTGATTGATATCCCGGCAATGGAACCTTGAAACCGGCCCGTGGTGGGGCAATAGGCGTTGACTTTCACGCGAAATTCTTTACTTTAACTTTACGACACAAAGGAACTTCACGAATAAGCCTGTGATGATTGGAATTCAACACTTTAAGACAAACCACGGCCTGGCAGCTAGAGCGCTACCAAGCAGACAACGACACACTGTCGGCCCCAAAGACTGGCGTCCCTTTCGGTATTTCTTTATTCTTATTATACTTGAGAAAAACCTGTAAACTTCCACAAGATGTCCCACTTTTATCGGGTTGAAATTCCTCTACTCCAACCCGATTTCGGCAACATAACCACAGTAGAAGTCTCCACGGACAAAATCCCAAGCAAACATAGACTTTCCACGCACTTTAGAGCTCTTTGCAAAACCTGGCAAGAAATTGCAGCTCGCTGAATTCTCTGTTTTGCGCTCCGATCCGCTTGCCGATCACTTTTCTGGGTAGCCCTCGAGCTCTCGCACTTGTAGGGTCACTTGCCCCTTGAATTAGACGAGATTCCTTGCGGGAAATCTCTCCAAAATGGCATGTACAAGCACCCAATGCTTTCCCGAGACTCCCGTGACAAATAAACGATCCGGACTCTTGCACCTAGCCCTCACCGAGCTGTCCAAACCTATCCATGGCTGTAATTGCAGGTTTTTGACCCAATTCCGCGAGCATAATGGCGCAAATATCCCTGTAGGTCAAAAGTACACGGCAAGGACACTTTCCCTTGCGGTATGGAAGCTTTCTAGTGAGCCGTAGGTCAATTTCAGCGTGCTGTAATTTACTGTTTGGTGCCTACTGCCCTGTACATCGCATCACAAGGCCTTTCCGGGGCTCCCCTGACGATTCCCTGCAGTTTAGGTGCGAAACCCTAAACCTGCAAAAAAACACAGCAGGCTGTAATTCTCTGTTTTGGACCATTTCGAGCGGAGCGAGCACGCCTACGCGTGTCTTAGGTGCTCCCGCACGCGATGGGACAGTTCCCCAGTAATCGGACGAGTTTTCACGCCAGAAAACTCTCCGTTTTCGCATTCCTTTGCGATGGAATTGTGCGTACTTGAAGGGGATTAGCAATTAGCTAATCCGGTTCCTGTACAGAAGGCTCTTGCCTTGGCAAACGCGCATAAACCCCCAGAACTGTACATGGTCATCTGAGAAGCCCAACTAGTGGGGCATTACCATATGTGCAAAGGGGAGAGAGAGATGCGCGAGAGCAAATCATCGCGCTACATAGAGCAAGGGAGAAGGCAAGCTTTCCATTAAAGCTGTGATCACCTGCACCCACTACTCACACACACTGTAGCACACACTTATGGGCTGAAATCAGCCCCCTCTTGAAATGGGCGCCCCGTCTTCATGCATACCTGGCAAGTCAGTCTGGAGCCACCATGTGTTTAGTTTGCCTCTTTTGAGTTAATTCCCTAGTACCCACCAACTTATAAGTGTCGCGAGGGGCCTAAATGACTTTGAACTGAGCCTAGACACCCTTTTACTCCTCGGATTTTAGAGCCGATTAGCCCAACCAACTCGTGGTGATTTGCACTTCCCGACTGCGGGTGAAACTCTCGGCTGTTGGCCATTTCACACTGGCCACGCAATGTTCGACCATTTGCAACTTCAGAAAGAGGGTCTCAAAAATTAAACAAAAATCATCGGAAAGAAACCAACAACTCAAGTTAGCATTTGCCACGTCCTTGTGACAGGAGGAGCCTTGGAAGGAGTTTTTGCTTCAGCGGCTTAGAGCTGGAGTCGTGCTTGGAACTACATTGGTCGATGTCAAATGTGGTGCACTTCATAGAGCACAAAAAAGTTCTTGACAAGCTTCCTGTCCAAGATATCATCTCTTGGAGTGCACTAATTGCAAGATATACCCAACTTGGGTAGGGCCAAGAAGCTCTAGGCTATTTTCAGCGGATGCAAAGCCAAGGTGTCTATTAGTTGATAGCAAACCAAGTCATTTATCTAGTGAAACATTGCAATAAAAATAAACGATCCTTTAAGACATGAATGTCTCGGATGCTTGTCAAGCTAGTGACCTGTTCTTTTAAATGGAATCCAGAAGCTGAATTGTCATGCAGATCAGAGTTTGTTTTGATGATGGCTGTAATGGATTGTTGTCACAATATAATAGTGTAAGAGGGCATTTGAACATAAAAATTGTGGAACAGATCTGACCGCTGCATTTTTCTTTTACAGGTGGTTAGCATTGATTCAAACAAGCTTGTCTTAGAAGCATTTGTTCTAACGAGGGAGAGGAGAATTGGCGGGCTTCCTGTTTTAGATAGTCAAAATGGAAAGATAGTTGGCAATATAAGCTTACAAGATGTACAGTATTTGCTGTTGAAGGCGGATTTATTTGCAAGACACAGGTGATGTATGTTTTCTGTTTTTGTTGTCTTTGGCTCCTTCCAATGTGTATCTACTGCGGTGGACTGATGAAATGTCTTTGCCATGCCTAATGCGACGCCTCTCACACCAATTGAACAGCCTCAAAAGACATTGCATCTAATCATCTTATCGATAACAAAAAAGATCTTTTTGACCTCGTCCTCTTGTAAGTGAACCGAAAGATGCTTGCATAGCAGACGGTAACGGATGATAGTTGATGTGAGGGATGCTATCAGATGCTTGGTGTAGCATACCAAGAGAACAATGGGTGATTTATACTATGCGGGACCATAGGAGAGTATAAAGGAGACATGACATGGAGATAAGGGTTCTAGGCGGAGAGGTGGATGCAATCCTTGTCGCTGCAACTCCATGAGACGGTAAAAGTCCTTGTCGGCGGATTGTCCTTGTGGCTGCTCTTTCTGACTTAAGTAGCAGTAGGCTTGTTGCGGACAATCATGGAGAAGCATCCTCCAAGGTATGCCAAAGGAAACACAATGAATTGTGAGACGCATGATATGCCTAAGTATGAGGGGAATGTGCCCTTCTTACCCGCTCGCTCCTTTGCCGCGTTTGATGTTTCTGGCTTGTCTTCCGGATGCTCCTCCTCCTTAGGACACTTTGCCAAAATGTGCCCTACTTCACCACATCCATAGCACTTTCCTTGCTTTTAATATTTTGCCTTCCTCTGCAGACATTTGAGGGACAGTGGACTTCTTCTTCTGAATCAATTTCTACCCTTATTCTTTCCCTTGGAAGCCTCTTTGTTTAAGGATTTGGATACATGTGTATCTGACGCAAATGTCAAGGATCCTGTCAACATTGAATAACAACCCAAAGCATGGTCTATGAGTTCTTGAATACTTGAAGGCTGCTGCTTTAGACATTATCTTTGAAGTTCCTTGGGTACACCGCAACAATATCACTCCATCTGTTCTTTGAGAGAGACCTTCCGGAGGAAGCTATAGGCAGAAAAGTGTCCTGAAATCTCTAATTGTTGGCCGAAAGAGTATGTTCTTCCTTTGTCCTCAAATGATTCCATGCAGTCAAAATTTCGGCGTTGTACTACTTTGTCAACCAAGAGATGAAAACAATCTCTTAAACCCCACCTAACTCAAAGGTTCTTCTTCTGTGCAGCAAAAGAATTGGCCACCACATTTGTGTGCTTTCAGGACCTTGGAAGCCTTTGTAAAAGTGCCTTCTAAGAAAGTGGTGTCAAACTATTGAATGAAAGATAGTGCTTTATTCGTATCATTAAATTTGGAGAAAGCTGTTCCGTGCAGTCAAAATCTTTGCTTTGTACTACGGTGTCAACCACGAGATGAAAACAATCTCTTAAACTCCACCTAATTGCAAGGTGCTTTTCCGTGTAGCAAAAGAATTGACCACCACATTTGTGTGCTTTCAGGATCTTGGAAGCCTTTCTCTAAGAAAGTGGTGTCAAACTGTTGGATGAAAGATAGTGCTTTATTTGTATCCTTAAATTTGGAGAAAGTATAAAACTTGACACTTTGATCGCCGTCCTTAAATTATTTCGTGCCCCTGCAAGGCTCCAAATCATCATACTTGGTCAGAGTATGTGGCTCTGCTTTGTTTCAAAGATAGAGTCTATTGTCTAAATCATCCTCTTCTTCCAAACTATCGTAGCGCCTTCTAGTTCTCCAAGACGGTGTTTTCTTCTTGACCCCTACTTTGCTAGATCGAAAAAAGTCGGCTTTTTGCTGAAGTAGCCAGGAAAAGAGTTGGACTTCGACTTTTTTCCCTTGCGTTTCTTAGTGTAAGGCTCGATTAAGGCGGAAAATAGTTAGTCGCATTCATAATTAATAGGAGGTGACTGTCTCTTGGTAGGGGAGATTGACTCTGATAAATATCCAAAAGTGATAGATTAAGACAAGATGAGAATTTGTACAATGTTTCTCCATTTATAGATGGAGTGGTGCATGCAAATGATGAAAGTGGAAGATGCTAGTGCATCCACCTAGATGGGTGTGCATGAGGAGACAAGTGGCTGCTCCAAGTGGCATGTAATTGAGGTGCTAGGTGTAGGCATGTTCCTCACTAGAGTTTGTTTGTTGTGAGTGTCCGTGTACACATAATTTGATGCCTCATGAGAAGGTCCTACCATGTGTCATGACAGTGTCTAGTCCTCTCGCATATGTCGGCATATTCATAAAATTATCCTTAAACATACATGTGTAAACATACATTTTGATGTGAGCTTGATGCACATGTGGTTCATACATGGTGGATTGAGCATATATATGTGCTAATTGCAATTGAGTATAGCTCCCCCTTGAACTTTGATCCTCTGTCACACTGATTGTGAAGAACCTCTTCACTAAATAGTGAAGCCATTCTTCACGACATTCAAGGCTCTTTCGCTATGTAGGATTTGTAGGATGTAGTAGCGGGAATGCTCCCCAAACACAACAGTGAAAAGCCATGAGCACTTGCAAGGCTTGAGGTTGTAGGCTCATTGGGAGCTGATAGGGCCGAGTTTGCAGCTCGGGGGAAAGAGTCCTTGAAAATGTCTCTTTGTAGTGGGAACGGCTACAAAATAAGACTTTCCAATTAAGCTTGCAAATTATGAACAGGGAAATTTTGACATGTGTCGAGCTCGCAGGCAACAAGCAACGCTTGCAGGCGAGGAGTGTAGTGGTGATGTCAGTGACAAAAGCAGGTTCATGATGCCAAGCCGGAGACGAGGAGGCGACCTTAAGAGTTGTGGCAGAGGCTAGTCGATATCATGAGTGGGCTTGGGGAGGTGGTCAACGCGAGGATGAGCGGTAGTTGAAGGCCGACTGGTGATGATGACGAGCAAAACCTGATGAGCTGAGCGCGGGGCAGTTGGTTGACGTCAGAGTTGTGGCCTTCTGGCAGCGCGTTGGTTGAGGGATGGGAGCCGAGGGCGACATGTGCAGGTATTGGCGTTGACAAGCCGCCGTTATAAAGTGGGCACGAGGGTGTAGAGGATGGGCTGGAGTTGGGCCGAGTAGTGTTGCAGAAGGTGAGCAGCGTAGTGGAAATCGTCGTGAGAATATGGAGTGGGCCAAGCCTTGAGGTGAGTCAGTGATGAAAAGCAGCAAATGTTGGTGTCCGCAGCGTTAAGGAAGCAAAAGAAGCAATCGAACGCTTGAATTCAGAGATGAGCTGTGAGCTCTGTGTCGAACGAGGCCACGCTTGGAATCACATACCCGAATTGGTCATGAATCCCAATTGAGCGTCAATCTTGAGATACGGCCTTGTGTGTGGTGGATTTCTCAAAGAGAAAAAGAAAAATAATGTGGCTTATAAATGTGATAATGTCCTCGAATGGAAAACCTTCAACCCTTCGATTTGGAAAGCTCTGAAACCTGAGAACCTCTTGACACTTGGCTCATACTCCCATGCTTTCCACACCACTTATCACAAGCTGAATGAAACACCTCGACTATGAATATGCTTACACCTAGCATGCACATAGATAGAAACACCTTTTTTTTAAAAAGGAAAAAATAAAAATAAAAATATTTACAATGAGTAATAATAATAATATTAATTATAGTGAGCCTCACAATTGCTCTGATGCCACTTGTAAGGCTTGGTCAAGGTGGAAAATGGTCAGTCGCATTTCTAATTAATAGGAGGTGATCGTCTCTTGATATGGGAGATTGACTCTGATAAATATGCAAAAATGATATATTAAAACAGGATGAAAATTCGTATAATGTTTCTCCATTTATAGATGGAGTGGTGCATGCAAATGATGGAAGTAGCAAATGCTAGTGCAGCCACCTAGATGGGTGTGCATGAGGAGACAAGTGGCTGCTCCAAGTGGCATGCAATTGAGGTGCTAGGTATAGGCATGTTTCCCACTAGAGTGTGTGAGAGTAGCACCACAAGGGATTGTTGACATAGGCATAGGATGGAAGTAGGTTTAAACCTTAACACTTAGAACGCCCAAACTCTTCATAAGCTTGCTCACGTGGTGCTCACTTGCTCACTCCTCTGTTGAGATAGGAGTTTGAGAATTCTTGACAGCTTTCGGCTTTGTCTCAATATTCATTGCCGAATTGAGTTTTGGATTGGCTACCTTCTGCCACTCATGTGCTTTGCATAAAGAGGATCCTTTGTGAAACTAAGAAGTCAGTTCATCTGCAACTTAAAGTGCATATGTCCCAAGAGTCCAATCATCTTCTGCAAGTTCCTCAAGCTAAACCTGCAACTCAACCTCCTCGGCCTGCCTTTCGTCATTTGGTCATTGGTCAACTTAATCCCCTCCAGCTTCTACATCAAACCCTTTGTCAAAATCTCTCTGCTCCGTTTCCGAGTGGCTCTCATGTTCTCGATCGGATTCTCTATCACAATCCATGATGTGTGCTACAAAATTCCGATATGATCCTTTGTAGAAGAAGAATTGGTTGAAGCTCCAATATCACAATAACCAGCAAGCCACTAGCAAGGCGGTTGATCAACAGCAAACACACAAGAAGAGGTGTAATAGACTTGGACACTCCAAGTTGAGAATCTACCGCCACACCACAAGAATTCACTTCTAAACAGTTCACAATTCACAATTGATTCGACACTGTCCTGGCGGAGTTCCGTGCCTAGAGATATTGGCCCCAAAACTGGCGCCCCTTTCGATATTTCTTTTTGTATTAATCTGCAACTCTTAAAGTACAAGCGAGTGGTCGGGACTCACTCTCAGACTCTGCGTCCAGATGCTCTGAGAAGTGAGAGCCCAGGCCACTATTTTATAGATTTACAAGGGATACTAAAAGCAAAGCCCAAAAGCATCAAAATCAAAAGTTGTCCCAAAATAAAGCTCTTTCAATTTTTTCTCTCACAAGCCCTCTTAGGGAAAATAAAGCAAGTCTCTCTCTTTCTCCTTGCGCAGACAAAATAAAGCAATTTAAAGCAATGCAAAAAAACTGCCGCAAAGCTGCCCACGCAAAAACTGAACGGGTTTTTGTGAGCTGCGCCGCAAAACGCGGGCGTCCGTATAGCAGACTACGTCAGCAGTTGTTCGCCTTTCCCGCATCCGTACAGGGCAGCCACGTCATCATTGTTGTCCGCCTTTCCCGAATCCATACAGGGCAGCCACGTCATCATTGTTGTCCGCCTAGGACTGTTCCATGCCAAGAGGGTGTGGGTGTGTGTGTGTACTGGGCAACCATGTCACCAGTTTGTGACATACCCCCCCCCCCCCCCCCCCCCCCTGAAAGCATTGTAATCGCCCTCGACTACGCCTACAAAACAAACAGAAGCCATAAACTGTCTCAGCAGACACTGACTGTTAGTACCGAGGCACTAGGAACACACATCTAGCACATGTACCAATCGACAGTCACATCACACGGCATCACAGGACATCGCATGACAAATCACATTCAACATTCATTCGGATCTCAGACCATGATTTATCAGCAATGCAATTAGCAATCGCATCTAGATCCACTCAGGAGCTCATAGATGCCCGATTGACTAATCCCTATTGCAACCATGTCTATCGAGATCATTTAGACCAAAATGCTGCAGTCATTTCGTCTATCAGTTCCTGCACTTAAACAAGTCAAGAACAAGTCAGTATCATGTTCGGGAATTCCAGTTCATAAAGTCATACAGTAGAATACTGTCAGCTCTCAATATCATTGAAGCTCAAAGAGACATCGGTGACACTAATATCAAAAATCGAGGCATTTGTTGACAAAGGAGCGGAGTAGCTCCCCTCTTGTGCATACCCACACTGTACCAGATATTCAGTCAAGCTGAATTTGGGGTTCCATTTGGAATAGACTATGCTAAACCAAAAGTTCAAGGTAAAGTTTCAAAATCTGAGGAGTATCTGCTAGGTCCTCCTCCTCCATTCACTTCGCATCCAATGCGGTGTAGGTCTTGAAATTTAACCAAGAACCATCATTTCGCTTTACCTTCTTTCTTTCTGTGCCAATTTCTGTTCTGCAAACTTTTTGATGAACCGCCGATAGTAAGAACATAAGCCCAAGAAGCTTTCAACTTCATGGACATTCTTCAAATCAGGCCAATCTTGGATAATCTCTATCTTGGCCGGGTCCATTTGCACTCCTGCTGCTAAGACAATGTGTCCCGAACAGGTCTATCTCTGGGCTCGGCTCACATGGTAAGGTGGCCGGTTCGGTGGTGTGATTCCAAGTATCAGATCGATGGTATGATCCTCAAGACGAATTGGTGGCAACTCGCCTGGCAGGCCTTCTGAAAAGCAATCAGCATGAGTGTGGAGAAAAAAATCTTGGCGTTCTTTGTTCAGGTCAAAACATATTCGACCTTCATTCATCGTTTAGTTCTTTCCAAAAAAAAAAAGTGAGTAAAGAAACTGAAGTTCATCAAGTACAATCTCTGAGCCCTTCTTTTGTCAAAGTCGCTTTCTCGGCCCGGTAGTCAACCACGGCGTTGTTCTTGTGGTACCAAGGGATTTCGAGTAGGACGTCACAACCTCCCAATGATCGGTGTAATGGCAACATCCCATCCGGGTGCCGCTAGAACTACCTCCACCTGTGGCCTCCGCCTGTCAGGCATAATTCCAAATCGAGCCGCCAATTCAAGTCAAAAGAAGTTGGCCTTGGCTCCTTCAAAAGAGCTTCCTAATCTTTCCCTTTGCTCTAAAAACGGCAAAGTTTGTACTTTCATTCATTTGATTCGGTTCGGGTCCCACGCAATGTGGTACCAGTTCTGTTTTTTCTTAGCTGCCTTTTCTACCACGTCCCTCAGCTGCTTTGGAACTTTCTTGCCTTTCTTCATCCTTTTCATTCGATGCCTGGCTAGGGCACTTCGCGGAGATGTGCCCAGTTTCCCCGCATCCAAAGCACTTCCCCTCTTTGATGTAAAGAGCTCTCTCTTGAGGAGTGACTTTGGGTCGTGCATCCTTTTCTTTCTTTTCTGGGTTACTCTTCCTCTTTCTACTTTCATTTTTTGAAGTCTGTTCGGTCCTTTGTGTCATGATTTCATCTGTGGGGTAGGTCAAACTGCCTGAATGAATGGCAAAACCCCGTTTCACATGACTCGTCAGTTCCTGAATGGAAGCTGACTTTTGTTCTAAGCAGTGATTTTGGATCTCTGTAGGAAGACCCAAGGTAAACCGCTCAATCTGTTCATTGAGAGAGGCTGGTAGAAAAGAGCTCCAGAATCTCTCGCAATAAGCGTCCACTGTATCCTTCTTGGTCATCCGAAGATGGTTCCAAGCAGTTTGTATGTCGCGTTCATACTCTCAAGTCAGCCAAGAAGAAATAAAAAGCCTTTTGAATTTCAGCCATTTAACTGCGCCGTCTTGTTTAAAAGAAGCGTGGACCACCAAGTTCGAGCATTTCCCTTGAAGTAAGGGGCAGCTCTCCGAATCTTGGAGTGCTCTGAGTAAGCCCTCCAGAGAAAGCTATGTCAAACTGTTGTATGAAAGACAAAGCCTTCGAAGCATCTCCATAACCGGAAAACGTGTCAAATTTAATTGATTGTCCACCTTCCTTAAACTCTCGGACTTTCTTGCTTTCATCTTCCAGAAAGTCATACTGGTTGGCTTTATAAGAATTCTTCTTCTTTGCATAAAAGCTGCTGTCGTCAGAGTCCGAACTATCTGACACGAGTCCTCTGTAGAACTATCAACAACTGGGCGAGATTTAGGCTTCTTTGCCTTTTTCTTGCCCTTTCCGAAGCTTTGCTTTTTGCTTCACTTTTTGCCCTTTCTGTCTTCTTCGCTTGAGTCGAGCTGGAAGAACTGTCAGAAGAAGAAGGACTGGGTACTCCTTCAAATTGAACACGCTTCTTCTGTTTTCTTGCCGACGCAAATGTAGACTGACGACCCAAATAACCCGGGAAGTCAGTGCCTTTCTTCTGCTTTTTGTCGTGCTTTTCTGCTTTGTTCTGCACGTCAAAAAGCTGAGCAATTCGTGCATCCACCACCTCTTTTAATTCTTGCTTTGTGTACATCCTTGGAGTAGGAGGTTTCTTCAGTGCCGGTTTGAGGGCTGGTTTTGTGGTCTGCCGCCACTGTGCATGCACCTCGTCGAAGGAGGTCTGGCTCATAAATTTTGCAACTTTCGGGTCCTTCGCAAAATTTAGCATCATCTTTGTTGCATCGCCGATCAATCGTTGACGCTCCATCTCTTCGAGCTCCGCCTGAGTAGGCCGAGGCGGGCCGTACTCCTCGCGTGAATCGTCGTTGTGATCTCTTCCCGCATCTCCGGATTCAGAGAAAGTCGATTGACCTTTGTCTGAAGCCATAAGTGCCGCGTAAAGAGGATCGGATTTCCCGTAGAAGAGAAATCGGCCGTGCTCTGATACCACTGTAACAGACTTATACACTCCAAGTCGAGAATCTACTGCGACACGACAAGAATTCACTTCAAAACAATTCACATTTCACAATTGATTCGACACTGGCCCGGCAGAGTTCCGTGCCTAGAGATATTGGCCCCAAAGACTGGCGCCCCTTTCGGTATTTCTTTTTGTATTAATCTGCAACTCAAAGTACAAGCGAGTGGTCGGGACTCGCTCTGAGACTTTGCGTCCAGATGCTCTAAGAAGTGAGAATCCAGGCCACTATTTTATAGATTTACAAGGGATGCTAAAAGCAGAGCCCAAAAGCTTCAAAATCAAAAGCTGTCCCAAAATAAAGCTCTTTCAATTTTTCTCTCACAAGCCCTCTTAGGGAAAAATAAAGAAAGTCTCTCTCTTTCTCCTTGCGTAGACAAAATAAAGCAATTTAAAGCAATGCAAAAAAAACTGCCGCAAAGCTGCCCATGCAAAAACTGTACGGATTTCTGTGAGCTGCGCCGCAAAACGCGGGCGTCCGTACAGCAGGCTACGTCAGCAGCTGTCCGCCTTTCCTGCATCTTTACAGGGCAGCCACGTCATCATTGCTGTCCGCCTTCCCGGATCCATACAGGGCAGCCACGTCATCATTAGGACTGTTCCATGCCAAGAGGGTGTGGGTGTGGGTGTGTGTGTGTACTGGGCAACCACGTCACCAGTTTGTGACAAGAGGTGCCATCTGAATTTATGGAAAGTGAGGCTGATACTGTTAAAGGAAAGCTGAACGGAAACAAACTGAAGAGCAAAATATATAGAAGACAAACACAAGGCAACCGATGGAAGCGGCCTTGGAAAGAGCTGAAAAGTGTGACGCCTACACACAGTAGAAGCTGTTGCATGGGCTGTTGCCATGCTATCTACTTGTGTCCACACGGTGTGCAGCGTCAACATGTGTTCGTACAGCCACCACATAATGAGCCCTTACAATCCGGTCCGAACAGCCCTCATCCATACAGGCGTCCCTCCTTGTGCAAAGACCATGCTCTGTGAACACGTGTGTGTGTGTGTGTGTGTGTGTGTGTGTGTGTGTGTGTGTGTGTGTGTGTGTGTGTGTGTGTGTGTGTGCCATTTCTTCCTGCAACATTCATGCTTCTCTCCTGCATGAGTCTTGGCTGGCTGACCATTGTAATGTGCTATGGTCTTTGCATAAAATCTTATCAATGGTGGAGAAAGGCTCTTACTGCAATTTGCAAGAGCCATTTGCCTCTGAAGGAACGTCTGTTTCTATGGTGCTGCTTGCTGGGAGTTCTCCCTGTTGGAACTCTCCTTAGTGCATGTCACATCAGCTCTTCTCTTTGTGTCAGATGTTCAGCCTATGATGAGACTGTCAGACACCTGGTTTGGGATCGTTGCTTCACCAGAGCCTTCCTTGACTGCATATCAGCCTGTATGCGCCTTCGCTTTCCGTCGGCAGTTTTCCACAAACGGTTCTGGGCTTTTGGCACTCTCCCAACTTCCCTTCAACGATTTGCGGTCTTCTTCATATGGGTCAGATTTTGGTCTCTATGGTCTCTGTGTAATGTTCCATCAGCATGATGCGGATCCCTTCCCTTCGTTCAAGACTTCACTCGGGCAATCCTTACATTTTTCTCTTGATGTTGGGGACATATCCCTGGGTCCTTCAGCTCTCCTATGTATGCTTCTAGAGCCTTCACATTACGGAATACTTTTGTGTTCTTCCTTTTGTATCCGATCTTTCTGATGGGGTTTTCTCACTTTGAGGTTTCCCACTTGTAATTAATCAAAAAAGATTTACAAAAGATTTTGTATCTGATCTTTTTTATGGGGTTTTCCCACTTGTAATTAAACTAAAAAGGATTTACAGAAAAAGCGTGTGTGTGTGTGTACCGTGCTATGCCATCACATTGTGGCAGTGTGTCAGGTTCCTTTAGAGTTGGGGGGTTTGTGTTTGTGAGTCGGGTGTGAGTGCTTCCTTGGTATTTTGTTTTGTCTTTGGGGCTGTATGTTTTTACAATGTGTGTTTGTCTATGGATTGGCTTTCCGGATCCTTGTTTTTCTCTTTTTTTTTAACCTAACTGGGAGCGCCATGCACCCTTAAGCTTCGGGGCGTGTATGACTGCCTGGGGTTTCACCTACAGGTTTTCTTTCAGCAAGCATCCTCTAGCTCTGTTTTGTTTTTGGATCATCTTTAAGGCTGTTCCTGGTGGCTGCTTCCAAGTTCTCACCCATCTTTGCCTTTGGTTACTTGGAGTAGCTCTCCTTGGTTGGTATTTTCAGTATGGGACATGGTACTTCTATTGCCATTTGTTACGCTCGGTTACCTGCTCAACTGGTCCGGGGTGTCAATCTTTCAGAAGCTATCAGAATCCCCTCTCTCTTTCAATTTGTAACACTTCTAGGACACAGGTTTGACATTCTTTAAGGATGTTTTTTCCCCTAGATTTGTTTCAGTTGTATGAGCTTGTCAGTTCCTCCAAAGCTCGTGGCCTTCGGGTCCTGTTATATCAGTTTGTTTGTACTGCGCTGGGGACAAGTTCAATCTAGAGCATCTAGCCCCATGGGTTTTTTAGTTATAGAAATCATAGCTCATGTTTGCATGCGCACGAGAGAGAAGAAGAAGAAGAAGAAGATTGTTTTAACGTCGTAGGAAACTATCCTGAGAGAGAGAGAGAGAGAGAGAGAGAGTTTCTGGATTGCAGGGCATTAACAGTTTTGGAGTTCATGGAGATCCTGCATTCGCAATCTTCGACATTGGGACCTGTCAAGATGATGCCTGCAGTGACATGCTCTTTGAGAGCAAGTCTAGGGCAAGTCATTGACATTCTCTGTGAGAGGAACATACATCGTATCTATGTCACGGACGATGATGATCATGTGGTGGGAGTGATCACATTGAGGGACATAATCTCTTGTTTTGTTGTGGAGCCTTCTGATTTCAGGGAAGGATATTTTGATGGTAGTTTCAAAAATGTTATCAACAACACGTCATCTTAGTGTCAAGTTACAGAGGCACTACTCACTAAGATACTAATCAGTACCAAGCATTTTCTTCTGCTTTACCTGATTGAGGAGGAGCAATTAATGTGCTGGGCTGAATTCTACCCATCTAAACCAATGTCTCAGATGTTCCATTTCCAGAACTATGGTTTATGTTTTTGAGTACAGAGTACTGATAGTTTTACGCACAAAACGGTGAGTTCTCTAGCGGATGTGTTACAGAATCTAGTCCTTCAAGCATGTGACATTTCATTCCTGGTGTGGGAGACTTTCTTGTCCTCGAGGCAAGAAAGAGTTACTGTAAGCCAACCAGTTTGTTTGAGCTTTTGTTAAAATCAGAGATGCTCCTTACTGGCTTCGGCCTTCAACACTATATACAATCACCATGATTAAAGGATGAGACGTGGTTTTGAGGTCATTAGGAGATTGTAGCTAAACAACTTCATAAGTACTGTTCTGGTTTGAGGTCAGTAAGACTTGCATGGAATCGAGTCTTTTTTTGAGGTTGTAAGCTGCTATGAGAAAGAAGATTAAAATGAAAGTAGTGGCTGAAAGGTGGATGGTTTCTTCAAAGGGACGGTAAACTTGTTTTGTCAGCATCATTTATTAGCTGATGGCAACATTAATTGGTTTGCTAAAGTGCTCATATATATCATGTCTTCTATGAAAAAAGACTTAAGTTGCACTAAATGTGCTTAAAGCCAAAATGTGGAGTTGAGATATGTTGGGGTTAATGGTGGGATTAGTAGAGTGCTAAATCAACGTGAGAATCAAAACCAAAATGAATCTACTAACATAATATGGCGGAAGGGGGAGCCTTTTACACATGTCTCAATCTGTTACTTGAAGGCTAAAGTCCAAAACTAAAAGAAGCCCCTTCGCACGCGAAAGAGGGAGAGGGGGGGGGAGAGAGAGAGAGAGGCTGCCGAAGCGGCCAGCCGTACTAGTGTAGATAAATAACAAACTATATAGGATTGGAAGGAGCACCTAGGGCTAGTACAAAGTGGTAATACAGCCCGAAAATCAGTCCCCGCAAAGGTGGGCCGACCCTAGGAAGGTGGGGGCTCATTTGGGATGATGTACATCTCATATACAACACATCAAGTACATGTCTATCACGTGACTACTAGCTTCCACATAGGATTTGATTAGACGGGATATGCTACACATGAAAACTCTCACAAGATATACAAGGTAGGGTTCTCACAAAAGAGTAGTTACCATGGGACAAAAGGCCACACCCCAAAGGACCCTCACTCACAATTTGGCCCAGGACAGATTACACATGAACAATCAAATTCATGAAAACTACTCATGTCACAAAGACTCAATGAGATATGTTCCCTTAAACTAGGGGATCATGCTTGGACCAAGCTATCACATAGCTATAAGTAATTCCAAAGAAGGAGGCTCAAAATCTTTCCATGTCTTTTGGGTGTGTCCCTCTTCTCTTTCGTTGTGCTTATGGAATGGTCTCTGCTCTTGGAGACTTTCCAAGGCTAGTGTATGGACTTTGTACCTATGTACAATTGCAAATCTTTCATACAAATCTATTAGATATTGTGCTTGGTTGCTTAAGGAGAAAATGTCTCTACTTTCTTGTGGAATCAATCTCTTGGTTGGAGGCAACCTTACACAATGTAGTGAGGATCAATCACTTAGTTGGAGGTAGCATTGCTTTATGCTACGAGAATTTCTTGTAGTCTAGAGGACAATACCCAAGGAAGTGGTGTGCATCTCCCTTTTGCTAAGTATGCCTTTAATGCTCATGCGGGAAAGGACTCTTGCAGCCTTGTTAACACTTACAAAACAAGTTTGAGGGTAAGTGAAGTTTGCTAGGACACCAAAATTCTAAAGAGTGCTTGCCCGTGTTCAGAGTCCCTTACGAACTTAACTAGGTCAAGTCAACCAGATTTAAGCACCAAGTGGAGTCCGGCCAAGTAGCCCTTCTTGAAATAGGAAATCCATAATGATCCTATGACTCCACAGTCTCCGAATAGAGTCAACTTGCAAATCCAAGTGGGCCTTGATAGGGAAGTGAGGGCAAAAGGCTATGTGTTTTTATGGGGTTAGTGCCCCCCCCCCCCCCCCCCCCCCCCCCCCCCCCCCCCCCCCTAAAAAAGCATAAATGAGGGTTGAGGGGCCTATTGGTGCCTAAAGAAGCAATTAAGGACTCAAATGAGAGCTAGTGACGAGGAGATTTCATACTAATAAATAATTTCAATTTGCATCTTTTTGGAAGGAGTAATTAAGTGAAAAGGGGGGGAAATAGGAAAAATAGCACACAATGTAAGATTGGATCAATGAGATGTTTAATTGATAGATTCCATTTGATCATTTGGGCTTGGAATAAACCCAATCAACAACTCAATTGAAGGTGCAAATAGATGGACTAACAGAAAGCTTATTAGTTAGGCTAATGAGTGATAGGGGAGGGAGGACTTGAACACTACATGCAAAGACAAGGATCTCAAAGTCCCAACAAATCAACCAAAGGAAGGGTTGAGGTCAAGTTCTTTTTAGGTCATATTATATGAACTTTTATTATTATTTGATGGTATTATTCTTCATTTCAAATATTTGTTGTACTCAAACCAGAAAATTTGTTAAAAACACCTCTCAACAAGAAATAGTTTCATCAAATCCTCCAAATAACCAGCTAAGCATTCAGTCGAAGTTAACATAGATCCTAGTTAAAAGCTAGAAGTATTGAGGTAATATCCTTGAGCTAATGCGAGATAGCCCAAGCATCATGTTCTAAATAAGGTATTGATACCATTAGAGTAGAATCTATTTTCTTGTGTCAAAAAAGGCTTCTTTACTCATACCAATTACCAGCCCAACATATAAGTTACGTATTTGATCACATATATTGGCAAAAGCCAAGCTTTGTATACCAAGGCAACCACTTATGTCTACATTACAAAACAAAACAATGATTTTCTTTTGAATCAAAACATGTCTTGATATAACCTATTCTATCCTTATCCAAAAAAAGGTCACGTAGTAAAACGATTTCCTATAATGGACCCTAAAAACTTGCTTTTTTAACCAAATATATGAAGTTAAAGTAGAGATTAGATTTTTCTTGATCCATTGTCTAACCAAGAGAGTCTATTTAGCATCCTAGAGCCAGAACCCTCCCAGGTAAGAAATATCACAAAACTAATGCATTCAGAAAGAACATAGATCTAAGACAAACCAAGTGAGTACAACCTCCATAAAAAAACATTTTTACACATAAACATATGGTTGTGTATAACTTATGCACCTTGCCAAGTGAGAAACAAAGTTATACAAGGATCATACAAGGAACCAGAGGTTCAACTCATAGAGTCTTAACTTGGATCTTACTAAGCCACAGAACTTATGGAAAGAGGTAAAACCAATTCTATTTAACTACACAAAATAACCGAAAGCTCATGGTCCTGTATCAACGCCATATTTATTTATACAAAAATATGTGTGTGATTTATGATCTGCCATCATTGAGAGTCGTGAGTTTGTTAATTATGATCCACCACCATTGACAACCCTAAGTTTGTTAATTAAGATATCAGTTGATGAATATCGCTAGTCTCTTACTGACCATAATAGTAACCAGCACAAGTTTCTTTTTGGTAATGAGGGTCTCTCATAGACAACATTAGAACAAAACAATCAGAGATATGTTTTTCAAGAAAAAATAGATTGTAAGTAATAACAAATCAAGATTACTTAAATTCTTAATCTACAATAAATATTCAAGTAATCTACCTAAGTAACAAAATTGAATGGGACTATGTTTTCCCCTTTTTTGTTGCCACGTTTGCACCACCTCTCCTAGCCATTTTGTAGCTAAACTATTTTTTTACTCACACACACGCAAAGAAAATGCTCAACAGTTTGTAAGGCAATACAACTTGTCTCTTGTAATTTTGAGCATGCTTGTATTATCCCACTTTATGCCCAACAAAAAAGTTTATGTAAATATATAGCCAATCAAAATAGTACCAATTTTAGCCAAAGGAAGGGTTGAGTGCAGCTTCCTTTTAGGTCAAATTATATGAATTTTTATTTATTTCTTGATGGTACCATAATTTTAAAACTCTATTGTACTCAAACCAAAAAGGCTATAAGAAACACCTCTCAATAAGTAGTAGTTTCATTCAATCCTTCAAGTAACTAGTTAAGTATTCAACCAAAGTTAACATAGAATCTAGTTAAGAGATAGAAGTAATTGGGTAATATCCTTGAGATGATTCTAGATAGTCGAGCAACATGTTCCTAAATAAGCTCTAAAACTTTTTAACTCTATAATCTGATAGATGTTACAATGTGCCCAAGCCTGGATACACAAGAACTGCACCTACATTCCTCTGCTTAAAATGTGTATCCTTATAGTTTCACATTCTAACTTGAGTATCCAAACATGATCCTAGATGTGATCAAGGATAACTTCAAATTACACTCATAGTTTCTTGATCTAGGAAAGATGGATCTCGGTTGTCACATCACCCAAAGCATTACACTCATATTGCTGCATATTACCTCTAGTTTGAATAGCATTACACTCATATTGTTGCATATTACCTGTAGTTTGAATAGCCAAATGTGACCAAGGGATTGGAATGGAGCGAGCTTTGAAGTGAGCTTTTTTTGGATATTGCATAAATGTTGTATTTTACCAAAAACCCTCGCTCATGAAGCGATTGAAGCTATTGGAGCGAGCTTTAAGAAGAGCTATTTTTTTTATTGTTATCTCTCTTCTCTCTCACGGTAAGCCAAACTTGTGGCACCATATGGGAAAGCCATATAGTCACCTAGGAAAAGACAAATGATGAGATGGTCCAATAGTGTTAGAAACCTGAAATCTTTCCAACACTTTCAACACAACTTCAATCGATTAAATTCAGAAAAATGATTGATTGAATAATCACATCACATAAAGAGAGCAACATAAACAAGAATCAAAACACAAAACACCATACTGGGTACCAACCATCCCTTCTCAATCAAGATGATTGAGTATTTGCATTCCGTATCTTTGTTCATCTCATGGAGCATGAATTACAATAGTATAAATATATGAAAGATAAGAGAGCAAGAGCTACGCAATCAAGAGAGTGTATGCCATGATAAAGAGAGGAAATTAAGATAAAAGAGAGCAAAAGTGTATCTTCTGCAGCTTTGCTCTAATGGAGATTCTGATGGCTCCATTGGCTTCAAAAGGGGGCTAAAACCCAAGGCCCCGTGGTCAAGATGCTTTCGGAATGCTCATCTTCCTTGTGAAAAGCCAAGAATCTGATTCCTGTTGAAAACGTACGGTGCATGCGAAGACGCGATTTTGGGATTCTCTTTCTCTCTTCATGCATGCACCCAAAAATAGAAGTGATTGCTTTTCACTTAAACTCTAAGAAGAGTATTTAAAGGAGATTTCTATTTACATTGATTCTCTTCGATGGTTTTTGAGAATAAAGAATAAAAAAATGGATAAATATCCAAAAGTACTAATAGTGATGACAATCCTCCTCGATAGGGAAGCAAATGTAGAGCTCGTAGTGGAAGGTAACTCCTTCTCTCACAGACATGGCAAGGAGAGCAAGCAAACAAAGAGAGAGAGAGAGAGAGAGAGAGAGAGGGGGGGGGGGGGGGGGGGGGGGGGGGGGGGGGGATAACGCGCGACTGGAGCAAATGAAAAAGGGATTTGATAAGGTTTTCTTGAGCCTTTTAAAATCTTTACAAGTGTTCACACCATAAGTGTTCGACCATGTTGGGCTGACCCCAACAATCACCCCCTTCAGCCAAACTTGGCATAATCATCATCATACGCCCCCTTGAACTAGGCTCACCACTCTCATGATACACAGAATTTTAGGTGTACTCCTAGCCACGAGTTTTTGGTTTACTCGTAAATCGTGAGTTTTAGGTTTTCTCACAACCAAGAGTTTTAGGTGTACCCATAACCTAGCGCTTCTAACGAGCTACCAAAATGGAGTTTTTGGTTTACTCCAAAACCCTAGAGTTTTTGGATAACTCTAGCTAATGTTGGGTTTAGGTTTACTCAATAACCTTATGAGATGGCTTGCAAAGGGATAGCGCTTTTTGTTGGGAACGTTTACTGCCGTCAACATTGTACTCGCCAAGGCAGCATCTATTCCATTCACAAAGTTGGGCACAAATGCAAAAGCATAGGCACTCATTTTCTTGGGTGTGCAAAGTGAAAACATGGTGCATCGTGATGACTGCCTTCATTTTGAATACAAGGGTGTGCATTGTATGCACAAATGGATACTTAAGTATGGATTATGTGAAGCACACAAGAAGAGTATGCCAAAAAATAACAATGGCCAGATGACCTCGTGTGTGAAGAGGCCCTTAAGGAAATGATCTTCAATTCTGAAAATCAATTTCTTCTGGTGACGTTGGAAAAGGCTCCCTATTGCACGTGGCAAATACGAGGCCACAGATTGGTGAAACAATTCAAGCTTCTCTATTGCACGGCGTGCCTACAGCACAGGCCGACTGGCCACATTACATAACCCTTTCCAAAGCTCCTCAGACAGCAAAATTGACGGCTATGTGTATGAAGTCCATGAGTTTGTGTCGGCAAGTAGATGGCGCGGTTGCAAGCAGTTACTCGATGCAAGGTTGTAGCAGAAGGGCGCTCAACAATAGCATGCGATTGTGAGCTTGAAGAACTCATTGATTCGACAGATATAGGATGGCAAGCTGGAGTATTCTTTGGATGTTGGCGTCGCTCTCTCTTTTTCTCATGCTTGTAGATATAGCCTTGGGCTTTTCAAGAGTGAGAAGAATGCTGCCTTGTTGATCTGCACACTCTGCTTGCATCCTTTTTTTGAGCTTCTTATTTGAGAGCACTATCCCCTAAGCTTTAAGGGAAAGATTCGGCAAGCCATGCTCCTTTCAGTTGTGCTAGGCAATTGCGTCAATCCTTTGCTCTCCAAAATCCTCAAGCTGTTGATCTCTCTCTATTGTGCTCCCACGGGCTCAAACCTCCAAGATTTTGCAACGAACCTTTGAAACCAATTGTAGAGCTCGTAGTGGAAGGCAACTCCTTCTCTCATAGACCTGGCGAGGAGAGCGAGCAGCGAGAGAGAGAGAGAGAGAGAGAGAGAGAGAGAGAGAGGGGGGGGGGGGGGGGGGGGGGGGGGGGGGGGATAACGCACAACTGGAGCAAATGAAAAAGGAATTTGATTAGGTTTTCTTCATCCTTTTAAAAGCTTTACAAGTGTTCACATTATAAATGGTCGCCCAACTTGGGTGGACCCCAACAACAATCGTCCTCAGTTGCAAAAAATATATTAAAAAACTAGGAGTCTTCAATTTTTTTGGTGAGACAAGGCATCTCCACACAATATATGTCGAATCAAGTAAAGTACTTAGAGGGAACTTCACATTGATCATCATAATATCTTAAACAAAGGAAACCAGTGCAATCACATATCCAAACTCATCATAATATCTTGAACAATGGAAACCAGTGAAATCGACATATCCAAATATCTACAAAACCGAAAGAGATCTTTGTTAGCAAGCCCTCTAACAAGAACAAGAAGAGTGTGACAAAAGTGAACAGCGATCACCTTTTACACTGTTTAAAGGCAAAAATCTCAGTCAAGTACTGCTCTAAATGATGCACTGAATAGTTGTCAAAGGGCAAACCTCAACATATATCAAATACCACAAACTAGCAGTCAAAGCGCGAATCTCAACATCAAATTACCAATGAATGAATTGTCAAAGGGCAAACCTCAGGTATGAAATACCATATTCATCAGGCAAAGGGTGAACCCTAGGTAAAGAATAAAAAATTTCAGCTTTTAGAAGTTTGATATGCTTCCAAGATACTAGTATGAGAGCAAAAAATCTCTTTGGCATCCACTTGGCACTTTCAAGGCCATGATTCTTATACTTATTAAGCAAATACTTGCGATGCAACATACCACTGCGTGTCAAAGTGTCTTGATGATCTATGATGGTTTGAGGTACAAGGATTTCGGAATCTTCTTCTAAAAAGGGTGGATCATCAGTTATAGGGAGTGATTGTGGAGAACCTTTGTAAGGACAAAGTAGACTTATGTGAAACGTGTTGTGAAAAATGATTTGTTGATTAGTTTTAATCAAGAATTCAGATCTTATTAAGTAATGGAATCTGAATTCAGATCCCATTCAGTAATGTTTTCACAATTTCAAAGCATGCACAATAGCTAGCAATTCTTTGTCATAAGTGCTTTAATTGAGCTCATTGGGTTTTAACTTTCTACTTTTATATGTAATGGGATGAGTATCTTGCATCAATATCACGTCCACTAGCATTAGTCATAAATAAAAACAAGGGTCTTTTAAAATCAAGAATTTTTAAGACAGTGGTATGTGTGAGTGCATATTGAGTGTCGCAAAAGATTTTTTATGTTGGTCATTCCAAGTGAAAGATGTGTCCTTTTTCAAAAGGTTTGTGAGTTGTATGAAAATTTTGAGTGAATTTTCTATAATAACTACACAAACCAAGAAAAGAACAAATCTCATTAATAGTTAAGGTCTAGGCCATTCTTAATGCATTGAGTCTTCTTAAGATCCACCGGATTCCTTCACCAAAGACAATATGGCCTGAATATTCAATCTCAATTTTGAAGGATAAGTTTTTCTCGGGATTCAAATAAAGCTGGTTTTCATACAAAAATTTAAAAATCAGATCCAAATGTGTATAATGGTCTTTTTCATTCTTATTAAAAACCAAAATGTCATCAAAGAAAACCACAACACAATCTTGATGCTTCACAAAGATGTGATTCATCATGCGCAAAAATGTAGCATATGGATTTGTCAAACCAAGAGGTATTTTTTATTGTGTAATCTTCCACTCTAGAAGTAGGTAATCCTAAAGGTACATCTTCAACAAAAAATTCTTTATATTTCATTAAAATTTTCTTTTGAGAAGGAAACAATTGGTCTTCGTGTGTTTCAATTTCATTGATTAGAACCAAAAAATGTTTGTTATCTTTTCGACTTAAACTTTTAGCCTGAGTGTGACTAAGAAGGGGTTCTAGTTCTAGCTTTTGGTTTGCTTGTAATGTGAAATATTGTTCATTATGTGTGACAATGAGTGTATGCTTATCATAGTCAGTATTTGAATTAAATTAAATATGTGTTTTGCAATGGTGCTACTAAGAAATCTCGTGATTCAACGAAGTTTCCTTATTGGTATTGCAAATATTTTACCATATATACATAATTTATTTTGGTTCCTTGGAAAGCTGCTTTTACTTTATAATTCGTGGGAGTCATATGCATTTCATTTTTTGTGCAACACGTACAAAAATGAAATCATGTGCTCCCATCATCAGTAATCATTTAAAAGCATCATCACCAATCTTAACTTGCATACATAAAAGATTATGTAGCTGAGAAGTAGGAGTACTTGTGTGATCTTGATAGTTTGAGCTACCTTGAGATTCTTGATTGCTATCTTCAAAAGTGTTTGCAATGTTGACATCCATCTCCATGTTGTACACTTGATACTATTTTCTTTAATTCTTTCAATAACGTGTGAGAAAGGTGTTGACTTGCTTTCAAGACACTTGTTAGCTTTATGTCCCATCTTGTGACAATTGTAGTAAAGGGCAGTCTTCATATCGACTTTTTCATTATTTTTGTTAGCATTGGTGTTGTTATTGTGACTATGTGGAGCCTTTTTTTGTGACTTCACGAAAGAAAAAGATGAAGGTTTAAAAGCATTACTTGAACCATTGGTATTTACCTTCCTTTGTCCAAAACCATTTTAATTGGAATTGGTTGATAGTGGTCAAGATTGATTATAATTTTGCATCCACCGTTGTCCATTGGTGACATTGGTCCTTGCTTGAGATATAGTAGGGCTTGTACGTTGTGATGGTGGAAGAGAAGAATAAGTCTTTTTTATTGGTTTTCCTTTTGGAGTTGGATCTTTACCTTTCGCACCTTCAGCATCATGAGGTAAAGAAATAGCTCTTTCCAATATATGTGGACGAAATTTGTTGACCTCAATACGTAAAGTATACTCGAAGTTAGCAATATATTTATGTTTGAAAGTAGAGCGAGATACTTTTTCTACATTTTGAAAAGCAAGTAGAATTTGCCAAAATCTGTCTTTGTATTATGTAGCAATTTTTCATGTCCTAGATTGAAGAGTATCCCATGCATGTTTAGCTTTCTCTTTGTATTGAGAAGAGAGAAAGTACTTCATCACGATTCTTTGTTTGAGTCATTTTCAATTAGCATTCCACCCCAAAGAGAAGCACATTCCATCATTTGGTTTGCTGTACACTTGATTTTGTCTCGTTCGCTAAACTTTTCTTCTTGAAAGTAGTCATCCACCAAGGATGATAACTAAGAGAGAAGCATACATGCATCCTTTCTTCCATCATACTTTACAAAAGTAAATGTCTTTTTAGAGATCTTGTTTTGTTTTGTCTTAGCTTGAGTATGCTTGATCACTTTGAAAGCCGCTTGTCTTTGTTGTCATCTTCATGATTGCGCTTGTGGAAACTCCGCTTTTGTAACTTCTCAAGCTTTTCTTGAAGTAGAGTACGTGTAGCACGTTCCTTTCAAGCTCTTTAAAAACAACATCAATCTTTGGACCCATAACAAGAGAATTTGGGTGGTCATAGTTGATTAACTCAAGAAAAACAAAAGTTCAAATATAGATGTAAATCTAGCAAGAGTTAAATTCCAAAAAGAAAAAAAAAAGATGATATTTGTGTATGTTGAACGAGCCAAAAAAAATTCAAGAAAACCTCTAACCCTAACACCATGGTTAAGCTAAGGCTTCACTCTCCATAACTTAATGCTAACCATTGATGATTAAGGAGCACGCTTTTGCATTTAGCCCATCAAGTGGTATCAAAGCCGATGGTTCATACCTAGGCCTAATGAACTCTTCACTCTCCCTAATCACTAATATCATTGATTAAGCTTAGGTACGTTCTTGGCGATACCAATGAGCCACTATCCGTGCTAATCAATTGATTGGTAATTAGCTGTGTTTCAATAATCACATTGTTGGAAAACAATATCAACACAGTTGAAATTAGATATTGACTCTCAAATAATCCCAAAATCATCAAAGGCTAGACTATGACTGCCAGATACTCTCACTCATTTCATCGACCAAATGATACCCAAATGCATCCAAACTTATAGTAGAGGGACAACCATGACTGGGAATGCCAATCCTATTGTCTCAGAATCACCAAATAGCAATTGACGAGAGAACAAAAACAATACTCAATTTTACCCTTAAATTAGTAGGTCAAATTGGCATTTAAGGTATCCTACGACTAGGAATATTGATTTCTAACTACCGCAATTGATCGTTTGTCAAACAAATGCCTAATTCAAAAGATAGATCACCAAATAGCTCATAGGGAGTGAAGAACTAACTCAAGAAACAATGCAAGAGACTTATATCAATGTGAAGAGACCACCTAGAAACATATAGCAATACTTGGAATCAAAATGCCATGTTGTATGAGTGAAAAATAAGCAAATAGATCCCACAACTACACACAACTCATCGTCGTTCACTCAATAGAAAGTTATATCATTAATAAATCTAAAAATATGTGGATGCGAAGGATCCATGTGAGACAAAGATATATGAGAGAGAAGGAGAGGAAATAAACCAACATGAGAGAGACAATGAAACAACGAAAGAAATAGCTTTATTGATAGATCAACTACCTTGAGATACAATGTTGGTGCTCCGAGGTACTTTCAACCACAACATTGCAAAGATCACTACATAATGTTTAGTGGCATCCTTCCCCTAGTCCAAGCTAAACTTGGGACAAGGCACTAGGTACTAGGTCTAGGATCTAGGTACACCTAGACACAAAGTGTATACCAAGGGACAACTGCAACATCCTCTCATGCACTCTTTTATAGCTGATGGATGAGATGAATCCTCAAAAGTAAATTTTAAGGATCCCTTTGATTTTTAGATCCTCCACGATGTGGGGAGAGACTTTGCTTCACACTCCATGATGAGATCTTAGTTGTATCTCCTAATAGGTAGCTCCCAAGGTTGTATGTTGGCTCGTGTGTGCAGTCTGCAACTCTGTAGGGAGCCAACTTGGCACTGGTGGGAGTGGAATTAGGATAAACCATTTGATAAGATTGTAGTTTATATTGAGTAGAGAAATGTCTCTTGCATTGCTCCATGAGATCACTAATGTAGGTGCATGATATCACTCCTACAAATCTATATATTGAACCTCTTGAAATTCCTCCTACCTGTTCGTACTTTTCACCAATCTACTGATGGTTGTTGTAAAGACTTCTAACATGTAACTGGGGTCAAATCCATGACAATGGGCATGTATCCTCATGCCATCACGTCATACTGGAGTCCATCTCGCTTCCATCATGCATTCATCCTTAGCCCTTGTTCACGCCTATAGTAGAGATCATGTGAACTTGCATATTTCAACAATAACTCTCAAACTTAGGTCACAAAAATGACCTTTATACTTGGCTCCAATTTTAGGACCTAGTCTTTGGTCCAAAATAGCTCAACATTTGGCAAATTAAGTGCCAACAGATATAGCAATTACAAAATGGAAGCTTATAGCCCCGACTCAATGACAATGGCTCAATATATACATCCAAAATAATCAAAATTTACAAGTCAAAATGAAAAACTTTTGTGGTTGACATTATATAACAATGGGATATTACAAATTGATTCCCCATTATCTTAAATTGGCAACATATGTTAGCTTGGTGACTAACATGCCCCCCTCCTAGGCTATGTCATCCCTTAACACGAGGTTGTCGGTGTGAGGTAGTGTGTTGAGGCTATGGTCTCTTTTCTTTTCTACAAGTGCTACTAGCCTAGCTAGTGCTTCATCCATAGCTCTTTGTTTTTCTTTGACATGAAGTCCATGGATATGTTGTGATGTAGTTCTACACCTGAATAGACCACAAATCTAGCTCTGAGATTTTTGAGCATTGGGCCAAAGATGCATGTCCTCCAAGTGAAGAAACCTATGTAGAATGCTTCTTCAAATGTCTGCATGTAGAAAGAAGTGAAGACCAACAATTGAGCGTAGAATCCATAGAGGACCTCGTTAGTAGGCTACCCAACTCTGTTTTGAGAAAGGTTTCTAGACATGTTAGGATCATTCTAATATCTTTATCAGCATTGCATAGGAGAATATATGAGATTCCTCCAAAGGGTTTTAAGGTGCCTATGAGAGCTTTCACCATATAGTCTTTTAGTGGCAACTAAATGTTTGGATTTGGAATTCTTCAGTAATTTAGCTGAGTTGGCCTCTTTGCTTTGAGCCTTTGAAATGATTTCCAGCTTTTAACTTTGGGCACTGGGCTAAAATATGGATCCTCTCAAAAAAATTGTGGTGCCTTTACAAGTAGTATGTAGTACCTGGGATGTTTTTAACCTAGTTGACTCTCCACTTCAGCTCTATCTCCTTGCTTGGGTCTTTAGACTTTGCTTTCTCTTCTTGGATATTGATCATCCTCTCTTTCATCATCAAAATCTTGAACTTCATCAATGGATATGGGAGTAATTTCCAGTGCCAATTGTCATTAGTTTGATTGGGAGTGATCTAGCCTACATTCACTACATGAAAGATCCTTTCTTCCCATTCCATGGCTTCCTTCTATATATCATCAGTTTCCTTTGAAATGGCTTCTATGACCTCCCTTCTTGCTTCTATAGTGAGGGTTATTGTATCCTTTGATGTGTCAGCCTCGACTTGTGTTAAAAGGACTTCTAGGTCCTTTTGACCATCATCTACCCCTGGGAGTGTCAAATTCTAAGAACTGAAGGGCTTGTTTCTCTTTCATAGGCTCTTCATTCACATCTTCTTCGACTGTAGAACCCTTGGCCTTTGAATATTCTTTTACCTTTCGTAGTTCTACCTTCCAAGCATCAATTTTTTTATGCATGGCATATTCCTTATGCATTTGTTGTAGGACTATATCTCTCCTTTTTCTCTATTCTACTTTCAACTCTATTTCCAACTCTTTGTTTTGTGGCTACATGGAAACATGCGTTGTATCTCTACTAGAGATAGCCATAAATGATGGATTCTCTCTCACCTGTTTCAATAGTTGATCTTGGTCCTATAATCTCTCTCTAGGACACCTCAACTAAGTGTTGTATACATTTTATTGCACATGCTGTCTTAGTGATTGTTGGACTATTCTTTGTAAATTTGCATTGACTTCTTTAATTTTCTCATCTTGCACATTGCAGAGGTTTGGCATACTTAGCCACTACCTTGGTTTCCTCTTCACTAGGGTTGTGTGGCTTCCATTGCTCATCTAAGTCTCCCTGGAGAGTCTGTTTCATATCAAATGTTGTCTTTTCCCGTTATAGCCATGTAGCCCTCTATAACAGATCTTAATGTAGAGTTGTTGCCTTCCTCTTCTCAAGTCTAAGTGGTGGTGCCTCTCACTCTTCCTTCCTTTTTTCTTGTGTTTGAGCTAGTGGAATGATAGGTACCTATTTTGTTGATGGTGGAGAGGATTGTTGAGGTGGCATGTGCACTTATCGATCTTGTCCTTCTTCTTTCACCCTCTTTCTTTCTTCCCCTTACTTCTTTGCTTGCAATCCAACTCTTTGGTGGCTACCCTCACTCTTTCTGTAGCTTTGGTGCTTCTTTGCTCATCAATATTCCTTAGAACATCTTCCTCATCGTAGTGGATTTTTTCCATTTTTCTTCTTTCTACTTCTTCCCTCTCATGCTTCAAAGGCAACTGAAAAGTGTAATTACATGGTATGCAATAGCCCAACCTCAAGACTTTGCAAATTTGATTGATGTATCCATGAGAACTAAAAGAAGATATGGGAAAATTAAACAAAATAAAGGAAAGAAGAAAACATCTAAGGAGGAATCGGATTCTCTGATGATGAACAAGATGAGATCTAGATATTGAAACTAATGAAGATTCAAAGATAGATGTGATGAAGAGGAGGATACATGGTTTGAAAAGAAGCAAAATAAAGCAAAGAATAAGAAGGAAGAAAAGGAATTTAAAATTTTGAAAAGCAAGGGGAAGAAAGGATCAATAACTTGATCCTAAAGATACATCTAACATCAATAAAATGATATTGGAAAAGTTGAAGAAGATTCAACCTTCACCATTTGTAAATGCTCCCAAACCATGATAATGCCAGGTTTGTCAAAGAAATGGACATGATCATGATAACTATTATTATAAACCTATTTATAGGAGGAGGAGACCACCACATGTTTTGGCAAAGATGGGTTCAAGAGAAAATGTGGTGGCGCCATAGCCTTTCATACCAAATTTCAGAATACAGGTCCACCAAGGACATTTCAGCAAAACAATTGGCAGAATATGCAGAGACATCCCCAACAAACCAATCAACTCCAACCGTGCACTTATGTGGAACCATGGGTCACAAACGAGGTCTTGCTTGTGAATCATGGTGTAAATAGGAATGAGAGAGGTATTCCAATTGTTTACTTGAGAATTAATAATGCAAGAGCAAGTTCCTCCAATGAGGGGATGTTGCACAATTGAATGTAGTACTTTTGGAGGAATTACCATCTAACACAGAAGAAGAGAAGCAAAAAGTCAGAGGTAAGTCTTCCAAATAAATCTCCCATAATGGACAAGGAAATCAAAAGCAAGCAGTAAGTGAAGAACACTTACACTCATTTCAATGTGATTGTGTTGAATGCATTGAAATAGAAGATGTCCCTGATAAACCACCATACGTGGAAACCTTGGCAATAACTGGAGCCAAAGCATAGGTCAAAGGCAAGCAGATGAAGCAAGGTGATACATTTGAAGGGCCTCTCCATTGGGAAGCCTACGATAGAGTAGGGAGTATTGAGATTTAGGCAAAGCAAAGCAATGCTAAAACAACAAGTCCATGAACACCAGAGAAGATGAAGATGATGTTGAAGAACTTGGGAAAGTGAGATGTAGAGTCCAAAAACTTCAATTTTGGTTCCTCGAAACGAAAAAAAAAAAGCAAAAAGTGGAACCTATGGAAGGATATTCAAATAATCTTTTTAAAGCCTTATTAGGTGCCCCAATTTCAATGAAATTCGGTCAGTCGTTGAAACTAGTCTTTGATTTCAACCCGATTTCAATGAGAAATTTTTTCAAAATATTGGCAAACCATCCCCAAAGTGGAGGAGAAAAACAATCCTTAAAAAGAAGTCAAGTCAATTTAGCACAGATTAAGTGTGGAGAACTAGCATGAGTAGATGTGAACTACATGTTGGAAATATGGTTGCAAGGAAACACACACAGCTTGGAGAAGATGAAGAAGATCAAGGCACACGATAGAGAGTGTATTTCTTAGCACACAATGGAAAGATAGATTAGCTCTAGAATGATGTGCGAATATACAATGCACGGGGGAAAAAACCTCCTAGTGAGGGGAAATGCCCGAACGGCCCTAAGTGTGTTCACACACATCACTACATCATATATGATAACAAATTTCCCCTAGAAGTGATGCGGTGAACAAGATTTGGCACATAGTGTATAGGGAAGTTCCATGCTCTCAGGACATGCTCAATCCACAAAAGGGAGAAAGCCCAAAGCTTTGTGGAAAGCTTCGGACTTCTCACGGGGCAATGCCTTTGTGAAAAGATCTGCAAGGTTTTTCTGTGTCGGCACATAAACAAAGCTGATCTCTCATATTTAGAGTCTCCCTCTAACATAGTGATAATGCACCTCAATGTGCTTTGTCTGAGCATGAAAAATTGGGTTTCTTGCAATTGCCAATGTGCTTTGACTATCAGTGTAGATGATGTTGGTAGTGTCCTATCCAACACCCAAATCAGCCAACCATAAGGCGTCTAAGCCATACACACTCAAGTGTAGTTTTGAAGACTTCCCTATACTCAACTTCACAACTAGAAGTAACCATAGTAGGCTGCTTCTTGCTCAACAATGATATGCATGAATTGTCCAAAAACCACTTGTGGACACTCATGTGTCATAACAACCAGCCCAATATGAGTCCAAAAAAGCATGTAAATCTGGCGGCAATGATCCCCCCGTGGGTAAAACAACCCAATATGTAAAGTGTCACTCAAGTAGCGAAAGTTCTTTTAACAGCATGCCAATGCTTAGACCCTGGGCTATGCATAAATCTGTTGATTTGTGAGACTATTGGGCATCATATTGCATACAGAAATAAGGCATCCAACATCAATTTTTTGGTAAAGAGTGACATTGGCAGGATCACCAACATCATGAAGGCATACTTTCAAACCTATTTCCATGGGAGTAGCAATATATTTGCAGTCTTCAAGTCCAAACTTACATAGTAATGTCTCTATGTAGTATGTTTTACACAAGGCAATACCACCATCACATTGCTTAAATTGTATGCCCAAGTAATGATGCAAAAGCCCCAAGTCTTTCATCTTGAAAGTAGCATTCAAATCATCCTTAAATTTAGAAATATGTGTCTCATTTGGGCCAGTAATCAGCAAATCATCCACATATAGAGCAATGATGAGAAATACATCACCCTCACGCTTGACATACAAAGTGCTTTTTGTGGGACTATGACAAAAGTCTCCATTAACCAAATGAGTGTCATCTTTCTCATACCAAGCACGAGGAGATTGCTTCAGCCCATACAAATCTTTCTTACATTTGCACACTTTATCTTCTTGTCCTTCCTTGTCAAAATTGTGAGGCTGCATTACATAAACTTCCCCAAATATATCACCATTCAAGAAAGCAATAACAATGTATGATTGTACAACCCATCGAAAGTGAGCTATCAATGCACATAGAAAATAAACAGTGGTCATACAACAAGTGGGAGCAAAAGTCTCTTCATAATCTATGCCTTTTTGTTCTGCAAAACCTTTTGCAACAAGTCAAGCATTGTAGCGAACAATCTCACCATCCGGCTTACATTTCAACTTGTAAACCCACTTCGTACCAATGGCCTTTTTCTTAGGAGGCAAATCACATAAAGTCCATGTATAAGTGCATAATATTCTGATTGCATGGCAGCCATCCAGTTTTTTGAATTTTGTGCTTTATCAAAAGATAGCGGTTCCTGAACATCACATAAACTAGAAACAACCAAAGCACAACAATGTGACACTTAAGATACATGGCGAGAACCCGAACGAGTACGACGACATAGGTGCATCCAATTTATTATCATGCAAAGTATGCACCAGACTTTTTGGCATACCTCTAGCCTGCTCATTCTCAACCGTTTCCACATCAAGTACGTCATGCACATCTGCATCAGTAATAGGCTGATCTGTAGCATTTTTAAAAAACTCCATAGGCTGTACATTTACCTCCTTGGAATTTACATTCAAGTTTCTAGCGTTAAAAACACAAAACAAATCGTCATAAATGTCATGTGAGCTTACATTATTGTCTCTTAGAGTACATGACAACAAAGGCTGAACAAAATCTTCCACAAGCAAAACATCTTGTGAAACCAAGATACATTTAACAGCCTTATCATCTGATTTGTTCATTGCGTTTGTGGCACCAAACCATAAGTTAAAAAACAACCAAAAACACGCATGTGATCAATAGATGGCTTCTTATGATGCCATGCTTCATAAGGAGTCATAGACTGCAAAGCTTTCATTGGATACATAAGTAGCACACATTATAGCCTCAAGCCAAAACAAATGTGGCAAAGCTTGACTCTTGACCATACATTGTGCCATTTTTGTAAGAAGAAAAGGGGGGTTTCTTTATGGCATTCAAAAGGAAAAGTAGAGCCATTCTTCAAATCGCCTTCAAGAGGAAAAATAGAGTCACCCTTCATCAAACAGTGTTGGTGCTTACAGGGCTCATCTCTCTCTCTCTCTCTCTCTCTCTCTCTCTCTCTCTCTCTCTCTCTCTCTCTCTCTCTCTCTCTCTCTCTCTCTACGGTTTTGTTGCCACACACAAGGATGTAATAGATTTTCAACATGTGCTCCCCTCCTCTCTTCGCATAGCATGTCCTTGGGGTGGCGAGAGAGTGATCTTAGATGTACTAAGCATCCAACTTTTCTACGTCTGTCATGCCCTTCCAGTTTGGGGCTATTCAAAATCAATGTTCGCAAAAAATTAAAGTTTATTGTATTTTTAACCAGCTTAAATTGTAAAACCCTACATATATTCCAAGCTTACCTTGAAGGAGACCAACAAAATTCTGCAAGTTTTAAGTATAAATGCCATCAATTCTTCAATTTTGTCCTAAAAGTTGAATGGATTCAACTTCTTCATCATCATTTGGAAAATGCACTTGCTTCATTCTCCCAGTGGATTGGTAGCATCTTACCACACCTTCATCATCCTCCTTATCTCGCAAGTGCATCCCTTGTGTCTTAAGGGTTTCACCTTCAGCCTGTGGACGAGCAACCTCAACAAGATTTTGCCTCTTAATCTGTATGATGTCAATGATCTCGTCATGCAATTCACACTTTGCAATGCCAAGGACTTCTCTCATAGTAAACTCAATCTTGCTATTCAAAATCCTATCCTCCAAGACTTTCTTTAAATCTATAGCAACCTCAATATCAGATTGTAGTTTATAAGTTGGGCATTTTGGCTTACCTTTTGTTGGCTCTTGATGTTGCATGAATGAGGCAAATACTTGAAACATTTGCATTGTAGCTGGATCAAACTGCACACCATGTTGCCCTGTGTGATCGCCCATTACTCCCACAAACTCTCACCGTGATGGTTTCGTGTCGGGTTCACCAAAAATATGTTGATAATTTGGCGTGCTTGTTAGGAAGGTACCGGATCTCTGGCTATGAGAGCTTGTGAGAAGGTAGCAAAGGATTCACTCAATGAAGTGTGGTGTTTGGTAGTGAATACTTAAAGTGCAGTCGTAGAAGACTCTCTCTCACCCACTCATGTACACATAGAACTCTCAAAATAAAACAAAGATGAAAACATCCAAGTTTTTTTCATATCTAATCAAGGGTAGGATGAAAGGATTTATTGATGCATTTATAGCGGCTAACCTTTGTCTTCCAAACAAACCGCAAATTGTTTTTAGAAACTGTAGTTTTGTGCTCACAATGATGTATATATTTTGTCTAGCGATTAGAATGAGTTGTGTATGTTGAGATGTTGAGCTCTACACCTTGAGCTGGCATCCACTACGGGTCTTGGCCGCTTACGGCATTTACTCACTGGCGCGTTAGGTGACCGACACGGAGGATCTCTGCCAGTGATTCTACAGTTGGACTACACTTATAGTGCCAGCCTAGTATGCTTCTAGCGAGTTCACACTTAGTGACCGCATGTACATATGTGCTACTTTTCAGCTTTAGCACTTAGTCATTTTGTACTCTCTTTTCTGTGAAGAAGAAGAAGAAGCTTTCCATCTCTGTGTGCTTTGTGCTTGCCTTGTGTAGCTCTCTTGCATCCTCATTCTTTACATGGTATCAGAGCCTGGTGCAGGCAAGAGAGGCTAAGAGAGCAAGAGCATCACAATCCCTTTGTTCGCAATCCACGACCAGATGCACAAGTTTCTGACCAGGTTTTTCGCACAAGTTTCTGAACAGGTCTCCAAAGTGCAGTATACAGAGATTTACTGTACAAGTACAGTGGTTGTGAAACGCTTGATTGTGGACACTCGTTGAGTGTAGAAAGCATTACAGGAACCACGATAGCAGGTTCAGCAGATTTGCAGGTTTTTGCAGATTGCAGCTATTTTGTCTTAGTGCTTCAAGATGTCTGACGGTTTCAGTCAGATTGTTACTGAGAAGCTTGAGAAAAATAACTACCCTGCATGGAAGTTCAGAATAACAAATCTCCTAAAAGGAAAAGGTTATTGGGACTATGTAGAAGGAGACAATGAAAAGGAACCAGAGATTCCCGAGGCAAATGCTACAGCAGAACAAAGGAAAGCTTTGAGGGACTGGCAACAAGGCCAGAGCAAAGTGATGTATTGGCTTTCTATGAGCATCACAGATGGCATGATGGGCTATCTACAGGATGCTGAAACCCCCGCCATTGCATGGAGAAACTTAGGCAGAGTGTTCGAGGTGAACACCAAGGCCAGGAAGCTTCAACTAAAGTCGGAGCTAAATCAGGTTAAGAGGAACAACCTCTCAATCAATGATTATGCCTTGAAGATCAAGAGTATCATTGAGGCTCTTGGATCTATTAAAGTGTCAGTGGAAGACGATGACATTGTCCGTGCATGCTTGGATGGTCTAGGAGATGAGTATGTACATTTTAGGTCTTCCATGAATACAAGAGACGACATCCCCGTGTTTCAAGATTTGATTTCTATGCTTATTCTTGAGGAGAAGAACCTTGACACATCTTCTTCTCATGGCAGAAATAATTCTGAACAGGCCTTCTATTCTAACTCCAACAGAGGTAGAGGTAGAGGTCGTGGTCGAGGCCCAAGGGGTTGCAGGGGCCAATTTCTGGAAGGTCAATCAAATCAAAACAATACAGGTGGCAGGGGAAACCAGTCTCAAGGCAGGGGGAGTCAAAGAGGTCGTGGTGCAGGATCAAGCAGGCAGCAACATACTCCAGATAGCAGAGAATGTTGGACTTGTGGTGAAAGAGGTCGCATGTCACGTGACTGTCCAAAGGGAAAAGCAAGTAGAAAGAGAGAACAGGGCAACTATGCATCTACTAGCAGAGATGCAGATGACAGCAAAAACGAGCGCATGTTTGTTATGCAACATGTAATGAATACAATGACTGCAGAGAATTCCACCCAAGATGATGTTTGGTATGTGGATTCAGGTGCCTCTAATCACATGACGTCTCGTGGAGAGTGGTTTAGAGATATGCGCAAACCAGATGTGTCAGGCTATGTGCAGACAGGAGATGACACAGCTCACCCCATTGCTCATGTAGGGGACATACCTCTAAATACGAAGAGTGGGAAATCAAAGTACTTAGCAGATGTACTTCATGTCCCAAACATTACAAAGAATCTTGTTTCTGTTGGACAAATGGTTGAGCAGGGTTTGCAGGTTCGCTTCAATCCAAATGGCTGTTATGTAGAAGATTTCCAGAATGGCTGTAAGCTGATCACAGAGGGCAAATGTGTGGGCAGAATGTTTACGTTGAATGTAGACATGCCTGAGGTAAAAGCTGCATTATTTGCACAGGGCACAGGTGTTGTGGCTGATGTTGACATTTGGCACAAACGCATTGGCCATGTCAATGAGCAGAGATTGCGCAGCATGCAATCAAAACAGATTGTAAAAGGTTTGCCCAAATTCAAGGTGGATGGTATGCATAAAGTGTGTGCAGCATGCCAGTTTGGAAAACAGTCAAAGGGCTCATTTCCACATGAGCGCAATGTATGTAAAAAGCCACTTGAGGTGGTGCACACAGATGTTTGGGGTCCAACTGATACTGCAAGTATACATGGTTGCAGGTATTATGTCTCTTTCATTGATGACCATACAAGGAAAGTATGGGTCTACTTCATGCGTAACAAAAGTGAAGTGTTTGGTCACTTTCAAGACTTCAAAGTCATGATTGAGAAGGAGACAGATATGCAAATCAAGACATTGAGGTCAGATGGAGGGGGAGAGTACTTCTCCAATGATTTTTCAGATTTTCTGCGAATGCATGGTATACACAGGCAGTTTACATGCAGATATACTCCACAGCAGAATGGGGTCGCAGAAAGGAAAAACATGCACATTGCAGAGGTTGCACGTGCATTGATGAATGAGAAGAACATGCCTCATCATTTCTGGGCTGAAGCTGTAAATACAGTTGTGTACATTATGAACAGGACACCTACAGCTGCGGTGCATGATGTAACACCTGAGGAAAAGTTTACAGGTACAAAGCCTGATTTGGCACACTTGAAAGTGTTTGGCTGCATAGCTTACGTGCATGTACCAGATGAGTTGCGTAGGAAATTGGATCCTAAAGCAGAGAAATGTATTCTTGTGGGATATTCCCTTGAACAAAAGGGGTACAGGTGCTACAATCCTACTACACGAGAATTACGAGTGAGCAGAGATGTAGTCTTTGATGAGATGAGCAGCTGGTACAGTAATGCACATGGCACTATTGGGGCTGATGTAAAAGATGATGTGGTTGTACAAAATGTGAGGCCACAATCACTGGTTGTGACAACCTCAGCAGCATGCAATTGGCTAGGAACCCAGTGTTCCATGCCAGGACCAAACACATAGAGGTCCATTACCACTACGTTCGAGAGCGAGTGTTGGCGGGCGACATCGACTTGGTCTACGTCAGCACAGAGGAGCAGATAGCGGATATCTTTACCAAGGCCCTCGGAGCTGAGAAGCTTCGACGTTTCCGGACTATGCTTGGACTCTGCGACATGCAGAGCTCGAGGGGGAGTGTTGAGATATCGAGCTCTACACCTTGAGCTGGCATCCACTACGGGTCTTGGCCGCTTACGGCATTTACTCACTGGCGCGTTAGGTGACCGACACGGAGGATCTCTGCCAGTGATTCTACAGCTGGACTACACTTATAGTGCCAGCCTAGTATGCTTCTAGCGAGTTCACACTTAGTGACCGCATGTACATATGTGCTACTTTTCAGCTTTAGCACTTAGTCATTTTGTACTCTCTTTTCTGTGAAGAAGAAGAAGAAGCTTTCCATCTCTGTGTGCTTTGTGCTTGCCTTGTGTAGCTCTCTTGCATCCTCATTCTTTACAGTGTATATGTGTCTTCATGGTTCATAATTAAGCAAGACTCACCCTCTAGAGAAAAATAAATATGTGCACATCAAATGAGTTAGAATAATCTAGGAGTGGTAGAAAAATGGGGAGTGGAGAGAGAAGAAATTCTTGTAGTCTTTCAGTCCAAAAAGAAATATAATTCTTTGTTGGAAGTGAATTTTTTGACTCAAACACACATTAACCCTAAGAGATTGCATAAAATGGAAAAGGTGAAAGTCGGCATTGTGTGGGTTATTCATTCAAGAAAATATAAGCATAAAGAAAAGGATCTAGTTATGGCTAGTAGCTAGGATGTGAGGAAGATAGAGATAGAGGCTTATGTAGAGATATGGGATATAGATAGAGAGATAGAATAGCAAAGAATGTGATGGGGAGAGAGATAGATTTGGTTAGAGAGGGAGATAGATGGAGAGATAGAACACCAACAAATGTAAAGAGTGGATGGAAAGAGTGGCGCCTTACAGGATATGCCCACAAGTACGTTGTTGATTTGTCGCAAAGAAGAAAATAATTAGTAGCCTTTAACACCTTCTTAAGTCAATCAAAACCCTTTCTTGATGAGTAGAATATTGTACACTAGATGATCATAGGCTTGCCAAAATGTGTGTGTGCTTGCCAATTTAGCTAGAGCTTCCCCAAGGCATACATAGAAATTAGTCCTCTCTATTCTTACTCCCTCCCACTAACATCACTTTACTCCCTAACTCTTGATTTCTTACAAGGGAGAAGAGGGTCCTTTATATAGATGTGGAGAACCCTTAAGAGTTCCATCGGATGCAATGTGAACAGTCTGATGACGAGTGTTGAAAATGATCTCTTCTTTTGTGGTGTGGTGGACGGACACCATTTTGATCATATCTCCTCGGTCATTTCTCCAAAAATTATGAAAAAATTGAGCATATTATTCAACTCATGAGCGACAACTTTTGTGAAGAACACCTTTTAAAATTCAAAAGTGGATGCCAAAAATTCCACAAAAAACATGTCTTTTTTCTCTCTGCAAAAGTCTTTAGGTGGCCCTTTTGCATTGACTTCCTTATGGCTCTAAGAATACACACATTATGGTGTATGTAAGCATGACCTTGAACCTTGAATTTCCTTATGGCTCCAAAAATACACACATCATGATGCATGTAAGCATGATCATGATCTTTGAAAAGAGTGTCCAAGAGTTGTATGCATCCCAATAGAAAATCAATATTAATTCAAAATAGAAAATAAAATATAATAAAAAAATAAAAATAGAATAAATATAGTATAATCATAATAGTTATAGGATCTAGATAATTATGAAGATATAGGATCTAGATATGAGATAAAAGTAGATAAATAAAACTCACAATGATTAAAGAATTTTTTTTCTTAAATCTCAAAAGTAAACTTTAAAAAGTTACTTTGAAGGTTATTTAAATAAATAACACACATATACTTATGCACATTATTAGAAATGCTATAATGTATTTAAAAATGGAGTCATAGCATTTGTTCCCATGATGCCCGTGCCACGACACGGCATCCATCTCCTCTAAACTTGCACATCCTTTGGAATGTGCCACACTTTGTTTTTTGCAGGTTCAATCCTTGTTCACGTCTTCCTCACTTTCTTCTTCTCTAAGATCACCTAGCATATTGTCTGGATTTCTTCGTCAATTTCCTCCAAGCGGATCATTGTCACATGTTCTTTTGAACACTTTGATTCTTTTCCCAGCAATAGGAACCTTCAACACTGTCCCATCTTGCTCACACAAAGTGTAAGTAGAATTTCCATGCACATGCTTTACAACATATGGTCCGAACCATCTTTTTGAGAACTTACGCATGATTGTTTGTTGGTTATCAAGACTATTATCATACACTAAAACCCTGTCACCTTTGTCAACTGCTTTGCTCCTGAGCCAATGTCGCTTTTCAAAGTAGTCCTTCTTTTTCGACCTTGCATTTTTTAGTTGCTCTTTTGCAGCATCAATGTCCCCAGGTCTTCTCTAGTTGCCTTATACGCAATGCAAGGAGCTCTTCCCTGCTAATCCCCTCTTGCCAAGGTAGTACATTCCATGTTGGAATTGTATCTTCAACTGGCATCACTGGCTTTTGACCATACATCAGCTCCGCTAGCATATAGCCAGATACTGAGCTATGTGTTGTACGATCAGCCCACAAAACATATGGCAACAATTTTGGCCACTCACCGCTCTTCCATCACAAGCCTTAGCCAAGGCTTTGATGATTGGATTTCCATTGCCTTCAGGGTTGTAAGATGTAGTAAGGAAAATCTTGATTCCTAATCTGAAAAAGAACTCCCTTGTTTCCCTGACATCTAGTTCACCTCTGTCTAGTGATCTTTCCCACACAACCATAAAGGCAAATCACATCACCGAGAAGAAATTTTCATATAGCTTATGTGGTTTTTTCTCTTAATGCTCGCCCTTCAACATGGGTAGTTAGGTCCTCTTGCCCAAGAACAACCCTCATCAATCATCTGTGACTTGTCATCATACCTTGCCCTTGAGAGTATATCTGCCATTGTATTGTCTTTACCTACAATGTACTTAAACTTAGGATTTAAGGACTTAATGTAGACAATCCATCGCAACATAGCGATGCATAGCGTTGAGCAGCTTGTGATCATCCCAAGAAGTGGTAGCCAATTTGTTTTTACAACCACACATGTACCAATTAGGTACTCTTTCTCATTTTTCAAGGTCGTAACCATACTCCACAACTCTATCTTTATTTGAGGATAGTTCCTTTGGCAAGGACTTAGTACCTTTGCCCCAAACCTCACCACATATCTTTGATTTTCTTCATCGTTTTGGATGATTGCTCATCCAATTCCTGTAGGACTAGTATTCATAGTTACAATGACTGACCTTCCACATTTTTAGTTCACCTTCCTCAAAGTCAATGTTGATTGTAGTGACTTCTTTAGTTTCCTCGTTGCTTTTATATGTGATTCATCTCATTTAAATTTTTTTTTATTCTTTCTCAACAACTGGTAAAGAGGTTCAACTACATGAGTGTAACGTGGAATTAAAATAACATAAAAGACACATGCTCCCAGAAACCTTCTAACCTTAGTGATGCTAGTGCATGTTTCTTTCATTCTTTGGATGGCATCTACCTTTGTTGGGGAAGGTTTCCTACCATATGGCCCACCCATGTGCCCCACAATGAGCACTTCATTGACACCAAGCGTAGACTTTTTCCTTGACAAAGGAAGATTCACTTCCTCCAATCTAAACAAAATTTTATCACAATCATTTATGTGATTTTCCACAAACCTATGGCACCCCTTGAGATATAAATCTTCATCTTTCTCACCTTCTTCACATCCTTTGATAGGCAAATCATCAATGAAAGGCATTGTAATTTAAGGAATAAAGTCACATAAGACCCTATTCATCCCATTCATCATATATGCAACCGAGTTGGTTGCTCCCTATGACAAGGTACACATTCTTACCAAGCCTAAAGGTGTCCTCATGGTTGTCAAGTCTCTGCTTTCAATTGCAAGTTGAATTGATCATACCCTGAGTAGATTGACCTCCCTGTAAATGCCTCTAAAAACTCATCCACAATTGGACATGTACCTGCATTCCCTAATTGTCACCTTGTTCACTACCTGCATGTCTTGGATGAAGCGCAAGGCACCCTTCTTCTTTGGGACTGTGAACCACCTATTTGAATATGGAGCACAAGAAGGCTCCAAAATCCCCATTTTTATTTTCTTATTTAGCAATTCTACTAGCTTTGGCAAAGGAGCCTTTGGAATTGGAATAGGTCGAAGAGTCCAAGGTACATGAAGTGTTGTAAAATTACCATAGGAGCTACAATAGAAGGATCAACACGCCCTATCTCATGTGGCTCAAATGCAAAAGCCTTACCATGCTTTGAAAGCATTTCTTTGAAACACTTTGTCTCCTCCTGTGTTAGAAACTCCTCGCAGCCAATTTGTAACTCTTGAAAAAACTCTTTTGTGAAGGCGTGCCCAATCTTTTTAAGATTCCTCAAGCTTGGTCGCAAAGAAGCATATTCAATCTTTTCCTTGTTGTTGGGTGGTAAAGGTGAAACTATTGGTTTCACCTTCTTTGCAACACTTTGGTATTTTTACTCTCCACATGCACTTCGGGTCCCATCACTATCTTTAGGCATTTTTCTTCAAAAGATTATATCTCCTAATACATCTCCACATGCACTTCGGGTCTAGTCTCACTGTCTTTAGGCAATTTTCTTCTTCAAAAGCTTCTATCTCCTGATACATCGCCATATAGCATACTTCCACCAATCTCATTCCCACAATGCAAACTAGATCCCATTATTTTAATAAGCTCACCCATAGTAGCCACAAAAAAAACTTGCTCAAACATACCAAAAACATTTTCATTGTGCTCAAGCAAACTATTCTCTGCCAATTCTTTTTGCACATTATGTATATATTTCCTCTCATATCTTTTTAAGTCTTCAAATTTTGTAAAACATATTGATTTATCTTTAGTTACCTGTGAATTTGTAGAAAATACTTTTCCTATTCCTGGATCAGGCAAGAACCCTCCCTGTTTTGTACCATTTCACAATGGTACTCTCTGAAAATCCATCATCTCACCGTGGTCATGAAACTCTTTACTTACCTTTGGCAAAGGGTTCTCTCGAAGATTGTCTCTATTTCTTTCATGGTTCACACAAACAGTAAGAAATTGAACAACACACTTTCCATCTTTGCTTCTTATTCTACAATAAGCCGAACCATCATCCATTACCTTTATTTCCATTCAAACTTCTACAATGTAGAGTTGTCCCAAGCTGAGATGATATGAAGATGTATCATGTACAAAGAAGTTTTGGTCAATTTTCACATCACCTATTGTCACCTTCACACTCGGGGGGTTCACTATGTGTAAAACTACCATATCACGTGCGTTCAAGACATGTTTGTAAAACCCCTTGTCTGTGAATTTTGTTAGGAATAAAATGTACCCTTTTCTTTAAAAATCTGTAAGTTTTTTTCAAATTTGAAAAAATAATGCCCTTCTGCATATATATTTTTGTAAGTTTCAAGAACTTTAAATACCCTTCTGTTGAACTCACGTGATAGGTTACATTTTTATTAGGTGACCTCCCCGGGCCTTCACACCTGTGCATGTTGCATATAATTCACCAAATGAATTGTTTGCCACTTTCACCATCCAACCATGACATGTGTCCATAGGCCATTTACACTTGTTGTAGAGACTCTTTGGCATTATGTTTATTTATGAACCATGGTCAATCAAGGCAACAAACAGCTCTTCAAGGTCACCTACCTTGACCAAAGTTTCTGTAGTAGCCCTTGCCCAATGACTTTGAGAATAGTGGCTCCTAGGAATGGCTTCAACTTCTTCATCATCATTTGAAAAAGGCTCTTGCTTCACTCTCCCATTGGATTGGTATCATCCTACCACACCTTCATCATCCTCCTTATCTCGCAACTACATCCCTTGTGTCTTCAAGGTCAGCATGTGGACAAGCAACATCAATAACAGTTTGCCTCTTTCTCTTGATGATGTCAATGATCTCCTCATGGAATTCACGCTTTGCAATGCCAAGGACTTCTCCCAGAGTAAACTCAATCTTGCTATCAAAATCCTATCCTCCAAGAAATTTGTAGTGGCCTCAATATCAGATTGTAGTTTATAAGTTGGGCTTTTTGGCTTACCTTTTGTTGGCTCTTTATTCTTTCGTGTTGTAGACTCCTCCATGAGTACTTCAGGTGGAGATTCTTCTTGTGTTGGGGGTGTTTGGGAAGGCATTGAGTCGCTTCTTCTCCTACTTCTAGAAGCTCTTTTTGATGGTCCTTCATTAGCATTCTCTCGTCAGCGCTTCTCTTCTAGGATAGCCTCATTTTGTTGGCATTTTGCCCGCATTTTGTAATGTAGGCATGCACTGACAATGAGTCCACTTGATCATTCCATCCTGTTTCTAGGCATATGTAATCCCGTTCCTCATGTAGGATCTCTTTTGTAAGCTTTCCTTTCCTACAAAGTTTCACAACATTTGGCCACAACTTACCATCATCATTACTCATGGAACCCTTGAAGTGATCGGTCTTTATTTCATAAGTAGCAGCTACAATTGCAGATAAAGCATGACTAGAAGCCATATCCTCTAATAAATTTTGCATTTCTCCTTTCTTAAAGTTAGTTCTTAAGGGTAGACCTATCTCCCTAGAGTATATTACCATCCTTAAAGAACACAACATTTTTTTATAAAGCATCATTAAAACTATCACAATCCCTTCTTACATTATCTGTGCTATCACATCGTATACATATGTGAACAAACCCTTCTTTGGTTTGTTGTCTTTGCCTTGAAGGCGATGCTGATGGTTGTCCCTTTTCTTCAAGCTTTGCAAGTTTTAGATTTAATTCATGTATGCCTTTTACAATCTCATCTAGCACAGATTCATCAATTATTGGAGCTACAGTATAAGGTTTTACCATCTTTCTAGGAGCCAAGGAGGTCGAGGTAGAAGTATTGACTACCATCTTGTCTCTTCTTAGTTGCGGCTTTGCAAGTAGTGAGATAGCATCTTCAACATCATTCCAATTAGTCTTTAGTCCTTGCTCAGCATCTTTGTCTTCAAGTAGAAGCTCCAAGTTTTCTTGAAGTCATTTTCTTGTTGCTTGTAGGAAAAGCTATGTCTTCTCTGATTCCAGTGTGGCCTTTTTTGTCCTTGTTAGTTGAGAATAGCATCGCTCAAGTTTCCTGAGCAACTCTATTGGAGAGAGTCCCTCCTTTGGCTTGGCTATCCATTTCAAAAATGTTTTTTTTGTCACCTGCTCTGAATCTTCTATGAAATACTCCTCCTTTAAGGCCAATTTTAATGTTTCCGGCCCTTCCCTAATTGCTCTTACATGATCCCTAATCCCAGGAGTCACAACCAACTCAAAGCTTTGAATCATCTCACCTTCTAGTACTCGATGCAATTCCATTTCTTTCACATGTCTGCGAAGGTTCTTTGTCACATCTTTCCCATCAAACCGATCCATTTTCTTGACAACGGCTTGAATAGCTTTGGTTGTTGAAACCTCACGTCTTTGTGTAGCATGTTGATGTTGCATGAATGAGGAGAATTCTTGAAACATTTGCATTATAGCCGAATCAAACAACACACCATGTTGCCCTTTGTGATCACCCATTACTCCCACAAACTCTCACCCTGATGGTTTCGTGTCGGATTCACCAAAAATATGTTGAGAATTTGGCATGCTTGCCAAGAAGGTACTAGACCTCTGGGTGTGAGAGCTTGTGAGAAGGTAGCAAAGGATTCACTCAATGAAGTGTGGTGTTTGGTGGTGAATACTTAAAGTGCAGCCATAGAAGACTCTCTCTCACCCACTCATGTACACTTAGAACTCTCAAAATAAGACAAAGATGAAAACATCCAAGTTTTGTTCATATATAATCAAGGGTAGGATGAAAGGATTTATTGATGCATTTATAGCGGCTAACCTTTGTCTTCCAAACAAACCGCGAATTGTTTTTTAAAAGTTGTAGTTTTGTGCTCACAGTGATGTATATATTTTGCCTAGCGATTGGAATGAGTTGTGTATATAAGTCTTCATGGTTCATAATCAAGCAAGACTCACCCTCTAGATCAAAACAAATATGTGCACATCAAATGAGTTAGAATAATCTAGGAGTGGTAGAAAACTGGGGAGTGGAGAGAGAAGAATTTCTTGTAGTCTTTTAGGTCCAAAAGGAAATATAATTCTTTGTTGGAAATGAATTTTTTGAATTGAACACACATTATCCCTAAGAGATTACACAAAATAGAAAGGGTGAAAGTCGACATTGTGTGGGTTATTCATTTAAGAAAGTATAAGCATAAAGAAAAGGATCTAGTTATGGCTAGTAGCTAGGATGTGAGAGAGATAGAGATAGAGATAGAGGCTTATGTAGAGATACATATGTGGTTAGAGAGGGATATAGATGGAGAGATAGAATAGCAAAGAATGTGATGGGGAGAGAGATAGATTTGTTTAGAGAGGGAGATAGATGGAGAGATAGAACACCAACAAATGTAAAGAGTAGCGCCTTACGCGATATGCCCACAAGTACATTTGTCGCAAAGAAGCAAACAATTAGCAGCCTTTAACACCTTCTTAAGTCAAATTACAACTTTTGTGAAGAACACTTTTTTTTAATTCGGATGGAAAGTGGATGCCAAAAATTCCACAAAAACATGTCTTTTTTCTCTCCACAAAAGTCTTCAAGTGGGGCCCTTTGCATTGATCTTCCTTATGGCTCCGAGAATACAGACATCATCCTTATGCCCCCCCCCCCCCCCCCCCCCCCCCCCCCCCCCCCCCCCCCGCCCCTCGTCCGAAAAAAAAGGGTTCGACAAACGTTTTTTGACTAGCTCGCACGACCTGCCTACAAACAGGTCTCCTTGCCATCGATTTCGAATGGCAAGCATATACAATTTCTCAGGCTCATCCATGAGTACAGCAGGTCTCTCTCGCTCTTATCAACGGGTCACTACATGACCATTAACACAATAATTTGCAAGGGCATGGTTGGATTATCAACCTCATTGCATTATATTACTTGATTCATCAACTTTTAATGCTTAGAGAAAGAACCTGTTTATCACAACGGGGGCCCCTGTAGCCATGCAAGATTAAAGACAAAACCCCTAGACACTTCTCATCTGGGGTTGTTTCGATGTCATTTACCACATTTAAACCCCCCACATTGTGTTCAGGGCAACCTCTTGCCCCCTCGAGGCTCCAACTTTCTTGTGATGCTCTTTAGCAACACCGAGCCATCGTAGTCCTGCAAAATGGAGGCGCAATAGAGAGATGGCCATGTGTGCCTCCTCGACCTCAGCGTCCAAAACCATCTACTGCACAATAGACTGTGCTTTTGGGTAGCTATTTCTATAGAAATTCAAGGATTTATGCTTTCAGGTCCATCCCACATGCATTAGCATCCGAAGATCTACCTCACAAACCACCATAACTATTGGGTTACATTCCATCGATGTCAGCAACACCTTATACGGCTAACCCATTGTTCAAATCGAAGGACTTACAATATGGTGAGAGCTCCTTCCATTGCACTGTAGCTATTGTTGCTAGCCTGAATTACCCTCTCACCACCACTTTCATCCTCTTGCAGCTAACCTTGAGGAGTTGTATTGTCCATGCAACCCATCCCACTTCCCTCATTATGTTCGTGCCCCCAAAACAACTCTCCCCTTCTGTGAAACTACAACCATAAGGTGTCACGATCTAGACCACCTTCGCCTATGGATCCTCCTCAATGGTCCCTACGTCCTCGTACTTCACCTACTTCCTGAAACCCGGGGCTGTGGCAAAGCACAATGACATTCTTGGACTACCTTTAGCTATTTCTACCCATCCACCTCTCTCTAGACAAGCTCATGGAGTCCAAAGTTTGAGCTTACAGGGGGTCGATAGTGGCAAAAGAGAACAAAGGTGCTAGCGTCTGAGGATTGACCTTGATTTGAGATTTGCCATTGCTGCATTTTAAAGCTGAGATTGCTCCAAGAACCACCACTCACAGTCACGCAAGGTGGACACTAAGGACACTACAGGCGGGCAGGAGATGGACAACAACCTAAGCTTTGCGACATAAGGATGATGCCATAAGCTAACGATGAGGAGGTTGTAGGCCGAGCAAGCCCCTCGCCTGACCACGTGGCTCAAGCTCATGCAACCGGCTAGTGTGCCCTACGACCTCGACGAGAGAGAGAGAGAGAGAGAGAGAGAGAGAGAGAGAGAGAGAGAGAGAGAGAGAGAGAGAGAGAGAGAGAGAGAGAGAGTCGGAGGCGGCCGACCGTACTATTGAGGAGGATAAGGTTTGAGTGGGTGGTATTGAAGGGGGAGAGAGAGATTGTTGTTTCGAATGCCAAATGCTGCTTGGAATAGAGTGTGAGGGAAGTGAAGATTGTTGCCTAGCTAGTAGACAATGACTTCATTTCGACTTGTATTTTCCAAATGCAGGAGGTAAATTGACCATGTTAGAAGGATTTTACACTTAATTTCTTGAAAATTTGAAGGCCTTTACACTAAAATTCTAAAATTTTTTTAGGGTCTGTCTCCATTCAATGTGGTCGGAGGCTACTTCCATTTAAAATTTGCTTCCAGCTTAGAAGAACATTCTTGAAATTTTGAGGTTTTACACTAAATTCTCAAAAACTTGCCGCACACTTATAGGTTGTTCTCTCTCTCTCTATGTGTGTGTGTGTGTGTGCGTGTGTGTGAGAGAGAGAGAGAGAGAGAGAGAGAGAGAGAGAGAGCGAAATGAAATGTGTTGTTGTTATATGATAGTTAGAGTTATAGATTTTCAACCTTTTTTTTTAGGACAACCCGAGAATTACTCTAAACTCCTCAATTATAACTACAATATGAACATGGAATTTTCAGGCAAATTCTCTCAAATTTGGCGGGCCAACAAAACTCCTGGTTAGCTGCTGCTTGGTGCTATCGTCATGAAGGGGCATGAGCAGGACTAACAGACATGGGCGACAGTAGTCAAGGCAAGGTTATCTGCGCCATCTGCTACGAAGAGGCGAAACCATCCATCGAGGAGCTTCAGTCCATTTCTCTCTGTGGCCATGTCTTCCATGAGCTCTGGTTCGCTGTTCTAACATTCTAATGTAGTCTTCAGTAGTATTTTTGCAAGCGCGGCACATTGTTGTTTTAGGATTGACTGCCCATCAATGAAAGAGCAAATGCCCCTTTGGCATGACTCACTTAAACATCGCCAGTGCGGAAACTGTGTACTCAACTCCAAGAGCTTTGTTAATCAGGGAGTACACCTGCTGATACTCATTGTCTCCGAGGAAAAATTTGTGTCTTAATTCTTGTTAACCTCTCGAGGTGTTTGTAAGTGCAGGAGTAAGAAGGGATTGGCTTGAACTTTAGAAAACACACACACACACACACACACACACACAAAAACCAGAGCAAGGAGTTGCAAGCTAAAACAACACACTAAACCAGGCAAACCAAAGAACAAAAAGGCAAACAGGCAAACAGATGGAAGAACAGACCCACCCCATAGCCAGTACCGGAGAAGATCCAGGTCGAGCATCTTCTGCATCACATGATTGTTTAGTCAAATTATTCTCAAAATCACATACCGAGGGAGGCTTAGGAATTCAACAATGTTTGTTCGCTTGCAAGAATCACATGCGAATTTCAGTTTCCATTCATCATAATTTGAGGCTTTCCTTATGGATGGTGATACAGTGATGGCACGAGCACACGCATCCACATGACATGCACTACAGGTTGTGCTATTAGCTCACTTAGGGTAATGTCCTCTTTGGTGCCAGGTGTTTTGCTAAGCATGGCCGTGGACTCCATCGAGAGGAAAAAATCTGCCATTAAATTAGCAAAAATTCTGCCACTTCAACATGTAGAGAGAAGGCATGTTTACTTTTCAAGGAAGAGAAAGAAAGATTGTGTTGGCAAAATCATGAGAGAGAGAGAGAAATGAAATGATATATTAACGTCTACAAAAGGCCAAAATGACCTATGAGACTAACTGATTACAATGATGAGTCTAGTACCAAGTCTGGTTACAAACAAAGAAAACTACAAACAAGGAAACTGATAGGAGTGCTACCGACTCCTATGGGTGGCTGGTAGGCTGATCAATGGTATCATGCCATAAAGGTACAAAGTGGGGATAAATGTCACCATGATAAAATATAACAGTAGCATGAAGCCTATCCTGATCGACACTCTGGGTGTCGTGCTAGAATCTTGTGGATCCTCTGCCGCAATCTCCGCCGGTGCTGCGTGGCTCCCCTCCCCATCAGTCGCGGTCGTCTCGATCTCCCTAGCTCTATAGCTCGATCAATTAGAGTACCGCTGGTGTGTGTATGGGTGGGAACCGAGCTCTGTGATGGTGGTGTCCCCTCTGCCTCTATGGTACTCAGACTGAAGAAATCTGAGATGCGTCTCTGGGACTGTCTCTGTCTTTGCCCACTCAATAGAGTGTCTCTATGTCTCTGTATCTCAAGTAGGAATAATCCGAGACATCTTTGATCTTGGTATCTCATGACTCTATCTAGCGAGTCGAAACCATCTCTGAATAAACAATGAAAGCGTCCCCGTATCTCATAGTAGATTGTGCAGCGACATATGTAGTGAAACTCTGTCTCTGGCTCTGCATGGCATAACTGACATATCCTACTGTCTGCTGGTATGCCTCTGAATCTACCTGTCTCAATCCCAAGCTGGTGTGAAGATGTGCGAATCTGGCCTATAGCACATCGTAACCCATGAGATAGATGTGTGTCCATGTAACTGGGCCGTGTGACAAATCCGTCTGTCGTGAGTTGGAGAAGATGCTCTCTATAGAAAACCCTCTTCGTACCCAACTCCCGTGCTGGCTCTATCCATGTCCTCTTGCTATCAAGCTGGATAAGATCCTGCCGAATGAGTCTAGTAGTCTCCATCCGTGTAAGAGCCAAAGATGGTGCATCAAGAGAATATTGGAAAGGGGGTAGCTTGTCCATGCTGAAACCGTGCCTCTGAAACCATGACCTCATCTGTGCATACCAACATGATGTATCTCCGTGTAATGCCAGCTGTCTAGATGACTCAAGAGCAAGCCTGGCATACCTGTCCCTGGTGGTGTCCCATAAGCTGTGTACAAATGATACTGATCTGGTGAGAGCCTCAACCTCCATAGGTGGGGCAGCCAGCTCCGCTCGTATGATGTCATGTGGGATTGAGGCCTTGGCTCTAATCAGCCTAGAAATCATAGATATCAAGGGTCTCTCCATATTACTCCATCCAGGACTGTCAACAGACGGCCCCCAAACTTGAACCCCGTAGTGCATAACTGAAGCGACCAAAGTGTCGAAAAGCCATAGCTTTGTTTGAGGTTCTTGGAACTGAACCTGCGAACAAATCCTCTCTAAACCGCCTAGGGCTGCATAGGCACAAGTCAATCTAGTGTCTGCTGCCACTTTCAGTGTGAACCTCGGTCCACTAAAGACCACCCCAAGATATGTGTATGCATCAGTGTACTCCATATTGTCCTCCATATTGTCCTGCCCATATGTGAAAGTAGGTGCTGATCTCCTAACCCACTATGGCGTGGTATTAAATACCATGACCTTGGTTTTACCAAGGTTGACAGACAATCCACTATCCTCTGCAAAACTATGCAATGCGTCCAAATGTCTTTGCATACCCTCTGGTGAGTCTGATATCAACACGATATCGTCAGCATATAATAAAAGAGGGATCCATGTCCCAGCAAGCTGAGCACCTCTATCTCCTCCTCTGTCAATATAATCAGAGAACTCATCAACATACATACCAAATAAAGTAGAGGACAATGGGCATCCCTGTTTCACTCCGATAGTGGAGTGAACTATGTCAGATATCCCCTTTGATGTGCGTACATGGCCCATCACTGAACTGTACAATGCCATAATCCCCCATATGAGCTCTGTGGGTACCCCCAATTCTATAAGTTGGCGCATCAATCTTCGGTACTGTGTCAAAAGCTTTGCGGAAATCCACAAAGCTGCAGTATATCCGTCTACCATGTGCTCGACCCTCCTCAATGATAGCTCTGAGTGTAAAGACATGATCTAGTGTGGAGAAACCCCTCCTGAAACCAGCCTGCCCAGGTGCCCGTATGCCCATAATCTCTACCCAACTTCTCAGCCTATGCTCAAGGATGGATGCATATGAACGTGCCAATGTGTGTCCTACCATGATAGTACGGTAATTCCCCGGCACTGTGGGGTCTCCTGTCTTGAAGATAGGTACAATAGTAGATAATCTCCAAGACTCAGGGAAGCCCTCACACATGACACGGTTGAATAACCGTGCAAGCATCTCTGCCAACAAATCCCCAGCATGTATAATGTGCTCTTCTACCAAACCCTCATGATCCTGTGCCCGTCTGGTCTTCATCCTGTCAATGGCCTCCTTTACCATCTCAGTGGTAAAGAAGGTGCTCGTAGCCGGACATGACTGTGGTAGTGGTGGTTGTCCAGGTAGAGTGTATTAAGATGCTGCATACTGCCCCCATATCTTTGTAGAAGTAATCACTGGTGGGGGAGACTACTCATGGAATAGACGCCAAGCCTCTCCTGAATCTCTACTAAGGAAGAGTTGATATAAATCTTGCTCCATCTGGACCAAGAAAGCTCGCTTCTTCCGTCGCACTAGTCGTCGTGTAGCAATACGAGACTGTCTATAGGTGGTCACTCCCAATGTAAGCTCGCGCTGTATCTGGGCTCTACTCTGTCGACACTCCTCATCATGCCAGCTGTTCTGAGGCATGTGCCCAAAACGACGTCTCTGACTAGGCTGAGTGTGTGGGTATGCCTCTGTCGCTGCCCCATGTAATGTCATTGTTAGCATAGATGTGATCTCCTCCACTGTGTATACTGGCTCTGATGTGCATAAAAGCCTACGTATCTCCTCTGCATAGACTGAGTCAGTCTCTGGTGTAAAAGTATAGCGTGGATGTCTACCACCTCGTGAGGCCTGAGATGTACTGTACTCAAAGGAGACTGATAATGTCAAAAGTGCATGATCTACTGCTATCCCTACAGGCCTCGGCCCCACTGTGGATCCTGAATGTGAGAGATAAAGCTCGGATGTGTCAAAACATAGTCTACAGTGCTGGACCCATGTCTGTGTGGAAAACAAGTAAAACCTGTAGACAGTGGGAAAGTCGGTAAGCCATTCAATATAGCTAAACTGTGAGTAGTCGTCATCTCCCTGAGGTATCTCCCATACTCTGTATGCTCTCTGTCGTGTGAGCATCTCTCAAGTCCCATCTCCTTTGGCTCTAGCTCTGTAAGCATCTCCTCTGAGGTGTCATAGAAGACCGTCTGTGAGCTGCCTGTACGGGCATTGAAATCCCCCAGGAGTATGATGTCTCCATCTCTGGAGAACTCCCAGATATCATCATCGAGTACAGAGTAAGGAGACTGTCCTCTGGGTGAAGCATATACTGAAGTGCTGGGAGGAAAATAGCATATGGCGATGTACAAGAAACGTCCAGTCTCTGCCCTCAGCCTCACCCACAAGTATCTGGCCTGATCATCTCTCCGAACTATGTGCAGTAGTGGTTGGAGCTCCTCTCTGAAAAGAACTGCTACACCTCCTGATCCTCTAGTCCCATGCGCAGATTTGGTGCTTGTCCGACAAGCTGTCTCCCATCAGTATCCTCAGATGTGCGGCATCAACTGTCCTGGAGCCTGATGAGTCTCTGAGTAGAAAACAATGTCTCTGTCTCTGAAGCTATCCTCAAAGGCCCCCATATCAAGTCTATACGAACCATTACAGTTCCAAACCGCCATCTTGAGAGTGGTCCCATAGGTCTCGCACCGTCATGTAGAGCGGTGCTCTGTAATCACTACTCGTCCATTTCTGTAGAAAGCTAACTTTCCCTTCTCCCTTGCTGCTATAATCTCTGGCATGACCTCTCTCATATGTGCAAGCTGTGAGAGCATAAGATCATCTCCTAAAAAGATACCTGTTTTCTTGAGGGTTGGTCTCTTCTTTAAAAAGTCTTTCTTTTCTTCCATGGAGAGAAAGTGCAAAATGAGAGCCCGTCCTTTTGAACTCTCCCCATTACCTTCACTCTTCTTGCCCACTCTCCAAGCTTGTGTGTGCGAGGGCTTCTCCACCCCCATCATGGACATGAGGCTCTTCACCTCTTGGTCCACCTTATCTGAATCTTTTAGGCCGGTCACTCTCACGTGTAGAGCGCGTACCCTTCTTCGTTGTTCCTCTTCAAGTGTCTTGTTGATGATGTCAGGTGTAGTCGGGATTTCTTTGCCCTTTCCCATCTTGACAACTTCAATCCATTTTTCAGCCTCATCCATCTTCTTTTGCGTTTTGGAGAGAACCTCCACCCATGAGGTCTTCTTTTCTCCTTCCTCCTTTATTTCTTTGACTTGTGCTCGTATACTATTCAGCTCATCGATCATTGATGGCTGAATTTCTCCATCTTCAAGGCGTCCTCCCTCTTTGGTTTCGTCGAGTTCCTTCCTAAGGGCTGAGATGTTACCTTTTAAAGCTTGAATTTCATCCGGGAACTCCTTGCGTTCTAGTTCCCTCGCCTGTTCCTCCCTCTTTTTCCATTCAAGAATTAAATTCTTCTCTTTCTTCCACTCATCCATGTGGGCTTTGCATTCTTTCAACTCCCTTTCAATGGCTGTCATCCTCTTGCTTGTGACCATGTAGTGCGCCGCCATCTTTCTTGCCTTATTTGTTTCGGTTATTTGATTCACTTTCTAAGAGAGAGGGGAAAGCGACCTATACGCACCGCATTATGTATACATTTGTGTCCACATTCAGCCTACATGGCATATATTTGCTTTCCATACGTGTCAATGTGCAATTTCTGTGAACTGTAGTTTCCAAATTCCCCTGCAGTTCTGAAAAATGCAGGTTTTTGAAAATTCGAAAGTTCGAAAAATCCGGAAAAGCCGAGACTGTGGGAATTCCTGTGGAAATTCCTCCTAGAATTTTTTGGATTTTGCCGGGTGAATTTTGCCTCCTTGCCTATAGGTTCGGCCTCCCTGTCGTTTGTTGCTATGCAAGTCCACCTGCTGGTGTAATTTATTGGGTAAGCTTTATTGCCTTAATGTTTTGCGTAAGCCTTTTTTCTTACGAACCGCAGCAGCGTGGGCAAAAGGGGGGTCTGCGTAAGCCTTTTTACTAACGAATTTCAGCAGCATAGGCAGGAGGGGAGCTGCGTAAGCCTTGCAGCAGCGTGGGCAGAGAGAGCGTGAGGGGTGGGGCTGCGTGGGCTGAGGCAGAGAGAGAGAGAGATGCCCTCGCGCTGCGACCTGCTGTGGCTGCTCACTGTCGGGGTGGTTACGTGAGGGGCTTAAGAGAGAGAGAGAGAGAGAGAGAGAGAGAGAGAGAGAGAGAGAGAGAGAGAGAGAGAGAGAGAGAGAGAGAGAGATGAAATGAAATGTTATATTAACGTCTTCAAAAGGCTAAAATGACCTATGAGACCAGAGGGTTACAATGTGGTGGATCTGATACAAAGTCAGACTAACAAAATGAAATGACAAAATGATAAAATAAAAATAGTATGGAATCCTAAACTGGTAGGTGTGAACAAAGCAGCTAGCTGGGATAGCTAAATCACAAGTTGCAAGAGATCCAGCATCGCTCGCTAGCGGATCTCCATGGTCAATAGTCTGACCGGGCGTTGTGCATGTCGGGCCAAAGTGATACGAATCCTTTGATGTAGCCTCCGTCGATGCTGTGTAGTCCTCCGCAGTCGTGGGCGTCTGGATCTCCCCAGCTTAATCGCTCAGTCGATTAGTGTGCCTCTGGTGTGAGGCGACAAGATTTGCTGTGGTAGTAGCTCCTCCGGGTGTCCAGTGTCTGCTCTAAAGAATTCTGTGATGTGTCTCTGAGACTGGTTGACCTCTCCTCTCATCAGGCTCTCTCTGTGTCTGTGCAACTCGAGCAGAAACAAACCCAGGCATCTTTGATCCTCGTACCTCATGACTTTGGAGAGTGGTCCAAAGCCCTCTTTGAACAAGCAGTGGAAGGGGCCTCGTATCTCATAGTAGACTGGGCAGTGGCATGTGTAGTGTAACTCTGTCTCAGGCTCCATGTCACACAGGGGGCATGTCCTTGCCTCTGCTAGTACTCCGCTATATCTCCTAGTCTCGATCTGCAGAGTTGGTGTGAAGATGTGCGTATCTGGCCAATAGCACACCGTACCCCATGAGACAAGTGGGTGTCCATGTATCTGGGCTTCGTCACAAAACCGTCCGCCGTAAGATGGAGAAGATGTTCTCTGTAGAAGGTCATCTTCGTGCCCAACTTCTGTGCTGACTGTATCCATGTCCTCTTGGTGTCTAGCTGAGTCAAGTCCTAGCGGATGAGCTTGGTGATCTCGGACTGTGTAAGAGTTAGTGAGGGTGCATCCAGTGAGTACTGGAAGGGGGGCAATCTGTCTATATTGAACCCATGCGCCTGGAACCATGATGTCATCTCCCCATACCAACATGCTGTATCTCCTTGCATGGCTAGTTGTCGAGAGGACTCAAGTGCAAGGTGGGCATATTTGTCTTTGGGAAGTTCCCATATGCTGTGTATGAAGGAGACAGATCTGGTGAGTGCCTCAACCACTAGTGGAGGTGCAAGTAACTTTGCTCGGATAATGGCACGTGGTACTGAAGCCTTGGCTCTAATGAGTCGCGAGATCATAGAGACCAGAGGCTTCTCCATGTCCCCCATCCATCAGTGCGACATGTCCTCCCGTGATGATCCAACGAAGGCCCCCATATCTCAGCTCCATAGAGCAATGCAGAAGCCACCAAAGTGTCAAAGAGCCAGAGCTTCGTCCGAGGCTCCTGAAACTGAACCTGTGAACACATCCTCTCCAATCTACCCAATGCCGAAAGGGCTTTGGTCAATCTAGTCTCTACTGCTCTCCTCAATGAAAATGCTGGTCCACTAAAAACCACTCCAAGGTAAGTGTAAGCATCTGTATATTCCATTGTCTCCTGGCTGTATGTGAATGTGGACGCTGACCTCCTGATCCACTATGGGGTGGTATTAAATACCATGACCTTTGTTTAACCAAGGTTGACAGACAAACCACTTTCATGGGCAAACCTATGCAAATCATCCAAGTGACGTTGCATCCCCTCCGGAGAGTCGGAGATCAACACAATATCATCAACATATAACAATAGCAGAATCCATGTTCCTGCCAGCGGTGCACCTCTATCACCATCTCTCTCAATGTAGTCAGAAACCTCATCCACATACATACCAAATAGAGTAGGAGAGAGCGGGTAGCCCTGCTTCACCCCAATAGTGGAGTGAACCGGTGTAGATAGACCCTCTGAGGTGCATACATGCCCTACTACTGGTTTGTACAATGCCATGATCCCCCAAATGAGTTATGTGGGTACTCCCATCTCCTGTAATCTGCGCATCAATCTAGCTCTGGGTATTGTGTCAAATGCTTTGTGGAAGTCCACAAAGCTACAATAGATCCGTCTCCCACGGGATCTGCCCTCCTCGATGATGGCCTTGAGTGTCAAGATATGGTCAAGAGTAGAAAAACCTCTCGTGAACCTTGCCTGCCCAGCTGCATGCATTCCCTCCCTTTCTGTCCATCTATTCAGTTGCTGCTCAAGAATGGATGCGTACAACCATGCCAATGTGTGTCCAATCATGATAGTGCGATAATTCCCAGGCTCCATAGGGTCTCCTGATTTGAAGATAGGTACAATCATAGATATGCTCCTAGTATCAGGCAAGCCCTCACATATGGCACGGTTAAACATAACTGCTAGAAGCTTTGCTAGTAGATCTCTGACATGCATGAAATGCTCAGCCACTAAGCCATCATGATCATATGCTCTCCCAGGCCTCATTCTGTCAATGGCCTTCTTCACCATCTCAGCGGTGAAAAAAGCACATGTGTGTGGGCATGGATCGGGGGATCGGGAAGGGGCGGCTGTCCAGAAACTGTGTACAAAGATGATGCGAACTGACCCCAAGTCTCTGTAGAAGTAGTGGTAGGGAGGGGGGACAGCTCATGAAAGAGCCGCCATGCCTCACGCGAGTCCTGACTCAAGAATAGCTAGTATAGATCCTGCTCTAGGCAAGCCTAAAATGCCCTCTTCTTCTGCTGCACTAGGCGTCGGAAGTCAACATGTGACTGTCTGTGAGTGATGTCCCTCAAAAGCACTTCCCTCTGAAGTCTAGCTCTAGTCTGGCGGCATTCCTCATTATACCAGCTGCTCTGAGGCCATGACATAATCCACTGTGCTGGCTCCATGTCTTGTGGAAAGCATGTGAAACCTCCCGTAGCGGGAAATCTCTGTAGGCCATTCAAGATGGCCAATCCATGTGCGTGCTGGCTCCATGTCTTGTGGAAAGCATGTGAAACCTCCTGCAGCGGTGGGAAATCTCTGTAGGCCATTCAAGATGGCCAATCCATGTGCTGTCCCCATGTCTATCAAGTGCCGTCCATACTCAGTATGATCCCCATCCTTTGATAGTCTGGATAGGCCCGTCTCTACAACATCCAGCTCTCTCAGCATCTCCTCTGAAGTATCATAAAATACTGTCTGATGATGGGAAATCCTAGCATTGAAGTCCCATGATAATGTCACCATCTCTAGAGAATTCCCATATGTCGTCATCCAAAATAGAGAAGGGGGTTTGTCCTCTGGGTGGTGCATATACTGACGTACTCGGGGGAAAGTAGCAAATAGCAATGTAAAGATATCTGTTAGTCTCTGTTCTCAATCTCACCCACATGTACCTAGCTTGCTCATCCCTGCAAGCTGCTTGTATCAATGGCTGCAACTCCTCCCTGAATAACACTGCCACTCCTCTTGAGCCCCGCCCTCTGTGCTCTGATTGTGTCTCTTGTCTACAAGCTGTCTCCCATTTGTATCCACTAATGTGAGGCATAGACTGCCCAGGGACCTGATGTGTCTCAGAGTAGAAGATGATGTCACGTGCACATGGCTCTATGTGCCACGTGGACATGCTTCATCGACTTCCAGAGCCAGTTTTCCCCTTTTTCCTAGATAGGGATGTCTAGAATCCTAGGAGGATTAGTACCGGCAATTTTGTGAGCCTGTTCGTAGGACCTGCATGTCCGGACAAATCCATTAGATTAGGTTTTCCAGTTTGGAACCCTCTTGCACAAATGGTTTGTATACGCATTTTGACAGATGTTATTACACTACGGTGGGCATCTAGCATGACGAGCATGTAGTTCCAGGTTAGAGGAATCCGACGTGCTAAACTGCGCGTCAATCGGATTCCCAGGTGGGCAGATGTGCGACAATCTCACCAGATTTGGACCAATTTTAATAAATCATTTTATGATTTATTGTTGGGAAAAACTGGTGGACACTTGCCCTACCTAAGGTTTAATAAGTACTTAAGCCTACAAATTCACCTATAAAGGGGAACCTTCAGCCAGCATTTTATAGCAGATGGTGCTAGCGCTAGGAGAAAGCTAATTCAGCCAGCGTTTTCAAGCAATCAGCCCTAGTGTTTTGGGAAGGCAGCAAACAGCCGTTTTTCAGTTTCAGCCCCTGGCGTTTTCAGGACAGCAGCAAAAACAGCCAGCGTTTGTTGTTTCCAGCCCAAGCGTTGCAGCAGCAGCAAAATCAGCCCTACGTTTTTCAGTTTTCAGCCCATCCTCGCCAGGTGTGTAAGAGATACGTAGCGGTTCCCATTGACGGATGCGGTCCGGTACTTCGGCAGCCATTGATCCCTCTCGGCAATTCCCTCGCAGAAATTGAGTGCTCCATTGCTGTCCATCATCGGCCTCGTCAAGATCTGCGTTTTCAGCCCATCATCCTTCTCACATCGAAAGTGCAAATCAGCCCGTGGTGGTCATCCGCAATTCCCACATCGAGAAGGATCCAAGGTGCATCAAATCAGCTCCGGAGGTGCCTCTTCCCGAGGAGTTACCGCGGTGATTTGTCATCATCAAGTCATTAGAGTCTGCATTGAGGTACTGCATTGTGTATACATTCCATTTACGCAATCTAAAGCAAATATCACATCGGTAACGGTGTGGGGGGCCCTTGAGAGTGTTGGTTGGGACCCGATCGGGTGTCGCTCTCTTCTTCTCTCTCTTTCTCTCTCCCTCTACACATCTCTATTGCACTCTCTCAACCCCTCTCTTCAGGGGAACATAAAAGGAACATTCATTGAAGTACAAAGCATTCACTAACGCAAGGAAAGAAGGAAAGGATTTTGTGGAAGTGTAAAACTAGATCTTCACCATTTTAATTCCGCTGCACCTGACATTGGTATCAGAGCTTTGAAGATTTTGCACTAATCCGCTAATCCACAACAAGTTTTTCTTCTCTCTTGTGTTTTTTGGTTGTGTTGGCAGCCCTTCGGTGTATACTCCTCTCACTCTTGGAACAGCAGGCCTGCCATTGCGTGTAGAGCCGTGCGCCTTGAGCATCGGAAAATAGCAACCAATTGTATACTCGGTGCTGCATGCGGGGTGCGTCGACGAGGGGGTAGATAGTCTCCCGAAGATTAGTCTGCGACCTTCCTTGAACCAAGAGGAGAAATCCTTGCATGGTCAAGACTCGTAGCGGTATGAATATCTCCACAAATCAAAAGGCGAGCAAGAGCCACCTATGGATCCTTCAAGCCCTCCCCCAACTCCTCCACCTTCGCCATCAAAGTCCATGGATGCTATGATGCGCATGATGATGGAGATGATGATGCGGCAAGACGAAGCTCAGCGACTAGAGCGTGTGGAAGCGGCGGAGCGTGAGGAGCGTCGATTGGCGGTTGTCTCCCCCTACCCCTTGCATGGGATTCCACTGACGCTTGTGATTGCTGCCCACTTCAGCCCCTTACTGCCCATGGTCTGTTGTGGCCGTCGGCACTAACTAGGTGAGGTGTGCCTTATGCCATTGGGCTCCAATATGGCGTGGTTATTTCTCCCGTTGTCATACATGCTGGTGTTTGCTTGCCGCCCACTATCCTGACAAAGCTCCCCTGCCACACGCTTCAGCCTAGGTAGCCAACGACTTGCTTGCCTTCAGTGGCCTCTTTATGGAGCTCTTCCGTTTGCCTCTGCGGCATTGGCTTTTACCCAGCTCTTGTAGTTTTCTACGGCAACAAACTTCCATCGGCTTGCCCTGTCTAGCATCGTGTGATGTGCTTTACATGCGGCTGAAGCTTTCGCTTATAACTTATTGCGCCGCCTAGTTGTTGCCTCTATTCGATCATTTTGTTGAGGTGGTTGAACTCGTCTACAAATCTGCCAGGCAATTGTGCATTTGGACATGGCTTTAGTAGAGCCTTGCTAGCGGCATGCAGTTAGTTATGTTGCCATTGCTTGTCAGTGCCTCCCTTGTAAGTCAAGACTTTGGTGAGCTGCTTTGTGGGTACTTTTGTCTTTGGATTTGGTTTCAGTTTTTGTTTTGTTGTTTTTCTCTTGTTTGTTTTCTACGTGTACTTTCCTTGCTTTGGGGTGTGTGCAGTGTGGGTGAGTGGAGCTTGGTTTATGCATGCAGCGATGCACTATTTAATTTTGTGTAGGTACTTTCAATGCTTGTTTTTGGGGGGTGTGCAGAGTGTGGGTGAGTGGAGCTTGGTTTATGCATGCAGTGATGCACTATTTTATTTTGTGTAGGTACTTTCAATGCTTGTTTTTGGGTGTGAATATGTGTGTGTGGGAAGCTTGTCTTGTTAGTATGGCTTTCCACCAACTTATGGGACCCCGTCTGATGGGGCGCAAGTGACTAAAGGCATTAAAATAAAGCATCTAGACCTGCGAATTCAACTGATGACGTGGCAACAACTGTACGGACACTCCCTATAGCGTGTTGATAGGTTGTACGGAATTTCGTAATTTGCGATGGCATGCTTACGTGGCAAACTGTATTGAATTTCACGTTGTACGTTGAAGGTGCTGGCGTGGCAGCTGTACGGATTTTTGTAATTTGCGGACTGGTAGCTTTTGGACAGCATGTGCTTTTAGAACTTTAAGCTTTTCATGTAACTGCTTCTGAATGGCCAAGGGCCTTTAAATACGAAGTGTGGGCTCTCACTCTGGCATTCTACCGCGGGCAGATGCAGAGTAAAGCCACAGAGTGTACCTTGTTCAAGCAATATAAAGAAACATCGAAAGGGGCACCGCGGTTTGGGGCCAATACTCTCTGGGGTGGAATTCCGCCACTCCGTGTCACGTGTGCTCTCTCTCTCTCTCTCTTTCTTTCAGTTCAGTTGTTATTGAAGTGCTAAAAGTGTGTTCAGTCTGTTCTCTTCTGTTGGCACGTGGTGCCCATCCTCGTGACAATAGTATTAGAGCTTCAGGCGTGTGCTTTTTTGAAAGCATACTGGTCCCACCAAAGAGTAGACAGAGCAAACCGGCTCTTTCAAAGTCTACTAGAATCTTATTTGAAGTATCTTCGTGTCCCGACCCCAGACTTATTAGTAGTACGAGAGCTTCCAATCGGCAACCTTCCCAGGCGTTTGTTCCGATTGGGGGAGTCTTCAGGAATATGGTGCAGCCATCTGTTCCTGATAGTGTGTTGCCTCCGTCGATGCCCTCACCTCCCCCACCACCACCGCCATTAGCCTACAATGGTTGGAGCCCATATGGATATCCTTACTCGGGATACGTGCCTCACCAACCAAAAGATTTCAAGGATGGCGGCACGATAGTCAAACTTTTCAGGAATATGGTGCAGCCATCTGTTCCGATTGGGGGAGTCTTCAGGAATATGGTGCAGCCATCTATTCCTGATAGTGTGTTGCCTCCGTCGATGCCCTCACCTCCCCCACCACCACCGCCATTAGCCTACAATGGTTGGAGCCCATATGGATATCCTTACTCGGGATACGTGCCTCACCAACCAAAAGATTTCAAGGATGGCGGCACGATAGTCAAACTTTTCACCTTTTTTGGGATGAAAGATTGGGAAAAAGCATTGTAGTTCCTACAGCAATTGTAAGGTGCAGCGGAAGTGAATGTTGAACTTAGCTCAAGATGAGTGCTCCGAACTGTGCTCAAGGGTTCCTTTTACTTACGGAAGGGAGAGCCTTCCATTCCTTTAGTGAGAGAGTGCAAATGATCATAAACAAAGTGAATGACATTGTGAATGAAGGTGTTGAGACTGAGAGAAAGAGAGAGAAGAATACGACACTAGACGGTTGTCAAACCCTCCTCCAAGGGCCCCCCTCTCTATGGTGAGAGAGGTCTATGCTATTGATTGCACAAATCTGGTACAATGGTCTAGATGCAATGGACTTGCCAACGATGTCGACGACAATGATGATGACGAAGAGATGGGCTGAAATCTGCAAATCTGCTAACTGCCGAATTCTGACACAGTGTCGGCGAGGACGACGACGCGACGATGATGCGTTGAAAACGTAGATGCTGAAACTGCGGACAACGGGCTGAATCTGATGGTACAGCGATGATTTGCTGCGGATAGGTGAGATCTGCGAGGCTAGGGGCTGATCTTTTGGTATCTAAGCGTTGAAAATGTTGATGCTAGGGCTTGATCTGTCGCCGAGAATCTGCAAAACGCTGATGCTATTTGCAAAAACGCCAGGCTGAATTTGGGATTTGCAAAACGCCAGGGCTGATCAGGGATCCTCAAAACGCTAGGCTGGACTGTCACCAAAATGCTGGTCTTGATCTGCTGTTGGTTGGAAATGCTAGGTCACTTGCCGGTCTTGCTGAGAAGGTGCACTGTAAGTTGGTGAACTTATGTTGCCTCTTCTACCAGAAAGTGCTAGTGCTAGGTTTCTTTTATAGAACTTAGCAAATTTGCCCTACCCATTTTTCCAACAAAGTCACTTATTATAACAAGTGAAAAATGGATAAAATAGGGAAAATGGGTTCTGTGCATGTAAATTCTCATGATGGGTACTGATTGTCATGCTGATGATCATGCTGTGTGCAACTAGAGGATATGCAACTACTCTTAAGTGCCTGGACATGCACGGCCAAGCTCACGAGGGTGCCAAAACACTTCCTAAGCTGACTTGAACCCTAGACCTGAAGTAGCTTGTCCACATGCACATAGGGTTAGATGGGCACGTGACATCCCCTCCTTTTCAAAGTGAGATAATGGTACCAAGCTGTATGGCGTCGAGGGAGAGCGCCAACAATGTCTAGAATCTTGGGAAGGACTCTTCGCCGGCCCACTCTGATGCGTGGGTCGTGCGATACTTGAACTTCAAGAAGGTCTGCAATGCTTGCTTCTTTGGGCTGCGCCGAAAGCGATACAAAGGGATCTGTGGCTGCTTCAATGCTCCAACTTCGGCTATGGTCGTAGGTCCCTCTTCTTCAAGAATCTTCGAGGATGAAAAATCTTGAAACCACTTCCAACACAAAATCATGAACATACCCATTCCATGTAGAGTGACTGGAAAAATACTATTCTTTCGAAAAGACTTTGCATGCAATGCAGATGAACAAAGTGACGGAGTGCCAAACTGTTCACCAAACATACACAAAAAATGGGGTCAAAACTTGACTTTCTGATCTAAATCTATCAACTAGTCTTTGCACACATCTCATGAAGTAAAAGGAACTCTCTCATTCAATGAAAGGAACCTTGAGTATGCATAGAGCACTCATCCTGAGTATTCACCATCAATCACTGCCGCTGCACATTACAACTCCACAATTGCTTCAAGCAAGAGGAGCTAACAGCTCGACGTTAGAATATGTATAGCTAGTGTTGTAGCTCCCATTATTTCATTAGCAGCTTCTTTCTTGCAATTATAATTTCTATCTTGGTCATATTCCACGGCTTATAAACATGGGTGTCAAGCACTTTTGACCTTGTAAACATCAATAAATCTTCTTCTTTGCTGTGTGCGCATGTGTGTGCATGTGTGGACATTGGATGTGTGTGGGTGGATTTGCATGGATATGCGTGCATGTGTGTTTATGTAGCATGATTGGTTTCATACCTTACATTTTATATTCTGAACCATAGCAGTAAGGTAACGTGTATGCTTTGAATGGTAGTATGTCGTGTGAAGAGTGTTGGTTGGAACTCCTAGTGCCAGTTTTGACCTAGAGTCATCTGTTACAGCTTGCAGCAGTGGTTGGAATATTGCCCTCGTGGGAAGTTCACATGCCCCTTATGCAAACAGCAGTGTGCAGATAAAGATGTACATCGATTGTACTTCCAGTCAGCTACAGAGGCAACACAGGCATGCCAAGAAAGCTGCTCTGGGCTGCCTTGCAATGGTGATGATGTTGGAGCTTTACAGGTAATTCTCTCATTGCTATTGTGCACTTTTCCTCATGGACATCTTTGTCCATGGTTTCTAGTATTTAAAATGCACATCTCCCAGGCCACTGTCCATAAGCTTACTGGACAACTATTGGCTAACAAATCTTCGATGGAAGCTTATCAAGAACAACTTCAAGAGTCAAGCAAACAGGTTCTTTCCTTCTCATGCAAAATACAACAATCACCTCTCGGATTACCCCACCAATCCTCATCAATGATCATTCCTTGTGTTCTGGATATATGTTTTTGTAGCTTTCCCTTTGCATTCTCAGGGCAGAGAGAGCTGAATCTGATCAAGCAGAAGCCAACAAAGAGAAGTGCAGTCTGAAAGATACTGTCTCGCGAATACAAGAGGTGTATCTTCTGTATAGTATAACAGATCATGGAATTTTTTGGATTTACAGGAATAAGGACAAGCCTCAAAGTGATGATTTTATCTACTCATACTGATGTGTTTTGTCTTGACGATTGCAGGAACTTAAAAGGTCTACAGCAGAGCGCTGCAAACTTCTTGAGAGGAATTCACTTTTAACAAAGGAACTCGCTTCAGTCAACTTGTATATTCAATGCCATTCATTGTTTTGCTTTTGGCATGTTTTTATTTTCAAAGCTTCAGCAGTTCAATTTGTGCAGGACACAGAATTTAGATGTTAATGAAGATGATATAGCACGGATGGCCAGAGTTGGGTGTAGCAACAAGGATGATGTAATTAATACGCTCACAAGATCTCTGATAGTGCGAAACCGGTCAGTTCAAAATTCTGTATGAAATTTATTCCCAAAGGATTAGTTGATCACAATGGCTGTGTCTCAGGGCATATAAAGATCTGATGGCCAAATGCAATGGGCTAGGAACAGGAGAAAATAAAGCTCTTCGCCAATGTGAGAAGGCTGCTGAGCGTATCAAAGCATTGAAGGTGGTCTCTTCGCAGGCTCTTCGGATGTAGTTCTGAGATTACAGTCGAGTCATGATATCCTCCTTGTTTTGTGATACATAGGCTAGGGTGCTAAAGCTAGAAAGATGCCTGGAGGATAAAGAAAACGGAGCCTTAAGCTCACTGAAGGTAGCACCGGGTCTTTGCCACAACGATTCTGAGGCATCAGTTCTTCCTACTAAAAAAACAAGCGGTAGCTTCGGTGCTTCAAAGCCCCCTCTTCCATTACAGCTCTCATCTCACATAAAGGAGATTTCTGTCGAGCCTGTCGAGCTTAGGAATAGCTCTAACATCTTCAGAGATGCCAGCTGGCTTCATAAAGATGTAGCCATTCAGTTTGCTGATCGGAGCAAGTCCATCAATTTGAGCCACATAGTCACAAAAGATGTGTCAAAGGATGCAGGGCTTTTGTCTCACCCAGATGCTAATAATGATTATTCCAGAGACTTGCTGGAGAGGACTAGCAAAAGTGATGAATTTACGAGTGCTCAACGTTATGGTACCAAGCTTGACAAAACTGTGATTCTGAGGGACATGGATTCATGCGCAGATGAGCTTAGTAGACCACAATATCCTGTTACCATAAGGAAAGAAGTGAGGAATTCGGCTTCTACTATGAGTGAGACTGGCACAAGTAAGTGACCTTATCTTTCTGCCAACTGCAGAACATTGCACTTCACTTTTTTACTTATGGGGCTAGAGCCAGCAAGCTGGCAAGGGGAAAAGAGCCTCCAGCCGCCGGCAAGCCGACGGGGGCAGGAAGCAAGTTTCCCCTTGGGGGAGTGAAAAGTATTTTCATGCCTTGTCTGGAGGTCACATAACAAAGGCAATTTTGTTGTCAGCTACGAGTATACGAGACATCGTACCACCGAATCCAAGCAAGTGGTGCAAGCAGTCTTTAGTGTGTGTGGAGTCATCATCATCATCAGCAGGCACTTTCATTGCAGTTGGAGCTAATGGGAGGGGTGGACAAGTGAAAGTACTCAGACCTGCACCTATGCTTGTGAGTAATTTTTTTGTTTGCTTTGCATTTTTTGCAACACCATTGCTGCCTTTTTGACTCTTACTTTGTGGATGCATGAACACCGTTTGCATGCTTAAGTTGCAGAAAGTCGGAGGGAAGGCTTGTGATAGCTGGTTAAGATCAGCAAAGAAGATGAAGTCTGCTCGAAGTGTGCAACAAGGTGGAAGTCAGCAGGGCTCATTGCAAATAGAGCATTTTTTTGGTGGTGTGTAAACACGATTGGAATGAGTAAGACAGTATTCCAATCATCATACACACCTTTGTTGGTTCTGCCTTTCCAGAGAAAGGGAGTGTTGATGTGGAGGTTTTTTGAGTCCATGTAAAAGGGCATGTTTTTCTCAAACGGTGCCATGTGGGTGGAAAGAAATAGTAAGGGGCTCTTTTCTCTCTCTCTCTCTCTCTCTCTCTCTCTCTCTCTCTCTCTCTCTCTCTCTCTCTCTCATTGAAAGGCAGTGCCATAGTTTGCAGAGACAGACAGCTTGTTCATTTGTATTCAAACATGATTGGATCGTTCTTCAGCATGTCACAAGTTGGAGCATGCTAGAGGCATTGTAATTTGAATTTTGCACTGGCTTTTTGTGCCCTTGCAATGATATATCATAAATTGGGCTGATGTGGTAGGGAAAGGTCGCTGGCGACCGGCAGAGGCCGGAAGCCGGATTGGGATCACAGATTATGGGAAAGGTCACCCGGGACCTTTCCTGACCGCAAAGGTCCAGGGTCAAGTGCTGGAGATCTCCACCATCCGTCAAGGTCGGCGGTCAGGGGGCTGCTGATCCTGGCCGTCTATCTAGTTGACTTTATCAGCCGTAATGTACTGTGCAATCATTAGATGCTTGCCAAATCAGCATGCGTAATAATCTGCATGATATTGACCAATCAAGGCCTCCCCAATCAGCACACGGAATGTCAGCTGCTTTTGACACATCAGTGATCGGAATATCAATACACATAATTTCTCCATTGTCCTGCAATGAAACTCAGCCAACTCAGCAGTCGGAATCCGTGTGCTCTGCAGGCCACTGAGTTGTGGTAGGTGTGACGTCATCATATTGTGCAGACAAATTCCTTGTAAGTTCTTATGCTGTTTAGATAAGGTGCTTTATATGCTTGAGAAGCTTCGCGGAAGAGCTGGTGACAGACTATCTTGTGAAGGATCCACCTTGCGAGACGAGCCTTTCTCTGGTTCACAAGCGTGCAGGTTCATCTGCAGCCAAGTCAACGAATGATGAAGTGGCCCCCTGACTGCCTACCTTGATGTCCTTGTCATCGCTTCAGAGACCTCCACATGAAAGTCTGCTCTGATCAGTGCACTCAGTTTTCATTGCTGGTCCCCCTTCCCCCCGACACTTGACGGCCGGGAATGGTCCGTCAGTGACCATTCCCTTCGTAATCATTGCTCCCCCATGGCTCCTGGCTTCCCACCGGTCCCCATGCAGTCGCAGTGATTACGGGGAATGGTCACTGACGGACCATTCCCTACACCATTTGCTGTACTTTACTGAGCAGAAAATCATGCATGCGCCGTTGGATCCTTGACGACTCAGCATACAGAAAATGCAACGCCACCTAGCTGCCTTGGATAGCTGATAAGTCGGCACACAGAATCCAAGTTGGCGTGCAGTAGGTGAGTCTGTGCCGCATCAGCACACGGAATTTTTCAGAAGGAGACTATAGGGTCAGCATGTAGAAACTATAGGCATTTTGACGGCCGAGAAAGGACACTTAGTGTCCTTTTCTTGAAATCAGTGTGACCCCATGTGGCGACCGACCCCATGGGATGATGATGATGATGGATCATGGGAGCCATGGAGGAGCACTGATTTCAACGACACCGTCAAATGTCCAGGGCGAGGGGGGACCAGACAGTGACTTGCGAAGACATTCCGAGCAACGAAAGCGATGGCGGGCACATTCTGTGCAGAATGCGAATATTCCGAGCAACGAAAACATGGTGGGGCAGATTCTGTGCAGTGAAAGCGACCTTGCGATTATGAGCGTTGACGTGCGTGCCAATGATTGGCATTAAATATCAATTAAACAAAATAGCAGGTTGCAATTCCGCCTGCTGATGTCAATTATCGAACGGCTTGGCATGGCCATTCCAATGATCCATCTTTTAATCGTCAGTTAATGGAGAGCCACGATGTGCAGTCCCCCCTCCCCTGGACTTTGACGGTGTAGGGAATAGTCTATCTGTGTAAAGAATGGTTCAAGCAGCATCACGACATCTACTATGAAGCATAATTCATCATTGTGATGTCTCTAATTAGCATTGTAAAACTTGGTTAAATCAATGCTTGAAAATAACCATTTTGGCCTTTATTTTTCAAGGCGAACTAATGGGATTTATGCAAGGATTTACAAGTACAATGCTCCGAAAATTCAGGGGTTATGAAATTACATGCGAGAATTTTCCTTTCCAATTGGAAACTTTGCACTACAAAGCGGGAGATGTGTGCATTGGGTTGAATAGTTTATTGTTCAGTAATTTAAGCACGGTTGAGACTCTTTGGATTGATGCAAGACCTCGTGTTTGAGTCAGGGTGAGCACCGCTTGTTTTTATTCTTTGCTAGTATGTACCCTCGACTCTAAAAAATACCTTCACTAAAGAAAATGTAAGTGAGATCCTGATCACTGCCAGCGACGAATAACACCTGAAAGGAGTGGGCTGTCGCGAGATAACTGACAGGGGCACACAATTGTCGGCGAAGGAGGCCTCACGAGGACTGCAGCGCGAAGACCACGAACGCGGAATTGTGTTGCAAGGAGATGATAAGTATTTTTTTATATCATAACTTCAGCTCTGTCGACAAGCTGAAGCTGCGGCTTGTTCGTTACGTGAACAATGACAATGATGAGAATTGTTCTTTCGCCTGGAAAAGTTCGATCCTTGCTTGAATCCAATCTTTCGAAGTCCTTTTACATAATAAGCTCCTCATTAAGGTGAGCAATGAGATTCTTGCGAATTTGTGTAGGAATGAATAAAATAACGAAGCCGCCAGTCTCGAAAAAATAAAAAGCCTTTCAAAAACATATGAAAAACATATTAAGTTCATAAGTGAAGGGTATAACTTTAGAAAATGAAAAGGTCCATGAAAATAGAAAGTCAAAAGACTTTTTGTGTTGAAACTCCATGTAAAGAGATGGTCGAGTGAACATTGATACATGTGTTTTTCTTTTGCTTATTTTTTCTTTAGTTTTTCTTCTCTTTAGAGTGTCTTTGCATTGTAAAGGTAGTGAATATATGTTTTTTGAAGCCATTAGGTGAGCCATTAGTTAATCTCACATCCCAATTTGGTATGACACATGTTATTGTAGTCTCCCCTTCCCTATTTCAACACCAAAGGATATAAGATTTAAATGAACCTCGCTATGTGCTAAAAAATTCAAGTGAATATCCATTGGATGAGCTTGGGCTTAATATCATGCAGGTTTGTGAAGCATTATCTATGAAGATTTTAATTTTTTTTTGTAGCAAATCGCACATATTTCATACAAAGCGATATAAATGTTTGTGAGTGCTACTAGGATCGCTTGGTTGCATTCGAACTCTTGACCCAGGTCACGATGGTTGAGTTTTCAACCAACCAAGCTAGCTCCTTTGGACTAGAGAAGTAGATTATAAAAAAAATACTACTTAAATGCCATGAATGAATCCGAGGAGGAAGCTAGTATGTGAGTTTGCCACTTACAACAAAGAGCATCTAAGGGTGAATAGTTAAATAAGAACAGAGAACTCTCTTTGACTTTTCAAATCTAGTTTTGGGAAGGTAAAGATTAAGTACATCTGAAGTGATTTTGGCAAAACTCCACAAGTTTGGATTACAATGATTGATTGAAGGTTGTAGTCAATGGACTCTCAAGCCAAGGTGACTATTGAAGTGTGTATTAAATAATATTTCCTATGTAATTTTCCAAATGTGGCACCTCGTGATGTTGAATGAGCTTTCTAAAAGTTTCAAATCGTGTGTATATGTGTGTGTATGCATGCACATGTATGTATATGGTGTGTGTGTGTGTGTGTGTGTGTGTGTGTGTGTGTGTGTGAGAGAGAGAGAGAGAGAGAGAGAGATGAGAAAGGACAACAAAGTAGATTGAGCGATCGAGCGAACCCTTCTGCAGCCCTCTTGTCGCGAACCCTATTGCACTGCGCGTACTCTGTGCAGCGCGCCAGAGTTGAGGTTCATCCTCGTCTGCACGCATCCCATTAGTACTGAAGCAGTGAACATTTGTCAATCAATTTGTCAGCGACAATGTGAGCGGGTCTTCACTTCAGCAGTGGACAGAGCTCCAGTCCTTAGCTTGATTTGCAACAAGGGTCTTTGCGCATGTGTGGGAGAACTACTTGCTGTCTACGTTAGGGATCTACAGCAAGTGAGGGTTCGGCCCAGGTGCTTATTCAATTGTACAGTTGTGTGCGAGCGTGTGTGTGAAAACAGTAGGGTTTGTGTACAGCCAGCCTTTGTGTGTGTGTGCCTGTGTGAATAGCTGTCAAAATTCAAAACAACAAAAAAAAGGGTGCGTGTGTGTATGAGCTTCACATGGATTCGGCTGAGCAGTGTATATACAAGCGTCGAAAAGCCATGGAATCTTCGGATATGGATGCTTTAAACCTTATCAAAGATTGCTTGTATGAGGACTTCAAAAATGCACGTCAAGCTTGGGAAGGATCCGCTCCCGTCATGGAAGTGCGCATCCCTATATAAGAGCTTATCGATCCTGTTGCTCAATATGTACTTAACACGGTGATTCTTTTTTTCTTGGGTAGAATGTCTACGACTCAGGATGTAGGCCAATGGGTTGATTTCCTACTCAAACGACAAGCAGTCCGAGGGGTTTACTTTGGCGCGCGAGGGTTCTATGAAGTCTTGCTAGCCGACATGGATGCTCGGGATCCTCTGCTTGAAATGTCTCCTCTTTTCTTCAATACGAAGATGACTCATGTACTGCCCTGGGCTCTCACCAAGGACTATCAGAGTCTCATTCGTCACAAGTGTCCCGTCTGGGTTGAGGTGGTCGACTTTCCTCGCACTTGGGCGTCACTTTCTTCCTTTGTTGGCTGCTCAATTGCACAAAGTCATTTGCCTTCCTAAGTTGGACATAAACACAAACCGTTTTTGTATTCTGTGGGACACAGATATCTCCACACCAGCAGGTATTTCGATCGATTCTTTTTGGGGATGCAGTTATAATGGAAATGGCCTATGAACTTTGAGGATAGCAAAATTAAGAGAATTAGAGAGCATTTTTGTGAGGTCACTTTAAGAGAACATAGAGGGTGAACTTAATTGATGGTAGCAACATAAACATAGTACTTAATTAACTTGGCATGAACAATACTTTTGCAAGAGAGAGAGTATTAGAGAACATGGCAATAGTTGAGGATCGGATTTACTTGGAGCTGGTCCCCCCTCCAAAAGGCGTTTGTATTATAGATTCTCCCATCAAGAGAGACTTAGTACTGTACAATCTTTGTGTTCCTTGTGACCTTGGTGATGTGAAAATCTTCATGCATCACTAGCATAACATAAACTTTGCAAAAGAAAAAGCATTAACTATCTCAAGCCTCAGTCCCAAGGCATCAAACACCTTCGAAGGTGGAGAGAGCTAGCAGGGAATGAGGGTAGGGAAGAGGAAGAAGAATCATTCATAGGAGAAAGAAATATTTCTCACTTATCATCACTCTTCTTTCTTAGCATAGCATAATAGCATAGTAATGAAGATGAAGAAGATGACAAGCTTAAGATGACAAGCTCTTGGTTGGATTTGTATTCCATAGCCAAGAGTGTTGGTGTAGGCTCTCCACTTCTCAAGAAGCTCGGAGAAGGAGATGGAGCTCTTGCACTTTGCACTCCACACAATGAGAGAATGTGTGTGTGTGTGTGGGGGAGAGTATACCCCCTCTCATGCTTGGTCTACACCTCTCTCTCTCTCTCTCTCTCTCTCTCTCTCTCTCTCTCTCTCTCAATATTTAATTATATCATTTGGGACATGTGTCCTCTTTTTTCTCTTTGAGAGAAAGAACTTAATTATTTATTTTTATGCATCTAAATTCTCATTAGACCCCTTTAAAGCATATCCAATAAGATTCAAGCACCATGAGGGCCACATGTGGAGAATTTTTCCATGTGTCTTTTATGCTTCTTAAGTCATTCGGTTTGAATTGAACACTTCAAGCACTTAGTCAATCAAGCATGGAAACCGTTTATGCCTCTTGAGAGTTTATCTTTGAATTGTACACTTCAAGAACCTTAGTCATTTAAGCATAAAAATCACCTCAAGCTTTGGACAAGGTCCCCACAAACACTTAGCAAGCAGACAAGCACCTCATGCTTGGGTAGGATTCCCACCTCAAGGTCAGGCTTAGCTTGCCTAAGGTCAAAGGACTTTTTAACACTAACTTTGGGAGGTCTTTAATGAAGCTAACCCTAAGGTCTTTTAAGCTCCATTAGATGCACATTGCTCTTTGATAGACTACCTCTTTTTGGACCCCTATTGAGATGTAACCATCTCTCCTCTTGGTCCCTTGCTGAGGTAAATTTAGAAGCACTTATTGCACATTGCTCTTTGGTAGACCATCTCCTTTTGGACCCCTATTGAGATCCAACCATTTCTCCTTTTGGTCCCTTGTTGAGATAGGTTTAGAAGCACATATCCATATCCTAACTCTTGTTCCTCTTTTATCTTCCCATATTAAATGATCAGTTTAATATGAGAAAATCATTTGGTAAAGTTAGATATTATATTTTATGACACAGTGATTGGAAAGCGTCCATTTAAGCTTAAATGGGACAAATTTACAAATTCTTGTTTCCGCTGTGGCAAATTTGGCCATATGCAGTCCGATTGTCCGGAACCAAATCTGTACAACCACCTCCTTTGGCTGTCCCTACTCCTCAACCTCACTTACCTCCGAAATCTTCTACTGAGGTTCACACCAAAGGTGCTTCAACCTCCTCCAGACAGCTAGGATGGACAAAGGCAAAGGAAAACAATTACAATTGTGCGCACTTTCTGCTTCTCCAAATATTAAAGACAAAGGAAAAAAACGGGTTTCAACCTCTAAAACTTGGATAGTGTCCAAGAAACCCGCTAAAGCTGCTACAACACATATTCTGGCATCTTCTCGTAATCATGTGTCCCCTTTGAAGAATGTTGCTAAAATAAAACTCCCTTGTAATGACAACACTTCTTTGGCTGAAGTTTGGGACAAGGTGGTTCACTCTTACAAGGAAGTTGTTATAGGAGAAGCCTCTTCATAGCAAGGTGCCTTTATTTTCTATCATTCGGGTCCAGGTCTTGACCCACCTCCTCAGGTACCTACCGATGGGGAGGATGTGTCGATGGGCACTGGCGCTTGAGTTTTCTCTCCTTTTTCCCATTTCCTCGCCCACTATATATACCATATAGAATGCATAGTTCTTTGAATTGCATCTCCTATAATGTGCGTGGGTTATGCAATCAAGACAAGTGGCGGCTTACCTGGCACTATGTACATACATGTAAACCAGACATTGTGGTTCTTCAAGAGCATAACCAACATCAATTTTCACAACAAACTTCTTACTTTGCGGGCTACTGGATAGCTTATGCAGGATCAACTGGCTATTCTGGAGTGCTTATACTTGTTCATCATGAACTCTTCCTGAGCTTGGTTTACAATGACCCAGCTGGGAGATGGATGGTCATCCAATGTATTGTTAATGGGAAAGTTTTTGAATTTGGAGGATTATACGCATACACAGCTTCTGCAGAACAGGGCACGGTTGTGGAGTGCTATCTCCTCTTACTGTTGGCGTTCCAATGCCTTTCTCTGCGGGGATTTTAAGAATGCACCAAATCTTGCGGATAATACTATTGGCCATTATCACATGCTTCATATGGAACGGCAATCATGGGACCAATTTATGTCGACCTGTAATGGGCTTGATTTGTGGCCCTTTTTGCCTGGAGTGATCGAGGATTTACTTTTCAGCATATGCTCAATCTATGTATCGCACTCGGCTGGATTGCTGGTATCTTTTTCACATGCAACAGTATGATAACTTTGTATGTGAGATGAGGATTGATTGTGCTATGTGTCTCTTGGATGCTCGAAACTTCATTTTGGCTTTTTTGATGTCAATGTGACCGCCTACCCAAGAAGAGACTTTTGCACGTCAATAATGCTTATCTCAAGCATGAGCCTTTTCGTGCTATGATTGTGGATATCATTCCGCCTTTGATCTCCCAAATGTATGCTGATATGGACATAGCCTGGTTCCTCCTTGTTATGTGTGTTCAATGTGTTATCCAGGATTATGGCAGGGATTATTTGTCACAATTAATGGAACAAATTAATTAGGCAAAGGATGCTTGTAGCAACTTAATGCACTTGGCTAATCATTCTTCTCTTGCTGACACTCAAATGACTGAGTTGCTTTGCTCGCGCTATGTTACGACACAATGATGAGAGGAAATTGGCCAAATGGCAGACTCGAGCTCGTCAACAGGCTTTTGCAGATAAAGGATGTGCTTCTAAACAAATCTTCAAGCATTTGCATCACTCCAGGCAATCTCAAGCTATACGGATTACCGTCAGGGGAGTGGACCTCTACTTTCCAAGAGCTAGCACTAGCCCTATACTCTCAGTATGGCAAGATTTTTGAGGCCCCTTCTTCTCCCATGAGAGAAGCTTGCCAAGTGCGTCACATGTTTCTATCGCATGTTACTCCCATTCTTTCAATGCGGCAAGCTCAAGACTTGGAAGTTGTTTTCAGTGAGTCAGAATTGTATGCCAACTTGCTTGATTTGGGTCGATGGAGAGCACCTGATTGGGATGGTCTCTATGTTCTTGTCCTTCTTGGATTATTTGAAGTTGCCTCTATTGTTTATGATGAATACAGCTTGGGAACAATAGGAATTGCCCTCGTCTTGGAAAGAAGGTTTGCTCAAGCTGATACCTAAGCATGCATTATGTGAAGAATTCTCTCATTGGCGGCCTATTACACTCTGTGGTATATAAATTAATGGCAAAAATGCTTGCTAACTGACTCAAGTGCTTTCTACATGAAGGCTTGCATCAATGCTTCATTCCACAATGTCAAATTACTGATAGCCTCACGAATGTCATCATTGGTATGGAATATGCAAAATATACTCGACATGATGTCTTGGTCATGCAGGTCGACATTGAAAAGGCATTTGATACTGTTCTTTGGGATTATATTGCGGATACCATGGAACACTTGAGATTTGGGCCTAGGCTATCCCGTGTCGTGCTTTTTTGTATGCACACAACATTTCTACACGCTTGCTGGATGGATCTCTCACAGAATCTTGGCCTTTGGGACGGTCGGTAAGGAAGGGCTGCCCTCTGAGTGCTTTGCTTTATGTAGTTGCTACTCATCCCTTGTTTATGTATTTGGATTCCTTGACCTCCACTAGTAGGCTACATGGCCTGACTTTACCGTATGGGACGGCAATTTGCTAGCAGGCCTATTCGGATGACTCTTTGTTTATGCATCACAATCACTATGATGATGTACAACAAATTATGCATACTCTTCACTTGATTGGATTGGCAACAGGTCTCAAAGTTAACTTTTGTAAATCCAAGCTATTGCCTCTGAAAGAGTGTGATTGGCATAAGATATTGTGGCCCGGGGAGATTGTTCCTCCACATGTTCTGGTTGCCATTTGGGTTATCCTCTGGGTTGCAATGTATCGACTATGCAAAAACTGGATTGGCTGCTCCAATGTCTGCATTCCAAGTTAAATTACTGGAAATTGTCCACGTGGCCACTTCATGTGTGTCTCATGATTGTCCGATGCATCCTTGTGGCTTAAGTGTAGTTTTACTTGCCTTTGTTAATCTGGCCTCAGTTGCGCTTGCAGTCCTTTATGTCCAATATTTTAGAGCATTTTTGCGGACCTCGTCTAGCAAGAAGGGTCTTTGGATTCTATCTATGAACAAGCTGTGTTCTCCCAAGCGGCTTGGAGGGTTAAATATTTTGGAGTTGCGACGTCATCTTTTAGATTGGAAAGCTATGATGTTGCGATTTTTGGTGGAGCAGCAGCAACCCTAGGCTCTCATGGTCACACATTTGTGTACGCACATTGTCACCCCATCTTTTGGTCATTGGAAACCACCTTATTGGGATGTTGTTTTTGGGATGCTTGAAGGACACATTCTTGGATGTCCCTTTACTTCTTCTCTCATTGTTGATTGGAAGGTTGTCCCTTCACATTTGGCTTGGAATGGTCGACAATCCTTTGTGGGTAACTCTCTTCGTTCGGAGAGTCTGCATTGGAGCAGGGCCTTCGCTTCGACTTTGGTTCAACGGTCTCCTCGCCAAGCGTATTTTCTTTGCCAAAAAGGAATATGTCAGGTGCATCAGGTGGTTGATGACTCGGGTTATGTTCTTTCACTCATCACTGATGCGGTGTCCCGCTTTCGGTTGGGTCCTCACTATTCTCCTCTCTGGCGGGAAATTCAAAGGATGCTTGGTGATCACTCACCCATTCCTCCTTTGGATGTGGACTCTCGCTTCTCTGATTGGAATCTGGCTACTACTCGATTGGACTACATCTCAGCTGGCGGTGTCTATGCCATCCTTCAGTCGGATGTATGGATTGTTCATCATGATAATCAGCTGTTGGTCGCTTTTCAAGTCATCCTTGTGGTGGCAACACACATTGTCTCTCATTTGGCAGATTCATCTACCTTTGAAGGAACGTGTTTTCTTGTGGTGCTGCTTGGTGGGAGCTCTACCTGTTGTGGCAGTGTCTTACATGCTTGGCATATTGCGCCTTCCCGCTGCCCCAGATGCCTTGAAGCTGAGGAGACCGCGCCACACTTAATATAGCGTTGTCGCCACTCCAAAGCCTTCATTCGGCAAGTGTCGATTGCTCGTCGATTGCGTTTTCCTTCCGGCTCTTTTCACATACGCTTTTGGCTTTTTGGGGTGCTCCAGTCACCGCAATCTCAGTTTTCGGTGTTCTTCACCTGGGTCAGAGTTTGGACCTTGTGGGCCATCTGGCACCATAGGAACTCCTTAATGTTCCAAAGCACTTATGTTGACCCCTTTCCTACTTCAAATTATCTCTTGGTCAAAGCGGTGCATTTTTCTTATGACGCTTGAGACTCTTGATACCTACAAGATTTACTTTGACTATTTCTAGCCTTCACAGCCTCATAGTGCTCCGCTTTTTGTATCCCTTTCTTTTCATGGTTTTCCTGGCTTTGAGGTTTCCCACTTGTAAATTAATCAAAGCATATTTACAAAAAAGTGTGTATGCACGCACGTGTGTCTCCATGACTTATACTTGTAAATACTTATACATATATATGGCTCAACACTTTTGGGTGTTGAATGCTAGCTTACAATAACATATACATTTGTGTATATATATGCATGGCTTTGCAATTTTTGACGTTGCATGTTGGCTTGGTTTACAGGTTGAGTGAATCACTTACATTAAGTGGATAAGCTAGCATGCAAGGTATAAGATTGCAAAGCTACACACATATAAGGTCTTCGTGCTACTCTCTCTCTCTCTCTCTCTCTCTCTCTCTCTCTCTCTCACACACACACACACACACACACACCCCTTTTTTTTTAATACACACACGTGCGCACATACACACACGCGCATCTACATAGATGCTTATTTATATGTATGACTCTGCAGTCTCGAGTGCCACATCATAGCTTTATATCTACATGTATATACTTATTTATATGTCCACATGCTAGCTTATGATAACATATATATGTGTGGACGTATATGCATGGCTTGGCGGTTGTAGTGTGTAATGTTAGTGGGTAGTCCTTTTAACAAAGTACATGTGGTTATGACCACATGATCATGAGATAGAAACTTGATGAAACAATGTCTTAGAGACCTCATTCTTTCTTGTTTTTAAAAGGGTTCCATTCCTATTATTGAAGCCACAAGGGAGAATAGAAAGATCACACTTGAATGTCATGCATCTCAAGAATGAGTAGACAAGGTCTTGAATGAAAGAAGTTTTCTTCTCATAAGACATCTAAAAAAGGGCCCATCGTACCAAAAATTAAAAGGTATTCTTGATTCAAAGATTCCCTCAACAACAAAAACGATGCGCTAGTCTATAGTACCTAGCAATGGGCAATGATGAAGCACGTAGATTTGTAACAATATAAGCTAGGAAAAATAGATACAACATTGAGAGAGAGAGAGAGAGAGAGAGAGAGAGAGAGAGAGAGAACTTTAAAGAGAAGAAAACAGAAAATAAAGGAGAAGAGAAACACAAATATACTAATGTGAAATTGATCACCTCTTCATATGGACACAAAAGGTCTTTTGACTTTCCACCTTCATCTGTCTTTTCATTTCTTAAATTCACCTTTCACTTAGGCACTTAATATGTTTTGAAATATTTTTTATTTTTCTGAGATTGGGGAGACCTAATCATAGATGTTGTTTTCCAAGAATATTGAGCTGGGAAATTAAAGGCAAGTGAGAGGCCTCCACAACATGTCTCTCCTAATTCGACAAGATAGTGTGAGAAAACATCCTTGAGCATTGACCACAGAGTAAAAGTAGCACAAGATCTTATGAGTAAACCAACAAAAAAGTGGAACCGAATGTATGATAGAAAGAGTCTTTCAAGGCTCGGTTTGGAATGCTCTTGGATTTTATTTTTTTAAATATAGCACAATGGCAAGCGTATATGAAATTCAAGTGCCCAAGATGTTAAACAAGATTACTCTAGGATGCAAACCATACAAAGCAATAGATACAAAGATTGATGATGAGCTTGAAGAAGAGTGCCATTGAGGGTGAGGATGCCTTTGATATCAATGAGACATTTCAATTGTGAGTATTTTTTCAATGTTAAAACATTGCATTGTTAAGCTTGCCACAACCAGATCCCCCTCATACAAGAGAGCAGAGTGACAATCCACATGATTGGAGGTAAACAAGCCTCAGAGGATTGATCTAGAACAATACATATCATGATGACATCTTGTAATAAGTAAAGCCTAGGAGTAGTTGTGGTTTCTCTGTCAAGCAGAGAACTTGTAATCCTTTGACCCTCAAGGCTCGGTCTGAGCTCGAGGTTGGTGTATATTTCTGATGTTCTTAATACTATCCACTCACAATTGTGAGTTTTGCATTGCATTGTTGAGTTGTATGTGAATTTTCACTTATGATCTTTGAACCTTCGAATTTCTAGCATGCTAGCTCACTATCCTCTAGAAGCTGCTCCAAGGCCATGACTTTCTTAAATTTGTCATAATCAATTTTTGTGTCAAAATCTTGAGGAGGACCGCAAGTCTTACATGGATAGTGTAAGTCAATGAGAAGCTAACTATAAATAGATTTCGTTTGTCTTTATATGCTTTTAAATTAAGGAGACATGAAAAGTTATTGTTGTAAAGTATAAAGTGACGGTACTTTCATTTTCGGAAAAATTACCAAAATACCCCTCTAATTTGTGAAAATTCCCAAAATACCCCTCAAATTTCAAAAATTCCCAAAATATCCTTGTATCTATTTTAGTTGTATTGTGCACAATTTCCTAATCTTTATTCTTTTTTGACAATGGAGATCCATTTTTTAGTGCTTAGCATGTAATTTTGACAATGGAGATCCATTTTTTAGTGCTTAGCATTGTCTAAAAATAATGAAGCAGTTCATTTCCAAAGCGTACTTAACCAGCTCCAATCCTAGTTTTAGTATCTTGTATTGATAGACAATCAGTCTTCTTATGAAAAGCTACAATTTTTTTTAATCTTTGGATAAATTTACTCTCACAACCAGGGGTATTTTGGGAATTTTGGAAAATTTGAAGGGCATTTTGGGAATTTAAGACAAAATATGAGGGGTATATTGGGAATTTTTTAAATTTGAAGGATATTTTGAGAATTTCCATAAATTAGAGGGGTATTTTGGTAATTTTCCCTTCATTTTTCAACCTTTTGGTGTTATGTTCATCTCATAGATGACATGGTTTTACAAATTGAGGCATCCACAAAGATGTTCAACCTATCTACATTGAATGTGATTAATCCTTTTTAACCATGTGTCCTCCTAATGATATGTATTTTGAAATGTATTTGAAGACCTCCTTAAATTTTGTAGGAGAATAGAGAATATCCTACCACCGACTGTTCTCAATAGTCTATGGATTGTTGACAATATGTGCTAGACATATTTATCTCATAAAGTAGAAGGAGAGTCCTCTTTTATGTTTTTTTTTGAGATGCCAAAACTAGAAAAAACATATGTTTTTGTTTTTTTCTATTTTACGTTGGTGCGTTTCTCATACTCCCTCACAACTTTATAGCATTGGATTTTCACATACATACTCACTGTTACTTCAAGTCTCATGTTGTACTTGTTGCATTTTAAAAATGCAAATATTTTATGACTACCTAGATTTTTGAGTTGGTATTCACCGATTTTGCTATTTGAATCGCTTTCAACTGTGCACGGTCATGGTTTGTTGGTGGCCATAATGGACCCATATTCGTGAAAAAACTATATACCTTCATTCCCATAGTCCATATTGAGATGTTAGTGAGATCAAATCCAGTTTTGAGTCGTGAAAAACTTGTCGTGGAATTGTCTTTTACTAGGTCTTGGGCCTATGGTTCAAATATGGTCCAACTTGGTGCCCATATCTATCCTTGCATCCTTTTTCTAACCTAGAACTTTCTAACCTAGAACTTTCTAACCTAATTTTTTTTGTTTTCTATCCCTAGCGGTGGTTTGGGTGACAAAAGTATAATACATGAATTTCAATGATAAACTATGATCATACCTCTCATGGATGTCCCCGCTGTTGGTGTTTGTATGGTGCCGCTAGAAATCCACATATGGTAGACTCCAGAAAGCTCTTTCTCTCTCTCTCTCTCTCTCTCTCTCTCTCTCCCCCCCCACACACACACACACACACAAGATCAAAGTGCAAAGGAGCACGAGATACACATGTAGATATCCTCACTCGTGACTACTAGCTCTGCTCTCTCAGGAGAATCACTAACTCCCTCTGGAGCACTACTAGTGATAGGTTGCTAGTAGACTAAGTTGTTTGTCTAGATAGACTTGAGTCTATGTCCTTGAATCTCACTCTGCAATACTCAACCTCTTTCACACGCTATCTATGCATCTTTGATTCATTAAAGATCACTTGTAATCTGCAAATAACTCTTTGAGATTTTGGGTGCCAAAGACGATAACAAATTTCTCCATCTACACCATGGCCAATGAAGATGCATTTGTTTGACTTGAGGTCTAGCTTCTTTCTAAGCTCTTTGGGCACATGTGATAATGCCTTATATCCAAACACATGTAATCTATCATAATAGACTTCTTGCTTGTCCACATCTCCTATAAAATCTTGTAGTCCAATGGTGTACTAGGCAACCTATCGATTGTATGCACCATTATCATAATAGCCTCTTCCCAAAGCTCTTGAGGTAAATTTTCCATAGATAGCATGGAAGTGACACCATCTCTTGAATTTTCCTATTCATACACTCAACAATTCCATCTCGAGCAGGTGTGTATGGCATAGTAAACTATCACCTAATGCCTCTTTTTCTACAAAAATTGTTGAACTCATGTGAGACATACTCTCCCCCATTTTCAGTGCACAAAACCTTCAAATTCTTGCCTAATTGGTTCTCTATCATTGCAATGAATTTTTCATAATAACTAATATCTAATTTTCCTCAACGATTTTCTCATGTTAAACTGATCATTTAATATGGGGAAGTACCAAGGGAGAAAAGGCTAGATTATTGGTAAGGCTAGCAGACTTGTCACAGTAGGGATCCAAAGGAGGGAAAATAGGGATCCAAGGGGGGGCCATCTGCAAAAGAGCAATGTGCAACAATGGGCTCCAAAGACTTTAGGGTTCAGCCCATTAAGACTTCCAAAATGCTAAGGTTCCAAAATTCAAAGGTAAGTCCAAATGGTCAAGCTTAGTGGAATTGGATACTTATGTGATGACCAAAAAGTATTCAAGTGGTCCTAGATAGGAGGGGGCAAGCCCTAAAGGTAGGGAAAGACAGAGAAAAGGTGAGAGAACACACACACACACACACTCCAAAGCTTCCATTTACACAAAGGGCATAATGGACACATGTCAGCTCCCTAGCCCAATTGCCCACAAGGTGCACTCAGATCCTATTGGATGGCCATAGAGGTGGACCAATGAGAATTAGGCTAGAGTAAATCTAGTTTAATTCATTTAAAAACACTTAATAAAAGAACCAATAAGAATTAAGCTCTCTAGAAGTCTATTGGCCAGTCTCCCAAGGGGTCCAATGAGAGTTTAATTGCATTATTTAATTACCTAAAGCTCTCACAAAAGGGAAAAGGGGGACACATGTCACAAGGCTATCACTTATGCTTCTCAATTTTGATTGGCTAAGCTTTGCAGGGTCCAATGGAGTGCCAGGATGAGTAAATTACAAGATGGGTCGACCAAGAGAGAGAGGGGCCTGATTTTGGCAAGCATTATCACACACACACTCACACAATCTCATGTGTGAAGCAAGAAGACTCTCTCTCTCTCTCTCTCTCTCTCTCTCTCTCTCTCTCTCTCTTTCTCAAGCTTTAATAAAAACCTCATCATCTACTCCAAGCTTGTGAGAAGGGAGGCCTACACCAACAACTCTTGGCTTTGTGATGCAAATCCAACCAAGATCCAAGCTTCAATGCATGCTCGTCTCCTCTACCATGCTAATTACTAAGCTATGCTAAGCTATTATGAGTGATTATGTGAGGAGATATACTTCTTTCTTGTAAGACTACTCCTTCTTCCTCTCAATCTACTCTCACACCCAGCTAGCTCTCACCATCTTTGAAGGTGTGTGAAGTCTTGGGTCTGAGACTGTGAGGGAATTGATGTTGTGTTTTATAAGTGTGTGCATGGTGCTTGGATCTTCCATCTTCATTGTACCATGTTTTAAGGAACACAAAGTATTGTATTGTAAAATGTCTCCCTTGATGGGGGAAGCCAATAATACAAAGCCTTTTGGAGGGGGGACCGTCTCCATGTAAATCCGGTCCTCAACTGTTGTCAATAGCTTAATTTCTCTCTCTTTTGAAGTATTGTTCATGCCTATCTAACTAGGTGTTATGCTTTTTGCTGCTCTCTCCATCCAAGCACTCTTCCTATGCTCATTAGCAATTTATTCTAATGAAATGTTCACTATGTCTATGCTATTTTCCGTTACACACAAATTATTAGGCCATTAAATGTTTTATGTTACATTGGTATCAGAGCTCAAGGTTTCTCTTTTCTTGCTCAAGAAGGGAGGTCCTCAAGCTAGCTATAAATGGTTAGTATTATTAATTGCAATTGAGTAAGTACAACAGGGATTTTTCAGCCTTGCAGTGCGCCTGCCTTCGTGCAGATAACGGGGCATCACCGTCGAGAGCTATGGTCTTAATAGTGGAGTCCTACGGGGCTTGCCTATGGCTTAACCACTATTGAGCTATTATAAGCTTGACAAGAGCCGGTACTGTTTTGGTGCTGAAAGACCCTCTCTTCTATTCCTTGCAATTAAGGATATTCGAGCCACGGGTACAAGAGCTTGAGTGATTTTCTAAAGGGGTAAAGAGGACTAGCAACTAGGTCTTGAAGTGCCAAAGTACACCTAAAAACATTACACCTAAAAATTGTTAGAATGATTGACAATAGTAAAAAGAGTGAAATTAATGTTGATAGACTTGATTTTGCTAATGAGCAGGCTACTAATGATGTCGCTACGCTTGTTAACTACCTTGTTTCTAGGCTTCAACAATCCATGGGCAATCCATCCCTCGAAAGTGAAGTGCAACGACAGCTTCGTGCTCATGGGATTCTCCAAACTCCCCACCATGAAGAGAGAGTACCTAGGAAGCCTCCTTGTGAGACTTCCAAAAGAGACCTCTCTCCGATTCGGGAAGAAGAAGAGGATCCATACGAAGGGCTCAAAAATTTACTTCTTGATGACGCATCTCCTTCCCTAAAAAGAAATCAAGAGGCACCACCAAAAGAACAATAAAGAAGTGAGTCTCCTGCCACCTCGGGGGAGATGGCTGCACGAAGATGGCGGGGAAAATGCTCTCCATCACCTCCTAAACAAAGAAGACCATCACACACCTCTCCACACCATAATTCAAAGAGGGATGGCAGAAAACAAGAGAAGAAAAAGGCGAGAAAGAGGTCACCCTCTTCTCCATCTTCTTCATCCTCTTCCTCTTATGAAGAAAGTGATGGTGCAGACAAAGAGGACCAAGGCAAGAAAAAGGCGAGAAAGAGGTCACCCTCTTCTCCATCTTCCTCAACTTCTTCATCTTTTGAAGAAAGCGATGGTGCAACTTTTGAACCATAAAAAAGAAGAGGCCATAGGAAATCCTATGCCGTGTGGAAGAGGTCGTCCAAGCTCAAGAAATGCAAAGAGGGAGGAAAGAACATCTCTTTCCTTACCTACAATGGCACCTTTGGTGCTACAGACAAAGTCTTGGCTTTCATCCAACAATTTGATGCGACGTTTGGAGATGAGGGCTTCATGGAGTCCTCTAAGCTACGCCATGTAGCTATGCATTTTCAAAAGGCCGCCAGGCAATGGTGGTATAGCCTACGGGCAAATGGTGAAGCCCCATGGACATGGAAAGATTTAAGAGCTTCCATCATGAAGCAATTTTTGGCCGCTGATGCCAAAGACAAAGTACTCACCGAATGGTGAAGCTTGAATCTCTCTCCCTACAAATCCATCCACAAATATGTAGACAAGTTTTGGGACTTACATCTCAAAGCCACTGTCTTCAAAAAGATGGATTTTAGAGAGCAAAAACAACAATTTGTGCGAGCTTAACTAAAGATATGGCGGAGTATGTCAACTCCCAAAGGCCACGCACCATATCTGCGATCATACATGATACCATGGTGGCTTTACAAATCACTTTCCAAACAGGGGCTAAGAGAAATCTTAAGCCCATGAAAAACAAGGGTCCAAAGAGCCTAAGGGGAAGGACAATGTCCAAAAGTCTCCTAAGGGAAATTCCAATAACAACAACAAAGCTAAGGAGAAGGAAGATTACAAAGGCAAAAACAAACCCTCTCCTGAAGAGCTTGAGCGTTATCGCAAGGATAACCGTTGTTTCAAATGCCGCGAGCAAGGGCATGTGTACCATACTTGCCCCCAAAAGAACACCCGCCATGAGCCTCCTAGAGCTACCTTGGTTGAAATACAAGAAGAGGAAGCTCACCACAAAGGATCTCCTCTATGCCATGCTTGGGGAAAGGTAAGAGAACATGATGCTTTTATTCTCTTTGACCTTGGTTCTACTCACAATTTCATATCCACAGAGTTGGCCACCAAGCTAGGCATCCAAGCCTATGAGGTAGGAGATGTCCTACCCACAGATGGTGCTTTCAAGGGGCAAGAAGCTTCAGTCACTCCCTTAATTGGGAAATTGAGGCTCCATGTCCAAAGCTCTGCGGACAAAGAGGACTTCTTTATCTCTCCTCACAAGCATGAGGATGCAATCATAGGGGCACCATGGTTTGATCTCATGGCTGCCAATGTTAAATTCCCTGAAAGGAAAATCTACTTTAGGTTCACGGAAAAAGATATGTACATAGATGCTAAGGAGTTGGGTAACACCGTACCCATTGTAGATACACAAGCTTTCAATAAGTCAATAAAGAGCTCTATTTTCGTGTACATGATTTTTGTTAAAGATTCTCAAAATGAACCTAATGCTTTAGCAAAAGAAAATATAAACAATCACAAAGAATTAGAGGTATCCAATTTTCTCAAGGGATTTCAAGATGTTTTTATTGACAACATCCCTTGTGAACTACCTCCTAAATGAGGCAATGATGACCATGCAATTGAACTTCTTCTAGGAAGTTCACCGCCTAATAAACCTCCTTATAGAGTTTCTCAATCTCAACAAGAGGAGATTATGCGGCAAGTGCATGAGTTAGTTGAGAAGGGCATGGTTAGGCCTAGCTCATCACCATTTTGTTCACCCATGCTATTAGTGCAAAAGAAAGATGGCACATATCATATGTGTATCGACTATAGAGCACTGAATAGGATCACTATCAAAAATAGGTTTCCCATTCCACAGGTAGAAGACCTATTTGATAAGCTACAAGGGTCAACCTGCTTTAGAAGAATTGACCTAAAAAGTGGCTACCATCAAATAAGGATAGTTGATCAAGACATTGTAAAGACCACATTTTGCACTACGTTTGGTCTTTACGAATACATTGTCATGCCTTTTGTTTTGACCAATGCACCAGCCACATTCAACCGCTTGATGGAGAAGCTATTCAGGCCTCACCGAACCTTTACTAGAGTGTTCTTTGATGATATTATCATCTACTCTAATTCACTAGACGAACACAAGCAACATCTTCATGTAATATTTCAAGTCTTATGAGAGAGTAAGCTTTATGTTAATCAAAAGAAAAGTGAGTTTTTCTTACAAGAGATTCAATATTTAGGTCACATTATCTCTCAAGATGGCATCCAAATGGATCCATCAAAGCTAGAGGTAATAAAAGGATGGCCTAATCCAAGGAATCTTCATGAACTAAGAAGCTTTATAGATATGTGTGCATACTATAGACGCTTCATAGAAAAGTTCTCACTAATAGCAGGACCATTACATGACCTAACAAAGAAAAACGTTAGGTATACATGGTCTACCAAGGAGAACAATGCTTTCGAAAAGCTTATTTCTCAACCCGTGCTTACACTGTCGGATCTCTCAAAGCCATGTGACGCTTGTGGTGATTGCCTTGGAGTTTTTTTGCTCCAAGAAGGGCACGTCATAGCCTACAAAAATCAAACGCTCGACCCTGTTCAGCAAGCTCTAGGCATATATGAAAAGGAACTCCTCGCAGTTCTACATGCCTTAGATTTGTGGAAGCACTATCTATTGGGGACTCCTTTATTCTGGGGACGGATCACCAAAGCCTTAAGTACTTCATGGCGCAGACCAAGCTCTTTGACAAACAAATGAGGTGGGAAAATTTCCTTTCGCAATTTCATTTTCATATCGCTCACATTGCTGGCAAGCATAATCAAGTAGCCGATGCACTCTCAAGACGGCCGAGAGTGAATGCAGTTTTCATAGCAACTCACAATGATCTATCTTCTATGATATATGAGTATGCTATTGATCCCGATTTTAGAGATGTGATTTCAACCCTTGCACTAGGGAAGAAAGAGAAACCATTTACTTTACAAGATGGTTATCTTCTATATGGCAATAGACTATGCGTTACTAACTCACTAAATGAGAAAATAGTGTATGAATCTCACGCTCCTCCTTATGCGGGACATAGAGGGATTGAAACATGTTTCTATTGGCCTACCATGAAAGAAAACATACAAGAGTATGTTTCTAAATGTGTGGTATGCCAAAAGACGAAGTTTGATAGAGGGACACAACCTAGATTGCTTCAACCTTTGCCAATCCCTAATTCACCATGGGAGAGCATATCCATGGATTTTATCTTTGGATTGCCTAAGTCTATCCATGGGAATAGGAGAATATGGACAATAGTAGACAGGTTTAGCAAAGAAGCTCATTTTATACTTGTCAAAAATTCTATCAAAGCCCATCAAATGGCAACCTTCTTCATGTCACAAATCTTCAAGTACCATAGCTTGCTAATGTCCATAGTGTCGGATAGAGATCCTAGAATGACCAGTAATTTCTAGAAGGGTCTCTTTGAGAATTTAGGGACAAGTTTAAACTTCTCTTTGGTCTATCAATCGTAAACGGATGGCCAAAGTGAAATAGCTAACCTAAAAATTCTTGATCTACTAAAAGCCTATGTAACGGAAGTAGATCAAAGGTCCCAATGGGAGAAGTACTTACCCTTAGTGGAGTATGCTTACAATAACACTGTACATACTTCCACGGGAAAATCACCTTTCAAGGTAATTGAGGGAACATCCAAAAGTCCCCTGCTACTTAAAGTACATGGGAAGATCTTTGCTGCAGATGAGTATAGCCAAGACCTACAAGAATCTTTCCAAAAGATTAAGGATGCTATCTCTATCTCACAGCAAAGGCAAAAGGCTGCTCTGCTGATAAGCACAGAAGAGCCCAAGCCTTTAAAGAAAATGATTGGGTCTTGCTTAAATTTCCCAAGGCTCGATTAAGGCACCACGGGCAAGAATCCTACGGGACAGCAAAAGTACTATGCTAAGTTAGCAAAAAGGTACTATGGTCCCTTCCAGATTCTTAGATGTTACCACCAAGCAAACACCTTTTATGTAGCCATGGGCCGCGGGCTTGTCGGACCTATTAGTAGTGTATTCTATGCTAGATCTTGTTTATGGCTTGGCTCATTAGAGGATACATTACATTGGTTATTCTCAGGTTATTGTTTATTCACTTGCTATTCTCTATCAGAATTTAATGAGTTAGGCCTGCTCTAAGTAATTGTGTGCATGTTTTCACTGCATTTTTGTGACATTTTGTGTATATGTTTTCCTGTCATGCAGGGCTCACAACAGGCTTTTGCAACATTCTCACAGGGTCAGCTTCTAACATACATCAACAAGGTAGTCATGCTTGCACCAGTTGCCTATGTGGACCATGGCAGTGCCCCTCTAGAGTTGGGCCTTTTTGATCTTCATGTGGACCAAGTATACATCTCTCTCTCTCTCTCTCTCTCTCTCTCTCTCTCTCTCTCTCTCTCTCTCTCTCTCTCTCTCTCTCTCTCTCTCTCTCTCTAAATAGAGAAATCCTTACTTGAAGGGGATCGGGGAGCACCACACACGGAGAGTGAGAGAGAGAGAAGGAGACACACACACAATGTGGGTGGGGAGACTCAAAGAGTGAGCAGCCCCCTATACACTTATGCTATGTATAAGGTATACAAGTCAGTGGGCGCCCAGACTCTAGGCGGCCGGGCAAAGCACAGATGCCTATACCCCAACAACCTCCCACTTAAAGGTGACTGTGCCTTTAAGCAAGGGAACCTAGTCTAAAGACTACAAAAGGTGAGAGAAAACTGCTCTCAACCGATGCCCACTGGCTGGCTGTGATCGTGTGCATCCGGCTGTCCTGCTCCCGTGTAAGTCCATACACCACCAGACGTACCGCACACGTACTGGAAGTATGTACGCAATACCTGCATATCTCCCTCGTGCACTATGCCATCATCAGTCAACAAACGACTGACAACCCCAACTGAAAATGCTCCCACTGCAGCTGCGATATCCGGTCTCAAGATCAACATCTCATACATGAGACCACCGAATGCCGATGCAATGCTAGCGGGCCCTGCTAGCTCTACGGAGCATGCATCAACATATATATCCCTGGCAATAGGCATCTCTGACTGACAAGGCGTGTCAGCCACATGTATCTCCTGACTGTCCACAAAAGACGCATCAACCTGTCGTGCAACCTCAGAGCAAACCAGCTGCTCTAGGTGTCTGCTGGAAGACATATCCTGCACAACTATATCCCCATGCTCACTGTCGAGCATAGAAAGGAATGACTGCATAATTGCTGACATCTTAGCCTCCTCTGCAATCATCCACTGTAAACATGACCACTCAATCTGCTGTGACTCACTAGAGCTCTCATGCTCTAACTCCGTATGCATAGACTCTTGCACAACGTCCTCCTGTCGTGACTCACTAGAGCAAGACCGCTCTACCTGTCTATCCTGCATAGAAGTATCTCGCACAACTGACTCTCTGCTTTGCTCAGTCACTAGCAAAGCATGCATGTCTGACTCTGTCACCTCTCTGTGTGACTGCTCAAGTCGTGCCCCAACTGTGTGCACAACGAGCTCACTACTCTGCACTCCATGCAAAGCATCCTGCAACCCACAAGCAAAAGAGACTCGCCTGCTCTCTCGCTCTCTACCTGGCTGCGTGATCACAGAGACAACACCGTCTCTCTCGTGATCCACATGCAATGGGTAACCTGTACCACTCATGGCACCTCTCGCAATCACTAGCGAACCCAAATGCATCACAAAATCTCGCTCTCGTAGCGAAATCTGACATCCACTATCCCGTAACTGTCTGACTGAGATCAAATCCCGTCTCAGATCTGGCACATAACGCACATGACGCAGGGTAAATCTCATACCACTGGGCAAGGACAAACATACGTCTCCTGTACCCTCAATGTCATACACAACACCATCAGCCATGTGCACACAACCAAGTCTCCCACTAGAAAACGTGCTAAACCACTCACGATACGACGTGACATGGAAAGTAGCATCTGAATCTAGTAACCAATATGAAGACAATGTGCAATCCGATATGCAATCCGTAGACATAAGATCGTCTGAAGACAAGCTAGATGTAAATGTGACATCGCCGTCACAAGCATACTCAGTAACCACCGTACTGATCTCACTAGCATCTGTCATGCCCAAATCTACATCACGTATCTGTCGCCTCCGTTGTCTCAAACTCCTGAAACATCGACGCCTAATGTGCCCTCTATGTCCACAATGCTAACATGTCAAGTCTCTATGCCGTCGTGTCTTGCGTGTGGGACCAATCTCTCCCATGGACATAGAAGTGGGACTAGACTCCCCTGTAGACATGGATGTCGCGTACATAGCATATAAACTCTGCCATAAAGCATGAGTTGTAGTCTCCCTCGAGACCTGCCAGTCAACAGACTCAACCAGATGCAAACGAATCGTAGACATTGCTAACTCATCAAGATCCTGCCAATCATCATCACTCATAGACTTGGGCTTCGCCGATAAACCACGCAAGGGTTTATCCTGCCCCAAATCTGTCAATGCAACAAGCATATGTTCCTTCCAAGCAACAAAATCTGTACCATCAAACTGTGTCAGACCATAACGCTGGAAGTCAAATGAAAAATCAGCCATAATGCTCGCAAAAGAGCAACCAACAATGAGTAGCAAATGTCAACCAAATCAGTCCTAAACTGGCTCGAATCGCATCAACAAAAGTCTGCAAATATGGCTGCAAAAGCCCCAAAACAGCCCCAAAATTCAGCTCTTAAACAACTGCATAAACAAGTCACAAACGTGTCCCAGATCAGCCTACAACTGAGCCATACATGGACACCTGCAAAGAGGAAACAATGGCTGAAAATTCAGCCCCCAAATAAGCCCTCAAACCTGCCTGTAAACTTGTAAACCTGTAGCTGAATCCTGCCGAAAAACCTCAAGCCATTAGTGCTCGAATCCGGCTACCTAGCTCGTAGCCACACAAGCATACATCACAATACTCACTCCTGTGAGTGTGCCAAGATAACTGTACGCCTGTCAAACCATGAGCGAATCACCAAGCTCACACTGTGCGGTATTGATGCATACACACGCACAAATCTCCCACCTGCAGAGAACACCGCACGCAAATGCTGAGTGCAACCCACAATCTCTACCTGTGACTGCCAAAAAACATGCTCGAGGCATACATTGCCGAGCTCAAAATGCAATCACATTAGTCTCCCTGAGCGTCAAACCACATAAGACATACATTGTATCCTCCCACCTGTGAGGAAACTTGCAGCAAATATCACTCTCACATTTGAGAGCAAACCATGTGTGGAATCCTCGACACACAATAAACAACTGCTGATGCAAAAAATTCAGCGTTCAGAATTTTAAAATTCTGATATGACGAGCGCGTCTGGAGCATGGCAAAACCCCAAGGTAGACTCCTGGATCACATGTATCCGAGTCCGGGTGTGAAAGCTATGCCAAAAACCTCCGTTTCGACCCAAAAACGCAGCATAAACTGCCAAAAGAGGGCTGAAAAATGCAGCTCCTCAACCGTAGCTCGAATGAGGTTTTTGATGGCTCGAATGGCTTCGAAAGGGGGTTCAAACGCCAGAACACCTGATGGAAACGCTCTCGGAAAGCTGAATTTGCCGATGCCGAAGTCGAAACCCTGTTTGCACTCTTGAAAGTGCGCGCGCACGCGAACGCGATTTCGGGAATGAAACTGGCTCTCCGCTGTCGTCATGACTGTGCACACACGCGCTTCCTCCGCACCTACGCTCTGATACCAATTGAAGGGGATAGGGGAGCACCACAGACGGAGAGTGAGAGAGAGAGAAGGAGACACACACACAATGTGGGTGGGGAGACTCAAAGAGTGAGCAGCCCCCTATACACTTATGCTATGTATAAGGTATACAAGTCAGTGGGCGCCTAGACTCTGGGCGGCCGGGCAAGGCACAGACGCCTATACCCCAACATTACTTACATCTTGGCGTACCGCCTTCAGCCTTGCACCAGCTTCTTCTCGTGTAATCACTTCTCGAAACTGCTCCAGAAATTGATTTTGCAACCTCTACCATGATACTCGATCACTACTCTTTAGAACATCAAACCACACCTTGGCTCGTCCTCGCATCAACAGCAGTACCATCTGTAACTTTTTTGCATCCGTCAACATACACATTGACAGCAGCCATAACTTGAAATGTGCTAACCAATCCTCGGGATCTTCAATGCCCATAAATATGGGGCCAAAACTTGGCTCCACTATCTCTTCCAACTACAAACTCGACCATCACACACCTCGAACATCAACCAACCACTTTGTCGGTGAAAAAACACCACTTGCAACCTCAAATTGGAGCATCAGACAGCTTCTCAATGGGTGCACCAGAAGATGGAGAGGGGGAAAGGGGAACACACCCAGCACACAACACAATTCCTCACTATAGCCCAGGGTATACACAACACCCCAATCCACTAGAGTTCTTCTTCAAAACTCAACACTACTTGCAAGCAAACCACTTCAAAACTCGACACTACCTGCAAGCAAACCACCGCTTACACACAACCATATGCACACACGCCTTGCAATACACCAGACATACTCAATCACCCTGCTCCACTCAATTCACAGCCTTCCATACGTACACAGCCTCTCTCTATCTCTCTTTGCACGACAAACTTCGGGGGGGCACACATGCCGACACAAACACGGAAAACACACGCACACAAGCAGAGAAGAGAAGGGTGAAGGGGGAATGAAGCCCAGAGATAGTAGAGAATAGCCTTATCGCATATGCGACACTATCTACAACACACAACACTCTGTCGGCATAACCCTTGGCTCAAAAGCCTTGGCCAAAAAGCATCATGGCAAAGAAGCCCTAAAAAATGAACGTTTACATCCTTTTATAGGGGTGTGTCTAGGAGACCTAAACAAGAAAAAAATGGGCGAGCTCTCATCTTGTGCAGTTCACTTGTAGCTTCATTTGGAATTTCCTTGCATTGCTAGCATTTGTCATAGATTATTTTTGGAAACCTTTGCATGGTGCACACCTATGTCAAATTTGTTCGCCCTTGCACTTGTCCTTTTGGGCCTTTGAACACTCTCTTTCTTTGTCACTTCTTGCTCAACTGGCCTTTGTGGACCTCTATCTCATTGCTAGGCCTCGGATGGCTTTTGTACCTCCTTGAACTGTCTCTTTCTCCCTCTTTTTGTTGCGGGACCCCTCCCCTAAGCAATAGCGACATTGCTATTGGGGGGGTGACTCATCTCCTCAAAAGAGTGGGCCCTTAGTGGGTGTGGGCACAACCCCTTAGGGGATGCCATGACATCACTACACAAGCCGCTGCCGGCCAGCGCACGCCATCGACGCAGGGTCCGACGGCCTCACCCTTCAAAAACCACCGCCTTCACGGCAGCGCCGCTGCGCAAGGCACCACCAACAGTGCCACAGTGCACACCGCCATCGCTGCGGAGCTCCGTCTCACACTTCACATACCTCAAATGGGCGCCACTTCACACCCCTTATACCCCACGACATTACTGCATGTCGGCGCATATGGGATCATCTGACGCCACATGGCACGCCCTTGTGAGCTACCTCCAAGAGCTTGAAACTCAAATCTTTTTTCCTCCAAAAAAATCCCCAAGCTCATTTTTTTCCACTGCTTGCCCTGCCTGCCAATTGGCACCTGGCGATCCATTTGTCGAGCCGTAAAACCCAGCTACAACTTCATATGATTGGCTCTGAACTTCTCCGACATTACCGCACTGTAAGACTCCCCAAGACGCCAAACCGAGGCCGTCAAAATGTGAACTATTATATGCAATCAACTCCGAGCAAATGCACCCAATCTTTCCAACCATTGTAATTTCCTGCTTTGGGCTCTGTTTGACAAGCAATCAACTTCTGCTAGCTCCATACACCGCATAGCTCCTTCTCGAGCCTTGTCGAGGTCCAAAAAACACCAGATGGCACACCTCCCCATATGGTCAGGTGGGCACCAACCTAGCCGCCGGCAAAACTTCAACTGGCCACTGCAATCTGTAGCTCTGATCTGCAATCTGAAAAGACAGGTAGGCTTCATAAATCGAGTACTACGCGCCTATATCCTATTGTCCACTTGGGCCACCTGTCCCCAGCTGCCCTGTCTAGCAAGAATCTACAACACACTAAACCTTCAACCTTCAATAACTTGGGCTCCGTAGCTCCGTTTGATGAGCCGTATGGACCTGCTCCTTCAGCACTTCAAGCTCTACATTCTTGGACCCAAAGATTGCACCTCAAATCTCCTTCATTTGCTCCCCAAATTAGCCCCTTCTGGAGCCTTCCTTGGCCTATAAACCGCATCAGCCATACATTTTCGCTGCTACCTGTCAGCCCATGATCTTCCTAGCTGCTCCAGCCTTTTTCCATGCTTCTGCTAGCTTGCACATATTTGCCCATGCCATCTTCTATGATCGACACACTTTGGCTGTACCACCGTTCACATTTGGACGCCCACACTTAGCCAATCTTACCCAAACATTATAGGTTCTAGTTTTAGAGTGCGCCTCTCATCGGCGATCACTCTTAACCGTTCCTACTTGACCGACAAGCCTGGCCAATAACATAATAGACTACTAGCGGGTCCGACAAGCCCGCAGCCCATGGATACATAAAAGGTGGTCGCTTGTGGTAACATGCCCCCCTTCTTGATGTAGATTCCGCCCTCGGAAGCTAGTGAGAGAAAGCCCGTTTGGTCCATGTTGTAGAGCATCTGGATTTGAATCTGCAAGGCAAAGTCACTGTTTTATGCAAGAAAAATTAAATGGCAATAAATCATGAGAGGAATGTAAAGTACATGTGGAAATGAGTAAATGCAAGATTTATGAAATGCTAGACTACCATTAAGACAAATAAATTGCATTTTGATGAAATTAAGTAATCAAGAGTTTTGGGATTATGGGTGAGTTTATCAATTAGTTAGCTATGACTAAGGTTAAAACAATTACTCTAGTACTAGCTAAGCTAAGAAAATGATCTAAATACAAGATTCCCTAATTGTGCTTTTCAGCTTTGATTAGCCAACTAGCTCTCACAACTCCAAACAAAATCTTGAAATTTTAATTGTAAGCTCAATGGAAGTCTTTTAAACGTCATTTTTCTTTTTTGTTTTCTTTTACTTTGGTTCATAATCAGTTGACGTGTGTGCTTATTTTGCTTTTTGCTTCTCAAGGAAAAGCGCCCACACTGGGAACCTCTAGGGCTCTAGTACCATAGACAATACATGTGAGTGAAGTACCAAATCAAGCCACGATTTCTCTTCCAGTGTAAGATTTTTCATTGTGGCACTTATGTTTTTTGCTTCCATTTCCTTGGTATTCTCACTAGTGTCTTTTGTTGTTTAAGTGAGCAAGCTTCTCTATGCCTAAAACATTCCTAAGGTCTCAAACACTCATATAATTTTATCAACTAGGACTAGTGGTCAAGCAAATGAGTTAACCTAAAGTCACAGTCTCCTAATCTCAAGGATCATCTGTAAGATTAAACTCTAGTTCAATCAACTTAAGCAAAGACAAATTTATACATCTATAATGGCAGATAATAAACATAACTATTGCACTCAAACAAACCATGAAAAAACACAATTAGCAATTATACATATCCACCAACATGAGTCATGGAAAGTAGTACACCTGGAGGTATGGAGTTGCTCATTTCGTCAAAGCAGATGTCCTCATACATGTGGATGGAAATCCATATAAGTCCTACATAACAATGTCAAACAACAAGGCACTATACCTCTAGGAGGCATGTCACTGTGAAAAAATTAAAACTCTTAGAAAACAAACTCAAAACACAATCCAGACCCCTAACCTACCTATATGTCATCCCTTTTAGAATCAAGGAAAGAGGATATTACATAAACCGGGTGGCATCCCTAAGGCTAGGCCTCTATCCTCATCATCTAGATAAACAAAATCATTTTCCATGAGGCCATAGTCTTCCTCGGTCTTCATTATTTATTCTTCATCATCCACTTGCGCAAGCGTGTTAATCAAGAACCTTGCTATGTGTGGATACTCATCTTGTGCAAAAGAATAAGCATGTGCCACTGGAGAAATATTCGCTACTGGGTAGGGATCACTAGTTATCCATAGACGTATCAGCCATTCTAACTCCTCAAAATTTCTCTCACGCACAAGTCTCTCTACCAAATCCCATTCGCAAGAAAGTACAGGGTAGCAGATGTGAAACACTTGAGAAAAATAAAAAGGGTACCTTTCATAAAAAATAGAAGCGCATGCCTCTGGTGAACTAGCCATCTCTGAGAATACAGATATATTTGGTTAGGTCTTTAAAACATAAGAGTTGTTTTTGTGTGCCGCTTGATGTGACATGGTGAATTTGGACTTATGTGTAGGATCTGATAGGGTGCTCTCTCGTTGCTAGTCATTCTTGCTCTTTTACTATTTGTTATTTATTTATTTTTGTTTGTTTGCTAGATCTAGTATAGGTCTATGTATATGCAGTCCCTCAATTGCAGAGTTCAGATGTTAGGGAAGAAAATTTAAGAGGATGGGGATACAAAATAGTGACGTCAGTGAGGACTCCCCTCTTCCTTGGGTAGGTCATACTGTTTGCAATGTGCTCGTCACCCTTTGAAACCAATTGTTCCAATTGATAATAGGTGAGGATTTTTGCCAGTAGTTTTCTATTACCTTAGGTGCCTCATCGAGTTGCAAGGGTGATAAGGTACTCCCCAGGATCAAACTTGAAGTGGTTCATTAGGTGATTGTTGAACACTAGGAGGTGTGGATTCCTTTGTAGCTTCATGGAGGTCCACTATTGTAGGTGGAGGCTGTGGAGAAGATTTTACCTCTATGGATGCATTACATGAGGAGCTAGAAGCTTCATGGGACTTCTCCCTTCCTAGGTGGAATAAATTGGTTTTGCCTTGAAACCCAAACTAGCTCTCGAATAAGTGTGTAGCATTCTGTGATCTTTCCCTTTCCACGGTCTGCCCCATTGGCTTTGGAGTTAGGGGAAGACACATTTTACGTTTAGGTACCCAAATTTGATCATTTCCATCATACTAGCCTTAGGATTCTAATAGTCATTTTGGAATCCATCGTGATTTGGTCTTGACTCTCCTAGAGCGCGCTCTTGGTTTTCTATGAGAAGTTTTTCTTGAAATGGATGGAAGGGTTGAGGTATCTGGAAGTAAGGCCTTGGGGACCCATTGATATGTACTCTTAGGTTGTGCAGGTTGAGTACTTGTAATATTACTACTTGCTACAACTACAAGCATTGAAGTGCTAGGTTCATGGGCAACCGACAAGGACGAGTTAACCACTTTGGTTTGTGAATCTTGGCTATCCTGCAACTTCGTAAAGTCTGCAATGTAGGTGACTTAGCTTCAATGATAGGGATAAAAGTTGGTGGTCGCATTGTGACACTACCAGTACCCCAGTCAATAGTGCATTTGGTTGCCAATATCCACCTGTATCCAAGGCTTATGTTGCCCTCCATAGTTCCATCAGGCATGATCAAAAATTCTTGAGCTACAACCCCATTTTCATAACTAACAGAAGTGTGCCAGATACCAAAAATTGTGGTTTTTTTCTTGTTGACACCCTTGACTTGGATAATACTCTCAGATAGAGATGGCTTTCCTAACTGACACCACACCCCATATGATAGCAGATTATACTTAGCACCCCTGTCCAATAAGACATTATATAGTACTTTTCCATAGGCACTGTTTAGCTCAATAGGATATCGTAGAGGTGTGTCAAAGTCCAACCTATCCTTGTCGGTTTCAACGTGGAATGCATGTGTAACTCCAAGGTTAGCCTCTTGTTGGTGTCTTATGCGTTGTTGTTGCTCCTTAGCCTCAGCTTTAACTTGTATCTTCTTAATTCTGTTTGTGCCTTGGCTACCTTTCTTTGATGGATAGCATGTAGTTCCTCTTGGCTTAAAGGATCATAATATCTCTTAAATTTTCTCCCATTGAGGAATCCAATGGTTTCAAATTCATCAAGAGTCTCCACACATATGGTCCCTTGTGGGGTGATTTCACATACTCTATATGGTCCTTTTCCCACATATTTCAACTTTTTCTTTTCGTTACGCACTCCGTACATAAGGACTTTATCACCAACATTGATATCCGTGTTCTTTAAATGACGGTCAAACCATTTCTTCCTCCTATCTTTCTCCACAAGTGTGTTTTGCAAGTGAGCTATCATGAAGTTGGTAGTGAGTTCTTTTATCACTCCATTTATCAAATGAGTGCCATTGTCACTCACAATCTCAAAGGGACAACCAATTCTTGTAATAATGTTCTCAAAGAGAAACGTCTTGGCAGTTGACCTTGCATCAGCCTTAGGTGTCACCTTGGCTTCTGTCCACTTTGTCACATAGTCAGTGGCAATGATAATATACCGAGATTGAGTGCTGCGAGCTGCCGGACTAATTGGGTCTACAAAGTCCAACCCCCATTTTTCAATGGTTGGGTCACTTTAACAGGATGTAAGGGCACCTTATCCTTTCGTTGTGTGATCTTGTGGCATTCATCACATCCTTTTGCAAAAAGTGATGCATCTTTGAATAAGGTAGGCCACCAATAGCCTGATTGCAACACCTTTCTAACTGTTAGTTCCCCTAAGAAATGTCCTCTGGCTATACCCATGTGGGCTCCTTGTAGTATGTATAAATACTCATCTTCATGTGCACAACGTCTAAGAATATCATCCTTCCCTAGTCTGTAGAGAGTTCCTGCAATGAGAGAATAAGGTTCACATTCTTTTAACAATTTTTGAGCTATGTCCTTACGAAGCTCTTTGGGTGAAAAGCCATTAACTAGAAAGTTCACAATCTTCTCACTCCATTCAGGTATTGTTTTGACTAGGAATACAGAAGTATCGGGCAATTCATCATCGACTCCAGTAGAGGCTTCACCATTGGGTATGCAAGACAAATGATCTGCCATGACATGTCTTTTACAAAGTCTCACCACAACGGTAAAATCAAACTCAAGGAGAATTAAAAACCATCATGTAATTCTTCTCGTGAAACAAGGTTTATTCACTAGATACAACAAGGCTTGATGATCCACATAGAAAACAAACTTGTTGGCAAGAAGGTAGTAGCAAAATTTCTTCACTGCGTAAATCATACCTAAATCTTCCCTCTCTGTAGTGGTGTAGTTTCTCTCAGTATCATTCAATTGACGACTTGCAAAGCTAATGGGGTACAATTTATGTTCTCATGGTTGAGCTAGAACACACCCAATATCAAAGTTCGATGCATCAATATGCACATGGAAAATTACATTCCAATCGGGAACTCCTAGAATAGGAGTGCTTGTCAAGGCCTTTTTCAATGACTCATAAGCATGGTCACGCTCCGCGGTCCAGTGGTACTCAATAAGAAGCTTGTACAAAGGACAAGCTTTCTCGGTAAAGTTTAGAATAAACCGTCGATAATAACCAACATGGCCCATGAACCTTTGAACTCCTTTATGCTTACGAAAAGTGTTTGAGAAGTGCAGATTGTATCACATCTCCTTAAACCCTTTCAAATGCCAATTTTGGGTTAAACATGGAGTCATTTTAGGACAAATAGTGTCCAAAAATGGGATTCCCACAGATGAAAGCAAAATTAAAGCCATTGTTGAATTGCCACCACCTACAAACTACATGATAGATGTTCTTTCCAAGAGGAATAAACACAGAGGTCATCTAAGAAAGCTTCACAAAACTCCCTCAAATATTCTGTAAAAGCAGTGTTTATTAATCTTTGAAAGGTAGCAGGGGCATTGGTTAAGCCAAAATCCATAACACGAAATGCGAACACTCCAAATTCGATTATAAAAGCCATTTTATCTTGGTCCTCTAGTGCAATTGTGATTTGGTTGTAGCCAGAGTACCCATCTAAAAAGCTATAAGCTTCCTTCCCTGCAACTCTTTCAAGCACATGTTTTGAATATAGCAAGGGGTAATGGTCCCTCCTAGTGGCGTCATTGAACTTATTGAGATCCATGCACACTTTGAGTTTCCCATTACTTTTTGGCACAATCACTATTGGAGACACCCATACTGACTGCTCAATAGGGTATATGAATCCGCATTTTACAAGCTTCCCAATCTCTTCTTGAATGATCTTTGCATATTTAGGATTCAGTGGATAGGGTCGTTGCTGAACTGGTTTAGCCATGCTATTCACGGGGATTGTGTGATGCACCACGGAAGGTGGAACACCTTTCATATCATGATATGTCCAAGCAAATATATCCCTGAATTCCTTGAGAAGTTCTTTAAGTACACACTCCTCAGTCTCTGTCAGATCTTGGGCAATGAAAACAAGTTTGGACTCTTCTGGTGGGTTTGCTAACTCTATTTCCTTAACTATCGCAGGACTCTCATAAACTCCATTTCTTCCATTGATAGGTTTTCTTTGAGCCTTTGTATACACAACCTTACGTTCCTCTGTGGTGTAGGATTTGAAATGTTCAAGTGCAGGGTGTAAGTCTGTGGGGTCTTGTTATTTTGTGGACGGTGATTTCACTTCCGATTCCTTTTGTTGTTGAGCTAACTCTCGATTTTTTCATCTCCTTACGATACGACTCAACTTTGGCTTCTCTGTAGCCTCTAGTTGTGTGATGTCAATGGGTTGTGGACTACACCACATAACGCTTTGAACGTATTCACCCCAGCTATCTACCAACTTCTGATGAGCATCACATGCCCCTATAGGATTTGAAATGTTTCGGTGCAGGGTGTAAGTCTGTGGGGTCCTGTTGTTCTGTGGACTGTGATTTCACTTTCGATTCCTTTTTTTGATGAGTTAACTCTCGATTCGTTGTCTCCTTATGGTACGACTCAACTTTGGCTTCTTTGTAGCCTCTAGTTGTGCGACGTCAATGGGTTGTGGACTACACCACATAACGCTTTGAAGGTATTCACCCCAGTTATCTACCAACTTTCGATGAGCATCACATGCCCCTATATAATTAAGCCATTCTACGGTAGATTTTTTTCATTTATTCTAGCACGCACATTTGCTCGATATCGTCGTCTCTTATACCTCTTACTCTTCTTGTCTAATTTTCAATTACGGAAGATCTCTAGTGAAGAGTCACTAGATGAATCGCTACTTGTGTCTTCTGCTCCCTTGGATAGATTGTCATCTAGGGTACCACTGGGCCATGAATGGTTTGTCATCACATTTGCACTAAGATTTAACTCAGAATCTTCGTCCTCAAAGTCAATTTCAATTGATGATTCTGACCCCAAATCGTGTGGGCTATAGTCTTGTGAGACGCTACTGGTTCCAATGCCAATGAGACCTTCATCTTGTAGGTCATCAGAAGCTATATGCATTGATTTTAGCATATTTAAGGGTACGAGTGGTGGCATTTCATCCCCCTCAGGTGCTACCCAGGTCGTCCCCCTATTTCCCCAAGTGTCTATGGTTGCTGCTAGGTGGACCCAATCCACATTGTCCGACTCAGTCATCCCAGGTAGTAAATCTATTTAAGGAGAATCTTTCCCAACATCAGTGTCCGCTTTACATGTGTAACAATACTGCAATGGGGCCGAGTGAAATGTGGTGTCAGATCTATGATCAATTATAAACCTGTTTCCTATAGGATGTACTCGACCAGTAACAAGATCCACTCGAATGACAAAATGTTGGAACTGCAAGTAGACATGGTATTTAGACTAGTCATGCATCATTTTTGCTTCCCTCATGAAAGGACGTCCTAAGATCTTCTCAGATTTCATAGTGTACTTGGAGAAATCCATAACAATGAAGGTAATTCTTATTTTATGTCCAAAGACCCTGATATTGAGATCTTCTAGCATCCCAATAGGTTTAAAAATAGACCCATTGGCCATCTTTACTACTATGGTTGTGGTTCCAAGGTGAGGTCTTCCCATAGTTTCCCATCAATTTTTAGTCACAATGCTAACCCCAACGCCATCATCAAGGATTCCCTTCACAGTTAATCCCTTGGTAGTGATTGGTATGGTTACATTGGATTCATCTCCCTCACAGTATTGTCCCAACTTGTTAACAGGTATTTCTACAACAAGGTTCTCATCTAGGTTGGGTTGTGGATCTAAGTGTTCCTCCTCTATTGGCATCTCGCTAGCTCCATCCATCTGTGCAAATTGTGGTAGCCCAAACTTCAGTTCTCCATTGAGGAAAGCTTGAAGAGCTAAGACTAGCTCAGGGTCTCCATATAGTTTGGACATGATGGTGGTTCTAACTTCTGAAGACATGAAATCCATCAATTTGGCAATGTTTAACAACACCTTTTGGGCTTCAGTCCTTTGACATGGGGAAGGTGGGATCTCCATTTGTTTGATAGGATCAGGTAGTCCCTCTGTAAACATTCTTTCCAACAAGAAGTGAGTATGCCCACTTTCCCATTATTTTAAGTCACTTTCTTCTTGGATGACACTAGGTATGGCTTAGGGTGCTTGTGGGAGGTATGGTCATCAAGCTAAGGATTGCATAGCATTTAAGCGTGCAATGGCCAATAGACCAACCTTAACATGGACAGACACACCTTGAGTGCCTAATTGATGACGGCTCCACCTCTGGAACAAACGTCACAACACATGGTCCCTAGGGCCCAAAATGTTGTTCAAACAACACCCTTACCAAATCTAGTGCTAGGACCGCAACCATCACATCCGAGAATCACTCTTGTGAATCAAGTGGGTTGTGAGTTATCTATTGATTGTTTGGAAGGCTGTGAGGAAGATATAGACCCTAATATTGCCTATGGGATGGATGCGCTTGAAGAAAGTCCACAATACTACATGGAGGCTAGGCCCGGACCGTGGGCCCATGGCATGCATGTCTTGGCCTGATCTATAAGGATTAGGCATTGGGTAACCCTCCATGACGTCGTAGTCAGAGGAAGAGTCACTGGACGCAATATGCAGGTCTTGAGTGGTACTACCTTGGGTTCTCGCCGAGGGCGTCCTAGAGCCTAAGGTAGAGGAATAATGAGTGCCCGCGTAAACGGAGACACTTTCCACGAAATCCACCCCCTCTAAACCTGCACATCCTCCGGTATGTGCCACATTGTCTCTTTGTTAGATTAGACCTCTTGTACATCTTCCTTGTCTTCTTCGTCACTGGATGATTCCAGAGCTTCATGTTCACTTTGATCTTCACCTGTGTTTTTCTCTTCTTCCTCATCCATATCTTCTAGATCATTGTCTCCTCTTCTCTTAAACATTTTAATCCTTTTTCCTGCAATGGGAATCTTTACTTCTGTACCATCTAGTTCAGACAAGCTGTAAGTATCATTTTCATGCACATGCTTTACAACATACGGTCCAAACCATCTTTTTGAGAACTTACGCATGACTGTGTGCTGGTTATCAAGGCTACTATCATACACTAAAACCCAGTCACCTTTGTCAATTGCTTTGCTCCTGAGTCGATGTCGCTTATCAAAATAGTCCTTGTTTTTCAACCTTGCATTTTTGAGTCGTTCTTTTGCAGCTTCAATGTCTCCAGGTCTTCTCTCTAGCTGCCTTATACGCAGTGCAAGGAGATCTTCCCTACTAAGCCCCTCTTGCCAAGGTAGTACATTCCATGTGGGAATTGTATCCTCAATCGGCATCACTGGATTTTGACCATGCATTAGCTCCGCAGGCATGTAGCCAGTTACTGAGCTATGTGTTGTACGATTAGCCCATAAAGCATATGGTAACAATTTTGGCCACTCACCAACTCTTCCTTCGCAAGCCTTGGCCAAAGCTTTGATGATAGGAGGATGCCCTCTTTCACTCTTTCCATTGCCTTCAGGGTTGTAAGCTGTAGTAAGAGAAAGCTTGATCCCTAATCTAGAAAAGAACTCCCTTGCTTCTTCGGCATCCAGTTCACCTCGATCTGCAGTGATTTTTCCCACACAACCATAACGGCAAATCACCTCATCAAGAAGGAATTTGCACACAGCTTCTGTGGTCTTAGCTCTTAATGCTCTTCCTTCAACCTGGTTAGTTAGGTCCTCTCGCGCAAGAACCAAGTATCTCATCTGCCAGAGTCCTAAAGGCATCGTGACTAGATCCACAACCCATTTATAGTGCATGGCTAGTGGATATGTAGGGTGCAATCCATCACGATGTGGAACATTTGAATACATTTGACAAGTTACACATGACTCTACAAATTGAGATACATCTTTATACATACCCTTCCACCAGTATTTTTCTTTCAACTTGGAGAAGGTTGCCCACACACCCCTGTGTCTAGCCCATAGACTCTCATGAAACTCTTGCATGAGCTTTACTTGAGTCTCTTTTTTACATATAACCCGTTGTGGTGTAGCACCCTTTTGTTTAGGATGCTTCCATAAGTAACCATCCCTCAAAAAGTACCCATATGCTTTCCTGCATATCCTCTTGAATTCTTGTTCAGACCAATCATCCTGTTTTGTTAGAGTACTCAAGTACCTTCCAATAGAAAGCCAATCACCTTCATAAAGATCTTTCAAGAACAATTCAAGTGAATTAGTCATGCAAACATTGTTACCTTTGACATGAGAGATAGAATAGAATTTTGTGCCTACATCATCTCCCTCATCAATCATTTGTGACTCATCTTCATATCTTGCCCTTGATAGCATATCTGCCACTGTATTGTTTTTACCTGCAATGTGCTTAAACTCGGGATTTAAGGACTTAATGTAGGCAATCCACCGCAACATAGCAATGTCTGGTGTTAAGCAGCTTGTAATCATCCCAAGAAGTGGTAGACAATCTGTTTCTACAACCACACATGCACCAATTAGGTACTCTTTCCCACTTTTCAAGGCTGTAACCATACCCCATAACTCTCTCTTTATCTGTGGATAGTTTCTTTGGCGAGCACTTAGTACCTTTGCTCCAAATCTTACCACATATCTGTGTCCTTCTTTGTCATCTTGCCCTATTGCCCATCCAATCCCGGTAGGACTGGTATCTACTGTCACAATCACTGGCCTTTGACACTCATAGTCTACCTTTCTCAAAGTCGTTGCTGACTAGAGTAACTCCTTTAGCTTTTTCATGGATTTTACATGTGCTTCTGTCCATTTAAACTTTTGATTCTTTCTAAGCAGCTGATAAAGAGGATCAGCTACATGTGCATAATGTGGAATCCAAATAACATAGAAGACACATGCTCCCAGAAACCTTCTAACCTCAGTGATGCTAGTGCATGTTTCTTTCATTATTTGGATGGCATCTACCTTTGATGGACAAGGTTTCCTACCATATGGCCCGCACATGTGCCCCACAATGAGCACTTCTTTGACACCAAACATAGACTTTTTCCCTGACAATGTAAGATTCACTTCTTCCAACCTAGACAAAATTTTATCACAATCATTTATGTGATTTACCACAAACCTGCGACATCCCTTGAGATCCAAAGCTTCATCTTTGTCACTTTCTTCACATCCTTTGATAGGCAAATCATCAATGAAAGGCATTGTGATTTGAGGAATAAAGTCACGTAAGACCTTATTCATCCCATTCATCATATGTGCAACCGAGTTGGTTGCTCCCTGTGGCAAGGTACACATCCTTACCAAACCCAAAGGTGTCCTCATGGTTGTCAAGTCTCTACTTTCGATTGCAAGCTGAAATTGATCATACCCTGAGTAGAGATCCCCCATTGAGTAGATTGCCCTCCCTGCAAACGCCTCTGCAAATTCATCCACAATTGGACCTGTACCTACATTTCTAATTGTCACCTTGTTCACTGGTTGCATATATTGGATGAAGCGTAGAGAACCATTCTTCTTTGGAACTGTGAACCACCTGTTTGAGTATGGAGCACAAGAAGGCTCCAAGATTCCCATTTTGATTTTCTCATTCAGCAGCTCTACTAACTTTGGCAAATGAGCCTTTGGAACCGGAATAGTCCGCAGATTCCAAGGCACATGAGGTATTGTGAAAATTACCATAGGAGCTACAATATAAGGATCAACACATCCTATCTCATGTGGCTCAAATGCAAAAGCCTTACCATGCTTTGAAAGCATTTCTTTGAAGCACTTTGTCTCCTCTTGTGTTAGAAACTCCTCGCAACCAATCTGCAACTCTTGAAAGGACTCCTTTGTGAAGGTATGCCCGATCTTTTTAGGATTCCGCAAACTTGGTTGTAAAGAAGCCTGTTCAATCTTTTCCTTGTTGTTGGGTGGTAAGGGTGAAGCTACTGGTTTCACCTTCTTTGCTACACTCTTGTATTTAGTTTCAACATGGACTTCTGGGGCAACTGTTTGGCTTTCTTTAAAGGCTTCTATTACTTGATACATTTCCATAGAGCAAACTTCCACAAATTCATTTTCAAGATGCAAACTAGACCTCATTATAGCATCAAGCTCACCCATAGTATCTACAAAAGAAACTTGTTCACACAAACCCAAAACATTTTCAGTAGGCTTTAGCAACCCACTCTTTTTCATGCCTATTTGTACATTATGCACATATTGCCTCTCATATCTCTTCAAATCTTCAAGTTTTGTAAAACATACTGATCCATTCCTTGTTACCAAGGAGCTCATCGAGAAATTTTCACCTATTTTTTGATCAAGCGAGACCCTTTTTCTTTCTGTACCACTGCAATCCCGCTTTACAATGGTACTTGGCCAAAACCCGTCATTTCTCTATGATCATGAAACTCTTTGCTTACCTTTGGTAGAGGATGTTCTCTGAGGTTGTCACGATTTCTTTCATGGTTTACACAGACTGTGAGAAATTGGACAGCTCGTTTACCATCTTTGCTACGTATTCTAGCATATGTTGAACCATCGTCCATTACCTTTGTTTCCATTTGAACTCCCACAATGTAGAGTTGTCCAAGGATGAGATGATATGAAGATGTATCTTGTACAAAGAAGTTTTGGTCAATCTTTACATCACCTATTGTTACCTTCACACCTGGACATGCTGCATACAATTCACCAGATGAATGGTTTGCCACTTTTACCATCCAGCCATGATCTGTGTCCATCGGCCATTTGCACTTGTTGTAGAGACTCTTTGACATTATGTTTATTTCTGAACCATGGTCAATCAAGGCAACAAATGGCTCTTCAAGATCACCTACCTTGACCGAAGTTTCTGTAGTAGCCCTTGCCCAATGACTTCGTGAATAGTAACTCCTAGGAACATCTTCAACTTCTTCATCATCATTTGAGAAATGCACTTGCTTCACTCTCCCACTAGATTGGTAGCATCCTACCACAGCTCCATCATTCTCCTTATTTTGCAGTTGCATCCCTTGTGTCTTGGAGGTTTCCCCTTCAACCTGTGGACGAGAAACTTCAGCAAGGGTTTGCCTCTTTCTCTTGATGATGTCAATGATCTCCTCATGGAATTCACGCTTTGCAATGCTAAGAACTTGTCCCAGAGTAAAATCAATCTTGCTATTCAAGATCCTTTCCTCCAAGACTTTCTTTAAATCTGTAGCAACCTCAATATCAGATTGTAGTTTATAAGTTGGGCCTTTTGTCTTGCCTTTCGTTGGCTCTTTCTTCTTTCCTGTTGTAGACTCCTCCATGAGTACTTCAGGTGGAGATGCTCCTTGTGTTGAGGGTGTTTGAGAAGGCATTGATTCGCTTCTTCCCCCACTTCTAGAAGCTCTTTTTGATGGTCCTTCATCAGCATTCTCACGTCTGCGCTTCTCTTCTACAATTGCCTCATTTTGTTGGCATTTTGTAATGTAGGCATGCACTGACAATGAGTCCACTGGATCATTCCATCCTGTTTCTAGACGTATGCAATCACCTGCTTCATGTAGAATCTCTTTTGTAAGCTTTCCCTTTTTAGCTAATTGCATGACATTTGGCCAAATTTGACCATGATGGTCACTCACCTCTTCATCACAAAAATGTTCAATTTTTACTCCATAAGTAGCTGCCTCAACTGAAGAGGTGGCATGCTTGGTTGCCATATCTTCAACTAAGGTTTGCATTCCCCCCTTCCCAAAGTTAGTTCTCAAGGGTAGACCTGTCTCTCTTAAGTGGATTTTACCATCCTTAAAAAAGACAACATCTTTTGACAAAGCATCACTAAAATCATCACAATCCCTTCTTACATGGTCTGTACTATCACACCAAATACATCTATTAACAAACCCTTCTTTGGGCTGTTGTCTTTGCCTAGGAAGTGGCCCTAATGGTTGGCCTTTTTCTTCAAGCTTTGCAAACTTCACCTTCAAGTCACGCATTCCCTTCACAAGCTCATCTAGCATGGACTCATAAAACTTAGGAGCTATAAAAGTAGGCTTTACCATTTTGTCAGAAGTTGAGGTGGAAGGACTTGTAGTGTTTACTACCATCTTGTCCCTTCTTCTTTGTCGTTTGGCAAGCAGTGAGACAACACCTTCAACCTCATTCCAGTCGGTCTTTAGTCCTTGCTCAGCATCTTTATCTTCAAGAAGAAGCTCCAAATTTTCTTGAAACTCTTTACCTACAGCTTGTAAGAAAAGATCTGTCTTCTCTGCATCTAGTGTGGCCCTTTCTGTCCTGGTGAGTTGTGCATAGCGCCGCTCAAATTCCCTAAGTAGCTCTGTTATTGATAGTCCTTGCTTTGGCTTGACTACCCATTCTAAGAATGTTCTTTTGGTCACTCTCTCCGAGTCCTCCATGAAATATTCCTCCTTTAAAGCTACTTTGAGTTCTTCCCAATTTCTCCCATGCCCATCTTTAATTGCCCTAACATGCTCCCTAATTTCTGGAGCAACAACTAGCTCAAAGCTTTGAATCATCTCACCTTCTGACACGCGATGTAGCTCCATCTTCTTCACATACTCGCGTAAGTACTTGGTTACATCTTTGCCATTGAACTGATCCATTCTGTTGACGACCGCTTGTATGGCCTTCGTTGCTGAAATCTCCCTTCTTTCAGTAGCATGTTGTTGTTGCATGAACATTGCAAATGCTTGAAACATTTGCATTGTTGCTGGGTCAAAATGCATACCCTGTTGCTCAACATGATCACCCATGGTTACCCACAAACTCTCACCCTAGCAGATTCACGTTGGGTTCACCAAAAATATGTCGAGAAATTTGCGGTCTTGCCAGGAAAGCACCGGGCTTATGGCTGTGAGAGTTTGTGAGAGAACTCAACAAAAACTATATGAAGGAGTTAAACCATAGATGCCATGAAGACTAGGGTTTGGAAAGAAGTGCAATCAAAGAAGACTCACTCTTTCTCTCTTGCACTCACACACACAAAGAAAGAACGCAAAAGAGAATGTCAAAACAATACGAAGATGAAAACATCAAGGCTATGGTCATATCGTATCATGGGTAATATGAAAGGGTTAACGGATGAGTTAATGGCATTCAATCTTGGCTAACCAAATAGGCTACGAATTGTTCTTTGGAATTGTAGTTTTGTGCTTACCATAATATATATATTTTGTCTAGTGATTGGGATTAATTGTGTGTACAAATCCTCTTGGTTCATAGCAAGATAACTATGCTTACGTCAAAAGAAAAGTTATAGTCTATGAGAGGTAGTATGATGGGATCCGGTGATAGAAGTATTTCATTGAGCCTTTTAGGGCCGAACAGAAACACTATACGTTGTTGAAAGTGTATTTTACGGCTAATCCATACGTTAATTCTAATAGATCGTACAGAGTGAAAGCGATAGAAATGATCATCATGTGGGTTATTCATCTAGGATAGTATGTGAGAAATGTAGATATGAGAGAAGTGAAGAGATGAGAAGTTTCCCTCCCAAGCCCTATTCTTGCCCGTAGGCAATAAGGATACTGCGGGGAGAGATGTACCTGCAGCAAAGAGAACCTAGAGAGGATGAATTACTAAGAATGAGAGAGATAGGTTTGGTTAAGGAGATGAGATTAGATACATATATATATATATATATATATATATATATATATATATATATATATATATATATATGTTGGATTAGAGATGAAAATGAAAACAACAAGAAATCAAGAAAACATCAATGTAGAACACATCTTACTTGAAACCCTTCGGCACCATTATTGATGGGAGAGAGAAGAAGAGTGGATAATTCCACTTTGATTGATACACCAAGTGCAAGACCTTCTTTGATTAGAGTTGATCTTCCAAGTTTAGCTTGTTGCAAGAATGGCTAGTCTCCCTCTAGGAGAAAGTGTAGGCTTGGGCTTATGTTAATGGCTAAGTACAATTAGGCATTACTACTCACTCCCTCGAGAATTCCTCTCATCAATGGCTTGAATGCTTGAGTTCCTTCCAAGGAAGAAGAGGTCCCCTTTTATAGGTGAAGGGAACCCCCAAGGGTTTACACAAGAAGAGAGGAGCCAGTGTGAACAGGAATTGGAAAAGTTGGAAATGAGCTGTCCCTGCATGATGTGGGCAGACTGGGGTCCAGTATTTTGATCATATCTCCTCAACCGTGGCTCCAAATAAAAAAGTAAAAATATGGGCAAAAACTTCAGCTCATTAGCTACGATTTTCATTTTAAAATTGTTTTCCAATTCAGATTGGAACCTTGTGTAAAAAATTCATCAAAATAGGATCCATTTATGGCAGCAAAAGTCTTCATGTGGTCTCCTTAGCGTAGACTTTCATTTAATTCCAAAGGACACCTCATGCCATATGAAAGCATGACATTGCTCCTTGACAAAGTTTTGTAATCATGCTTGCAATAATGCATTAAAATAAGTGTATTTTTGAAATCATGCCACCTAGTGTCCCACTAGGATTTGATTCTCTCCTAGTAGCTATTTAAAAAGAAATATAAGAAAAGTATAAAAAATACATAGAATATATATATATATTGGAGTTTACCCTAGATATAGGATCTAGCTAGGGTGTGAGATGATAATGAAATAGTAGAAATAAAGAATCAATGCTTTTTGCCCCAAGTTAAAGAGGCGGAGCTTTTGATGCTTTTCCCATAGTATTTTCTGATGGTAAAGTAAGGATATGTTACCCTTGAGAAAAATAATAGGATGAGATAGAAGGCTTATTATTATACTTAAATATGCATATGTACACTATAGGAAATATAATTATGTATCTAAAAAAATACAAGATAGATCTTGTAGCATGCGTTCCCACTATGTACGTGTCACAGCACGACAACGTATCAAAGCCAGGGACTTGCCTAACCCTGTGTGCGAGCCACAGATGGATCCAAGCACGCAACTAGCCTAAGCTAGTAAGCTCAAAGATGAAAATGGTGTGTCACTCACCGCTCTACGCTTGGTGTTATGGAGGATTCCTTGCGGCAAAGAAGAGGGAGCCGTTGCTGCGCTGCGCTCAACCGCCTCGCCGTCGTCGTGCCGCCGCAATTCTCGATCACTCACTCACTCTCTCTCTCTCTCTCTCTCTCTCTCTCTCTCTCTCTCTCTCTCTCTCTCAAGCGCACACACACACTAGTACACAAAGGAGACGGAGAAGGAGATGGAGCAAGAGCACTCTTCTTGCATTGCACAAATGAGAGAATGAGGTATTTTAGGTTTAGATTGACTTTTATATGGGCTTGCCCGTTCACATTTGGGTGCCCACACTTAGCCAATCTTACCCAAACATTATAGGTTCTAGTTTTAGAGTGGGCCTCTCATCGACGATCACTCTTAACCGTTCCTACCTGATCGACAAGCCCGGACAATAACATAATACACTACTAGCGGGTCCAACAAGCCCGCAGCCCATGGCTACATAAAGGTGGTCGCTTGGTGGTAGTTAGACCAATCAATGCGATGGCCTATCAACTCAAGTTGCCCAGTCATTGGCTCATACACAATGCTTTTCATGTGAGCCTACTAAAGCCTTACAAAGGAGAGCCACCTCAAGAACCAACTATTGAAGACCCACCGGAGATCGAGGACCAAGAAGATGTGTTGCAGCCCGGGTCCATTCTCCACATGAAGACAAGGTATTAAGAGGCGGTAAGACTATCCGACGGTATCTTATTAAGTTTAAGAATTATACTTTTGAAGATTCTAGATAGATGCAAGGCATACAATTAAAGGATAACCTAAACCTTGTCAATGCTTACAATGCTTCCCTAGCTTAAGCAAATGTAAAAATGTTTAAAATGAACAAAGTTTTTGTCTTATAAGACTCTCTTTTTCTTTATTGTGCACAAATGTTAAGTAGTATGCATGCTTAGAATCAAGTTTGTGGAGACGACGTCTTACAAACACCAAGTAGAGCTTGTCACTCTACTATGGAAGATTGATAGGACTAATGCACAGACATGCTTGCGGCAGCCTTAGGCTCTCAAGTGCCAAAGGGATTAGTCATCCATTCTGGAACGATGTCGCAGGGCAAGATAGGGATCCTCTACCCGCTAGAAAAAGGACTAATGAATAGGCTTTATCTTCTCTACCCCATAGTCGAGGACGACAATGATTTCAAGAGAGAGCTAATGTCATAATAACTAATATCTAATTCTCCTAAATGATTTTCTCATGTTAAACTGATCATTTAATATAGGGAAGTACCAGGGAAGAAAAATCTAGATTATTGGTAAGGCTACTAGACTGGTCACAATAGGGATTCAAAGGAGGAAAAATAGGGATCCAAAGGGGCAATCTACAAAAGAGCAATGTGAAACAATGGGCTCCAAAGACCGTAGGATTCAGCACATTAAGACTTCCTAAATGCTAAGGTTCCAAAATTCAAAGGTAAGTCCAAATGGTCAAGCTTAGTGAAATTTGATACTTATGTGATGACCAAAAAGTCTACAAGTGGTCCTAGATAGGAGGGGGAGAGCCCTAAAGGTAGGGGAAGAGATAGAAAAGGTGAGAGAACACACACACCCACACACACACACACACTCCAAATCTTTCCTTTACACAAAGGGTATAATGGACACATGTCATCCATAGCCCAATTGCCCACAAGGTGCACTCAAATCCTATTGAATGGCCATAGGGGTGGACCAATGAGAATTAGGCTAAAGTAAATCTAGTTTAATTCATTTAAAAACACTTAATAAAAGATCCCAATAAGAATTAAGCTCTCTAGAAGAGTATTGGCCAGTCTCCCAAGGGGTCCAATGAGCATTCAGCAGCCCAATGGCTTGCCTGATTCCTATTGGCTAGAAGACAAAGGGATCCAATGAGAGTTTAAGTGCATTATTTAATTACCTAAAGCTCTCACAAAAGGGAAAAGCGAGACACATGTCACAAGGCTATCACTTACGCTTCTCAATTATGATTGGCTAAGCTTTCCATGGTCCAATGGGGTGCCAGTATGAGTAAATTGCAAGAGGGGTCGACCAAGAGAGAGAGAGAGGGGGCTGATTTTGGCAAGCATTATCACACACACACACACACACACACAATTGCATGTGTGAAGCAAGAAGACTCTCTCTCTCCTTCTCAAGCTTTAATGGAAAGCTCATCATCTACTCCAAGCTTGTGAGAAGGGAGGCCTACACCAACAACTCTTGGCTTTGTGATGCAAATCCAACCAAGAGCCAATCTTCAATGCATGCTCATCTCCTCTACCATGCTAATTACTAATCTATGCTAAGCTATTATGAGTGATTATGTGAGGAGATATACTTCTTTCTCGTAAGACTACTCCTTCCTTTCAATCTACTCTCATACCCCGCTAGCTCTCACGATCTTCGAAGATGTGTGAGGTCTTGGGTCTGAGACCGTGAGGGAATTGATGTTGTGTTTTATAAGTGTGTGCATGGTGCTTGGAGCTTCCATCTTCATTGCACCATCAAGTTATTGAAGGAACACAAAGTACTGTATTGTAAAATGTCTTCTTTGATGGGGGAAACCTATAATACAAAGCCTTTTGGAGGGTGGATCGGCTCCATGTAAATCTGATCCTCAACTGTTGTCAATAGCTTAATTTCTCTCTCTTTTGAAGTATTATTCATGCCTATCTAACTAGGTGTTATGCTTTTTGTTGCTCTCTCCATCCAAGCACTCTTGCTATGTTCATTAGGAATTTATTCTAATGAAATGCTCACTATGTCTATGCTATTTTCCGCTACACACAAGTTACTAGGCCATTAAATGTTACAGAATTTTTGAAAGGTCACAAAAACTTTGTCTTTTCTCTTCAAGAGGTAGACCCACACCTTTCGAGTAGAGATATCTAAGCGAATTTTAGGAAATATAATGCCCCCCCAAAGATGTGTGGGGCATAGGTTCACATAGATCACTAAGAACCAAGCCTAGGGGATTCGATTCCCTCACTCTCTTTCTAATGGAAAGCAGGTTAGCCTAGTCTATTTCCCATATATAGATCACTGTGTACCAAGCCTAGGGGATTCCCTAACTCTCTATTCAATGGCGAAGTGGTTAGCCTAGTCTATTTTCCGTATATGTAATGCTCACACAAACTAAACTTAGAATAGTTTAACATAGGGATATAGCAAAAATGTTGTAATTGTTTCATTCCCTTTTGATTCATATGACCAAGATGGCTATGCCACAACTCAGTAGACGGCACCTCGGCTACATATATATAGTTCTCTTTCACAAAAAAGGCATACAAGGAATATAATGAGCCAAAGACTTTTGCCCTAACATGATCAAGTTACCTTTTTTTATCATCCCAAGAATCATTGTCAAACTCTATAGTGTATCTAAGATCATCAAGCTATCCTATTCAAATGGTGATTTTGACAGCATAAACGGCTTTGAAAGGGGGTAAAACCTCTAGTTGCCACCTGCTAGAAATACTCATGGCACGATGAAGAAGCCATAGCAACAACCGAAATGAAAATTTGACGTGAAACTGGACACATGCATGGATGAAAATTTTAGCTCTCTCTCTCTCTCTCTCTCTCTCTCTCTCTCTCTCTCTCTCTCTCTCTCCACAAGACCTCTGTTCTAAGCTCTAATACCATTTTTAGAGTGTGAGGATGTGTGTAGAGAGTGAGAGAGAAGAGGGGCAGACACACAAAGGGGGTGGTACATAGTGAGGATGATGATGCCTCACAGTTCCTTATTCTATTAGGCATAAAGAGTAAGGTTAGTGATGGGTTAGTAAGTTAGTGGGCATCTGGCTAATTGGCTTGAACCCCAACATTGGCAGTCCAAACTTGAAATATGATATGTACACCACTAGGTCTAGGTGATGACAAATCAAATCCAAGCATTATGAAGAACCATAAAAAATTGAAGTTCTTAACTTTACTAGGTATGGCACTTTTGATCATGCACAATTGTTCTCTGTGATGCATTATAGCCTTTGGCAACCCTGGGTTCAATTTGGAACTCTTTTGGTATGTCACATTGTCGATTTTTAATAGACTAACACTCCAAGTCTACTTTTTTCATTTGGACTTGATCTGATTATCCAAATTTTACCAAGCCTCTCTCTCTCTCTCTCTCTCTCTCTCTCTCTCTCTCTCTCTCTCTCTCTCTCTCTCTCTCTCTCTCTCTCTCTCTCTCTCTCTACATTGCACATACATACAAAGTATGTCCGTCTAGGTGAAAAAGTCAATTTTTTACCTTAAGTTAAGAATCGCGATCATTAAGTTTTGCTTAGTTTTGAGACCCAAAATTTTCATCATTTGTTTCCCCATTGCTTAATGAACCCAACGGTTACCTCAATTGTAAATTTGGTTTTAGTTTTGGCAAATTCTCAAGTATTTAATTTTGTTGTGCATTTTTTTGACCAGTTAGAGGCTTTGTGTTCCTGATCAAAATGCACTCAATTTTCATACACACACTATAGACAACATGTATAATCATTGTGAAATGCCAAAGTATGGTACTAATTACGAGTGTTAAGAACTATAATTTTTTACAATTGTTACAATATTGCAGTTTGTAGTTTCCAATGTGGCATAGTATCCAAGGTGTGGTTTGGTACCTCTCTCAAGCATACAACTCCATGAAATTTCTAGGATAGGTCTTTGGAGCTGCAAATGCTACCAAGACTCTGAAATGCACTTTATGCAAACCTTGATTGGATTTAGATGGATTTAGGGGTTGTTCACACCTTCAATGAGGGATGAGAATTACTTATCGACACAAGATGTGGAAAGTAACAAAAACAACAACAAACTAAAGGAGTACGAGCGGAAGTGCGACGCGAGAGAGAGTGCGAGAAGAAGAGCATGACGATATGGTGAACTCGCTCTACTGTAATGTGTAGAGCATAGTGAGTTCTTATTAGGTTTTTACAAAAAAACATAAGTACATACCTGGCGGCCAGCCCACTTACCTAGGCGACCACATTGGGCTTTATATCCCAACAACCTCCCACTTAAAGTCCAATGTGGTACTTTAAGTGTGAGAGAAGCTACTATACAAGCTAATATACAAGAGATGTAGAGAAGTGATGTACTACCCTACACCTAACTGCTTGCGAAAATGCGCAAATCTCTCTGAGGGAAGTCCTTTTGTAAGTAGATCAGCAGGATTTTCTGTGGTGTGAACTTTGACAAGATGAAGTTGCTTATCCTCGAGCATTTCCCTGATGAAATGATACTTCACATCCACATGCTTTGTCTTTGAGTGATAAACTGGATTGCGAGCCAATTGTATAGCACTTTGACTATCACAATATAACACAGACATATCTTCTTTGATTCCCAAATCTGTTACTAGTCGATTAAGCCAAATTGATTCTTTGCATGCCTCTGATGCTGCAACATATTCAACCTCTGTAGTAGATTGAGTAACACAATCTTGTAATCTAGAACGCCATGATACTGCTCCACCAGCCAATGTAAAGACATACCCTGACGTAGACCTTCGGTTGTCTAAGTCACCTGCATAATCTGAGTCTCTAAAACCCTTTACACTTAGCTCCTGACTCCCATAGCATATACGCATACTCTTTGTAGCTTTCAAGTATCTCAATATTCCTTTCACTGCCTCCCAATGTTTCTTGCCTGGGTTTGACATGTATCGACTTACTACTCCCACTGCAAATGCAATGTCTGGGCGAGTAGAAATCATTGCATACATTAAACTACCCACTGCAGACGCATATGGAATCTTATCCATTTCAGCCTGTTCTTCCTCAGACACAGGACAATATTGTTTGCTAAGTTTCACATATGGTGGCAATGGAACACTCAATCCCTTTCCCTTGTCCATATTGAAACGTTGCAAAACCTTGTCAATATACTCTGTTTGAGATAACCAAATCAACTTCTTTGATCTATCTCTCTCAATGCGCATACCAAGTATATGACTTGCCTCACCCATGTCTTTCATGTCAAACGATTTTGCCATCTTTGACTTCAAAGCTGAAATTTCTTCCAAGTGCTTGCCAGCAATCAACATGTCATCCACATACAAAATAAGGATCAGCCAACTGCCATCCTTAGCCTTCTTTGTATATAGACAGTGACCGAACTCACTACATTTGTAGCCTTGAGAAAGCATAAACTTGTGGAACTTATGGTACCATGCCCTCGGTGATTGTTTTAAGCCATAAAGACTCTTTAACAACTGGCATACCAAATCTTCCTTGCCTTTCTCAACAAACCCTTCTGGCTGCTGCATGTAAATTTCCACATCTAAATCACCATGCAAGAACGCTGTCTTGACATCCATTTGGTGCAACACCAAATCTAATATGGCAACCAATGCAAGAAAGCATCTCAATGTAGTCATCTTGACCACCGAAGAGAAGACTTCATCAAAGTCAATGCCTTGTTCTTGTTTAAAGCCCTTGGCAACAAGCCTTGCTTTGTACTTTGGCTGACTATCATGAGCGGTGATCTTATACCTGTAAACCCATTTACAAGCTAGAGCCTTTTTGCCCTGTGGTAATTTAACTAGCTTCCATGTCTGGTTTTTATGCAGAGCTGTCATCTCTGACTGCATGGCCAATTGCCAATTCCCGGAGTCCTTCATTTGCATTGCTTCCTTGTAACATGAAGGCTCATTGCAATCAGTCAACATGACATAGTTCATAGATGGAACAAACCTATCAGGAGGTCGCGTGATACGTCCAGATCTATGCACAATAGGTGGCTCAGGCTCAGCCACAACCTGTGGTTCCAATCTATCCTGTCCTTGCTCCTCTTGAGCCCTGACATTTTGTCTTGCACGTGCAGGTCCATCTTCTTGGAAGACAACTCTTCTAATCTCCTCAACCCTCTCTGGTTTAGAATGATATTTGGCTTCATTAAAGTGAACATCATTGCTGCGGATAACCTTTCTAGATTCGGGATCCCAAAGTCTGTACCCCATCTCACCAAAATTACCATAGCCTAGAAAGATGCACTTTCTACTCTTTGGCTCAAGTTTGTTCCTAAATTCCTTTGGAACGTGAGTATATGCCTCACAGCCAAAGACTCTGAGATGCTTGTATGAGAGAATTTTGCCTGACCATACCATCTCTGGCACTGAATCCTTCTGCAAAACCTTGCTAGGAGATCTATTTACAAGATGAACAACTGTTGATACAGCTTCAACCCAAAACCCATTTGGCAGGTGTGCATTAGACAACATACTTCTGACCTTCTCTTGTATGGTCCTATTCATCCTCAGCAACACCATTTTCAGGAGGATTCTAAGGAGCAGAGTAAGTTCACGTTTTATACCTTTTGACTCACAAAAGTCCTGAAAGGCCTTTGAAACATACTCTCCACCATTGTCAGTGCGTAAGCATTTAAGCTTCTTGCCACTCTGATTCTCCACAAGTGTCACAAACGTTTTGAAAACACTAAACACTTCATCCTTGTGCTTGAGAAAGTAAACCCATACGTTCCTCGAGTAATCATCTATAAATGTCATAAAGTAAGAAGCTCCCCCTAGAGATAGGTTAGGCATAGGTCCACACAAATCACTATGAACAAGTGCCAATTGTGTATCTCTTCTACTGCTTCTATGCTTATGTGGCTGCTGTGTTTGCTTACCATACAGACAATGTTCACAAAATTCAAAATCATTAAATGAAAAGCCAGGCAAATAACCAGAACGAGACAAGATTTCCATTCCCTTCTTGGACATATGTCCTAACCGGCTATGCCACAAAGAAACGTTCGGCCGCTCGGTTACATTGATTACATTTTTAGAGACATTTGATACATAAATCATGTAAAGTCCTCCAGACTTTACTCCATGTGCTACTATCATAGAACCCTTGGATATCTTCCACATGTTCTGTCCAAAAGTGGTGACGTAGCCAGCATCATCAAGTAAACCTGTGCTGGTCAAGCTCTTTGTAATTGCGGGAACATGTCTCACATTCTTCGGCGTGAAAGAAGAGCCATTCTGAAACTTCAATTGAACATCTCCAACACCTAAGATCTCACATGTCTGCCCATTGCCTAGCCGAACATGATCTTTAGTGGTCACATAAGAGGTAAACCACTCCTTGTTTGGAGACACATGAAGTGATCCCCCTGAGTCTATAATCCAGTCACTCAGTGCATTTCCATCAGATGTTGTAAGAAGAGCTGAGTCCATTGTATTCTTCAAGAAGTAGATGTCTCCTGACACTAGACTGTCATCCTCTGCAACAGTGTTTGTCACATTTATTTCTTGAATCTTCACTGAGGACTTGTTCTTCTCACCATGGTCTTCAGCTTTCTCTTTGCCTTTTTCTGCTTTCCATTCTCTGCAGTCTCTTTTCATGTGACCCTTCTTGCCACAATGGTAGCATTCTATGTCACTCTTGCGTTTAGCACTTTGGGACTTGCTACAAGACTGATTCCTCTTTCCACCTTTGTACTTTTCTTTGGTCCTTCCCCTGACAACTAAGGCTGTTCCTTTGCCTTTGTCCATTGTCTTTCTATTGGTTTCTTCAGTAAGCAGACTGCCTTCTGCACCTGCTATGGTCAAACCATCTGGAGGTGCAGAATTACTCAAAGCTGTGCAAAAAGTGTCCCAACTTTCCTGCAATGTGATCAACAGGAACATAGCTCTAACAGGTTCATCAAACTTGACACCTTGAGCTGACAACTGACTATAGATTGTGTTGAATTCATTCAGATGATTGGACATAGGTGTCCCTTCTTTCATCTTCAAGTCAACAAGCTTCTTAAGCCAGTATACCTGTGAAGCTGCACTCTGCTTCTAATAAAGATCACTCAGCTTTAACCATGCTTGATAAGCCGACATCTCGTCTACTACATTGAAGTAAACGCTTTCTGCCAAAGTCAGCATAATGGTAGAAAGTGCCAATTCATCCATTTCGCTCCATTCATCTTCGTCCATATCTTCTGGTTTTATCCCCTTGAGCTTTATAGGTTTTATCTGCTTCTTCTGTACCAACACGTGCCAAATCTGCTTCTTCCACAATGGGAAATTGGTTCCATCCATCTTCTTGATATTGTAAAGAGCAGTGTCCTGCGATCCAGCCATAGCTACACTTCAAAGTAGTTTACTTTCCTGGGAAAAATTCGGCAGAGTTTCCTCTGTAAACTGACCTCTGAACCAATATCAACCTGTCAAATGAACCAAGAAAGCTTCAGATTCTGCATAAATTTTGGCAGAGTCTCCTTTGTAAAATGGCTCTGGTGTACTAAAAAACAGACCAAAAAACAGCTCAAAAAACCATTATCTCTCTAACACTGTAAGCTGTGGGTAAACCTGTCCTGCACCTGTATTGTCTCTCACTGTCCTGCAATGTCCTGTCACTGTCCTGTAAGCATAGACTGCGAAGATGCAATCCCAACTGTCTAACTCACAGTCAATACATCCTAGCTGCCTATCTAAGGTGCTCGAGGGATCGCTCCAAGACCTGTATCACCGAAAGGATCTCAACATTCGAGAATCCCCCAGCTCAATAAAACCTCACTCGACCCTCAACAAAGGTTGCAGTAAATCTGACAGTACATAGACTTCCCACAAAGTCATACATCCACAAATTTCCCACAAATCAGCACTCTGGGAGTGCCGATATCCTCAGCACCTGCAGTCGTAGGCCGAAACCCCAAATTTTCAGAGTCGGATCTGCACCTGTCGAGACCACGTAGTTGAAAATGGCCTGCGCAGAACTCTGTCAAAGCCGAATGGTGGCCGAGATGACCTCAGAATGAAATTCTGAGAACAGCAAGCCCTTCGGGCTTGCCCACAGGAATTGGGGCCGTGTCTTCGCCTGTCGAATCTCACTCCAATTTGAGCAAGTGACTCTGGCTACCTGCAAATGCTGCCCCGAGCCTCGATCTGAGCTTTGATACCAGTTAAAGGAGTACGAGCGGAAGTGCGACGCGAGAGAGAGTGCGAGAAGAAGAGCACGACGATATGGTGAACTCGCTCTATTGTAATGTGTAGAGCATAGTGAGTTCTTATTAGGTTTTTACAAAAGAACATGTGTACATACCTGGCGGCCCGCCCACTTACCTGGGCGACCACATTGGGCTTTATACCCCAACACAAACCGATCTCAATTCAATGAATACCTCAAAAACTTATCCGCAAGGCTCAAGCATACCACATCGGTCCAATTTAATCTAACTACTCCAAGGAGTTTTCCAAAAAGTATACAATACTCCCAGAATACCCTAGCATAGTCAGCAAAACCAATCACCAACTATGTGCTAAAACAAATAGAAATGTCAACTACTCTAAAGTGATCTAGAGGATGCTTTGGATAATGAAATTAAGTACATAATTTTCTCTAGTTCAAGTTACCCCATCCCCTCTAACAACACCCAATGTTAAGAGGTCCTCCAACCTATCTTCTATCTTATGTTGCAATAGCAAGAACCCCATACACAATTGTCAATTTGTAAGGCATAGCTGACTCGACTAGTTCACGAATGCTACAAGGAGTCATGAAGCCCTTGCAAAACCCTACCACAATTTACTTAAATTGAATGTCAATATCAAGTGGACGTCAATCACCAAAAGCTATTCTAGCAATCGCAAGCCAAACATGCATAGTTCACTAAGGTAAAGTGTGTCAATCAAAACCAAACTTACTATGAAGGTAGGCAAGACCTAAATAAAACCTATTTATGGTCTCAAAACCACAATGGGATGGTCATATTTAAAAATTATTCTTAACAATTGACCTAATGATAGTAGGATGATGCTTACATTTGATGCACTCAATATCTGTATATTGGGAAAGTCCATTCCCTTCTACTCTCAAAACTCAAAGTAGACTCATAAATCACAAAAATACGAACAAGAATAACAAGAAGAGGGCCACACCGAAAACTTGTAAATACCATCAGGGACTTGCTTTATTGTGGAGAGCTTTCACTTGAAAACACAAATCCATTCACAAAATTCACGTATGAGTAAATGAAGTAAAAGGTGACAACTCAGTTGACTATGCACTCAATTCATTATCCAAAAATGTACATGCATTTTATAAAATTTAGCTTATACACTTTTAGCCAAAATGTCAAAATAAGGTTCTCTAGGCAAAATGGCTTTCAAAACTTGCAAACTAAGTGCTAAAATGAACAAGATACAATTTGGAAGCCATCTGCCTCCATCTAATTATAAAGAATCTCATGTACATCATTAACAATAATAAATTACAACCATTGACAAGGAAAAACTTTGGAACTCAACTTTGCATTCAGTAAAGAGATTACAAAGCCCGAGGCAGTCACTTATCAAAAGACCCCTATATCACGTGCATTCAAGAGGTAATTAATAATACCCCAATATACATAATATACTTACACTGTGAGCCTATTTAAAAAACCCTCACCTCCCTCTGTATGTATACATTTTTATACATTTTGGTCTTTTAATAATCCTCTCCGGTTAACTCACGTGATATCATACACATTTTAAAAAGTGACCACCCCGGGTTACAAAATAGCCCCAAAATATAGGCATCTAGTGGCTCTTATTAGCTTAGCTATTAACATTGTGCAATTATCTCCACTGAAACACTCTAGGCACCTTAATATTTATGCTGGAAAGAGAAACTCCTTGTCAAGGCAAGAGAAACTCCTTGTAACCAAGATTGTCCTTGCTTAGAGCAGAGAATCTGGGTTGAGAATATGATTGACCAACAAAAACAACTAAAAACACTTAGAGATTTCATTTCTTTACTCCAAAAGTAGGATGGCAACTATGCTAGAGATTAGAAAGAAAATTTTGACATTTTACATGACTACTTTATTGATGTTTTCTCTTATCCTCCCTCTAGTTTTAAGGTTGTAATTACGGGTGCTAGAGCGCTCCAAGCAACAAGAAGTCTCTTGCACAGCCTTTGGTGCAAAACTTCTGAAACAACCATTATATGACTGGGAGATTAGGATCACTATAAGCAATCTTAAGAGAGGTAAATCTCATGATTTGGATGGTTTTCTCGCTGAGCTCTATATTTGCTATCAAGATTGTTCTCTCTACATGTCTTGGTAGAGTTATCGAGGCATACACAAAAAGGGTATTAGAGAGAACCATCACAATTAGAGAACCATTTAAGCTTCTTGGTATCCCGAATTGTTTCACATCATTGGTAATAAACAAAGGCGGGACTAGGTGGCTGAGAGGTTTAGTAGTAAGGTTAATAGATGGTAGTGCCTTCAACCTAATCTATCTATCAAAGTTAATTAAGCACAAGTGAGCTTTACTTGGTCCAACTACGAGTGGTGCTGTAGATTCAAAACTATAAGGTCATTTGAAACTTTGAAAAAAGTAACATTTTTGTTATGGTTGATCCTAGTTTGGAGTGATTCCTAGACCAGAAAAATTGGATTTGGTAAAATAACTCACCTATTCTTTAACTATCCAACTAATGAATAGAGAGACATGTAGGCCTGACAGGTAGGCCTGCCTGATAGCCTATCAGGCAGGCCTACTCGCTCCATGTTGATTAACCCGAATCTTCAGAGATTCAGAGATTCGGTGCTACATTTTTGCGAAGCAAAAATGGCATCCCACCTCCGGGCCTCCTGTGCGCTCCAACAAAGAGAAGAGAAGGCCGCGCATCCTGCTTGGGCTCGCCTGTATGGACACACTCCTTTGAGATTCTCACTCCTTTCTCTAGCCCAAACGTATTCGTCTACAAGGTATTCCAATGAGCCTCTGAGAGACCCCTGCTGCTCTTGGGCGTCCTGTATAACTGCAGATTCGCCCTCCCTGCCCCTCCGCGCCACTCGCCTCCGTCTGCTACTACTAATGGTCACGCTCAGTCCTGCAACCCACTATGTCCACTTCTTGCCATTCCGTGCTGCTAATGGATCCTTGCTATAACTAAGGATACCACGCAAGCATCAGGCCATCGCATGCACGGAGGAAAGCTCGCAACAGTGAGCAGGCCATGCAGAAGACGTAGAGCCTCACCATAGCGTGTAGGAGTAGGACGGGCTACCTGCACATCACCCCGAGGCACAAGCATCGCAGCCATCTCTAATTGATGCACTCGGATGCGATGTTGCCCTCCTCTCATGCATGTGCCCTGAGGCCTGCATCACTGACATTTTCTCCTCTTCTTGCCTCCCCTGCTTCCATGTTCCTGTGAGTATACACGTTCCTTATCTTGCACCCTTGCGAACCTGCTTTGTCTAAAAGCAAGCCAGCCTGACAGGAAAAGAGAGAGTCTGCACTGCATAACACAAAGCCCGCCCCTGCCTTGCGTCGTTCTGCATGCGAGGCTCTCGTCGCCAGTCGAGAGAGAGAGAGACCCTACACCCGGACAGACAAGTAGCCTAAAATGTCCTCAATAAAAATCTCCTCGCTGCTATCTTTCCCCTCCATGGCACATGCCCTGCTCTGTGGCACTGTGCACCTCCACGTGCCATCTACATATAGCGCTCCCTCTTTCGACTTTCCTATTCAAACTGGCTTTACTTTTTTCCCAAATTTGTGAAATTGAAATGGTATCTTGCTAGATTCTAGTTAACAAAAACGGGGTACCATCCTTATTTGAGGATTTATGTTATTTGCTCCATAAAATGTTCCAAAATATTCATTCCCACCCTTCATTCTCATCTTCTACTTAAAATGCTCCAACACTAGCAGAATAGCTAGTGAAGACCTAGCCCACCTTTTCATGGGATGCCAGGCAATCATGGGCATGGCTAGGAAAATATGCAAGTGGATTCAAAGGACATGGAAAATTAAGTTCTTCAAGAATGATCTGTTCTTTGGTAGTAACAGGTTGGAAAGTCCTGCTCTTCTCGTCTGCACTCAAGTAATCAGGTACTACTTCTTGCACCATATTTGGCAAGCAAGGAACCGCCGAGTGTTTGAGGGGGATCTGGCTGTGGCAAGCTTTTGGAAAATCATACAAGAGAGCAAAGTGATGATCCACATGATCGGAGGCAAACAAACCTCAAAGTACTAGTCTACAACAATGTATAACATCTTGTAATAAGTAAAGTCGAGGAGTAGTAGTGGTTTCTCTACCAAGCAGATAACTTGTAATCCTTTGACCCTCAAGGCTTGGTCTGAGCTTGAGGATTGGTGTATATTTTTGTTGTTCTTAATACTATCACTCACAATTGTGAGTTTTGCAACCAAAAAAAAAAAAAAGCTCCAACAACAAGGACAATCAAGCAAGCAAGTGGGACTCGCAGGCCTTAAAGTTGACTCCCTCCCTTAGATTTTGGTTAAATATATACGACTCCTAGTCTACATTTATCGAGCTTCAAATTACACTCAGCCTATAAAAGTCGGGCGTCCATAGATTTTTGAGTTGTGCAGTTCAACTGACGCTTAACATTGTACGATACTATGTCACTACAATATAACAAGTGACACTCTACACATGCATGCATTCATAATAAACATTTGAAACATAAGAGAGCTTATATTCAAAATTGCATAGTATTTTGAAGTATCTAACCTTGAGAGAATAAGAATACACAAGTTACAACACATTATATATATATATATATATATATATATATATATATATATATATATATATGTATATATAACACTCTCTCTCTATATATATATAATGTGTTGTAACTTCTATATATATATAGAGAGAGAGAGTGTGTGTGTTTTATATATACACTTTCTCTCTATATATATATAATGTGTTGTAACTTCTATATATATAGAGAGAGAGAGTGTGTGTTTATATATATATATATATATATGACACCCTACTCCTTATACTTAGAAGTCTAATGACACCTTGCCCTTAGTAAGAAAGTTTCACAGTGAAGCCTTTGTGGACCATTCTAGCCTTCATTTGATGCCCAAAATGCCAATGACGCCCAAAATGGCCTCCAAATTTTAGGCCAGAGTGGGAGACTTGGCTTTACTAGCTCTCTGAGGTCTAGTGATGGAAGCATGCTCAATGTTCTTGAATATTTGAACCTTTATGTAGGTTGAAATTATGCGTTCAACATTCATTTGTTACGAGTTATGCCTTTCATCTTTTACTAGTCCAGCTTTAGTATACCCCACTTAAGCTACTTGTATTCTAGTCTTCCACTCTCCTTTTGAGCTAGAAAATTGTCGTTTGATGGTACTATCCCTTTCCCTGGCTTTTGGGCCATTGTACACCATTTTATTTTTTTCTCTTGATCCAATTATTTTCTTAGTAAGAGCCCCCCCCCCCCCCCCCCCCCCACCCCCCCCCACACACACACACACCCCTAGTATGTGTGTGTTAAAGCTTGTGGAGATACTCTAGGAAAAGTTATGAACGTCTTAGCTTGCGCAAATCTAATCAATTGGCATTTGAGGCCAGCAACAATAACATGGTGAAACTTGTGTACCATGCTTGTGTGTATGCATATGTGTGTTTGTGGGTTTTTTTTTTTTTTTTGGGGTGTGTGTGTGTGTGTGTGTGTGTGTGTGTGTGTGTGTGTGTGTGTGTGAGAGAGAGAGAGAGAGAGAGAGAGAGAGAGAGCCCTTTTGATGAGACAATCTATAGAAGAAGGCAAAAAAGTGCTCCCCCATCCATCTTTGTTAGCATAGATAAATGGAGGAATCCCTCCTTTTTTATGGTGCTAAATTATTCCAGGGGCTTCAAATTATTAAACACCAATTTGTTTTTTTGTTGCTCTAATTTTTCCTTTCTCTCTTGGCCAAAGCGCCTCAAGGCTCGTGGCACCATTCTGTACATATAAAAACCTTAGACCTAACATCTAATACATCTGCAGCAAAGCCATTTGATGCATCTATTATTGTGCATTTGAATTGGACAAACCTCAAACCCTTGTCCCTGTTGGAATTAGGGTTGCAGAGAAACGCACACAGCTTGGAGAAGACGAAGGAAGCTCAAGGCACACAATGGAGAGTGTATTACTTAGCGTGCAATGGAAAGATAGATAGCCCTAGAGTGATGGGTGTATCTCTCCTGCTGAGAGCCTCTCCCTGACATAGTGGTAATGCACCTCAATGTGCTTTGTGTGAGCATGAAAAACTGGGTTCCTCGCAATTGCCAATGCGCTCTGACTGTCAGTGTAGATAGTGTTGGCAGTGTCCTATCCAACACCCAAATCAGCCATAAGGCGTCTAAGCCATACACACTCAACTGTAGCTGTGAAGAGTGCCCTGTACTCAGCCTCACAACTAGAAGTGTACTCCACAGTAGGTTGCTTCTTGCTCAACCATGATATACATAAACTGACAAGCATGAAACAAAAACCACTTGTGGACACTCTTGTGTCAAAACAACCACCCCAATCTGAGTCCAAAAAAGCATGTAAGTCTGGCGGCAATGATCCCCCCTTGGGATAAAACAAGCCAAGTTGTAAAGTGCCACTAAGGTAGTGGAAAATCCTCTTGACAGGCTGTCAATGCTTAGACCCTGGGCTATGCATAAATCTGTTGACCTGTGAGACTGCAAATTGAATATCCGGCCTTGTGTTGCATACATAAATGAGGCATCCAATAGCATTTTGGTAAAGAGTGACATCTATACGATCACCAGCATCATGAAGACTCAATTTTAAACCTGTTTCCGTGGAAGTGGCAATCAGTTTGCAATCCTCAAGTCCAAACTTACATACCAATGTCTCTATGTAACTTTTCTGACACAAGGCAATACCACCATCACACTGCTTAAACTGTATGCCCAAGTAATGATGCAACAACCCCAAATCTTTCATCTTGAAAGTAGCATTTACATCAGCCTTAAATTCGGCAATATGTCTCTCATTTGGTCCAGTGATCAGCAAATCATCTACATAAAGAACCACAATGAGAAATACATCACCCTCGCACTTTACATACAATGTGCTTTCTGTTGGATTGTTATAAAAACCTTGTTTGACCAAATGAGTGTCAGCTTTCTTATACCAAGTACGAGAAGATTGCTTCAACCCATACAAAGCCTTCTTACATCTGCACACTTTGTCCTCTTGTCCTTTCTTGACAAAACCGCGAGGCTGCGTTACATAAACTTCCTCAAATATGTCACCATTCAAGAAAGCAGTAACAATGTTTGATTGATGTACATCCCAACCAAACTCACAGTAGTCATACGACAAGTGGGAGCAAAAGTCTCTTCATAATCTATGCCTTTTTGCTCTGCATAACCCTTTGCAACAAGTCGAGCCTTATGGCGATCGAGCTCACCATCCGGCTTGCATTTCAACTTGTAAACCCACTTCGTACCAATGCCCTTTTGTCGGGAGGCAAATCACATAAAGTCCATGTGTCATTTTCTATAAGTGCATCATATACTGATTGCTTATGGCAGCCGTCCAATTTTTTGAATTTTGTGCTTCATAAAAAAACAGAGGTTCCTCAACATCATGTAAGCTAGACGTAGCCAAAGCATAACAAATTGATGCATAAGATGCATGGCCAGAACCTGAACGAGTACGACTAGACAAAGGTGCATTCAATTTACTATCACGCAATGTATGCACCAGCCATTTTGGCATACCTCTAGCCTTGCTCATTTTCATCCCTTTCCTCATCAAGTACATCATGTACATCTGCATCAATAATAGGATGATTTGTAACATTTTTGGAAACCCCCATAGGCTGTACATTTGCCTCATTGGAATTTACATTCGAACTTCCACCACTGAAAAGAGGCAACAAAGTGTCATAAATGCCATCTGAGCTTACATTACTGTCTCTAGTACATGACAGCAAGGGTTGAACAGAATCTTCCACAAACACTACATCCCGTGAAACCAAAATACGCTTTGTTTGTGGATGATACAACCTGTAACCTTTGCTTTCAGCACTATAACCAACAAAAATACATTTGATAGCCTTATCATCCAATTTTTTGCGCTGTGTTTGTGGCACCAAAGCATATGCCAAACAGCCAAAAACACGCATGTGCTCAATACAAGGCTTTCTATCATGACATGCTTCATATGGAGTAATAGACTGCAAAGCTTTCGTAGGACACTTGTTTAGTACATAAGTTGTACACATGATGGCCTCAAGCCAAAAAGAATGCGGCAAAGCTTGACTTTTGACCATACATCGTGCCATTTCCGTAAGTGACCTGTTTTTCCTCTTAGCAACATCATTTTGCTGAGGTGTATAAGGCACTGTACATTGGTGTTTTATACATGACTAGCCAAAAATGCATTAAATTCATCAGACATATACTCCCCCCCTCGATCAGAACAGAGGGTGCCCATAGTACATTTTGAGACATTTTCAGCCATAGCCAGAAATTGTTTGAAGCACATAAAAACTTCGGACTTCGCTTTAAGCAGAAATATTCATGCATGCCTGGAGTAATGATCAATGAAAGTCATGAAGTACAGATAATTGCCCAAGGACGGAGTTTGCATGGGCCCACAAACATCACTATGCACAAGCTGCAACCTGCATGTGGCCCTAGCTGAACCATCCTTTGGAAACTTAGAATGCTGTATTTTACCCAAAATACAGCCTTCACAAAGATGTTTGACAGGTGCTTCAAGAGACAGAAAAGAAGCAACCATATCATATTTCTAGCAAGTGCAGATACAGACAAAAGATTCTTCTTGATCCCAGGTACATAAAGTGCATCAACAAGTGTGAAAGAACTGCCATTTGCAGCAGTAAGCACAATCTTTGCAACACCCTGAACAAGATAAGAGGCATTGTTGGCACAAGTGACTGAATTCCCATGAGGGACAGACTCAAGAGAGGTGAACAATTCACGATGTGAGGTAATGTGCTTTGTAGCACCACTGTCGAAATACCACACATGTGAATCTACAGCAAGTGACATGCATGCATCATGGACAGCAGGATTGTAAGTGTACTCTGCACTAAAAGCCCATTCTGCATCAACATTAGCATCACAGTCTCCTTTCACAGAAGACTCGACAATGGCTGCATTTGTAGTGGAACCAGCATTTGCAGTGGAACCACCCTCTTTCTTCTTAGCCTCTTTGGCCTTCAACTTAAGACACTGCTTGATCAAGTGATCATTAGCTTTACAATAATGGCAACGCATCTTCTTTTTGCTCTTATCACCAGAATTTCCAGATGAAGTGCTGCCAGCAGAGCATTGGGATTAGAAGTTTTTCCACTCGCAGCAGACTTATAAGAAGTGGCTGCATTGCTGTTACCACCCTTTCTTTGAGAAGCAATAAAAGCCTGTTCAACTACACGCTATCTTGTCCTGTTTTTTTTGGAAAGTGACTCTTGCAAAATAGCAATGTGCATAATGCATCAAACTTGACAACTTCAGGATTTCCTTGGGTCATAAGTCTCCAAGTACTAGCAAAAGTCTGGTAAGAATCTGGTAAGGCATCAAAAATAGTCTACACAAGAGAACTATTTGAAATGACTTTACCTGTAGAAATAAGTTGCTCATTGATATCCTTGACACCAACAAGGAAAGTGTCCATATCATCTTCCTCATGCATAATCTTCGACTTCAGCTCTTTACGCAGCAAATCAATTTTAGTCTCATTGCGACTTGCATAAAGACCAGCCAAAATATCCCAAGCCTTTTTTGCAGATTTTGTTGAACGAATGTGAGGAACAATGGTGCACTTTACATACAACGCAATCAATGCATGAGCCTGCGCATCCTTTACATCCCAACGAGATTGTTCTGTCGTAGGCAAAACAACTCTAATAGCAACAATCCTTGCAGCAAGACCAACCACATCCTCAACATCACCTACATCCTCAGAACCAGGACGTACATCAATGCCCTGCACAATATTTTAGACACCCTTTGACACAAGAACGTGTTGCATCATATAAGCCCACATAGGGTAATTGTCCCCATCCAACTTGTCCTCAGCAGCAAACATCTTGAACACATATGTGTTGTTGTCAGCCATGGTAAATGTTGCACCTGATGTGAGAACTGCCCGAAAAGAGGAGAAATGAAGCAGGAACAACACGTGATATATAGCACAAAATATAGAAGACTGTAAGTCACATGTAGAAAACGGCACTAACAAAAATTTTGCACAAAATGACAAAATTGCCTATGCAGACCTGCCTGTAGTGGAAACGGAGGCCGAAATGAGCCCGAATCAAAGATATGAGCATACTAAGCTCTTCGAGCGCACCCGAAATTTTTCCGACCTGCGAACGCTTGCCAAAACTCACTGAAATCAAAGAAAGTGAGCACGCGTGTGCTGGAGCAGCTGGTGACTAAGCCCAGGAGGACGCAACCTGCTCTGATACCAATTGTTGGAATTAGGGTTGAAGAGAAACGCACGCAGCTTGGAGAAGATGAAGGAAGCTCAAGGCACACAATGGAGAGTGTATTATTTTAGTGTGCAATGGAAAGATAGATAGCCCTAGAGTCACATGGGTGTATATATAATGCACGGGGGGAAAAACCTCCTAACGAGGAAAAAAATGCCTCGACGGTCCTAATGTGTTCTCACACATCACTACCACATGTATATGGTAATAGTCCCACCACAGAAGGTTCCATTTTTGGCAATTTATTAAATTGTTGACTCCCCAAACCTACCCCCCAAACAATTCACCACCTGCCACACTTTGCACAAGATCACTCAGTCAGGGCAAGTGAGGAAAAAATTCATTCAAAACTACCATTAGTACCGCGGGAAGGAAATCTTAGAATTATCAATGTTCTTTCTCTTCTCTTCTATCTTCGACATAAATCTATATTTTGAGTTGAACATGATGGTAAAAAACAGGTTACTTTATGTTCTTTTTAGTGATGTCTAATTTTTTGTGCCGGATGGATTAACTCCACCATTTTTTGAGTATCATGTTGATCACGTTGTTGCAAAAGTGGCAGTTAAATGAAGGGGACAAGGCATTACTTTATGATGTCCAAGACATTATGCTTTGAAATTTAGGCTATCCATGTTCTATTGATTGTTACCATATATGTGGTAGTGATGTGTGTTAACACACTTAAGATCACCGGGGCACTTTTTCCCTCACTAGGAGTTTCTTTTTCCCCGTACATTGTATATATGCCCATCATTCTAAGGCTAATTTATATTTCTATTTGCACACTAGGCAATACACTCTCTATTGTGTGCCTTGAGCTTCTTCATCTTCTTAAAGCCTTGTATGCACCTTGCAACCCCAATTGGTATTAGAGCAAGTTGCATCCTCTTGGGCATAGTCGTTAGCATTGCCGGCACCCCCCTGCTCACTTTCTCCAAATTGGGTGAGCTTGTGGAATGAGCTAGTCAATTTTGACAGCTACCATGTTGGATTGTTAAAGTTAATCAGACCAGATCAAGCAAGCAAACTTCATATACAAATTCATACAAAGATTGAAGTGAAATGGAGACATCATACTAATACTAGAACTCGAATTGGAATGTATGTTTAGATAAGGAAAGTACAACTGATGCCAAGTAAAATAGTGAGAGCCAATGAATGCTTTGAGATAATGCCAAAAGCGTATAAGAGTACAACTAGCTCCAATGGTGACAATAGACTCTAGCAAATGAGTAATGGGCCCTATTTAAAGGTGTCGGATTGGGCCAGTGGTGACTGACTATTCCTAGCACATTTACCACAATAACTAGGCTTGATAATTACCACTTCCTACTGATGGTCTAACTCTTGGTTGCGGTTTCTTCCCGCTGTCCACGTTCCCTTCTCCCCTTTCTTTGAATTTTGGAATATTTTCAAAATTTTAGGTGTGTTGCTAAAAATTGGTTTTAATCCACCCACTTTCCTTCTAGCTTTCTCCTCTACAATAGATCGCAAGCTACTCTAGGAGCACCTTATTTCTTGGCAACTGAGGTTATGCCTCTTAGCTCTCTATGATTGTGCATTGGCTTGGATATCTAAACATTGTGTGGATGTCATCGTTTCCTTTTATCTGGAGCATTCCGCCTTGCGGGGTTCATAATGGCATGAGGTGGAGCCTAAATTGTCAGGGGTTGACCCAAAGCTCTAGCACCGGTGGCAGCATTATCCTTTTGAACAAGCCAAAAAAGAGCTTCTTGCTCTAGCTACTCCCTACAATCAGTGATCATCTCCACTTCCTAGGGAATCAAAGAATTCCAGGTCTTTGTATCCGCATCAAAAAAAGTCTACCTTCCCTTGGTTAATCTAGCTCTAGCCAATTTGTGACAAAGTGGTGATGTATGGTTCTATCCTTCTGGTAATGATTGATTTATCTTGATACATGCCTCAAATTACACTTCAACCATTTATGTGAATTCTGGTTCTAATGTTGATATGAATCCCTCGAAAGAGTTATCCGTGGTATTCAAGACTATCCTTGGTTTTAATGCGGGGTCTTTGAGCTTTGATATGTGCTCATGACTACAATTTAGCTCTTTTTGTTCCTTGTTTGGTGGTATTATTGGTGTAGGTGGGACAGGGATAACACCCTCAATTTTTCAACTTGTGGTTCTAGTAAAGTTTAGGCTTTTTGAATCATTTTCTTGCACATTTCAAGCCTATCCTTTTCTAGTTTTGCATATGGATATGTCATCCATCTTTGTTCTTGGGTTTGGTTGTTTTTGAGCCGTGTTTCATAGGCTTCTAGGAGGGCGTCTAAATGCTCATTAACCTTCTCGACCAATAGTGATCCTCCCAAACTAGCACTTTTTGGCTCACTTTCCATTGATGGTTCTGTTGGAGGTTGAGATGCCTCCGCAAGAGAAGATGCAACCCTTTCCTCATGTTGTCTTATCTTCTCTTCAGCTTGGGTAAGATTCTCAGCTAGGGATTTTTTCTCTCGTTCCCTACGTGCTTTCATCTTAGCTTTTCTAGCTTTCCAGCTTTTTTCTCTCATTTGCTCTTGGTTTTTTGACTAGGTGTATCGATCTTTGGCTCACCCGTCTCTAGACTCGCACCAGTTTCTCTAGACTCCCTTTTGAGCTTGCGCTCTCGTAACTACTATGACGTTATCATTTTTCGAGCTACTGGGTAGCTGAACAATTCCTGAGACATTTGCTGTGACCTTTATGATTTGTTTTGGATTTTTTGGACAATGAGGGATCAAGTGAATGACACCACAGTCAAGACAATAGGCATTTACTTGTGTGATCTCCATCTGAGGACATTGTTTGACCAAGTGGTTGCCACGGATTTTGTGACAATCTATCTTTGGTTGAGGAGCTTCTTCTTGCAGTTCCTCTTGGCTATAAATAGGCTTTGACCTTGCTAAGACTCTATTTGCAATGAACCTCATTGTCCTTTCGTCCATCTCATGCCTTCTTTCTTCATGTCAAAACGCAAGAGGTGGAGGCTGTACCGGCCTCATCACTCCATGTGTTTCTCTCATCTTTTGTCGCTTCGAAGGATAGTAGCCAGCCCACTCAATACTCTCAAGATAGTCCTTAATAAGCACCTTTGGCCCTTTGTCAAGCCCCAAAAAGTCAAGTATGTGTGGTCTTGTGACCTCTGGATACTGGTTTTTAGGTACCCTAAAAGTTTGGATTTAGGAAACCTCCAAAAATTCAATTTGAAGTTGTCTATCAAAAGTTAGAGCAGTTTTGATGAACTGCATTTCAAACAGCACTCAAAATAATTTCAAGACCGAGGATTTTTGCTTGTATCTTGACCAAATGTGACCCAAATTTGTTGAAACTTGGTCACTAGGCTTATTTTATGCTGGCAAACACTTCTATGAGCTCATATGTAACTTTTGACCTCTAATTTGGTACTTGAGACATTATACGTATATAAAGTCTATGTGCTCACAATTTGACAAAATTTGGTATGTGAGCTCTCCTTGATGTCCTCTACCCACTGCCAGTTTCAGTTTGTGAATTTGACCTTTATTTTGACACTTGAGACATTATACGCGTATAATGTCTTTTGTGGCAGAATGAGGTGACTTTTGTTCCACTGATTCCTTATCAATCAAGCAACTCTCAACATGTTTCAGAATTCAATTTGGACATTTTTTTGAGCAAGTTAAGACCAATACAAGCCTGAATCTGCATTTTTCTATCTTTTGCTCTTTGCAAGCCCAAATGAGCTCCAAATTCTATGAAATCTTGGCTATGGACTTCTTTTATGCTCTAGGACACTGAGGTATACTCAAATGTCTTATTTGACCCAAATATGGCCTATGAGACTTTTTACGCGTATAAAATCTACTGACTCAGAATTCACTTAGATTTCCACCCAAGGTACTCCTTGACGCATACAACAAGAACATCTGCTCAAAGCAAATTTTGGATGTCAAAATTGCTCAAAATAAGCATTTTTTCACCTTTACCTTCTTGTATTTGCAAATTCTCTTTAAGTGCAAAAGTATGTGTCCAAATCAGTTGAAATTTTGCAAGAAAGCTTAACACATTATTTCCCAACCCCCTATGTGGTCAAAACTGAAATTTGATTGTCAAATCTGGCCTTGAGACATCATACGTGTATAATGTCTATGTGCTCAGAATTGACCCAAATTTGGTGAGTAAGCTTGTCTTGTTGTGCTTAACACCCTGGTAAGCTCAAATTTCAATTTTGGCCTCTAAACGTGCCGTGTAGACATCATATGCGTATGATGTCTAACTGGTCAAAATGAAGTGAATTTTACTCCAGAGGATCCCCACTACACTGGCAACTCACAGCAAGTTTCAGAATTAAATTTTGACATTTTTTGAGCAAGTTATGGGGCCAATACAAGCATTCACTCGTCTAGATGCGTCTTTTGGTCTTTGCAAGCCCAAAAATGCTTCAAATTTGATGAAATTTGGCATATATGCTTCCTAAATGCTGTAGATCACAAGGGTACAATCATATGTAACTTTTGACCTCAGATCTTGCCTTGAGACATTATACGCGTATAAAGTCTTTTTGCTAAGATTTTAGTTTTGTTTCTACCAGAGGTGCCCCTTAGTGTGTAGAACAAGAATATGTGCTCACAGCAAATTTTGGATGTCAAAACTACACAAAATCATCAGTTTTCACAAGGAAATCCTCGGAAAGAGTAAAATCCCCTTAACTCTCAATCTATATGTCCAAATGACATGAAACTTGGTGTATCTACTCAACACAACATGCAGAAGATGGGTATAATGTCAAAAGTTCAAATTTGCTGCTAGAATTAGCCTTGAGACATCATATGTGTATGATATTTGCTGATGAATTTTTGGACAGAATTCATTCACAAGCATCCACAAGTCTCTAGCAGTAGATTCCAAGAACTTCTACCAATTATCATGCAAAAATGTGCTCAAAATCTCCAGTTTCTCTATTTTCCATTTTAGACACTCCGTCTTTTGCCTTTTGGGTGTCAAGGTTGGTCAAAAATCTAGTTTCAATGTATACTTAGGGAAAAAAAACCCCTTCTGAACACAGTGGTGTAGTCAGATTTTCAAAATTTTGTCTCAAGATAGTGCTGGAGACATCACACGCGTATGATGTCTACTGTCTCAGATTTCAGGTCTGTTTCTATTCTAAGTTCCCCTTATCATCAGCAACATGTACATGTGTTTACATCAAAAGTGCTCACAAACACAAGTTTTTGCTTTTTCAGCCACAATCACTCTATCTTTTGGCTTGGTCCCCAAATATATGCCAATACTCCCCACTCAAGGTGTTTCTAGGGCAAATGTTACCTTTTGAACACACTGGAACAGTCAGTCTTCACATTTTTTGTCTCCAGAAGCCCCTTGAGACATTATACGCGTATAATGTCCAAGTTTAAATATTTACAGTTTTTCCACACGAAACTCTTGCACATGCTCTCTTATATGCTCAACATCAATCAGTCATGCAAGAATGTCAACAGAACTCTTTTTATTGCATGTTTTCCTCAAAAGTAGACTTTTTAGTGATTTCAAATGCAAACAAGCACTTTAGCAAATAAATCAGTGATGAATAGCTATAGATCAGAATCAGGTTACTTACCTAAAGCTACTGCTATAAATCATATGGTGTTTTGCATCTATGAGTAGAAAAACGCTTCAATGCCACACACGGACTAGCATACGCTTTTATCACTTCAAAAATCATTTGACCACCACAACAACTACTCTAATCTACAAATCCTAACTAAATCTACCTAGTCGTAGATCCTCGGCAAGACACACTCTTCCTGGCTATCCACTTGATCTCGGAATAACCTCTTTCGGATCTCCTTAAGAAAAATGCTTTCTTTAGCCGAAACTAAAGCAAGCAACCATCACACGAGTGTTAGTAGGAATACCTACCCAAGTCCTTGTATCCCCGGCAACGGTGCCAATGTTGAGGGAGCGAATCACACCATTCATAAAGTGCATGCAACACAACCTAGATCAACATAATGTCAATAAAGGACACAGATGACACGATAGGCACACGAAGGAAATCTCTTTAGCTTGTCAGGCTGAGACCATCCTACACATACAACACTTGATCTCGGAATAACCTCTTTCGGATCTACTTAAGAAAAATGCTTTCTTTAGCCGAAACTAAAGCAAGCAACCATCACACGAGTGTTAGTAGGAATACCTACCCAAGTCCTTGTATCCCCGGCAACGGTGCCAATGTTGAGGGAGCAAATCACATCATAATGTCAATAAAGGACACAGATGACACGATAGGCACACGAAGGAAATCTCTTTAGCTTGTCAGGCTGAGACCATCCTACACATACAACACTCTAGAAGGCCAACTAAACCACAATCTAGAATCTCACTACTCTCAACTATACTACCAACCCACATACACACAAATGGAAGGAAACTCTCCAAATCATACCAGAATCGTACGAAACTTTAGGAACACCATCCCCTCACTAGGATACACCTGTCATTTTCTTCCCTTTTCCCTATGTGGTTTGTTCCATCCCTTGACCCTCTATGGTTTATTGTTGTGACTGGTTTAAGTAATTCTAGTGAACGTAATTTTAGACATTGGTGGCATTGATGTGAGCCAGAATGCAAGTTGCCCAGTAGAGTAATTTCCATCTATACCATGCTTTAAATAAAATTTGAGTTTTTACTTTGGTTGCATCTGGCTATTGTGCAAAAAAGTACTCAAATTAATATTAGCCTTGGGGTTCTTAATTCTATCCAGTAGCATACTGAAGAGTTACTCAGGCACATAAGTTGGGTTATCCTTCAATCTGATAGCTTTTGCTATGAACTTGTGTGTTGGCTTGAATTCTGGGGCTGCCATTGGAATCCCTTGGCCTTCTGTCTTTTTCTTTCTCTTTGCATATGCATCCTCTTTCAAAAAATTGTTGACTTCGTGCGCGCGCGTTTGTGTGTGTTTTGGTGGTTGGGGGGGGGGAGCCCTCTCGATGAGACAATCCATACCAAAAGGCAAAACAGTGCTCGCCCATCCTTCTTTGTCCCTCCTTTTTTATGGTGCTAAATTATTCCAAGGGCTTCAAATTATTCAACACCACTTTGTTTTTTTGGTGCTCTCTTGCCCAAAGCGCCTCAAGGTTCGTGGCACCATTGTGTACATATAAAAACCTCAAACCTGACATCTAATACATTTGTAGCAAAGCCATTTGATGCATCTATCATTGTTGCATATGCCATTGGACAAGCCTCAAACCCTTGTCCCACCACTGAAGGTTCCATATGTTAGCAATTTATTAAACTGTTGACTCCCCAAACCTACCCCCCAAACAATTCACCACCTGTCACACTTTGCACAAGATCACTTAGTCAAGGCCAGTGAGGAAAAAGATCATTCGAAACTACCATCAGTACCAAGGGAAGGAAATCTTAGAATTATCAATGTTGTTTCTCTTCACTTCTATCTAAGACAAAAATCTATATTTTGAGTTGAACATGATAGTAAAAAACATGTTAATTTATGTTCTTTTTAGTGATGTCTAATTTTTTTTTGCCGGATGGGTTCCTCCACCAAATTCTTTTAGTATCATGTTGATCAAGTTGTTGCATTACTTTATGATTTCCAAGACATTATGCTTTGAAATTTAGGCAATCTGTGTTCTAATGAGTGTTACCATATATGTGGTAGCGATGTGTGTGATCTTAAGTGTGAACACACTTAAGATCACCGAGACACTTTTTCCCTCATTAGGAATTTCTTTTTCCTCGTACATTTATATACGCCCATCTAAGGCTAATTTATATTTCTATTTGCACACTAGGAAATAGACAATACACTCTCTATTGTGTGCCTTGAGCTTCTTCATCTTCTTCAAGCCTTGTATGCACCTTGCAACCCCAATTGGTATTAGAGTAGGTTGCATCCTCTTGGGCATAGTCGCCAGCATCGCCGGCACCTCCCTGCTCACTTTCTCCAAATTGGGTGAGCTTTTGGAATGAGCTATTCAAGTTTGACAACTACCATGTTGGATTGTTAGAGTTACTCAGACCAAATAAGGCAAGCAGACTTCAAACACAATATCATACAAAGATTGAAGTGAAATGGAGACATGAGACTGATATTAGAACTGGAATTGGAATGTATGTTCAGATAAGGAAGGTACAACTTATGTCAAGTAAAATAGTGAGAGCCAAGGAATGCTTTGAGATAATGCCAAAAGCGTATAAGAGTACAACTAGCTCCAATGGTGACAATAAACTCTACCAAATGAGTGATAGGCCCTATTTATAGGTGTCAGATTGGGCTAGTGACTGTCTATTCCTCGTAAATTTACCACAATAACTAGGCTCGATAATTAGCACTTCCTACTAATGGTCTAACCCTTGGTTGCAGTTTCTTCCCGCTGTCTATATTTCCTTCTCCCCTTTCTTTGAATTTTTGAATATTTCCAAAATTTCAGGTGTGTTGCTGAAAATTGGTTTGAATCCACCCACTTTCCTTCTAGCTTTCTCCTCTACAATAGATCACAAGCTACTCTGGGAGCACCTTATTTCTTGCCAACTGAGGTTATGCCTCTTAGCTCTCTATGATTGTGCATTGGCTTGGATATCTAAATATTGTGTGGATGTCATCGTTTCCTTTTAACTGGAGCATTCTTACTTGTGGGCTTCATAATGGTATGAGGTGGAGCCTGAATTGTCAGAGGTTGACCCATAGCTCGAGCACTGGTGGTAGCATTTTCCTTATGAACAAGCCAAAAAACAGATTAAGTCAACTAATAACTACTACTTGTTGTTAAAGGTATGCTTGAAGTGCATAAGGCTTAACCAATGCTCTAGTGTAGAATGGGTATTTAGGTCCCAAGGCCTACCACTTATCCAAGCAAAGATCTATTTAGATATGGAAACCCAATTTTCTTAATATAATGACATAGAGTAGACAAGTGGTGAACCCTGAGACCAAACCACTCATGCTACTAAGGATAATAGGTTGGACAAGTGGTGGACCTTGAATGTAAACGCCCCATGTACAAAATATCATGGGTTTTGGGTATTTCAATGAAGCCTATCATTTTGGAGACATGGTGGAGCTTACGTCTCTCCATGTTTCAATGGAGCCTATGTTGGAGAAATGGTGGAGGTTCCTTGTCTCCATGTTTCAATGGAGCTTAGCTTGGACAAGTGATGGACCTTTATTTCTCTCTATGATTCAATAGAGTTAGCTTGGACAAGTGGTGGACCTTGGAATGAAATCCCCATGTAAAACATATTATGGGCATTCCAAGTGGTGAGAAAGGATACCATTTAATATACCACCTTATAGGTGGGACAAGTGGTGGACCTTAACACCCATGTCTTCTTAATAAAATGACATGGAGTGGATAAGTGGTGAATTTTGAGACCAAACCACTAATAAAATGACAAAGAGTAGACAAGTGGTGGGCCTTGAAATAAAAACCCCCATGTACAAAATATAATGGATTTAGAGTGTTTCAATGGAGCCTATCTTGGAGAAATGGTGGAGCATCCTTCTCTCCATGTTTCACTGGAGCCTAGCTTGGACAAGTGGTGGACCTTTGTTTCTCTATATGTTTCAATAAAGTTAGCTTGGACAAGTGGTGGACCTTGGAACAAAACCCGCATGTAAAACCTATCATGGGCATTACAAGTGGTAAGAAAAAATACCATTCACAAGTGGTGGACCTTAACACCCAATTCTTATCAATATAATGACATAGAGTGGACAAGTGGTGAATCTTGATACCAAACCTACTAAGGATAATAGGTTGGACAAGTGGTGGACCTTGAATCTAAACCTGCCCATGTACAAAATATCATGGGTTTTGGGTATTTCAATGGAGCCTAGCATCTTGGAGACATGGTGGAGCTTATTTCTCTCCATGTTTCAATGGAGCCAATCTAGGAGAAATGGTGGAGGTTCCTTCTCTCCATGTTTCAATAAAGCCTAGCTTGGATAAGTGATGGACCTTTGTTTCTCTCTCTGTTTCAATAGAGTTAGCTTGGACAAGTGGTGGACCTTGGAATGAAACCCCCATGTAAAACATATCATAGGCATTTCAAGTGGTGAGAAAGGATACCATTTGAGATATAACCTTATAGGTTGGACAAGTGGTGGACCTTAACACCCAGATCTTCTTAATATAATGACATAGAGTGTACACGTGGTGAATCTTGAAACCAAACCACTTATGCTACTAGGGATAATAGGTTAGACAAGTGGTGGGCCTTGAAATAAAACCCCCCATGTACAAAATATAATGGATTTAGAGTGTTTCAATGGAGCCTAGCTTGGAAACATGGTGGAGCTTGCTTCTCTCCATGTTTCAATGGAGCCTAGCTTGGACAAGTGATGGATCTTTGTTTCTCTCTATGTTTCAATAGAGTTAGCTTTGACAAGTGGTGGACCCCATGGAACAAAACCCCCATGTAAAATATATCATGGGCATTACAAGTGGTGAGAAAAATACCATTCAAGATATAATCTTATAGGTTGGACAAGTGGTGGATCTTAACACCGGTCTTCTTAATATAATGACATAAAGTGGACAAGTGGTGAATCTTGAGACCAAACCTACTAGGGATAATAGGTTGGACAAGTGGTGGACCTTGAATGTAAACCCCCCATGTACAAAATATCATGGGTTTTGGGTATTTCAATGGAGCCTAGCATCTTGAAGACATGGTGGAGCTTACTTGGGTATTTCAATGGAGCTTAGCATCTTGAAGACATGGTGGAGATTATTTCTCTCCATGTTACAATGGAGCCTATCTAGGAGAAATGGTGGAGGTTCCTTCTCTCCATGTTTCAATGGAGCCTAGTTTAGACAAGTGGTGCAGGACCTTTGTTTCTCTCTATGTTTCAATAGAGTTAGCTTGGACAAGTGGTGGACCTTGGAATGAAACCCCTGTGTAAAACATATCATGGGAATTCCAATTGGCGAGAAAGGATCCCATTTAAGATATAACCTTATAGGTTGGACAAGTGGTGGATCTTAACACCTAGTTCTTCTTAATATAATAACATAGAGTGTACAAGTGGTGATTCTTGAAACCAAACCACTCATGCTACTAGGGATAATTAATTAGACAAGTGGTGGGCCTTGAAATAAAACCCCCCATGTACAAAATATAATGGGTTTAGAGTGTTTCAATGGAGCATAGCTTGGAAACATGGTGGAGCTTGCTTCTCTCCATGTTTCAATGGAGCCTATCTTGAATAAATGGTGGAGCATCATTCTCTCCATGTTTCAATGGAGCCTAGCTTGGACAAGTGGTGGACCTTTGTTTCTCTCTATGTTTGAATAGAGTTAGTTTGGACAAGTGGTGGAACTTGGAACAAAACCCCCATGTAAAACATATCATGGACATTACAAGTGGTGAGAAAAAATACCATTCAATATATAGCCTTATAGGTTGGACAAGTGGTGGACCTTAACACCCAATTATTTTTAATATAATGACATAGAGTGGACAAGTAGTGAATCTTGCAACCAAACCTACTAGGAAAAATAGGTTGGACAAGTGGTGGACCTTGAATGCAAACCCCCCATGTACAAAATATCACTCATGCTACTAGGAATAATTTGGTATTAAGGCCCATGTTTCAATGGAACCTAGCTTGGACAAGTGGTGGACCTTTGTTTCTCTCTATGTTTCAATGGAATTAGCTTGGACAAGTGGTGGACCTTAGAACAAAACCCCCATGTAAAGCATGTCATGGGCATTACAAGTGGTGACAAAAAAGACCATTCAAGATAGAACCTTATAGGTTGGACAAGTGGTGGACCTTAACACCCAATTCCTCTTAATATAATGACATAGAGTGGACAAGTGGTGAATCGTGAGACCAAACCTACTAGGGATAATAGATTGGACAAGTGGTTGACCTTGAATGTAAATCCCCCATGTACAAAATATCATGGTTTTTGGGTATTTCAATGGAGCCTAGCATCTTGGAGACATGGTGGAACTTACTTCTCTCCATGTTTCAATGGAGCCTATCTAGGAGAAATGGTTGAGGTTCCTTCTCTCCATGTTTCAATGCAGCCTAGCTTGAACAAGTGGTGGACCTTTGATTCTCTCTATATTTGAATAGAGTTAGCTTGGACAAGTGGTGGACCTTGGAACAAAACCCCTATGTAAAACATATCATGGGGATTACAAGTGGTGAGAAAAAATGCTATTCAAGATATAACCTTATAGGTTGGACATGTGGTGGATCTTAACACAAAATGCTTCTTAATATAATAACATAAAGTGGACAAGTGGTGAAAGATACCATTTAAGATGTAACCTTATGGGTTGGACAAGTGGTGGACCTTAACACCCAGTTCTTCTTAATATAATGACATAGAGTGGATAAGTGGTGAATCTTAAGACCAAACCACTCATGCTACTAGGTATAATAGGTTAGACAAGTGGTGGACCTTGAATGTAAACACCCCATGTACAAAATATCATGGTTTTAGGGTGTTTCAATGGAGTCTAGCATCTTGGAGACATGGTAGATCTTGATTCTCTCCATGTTTGAGTGGCACCTATCTTCGAAAAATGATGGAGGTTACTTCTCTCCATGTTTCAACGGAGCCTAGCTTTGACAAGTGATGGACCTTTGCTTCTCTCTATGTTTGAATAGAGTTAGCTTGAATAAGTGGTGGACCTTGGAACAAAACCCTCATGTAAGACATATCATTTCTATTCCAAGTGGTGAGAAATAATACCATTTAAGATATAACCTTATAGGTTGTGCAAGTGGTGGACCTTAAGATCCAGATCTTCTTAATATATTGACATAGAGTTGACAAGTGGTGAATCTTGAGACCAAACCACTCATGCTACTAGGGATAATAGGTTAGACAAGTGGTGGGCCTTGAAATAAAACCCCCCATGTACAAAATATAATGGGTTTACGGTATTTAAATGGATCCTAGCTTGGAGACATGGTGGAGCTTGCTTCTCTCCATGTTTCAATGAAGCCTATCTTGGAGAAATGGTGGAGCATCCTTCTCTCCATGTTTCAATATAGCCTAGCTTGGACAAGTGGTGGACCTTTGCTTCTCTCTATGTTTCAATAGAGAGACAAGTGGTGGACCTTTGCTTCTCTCTATGTTTCAATAGAGTTAGCTTGGACAAGTGGTGGACATTGAAACAAAACTCCCATGTAAAACATATCATGGGTATTTCAAGTTGTGAGAAAAAATACCATTTAAAATATAACCTTATAGGTTGGACAAGTGGTGGACCTTAACACCCAATCCTTTTTAATACAATGACATAGAGTGGACAAGTGGTGAATCTTGAGACCAAACCTATCAAGCTACTAGGGATACTAGGTTGGACAAGTGGTGGACCTTGATTGTACATCCCCTATCTACAAAATATCATGGGTTTAGGGTGTTTCAATGGAGTCTAGCATATTGGAGACATGGTGGAGCTTGTTTCTCTCCATGTTTCAAGTGGTGGACCTTCAATTATTTTCCCATACCTAGTCTAGACAACCCATATAGTTTTCAACTCTAAAGGTTGGACGAGTGGGGAGCTTTGTTTATTTCCATGTTTTAATGGATCCTAGCTTGGACAAGTGGTGGACCTTGGAAAAAAGTCCCCCCTGTACAGCATAGCTGAGGTTTTTCATGTTTTAATGGAAGAGAGCTTGGAAAAATGGTGGAGCTTGTTTATCTCCATGTGGATTTCAGAACTAGCTTGGACAAGTGGTGGAGCTTTGCTTTTCTACTCTTCATAATACAATGACGTATAGGTTGGTTACATGGTGAATCTTAAGGCCAAACCTCCCATCTTACTAGAGATGATAGGTTGGACAAGTGGTCAACTTTCTATCATCTCCATGCCTATAATTAGATAATTAGTAGAACTAGCATCTTTCTATGTTGTCTAGATCTGAGCTTGGACAAGTAGTGGACCTTGCTACTCTCTTCCCTTGGTTTATTAGTTTGAAGACTCATTATATATACTTGCTTAGATCTGTATACTTACTCATTAGTTAGGTTACAAGTAGGTATGTAATGTGTTAGCCTCAAGGGACTTTGAATATTGAATAGTAAGAAAGTCAAGTGCTGGTTTGAAGATCTTTTGCTTATCTAAACTAAACTCTAACTCAATAATAAGTTTCTTAAGTTCCACGAATTGTCCTATCTAGGCTCCAAAAGAGTCTTAATTGGTTTGTGCTAGATTCTAACTTCCATGATGGGGTAGAATCCTAGAAAAATGAGGCACTATAAGTTTTACCTTAGCTCAAATGGATTTTCACTTAAACTAAACTGCAATTTGGCAGTCTAGTATCTTTGTCTCGATGGAGTTTAACACTAGATACATAGTAGTGATATTTAAGCTTCATGTCTCTTCACTTGCTCGAGATATGAGACCATACTTTCAAGGTCACCACTTGTCTTACCTAAACACCAATGTGAGACATGGGAGCAAGAAAGCCATCTGATATTGTTTTAAGGACTATTACATAGACAATCAATAACTTAAGTAAAGCAAAAAGACTTGGATCTTTCACAATTAATAACTTAAGTAAAGCCAAAAAGACTTGGATCTTTGACAGTTTTTTTCAAACTAAAAAAGCACAATCTAATGCTAACAAAACTATAAATCACAATTGAAAGTTTTGAACAAGAAAAAGATTAGCAATCTTAATAAGAAGGATACTTTTCATTTCATTTGATAATTACAAATTAAAAGAAAATCTATCGAGAAATCGATAAACAAAAATGTAGGTGATTGCTTCATTATTTTGAGCAAAAATATCAAAATCTCTATTGATTGAGCTCCATCTAGTAATATCCTTTGTAAGATCCTACAGGAAGGAATAAAAAGAAAGATTTGTTAGATACCATGCACATGAGTGTTCAAGCATGTGTATCAAGAATATATGACATGTCACTAGTACCTTAGGGTTGTTTTCTATCCAGCCTTAGAAGATTGTTCTCAGCTTTCACTTTATTTATATAAGCCTTTGTTGTGGCTGCCTTCAAAACTCCTTTTGTGTTACAACCCAATTGCCTAGCTAAAGTGGTCAATTGTGATGCCTTCATGCTTTCAATGGGTGTACGCTCCTTTGCCAATATCTCTTGTATTTGGGCTCTTCTCATTTCATTGTGGTGGCTTGTGTCACTTGCGGCTTCAATGATAGTTTCACCTCTGTCACCTTTTGCAGGTGGTATTCTTCTTGTAAAGAACACCTTAGCTGACCAAACATCATTTTTCTACTTCCAATACTCCATGATTTGTTTGTATTCACTATCATTTGTCACTATAGGTTGTCCATAACGATTAGAAGCAATCAAATCACGCACATCCCTTCTCTCATCAAGCTAAAACAAGTATGGCAGTAGCTCCTCCAAGAGCATATTGTCAACCATCTTCTCAGCATCAAATTGTGGTGAAAAAATGCAATTGTTTACTGGTGAAATACATCCCTTGTAAGGAGAGTTATCAATAAGCATTGTTCTTTGTGGATCACATTCAAATATCATGGCAATTTGCCTCAACGTTTGGATTATCGGGTCTAAACAATTTTTGAGTTTGAGCGGTGTAGCAAACATGGTGCGACCAAATTGCAAAGAAAGGCAATGTATCCTCAGCTAATTTGTTTAGTGCTCCAAGGATTTGATACACATTATTCCTAGTAGCTGTCGACCAAATTGTAACATTAAACCTCTGTAAAATAGTCTTCAAGAATTGGATGCAACCTGGCCTGAGTATAATATATCTTTTTGAATCCACTTGCACTGAGTTGTGGTGTGAGGATGGTTGAGAGGAACATTTCAACAATAGACCATTTAAATCCAATATACTGTAAGCACGGATTTCTCAACATCTACACTACATGAAGTAGTAGCAATTGGAAATAGCTCGTGAGTGGACTTTTCAGTCTCTTTTCATGTATGTTGCATTTTTGAAGCATCGATTTCTTGGTTCTCATTATTGCAAGCTTGCTCAAGTTGCACAACACTAGACTCTAGTACAGAAATATCATCCATCTTGGGCACTTCAAAAACCATAGAATCAATGGATTCTATAGTTGTTGAATGAACCATAAGAGCATTATCCATCCCAGTTTGTGAATCTAAGAAAACACACACACCATTGGTATCTCAAAACTCACTAGAATTTAATTCACCATATTTACATGTAGAACTCCTAGTAAGAAATTTATTTAAGGTAAAATCGTTGCTAGAATCCTTGCAACCATTTTCAACATTGGTACACAAAACACCACTTGTCTAAAATACAATCTACTAAAGCAACATTTTCCATCCTACACTTTATTAAAGATGAGTACTTAAAGTGAAAACTAAAAGCCACAACTTGTTGAAGAAACATGGATACAAGGTCCACCAAATGTCCAACCTAGACTACAAGCAAACAATTAGAGATTTGGCTTAGATTTGGATCCAAAGGCCACCACTTATTCAAGTAAGATAGCTCCACTTGTTTAAGACAGTAATGTTTGAAGCCCCACCACTTGTCCAACCTAGACATTGATTAAATTTTGGTAAGATTTATCACAAATCTAGAGTAGAATCAAGATTCTATGGCCAAGGTAATCAAATAAGTTAGACAACACACAAAGCATAAGAACACTCTAGATTCTCGTTGAGCATAAACTAAACAATAATCAAATGTTACATTCACTTGAGATTTCATCCATGAAAAATGAAAATGATGCATGTACTTGAGATTTCCATCCATGTACAATACTTTACAATGTCAAGTAAAGTCATAGTCAGCAAGCAATTCTTCTCCTGCTTCAACTTGACAAATAGTCTCAATGCATACATGGCCATATTCTTCTGACTTGATGTGTGAAAAGGTGCATTTATGCCAAGGTGGCAAATTTGGATCAAATGTATAGCATACATTGGGACAGACACTTGTACTGTGAGAACTATTTATATAGCCCGACACGTTTCCTTCTTCTACACAACCAATAATGTATGATTGATCTTCCTCTTCTTCTATGTTTGGATCCTCTAGAAGAGAATATTTAGAAGCTCTTAGAAATATTTTGCATATCTTTTTTCAGTCTTGAAATCTATACTTATGCCCTCCATAGTTTAGAATAGTCACACCACTTTTCAGGGTAGTATGCACAAATAGCCCATAGCCAGCTCCTTGAATACATGAAAGTCGCACTTCAAAATCCACACCGTTAATATGGAAAATTGCATCTTTGGGAATAGGAAAAGTTGGTGTCCCAAAAGGATCTTCATGCCAATCATAGTGTGAAATACATCTAGTTTTTATATCACTTAACTCCTTTGTGTCTGGAAAAAGAAGAAAATATTATGCATAAAATAATGACAAGATCAAAGAAAGATATCATTATTTGATAGTCCAATAGGTCCATTGTATGGAAGACTTAGAGTGCCTCTTACATGGTGCCTCCAAGGTTTCCAAAAAATAAAATCATTGAAAAAAGGCCACTGTGTCTCCAATCTATTGCCCGTTTGAAGCATAGAGAGAACCAAGGTCCACCACTTGTCCAAGATAGATATGGAGCATTGACACAAGGTCCAACACTTATCCAAGAACCCTATAGTATATGTGGTAACATGGGATGCGTTGAATGCAACAAAAGTAGTCTAGCCTCCTCATCCATCTCCTTTTTCTTGTAGCTTAGAGGGATTAGTTTCAAGGTCTATCACTAGTCAAAAACTACACATAGAACATTGATACAAGGTTCCACCACATGTGCAACCTATCATCTCTAGTAGCATGGATGGTTTGCTATCAAGGTTCACCACGTGTCCTACCTATACTCTATTGTAGCATAGAAATTTTGGTTTGGTGGTCCTACACTTGTCCAAACTGTTGATATCTGGAGGTAATCAAGGGTCCTCCACTTGTCCAAGTTAGGCATATAAAACAATTGCAAGGTCCACCATGTGTACACCATATGATTGATTAGCATGCATGGTCTTATTTCATGGGCTACCATCTTCTCTCCAACATGTGTCCAACCTCGGCTCCATTGAAGCATGGAGAGAAGCAAGGTCCACCACTTGTCAAAGCTATTATTTTCTCCTAGTGCTTTCAAAACCCATGATACATTGTACATGGGGGGGGGGGGGGGTCTTGTTTCAAGTTCCACCACTTTGCCAAGATAGGATCCATTGAAACATGAAGAGAAGCAAGCTCTACCATTTGTCCAAGCTAGGTGCCATTGAAAATAAAAACCCCATAATATGTTGTATACGTGGGGTGTTTTTCAAGGTCCACCACTTGTCTAGGCTATGGTCCATTGGAACATGGAGAGAAGCAAAGCTCCACCACTTTTTAAGCTAGGATCCATTGAAACATGGAGAGAAGCAAGCTCCATTGTTTGTCTAAGCTAGGCTCCATTGGAACATGGAGAAAACAAGCTCCAGCACTTGCCTATTATTGCATAGAGATTTTGGTTTGAAGGTCCACCACTTGTCCAACCTTGCCTTCATGTATGGAGATAATCAAGGGTGCAATGCTTCTCTAAGCTAGGCACATAAAAGAGTTGCAAGGTCCACTACATATATAATCTATGATGGGTTGTAGCATGGGAGGTTTCATTTTAAGGTTGACCACTTCTCCAGCTCCGCTTGTCCAACCTCAGATCCATTGAATCATGGAGAACAAAGGTCTACCAACTCTCCAGATAGGCAAGAAAATCTCTATAAAACCCATGAATTGTTAATATATGCTATGTTGTGGATTTTTGTTTGAAGTTCCACTCCTTATCCAAGCTAGAATCCATTGAAGTATGGAAATAAGTAAGATGTATCTCTAGTCCAAGATAGGATCCATTGAAACATAGAGAGAAGCAAGGTCCACCACTTGTCCAAGCTATGCATGGGTAATTGATATAAGGAACACTACGTTTTCACCTATACTATGCTCTATCATGGATGGTTTCATATCCCACCAATTTTCCAACCTATTTAACATGTTGTATTATGGGGGTTGGGTTTCAAGGTACTTCACTTGTCTAAGGTGGGTTCCATTGAAGCATGGAGAGAAACAATGTCTACCACTTGTCCAAAATATGCTCCTTTGAAACATGAAATCAAGGTCCACCACTTGTCCAAGCTAATGTTTCTCTCCATTGAAGCATGGAGAGAAACAAGGTCTACCATTTGTCCAAAATAGGCTCCATTGAAACATAAAAGCAAGGTCCACCACTTGTCCAAGCTAATGTAACAAATGGGTGTTGGTTTCAAGGTGTACCACACTTGTCTAAACTAGTCTCCATGCAAGGTCCACCACATGTCCAAGCTATATGAGCTTGGATTGAAGGTCTACCACACCTCTTAAAATTAAGATCCATGTAAGGTCCACCTTTTGTCAAGCTATGCATTTAGTGAGTACTAAAACTAAGTAACTTACAGTACATAAATACCTTTCCAAGCGCATTAAGATTTTGGTCTCTAAAGCCACCACCACATGTCTAATCTATGCTCTAATTGATTACTTATACTAGTTCTCAAAGTCCAAACATAAGCTCCCTTCTAGCAAGGTTAGTTTAAATTTAGGCTCCAGCACATGTCTAAGCTAGGTTCAATTTATGAAGCATCACCATTTAACCATGCTAGGATCTAATGTAGTAGATCAAGGGGGTATTGATAAAAGGTCCAAAACTTATTAAGTTCAAGCGCTTAAGTAATTAAGTCTTTGTGAGTATTAAATGTTATAGTTTTAGTCTAAAGATCCACCATTCAAAAACTCAAGTAATTTACTATTTACATTTAAGCCTTAAATGCTTGAGATAAAAAATACAAACTTAATCAATACTATATAAAGCAAAATCTAACATTAAGAGTATCAAATCAGCCAACAAGAAACACTAACATGCACAAGAAGCTCAAAACATACGTCTCTCCATTTCCAAAAAGTCCTCCATTGACAGAGGATGTTGTTCTTCTTCTTCTTCTTCTCTTCATGGAGAGCACTCCTTTGTAATAGGCACAGTGTCATCTGATTGCAAAGTGGATTGTTGAAGTCCAACCCATTTTTATATATCTTCATGGGACTTAACAAAGTCTAGCAGCCTGGTCTCCACGTTTTTTGCCTCCTCCACATTGTCAACTAAACATATATCTTCTTTTTTCTGTTCTATTCCTTCTTGTGCAATCAAGGAGCCATCACCAAAAACATCAACAAGCTTGCGGTCTTCAAAACAATATGTATGAATGTAGTGCTTGACCAAAGCTCTTTTTTTGGCCTCCAAATATTGCAAATCTGACATATCTTTATCTGCTACTTGAAGAAGAGAACAATCAATTGGCATGGGATGTTCCTCTGATTATCTTCTCAGGTCTTCAAATGCATTGCCTTCTCCCAAGAAGGCGATAACTATTAGGAATTGAATTGATACTTTGCAAGGAGTTAATGGAAAGTGATGCAGTGCACCACAACAATGGTAGCTCAGATTATCTCCCATGGCGTGAAAGGCACATTGCAATTTTGTGAAGTTAGTGAAATCCACAAATGCAAGAAAGACAAATCCAGGATCTTTTGACCCTCCAGCAATAGCCAAGATCCCATCCAAAGCATTGTTAAATGTCTCCTCACTCCACTTCAAACTGCCTCCAAGGTGTTTTGTCATATCTAAAACACATAAGCCAATAGGCACTTTGTTATTGAAGTGGCGCATCAAGTAGAGATTGCCTTCCATTTGTAGGCTCATCACATAGATTGACCATGGCAAATCTCTAGGCTCAATTTTCTCCTTTAGAAGGTGAATTTCCCATTGCATGTATTTTATTGCTCCATCTGGAAAAGCCATTTTCCTTGTTCCACGCTTCAAACTAGATCTGAGCCATTCCTCACATAGCATTAAAAGTGTTTTTTAAACAACATCATTGATATTATACATATTGACCACCTCCTCTTAGTCTTTACATGGTGAAGACTCATTCAAATTGTTGAAGCCTTCAAGAAGTGCATCTTGAATCAATTTGTCTTGCTTCAACTGCTTGATTTGATCATACATGTCAGTTGCATCACCATCCTTTGCACTCTTTGACAGTAAAATCTTCTCATCTGTAATCTCTTCTTGAATAGTCTTTACCTCTGATTCCTCAAGGCCACAAAGGTATCTAAATACAGTTGTTGGGGGTTTCTTCTTCTCCTCTTCTGGCCTTTCAATGATTTCTAACCAGCAGTCATAAATTGGATCAGAGTACGTGACCATGTGTGCCTGTTTAGCAATCCAACTTGCTGATGCACTCATTCTTGCCAATCGAAGAAAAGCCTAAAAATAAATAGAGAAATAAATAAACTATTGAGCAAGATTTGTTAATTAAAGACTATCAGAAAGACAAAGAAAATAACTTACATCCCATCCGGCACGAGATGCATGTCCCTCTGCAATTCCACTTGCTGCCTTTGGTGGTCGTCCTGAGAAGATCCATTGACTCCGTAAATGTCTCAATATTTGGCTGTAAGGTTGCTTGACATACAATGCTTGAGCCTCCTCATTTGCAATGGCAGATATAGCAGTTGCAAAAAATGGAGGAGCATTCACAACAATGCGAGCCTTTCTAAATTTATACACGCCAATCAGTCTTTCAAATATCTCTTTGTTGTTTTGTTCATTGTGAAGCAAAACTTTTGCAGCATAGATTGAATAATGCCCATCAAGAATCCAATAATGATAATCTTTATTTTTTTTCTCTTCTACCTCTTCTACTGCCAAAGGAGTCCCCTCCTTTGACTTTGCATTTCGAACAGGCATCAAATATGCACATGCTGTAGGCTTGGTCGTACTCCATGAAAATCCAAATAACACACTTTCAGCGTGTTTTTTGTCCATAATACGTGCATTATAGTGATCAAAAGCAAGCCAACAATTTTGAATAGGGATATCAAATTCCCTATATTGGAAAGGAAAATAGTTTATGTACTTATTCATTCCACCTGTATCTTTTTCTTGTCCTTTCATGGCCTCAGCTTCTAAAACATCTGGATCCACAATTCTCATCTTTGACATTGAACCCTTTGTTGATGAGGATGCCAAAGATGCATTGTCTACATCCAAAATGGAACTAGTTTACTTAGCTACTACTTTCTGCACTTTTGCTTGCTTGTTTGTGGGTGGTGGTCGTGAAGCTTTCACCTTTTTTCGTTGTAGTGTGGCAATGATGGAGCTTTGAAGTTGATTTGTTGTGATATTTGGATTTGATTCTGCAAACTTCCATCCTCGAGAAAACATTGTCTCTTCTTTGTTTCTAGACATGCGTTCCAATGCATATGCTCCTGGAGATAGTTGAAATTCTAGATTCATTGGAACTAGAATGTCAATGCATTTTACCTCCGGATGACTATCAACTACAGAGACAGATGCTTCCACAACTTATCCAAAATCTTCAAACAAGCTTTCATTCTCCTTTTTGGCAATAAATAGATGCACCTTATGAAATTGTGCACCCTCTATACCATGTATGTCCAGATACCATTTCCTAAGATCATTGCCAGTATAGTCAACTGAGACAACAACCCTTGCAACCTGTGTTTTTGGAGCCATCTTTAAACAAAAAAAAAACCAAATGTTATTTTAACATATACGTTTTTGTAATGGATTAAGCTTGTGTGAATACAAGGTCCACCACTTGTTCAAGCTAGATCTAAGCAAGTATACATAGTGAACTTTTAAGCTAGTGAACTAAGGGAAGAGAGAATCAAGGTCCACCACTTGTCCAAGCTCAACTATAGACAACATGGAGAGATTCGAGGTCTACTAATTGTCTAATATAGGCATGGAGAAATGATAGAAGGTTGAACACTTGTCCATATCATCTCTAGTAAAATGGGAGGTATGGCCTTAAGATTCACCATGTAACCAACCTATACGTTATTGTATTATGAAGACTTGCAAAGCAAAGCTCCACCACTTATCCAAGCTAGTTCCAAAATCAGCATGGAGAGAAGCAAGCTCCACCATTTGTCCAAGCTCAGCTCCATTGAAACATGGAAAACCTATTACCCCTAGTAGCATGAGTGGTTTGGTCTCAAGATTCACCATTTGTCCACTCTATGTCATTATATTAAGAAGATCTGGGTGTTAAGTTCCACCACTTATCCAACCTATAAGGTTATATCTTAAATGGTATTCTTTCTTACCACTTGAAATGCCCATGATATGTTTTACATGGGGGTTTGGTTCCAAGGTTCACCACTTGTCCAAGCTAACTCTATTGAAACATAGAGAGAAGCAAAGGTCCACCACTTGTCCAAGCTAGGCTCCATTAAAACATGGAGAGAAGAATGCTCCACCATTTCTCCAAGGTAGGCTCCATTGAAACATGGAGAGAAGCAAGCTCCACCATGTCTCCAACATGCTAGGCTCCATTGAAATACCTTAAACCCACGATACTTTGTACATGGGGGTTTAAATTCAAGGTCCACCAATTGTCCAACCTATTATTCCTAGTAGCATGAGTGGTTTAGTCTCAAGATTGATTCCACTCTATGTTATTATATTGAGAAGATCTGGGTGTTAAGATCCACCACTTGTCCAACCTATAAGACTATATCTTAAATGGTATTCTTTCTCACCACTTGGAATGTCCATGATATGTTTAACATGGGGGTTTGGTTCCAAGGTCCACCACTTGTCCAAGCTAACTCTATTGAAACATAGAGAGAAGCAAAGGTCCACCATTTGTCCAAGCTAGGCTCCATTGAAACATGGAGAGAAGGATGCTCCACCATTTCTCCAAGATAGGCTCCATTGAAACATGAAGAGAATCAAGCTGCACCATGTCTCCAAGATGCTAAGCTCCATTGAAATACCTTAAACCCACGATATTTTTTACATGTGGGGTTTAAATTCAAGGTCCACCACTTGTCCAACCTATTATCCCTAGTAGCATGAGTGGTTTGGTCTCAAGATTCACCACTTTTTCACTCTATTTCATTATATTAAGAAGATCTGGGTGTTAAGGTCCACCACTTGTCCAACCTATAAGGCTATATCTTAAATGGTATTCTTTCCCACCACTTGGAATGCCCATGATAGGTTTTACATGGGGTTTGGTTCCAAGGTCCACCACTTGTTCAAGCTAACTCTATTGAAACATACAGAGAAGCAAAGGTCCACCACTTGTCCAAGCTAGGCTCCATTGAAACATGGAGAGAAGAATGCTCCACCATTTCTCCAAGATAAGCTCTATTGAAACATGAAGAGAAGCAAGCTCCACCATGTCTCCAAGATGCTAGGCTCCATTGAAATACCTTAAATCCATGATATTTTGTATATGTGGGGTTTAAATTCAAGGTCCACCACTTGTCCAACCTATTATCCCTAGTAGCATGAGTAATTTGGTCTCAAGATTCACCACTTTTCCACTCTATGTCATTATATTAAGAAGATCTGGGTGTTAAGGTCCACCACTTGTCCAACCTATAAGGCTATATCTTAAATGGTATTCTTTCCCACCACTTGGAATGCCCATGATAGGTTTTACATGGGGGTTTGGTTCCAAGGTCCACCACTTGTCCAAGCTAGGCTCCATTGAAACATGGAGAGAAGAATGCTCCACCATTTCTCCAAGATAAGCTCCATTGAAATATGAAGAGAAGCAAGCTCCACCATGTCTCCAAGATGCTAGGCTCCATTGAAATACCTTAAACCCATGATATTTTGTATATGTGCGGTTTAAATTCAAGGTCCACCACTTGTCCAATCTATTATCCCTAGTAGCATGAGTGATTTGGTCTCAAGATTCACCACTTTTCCACTCTATTTCATTATATTAAGAATAGTTGGGTGTTAAGGTCCACCACTTGTCCAACCTATAAGGCTATATCTTAAATGGTATTCTTTCCCACCACTTGGAATGCCCATGATAGGTTTTACATGGGGGTTTGGTTCCAAGGTCCACCACTTGTCCAAGCTAACTCTATTGAAACATAGAGAGAAGAAAAGGTCCACCACTTGTCCAAGCTAGGCTCCATTGAAACATGGAGAGAAGGATGCTCCACCATTTCTCCAAGATAGGCTCCATTGAAACATGAAGAGAAGCAAGCTGCACCATGTCTCCAAGATGCTAGGCTCCATTAAATACCTTAAACCCACGATATTTTGGATATGTGGGGTCTAAATTCAAGGTCCACCACTTATCCAACCTATTATCCCTAGTAGCATGAGTGGTTTGGTCTCAAGATTCACAACTTTTCCACTCTATGCCATTATATTAAGAAGATCTTGGTGTTAAGGTCCATCACTTGTCTAACCTATAAGGCTATATCTTAAATGGTATTCTTTCTCACCACTTGGAATGCCCATGATAGGTTTTACATGGGGGTTTAGTTCCAAGGTCCACCACTTGTCTAAGCTAACTCTATTGAAATATAGAGAGAAGCAAAGGTCCACCACTTGTCCAAGCTAGGCTCCATTGAAACATGGAGAGAAGGATGCTCCACCATTTGTCCAAGATAGGCTCAATTGAAACATGAAGAGAGAAGCAAGCTTCACCATGTCTCCAAGATGCTAGGCTCCATTGAAATACCTTAAACCCACGATATTTTGTACATGGGGGGTTTAAATTCAAGGTCCACCACTTGTCCAACCTATTATCTCTAGTAGCATGAGTGGTTTGGTCTCAAGATTCACCACTTTTTCACTCTATGTCATTATAGTAAGAAGATTTGGGTGTTAAGGTCCACCACTTGTCCAACCTATAAGGTTATATTTTAAATGATATTCTTTCTCACCACTTGGAATACGCATGATATGTTTTACATGGGGTTTTGTTCCAAGGTCGACCACTTGTCCAAGCTAGCTCTATTACATATAGCATGCATACAATATTCAACTAGATTCCTTATCTATCATGTCCAGTAGCGTGGATGCTCTGGCTTTAAGATCCACCACTTGTCCAACCTATACTCTCTTATGTAAGGGAGATCTGCTATAAATTCAAAACCTTTCCGCTTAAATTTAAAATTCAAATCTTATCGCCTAAATTTAAAATATCCCTCCCAAATTTAAATATCCTGCCCAAATTTTAAATTCAAACTTTTTTATTAAATTCAAATTTTATCGCTTAAATTTAAAATATCCCATGCGAAATTGATTTTAAATTCAAGTTTACCACAAAAAGATGTGATTATCCCACCTAAATTCAAATTCGCAAACCTCAAATCATTATATTGTACATAAATTCAAACAAACTCAAATTAACAAGCCTAAATTGATATTAGTTTGCATAGATATCAATTTATCACACCTAAATTATCAAGCCTAAACTGATATTAGTTTGCATAGATATCAATTTATCACACCTAAATTATGTCACCATGCTAGGAGAGTGGTTAGAGAATTTGAACAAGGTCCACCACTTGTCCAACCTAGATACCAAGAAGGATTGAGTGTACAAGGTATTGTTTGGAGGTCCTTATAGTCCACTGGTCTCAAAGTCCACCACTTGTCCAACCTATCCACCACTTGTGGTAAGGGTCACCAACTAGTGTATCTATTCATCCAAAGAAATACACGTATTTTTTGTCTACATGTCCTAGTTTCAGCCATTTATATCCATTAGGTGTATCACTAAACAACACTACTTTTGTTGAGAAACAGAAGTTACAATCAGATCTACAAATGGATTAGAGGAAAATCAGCTCAGTATAGATCCAGAACTCGCTACAAGAATCGACTTTAACAGATCATGCAAGTAAGTTTTCCATTCAAGTTTACTAGTATTACAATGTGTTAGTTATCTGTGATATTTATGTATGTATGTATACTATGTGTGAATATTGTAAGTAAGTGTAATTGTGTATCTACATTATGTATGAGTATTACAATGAAACAACACAAATATACATACATACACATAGATAACACAGACGCACACATACATGAGCATGTATTTTCAAGAGAGAGACGGCAAGATACAAAGATAGAGAGAGAGAGAGAGAGAAATACTTGTTTTCTAGAGAGAGGAGAGAGAGAAAGATAACAGATTTCACTGTGTTTATGTATCTGGAAGAGAGGAATACGATGTGTGGGAATATGTGCATGTATTTTCAAGAGAGAGACAGCAAGATAACAGATTTCACTGTGGTTATGTATGTGGAAGAGAGGAAGACAATGTGTGGGAATATGTGTATGTGTGTGGGAATACTTTTAAACTATGTATCTCTGTCTTTTGACGAGAGTGTGTGTGTGCAAGAAAGAGTTACAGAGAACCATCTTCTCTATATGGAGAAAGACAGAGAGTGAGAGAGAGAGAAATACTTGTTTTTCCCCTATTCGTGAGGTGTGCAATGTCCCCTATTCGTGAGAAGCTATGCCCGATGCTGCCCTTCTAGAAAGCATTGTGTATGATGTTGTTTCTTTATCATGTGCGTGAACTATCAATCCTGTGCGCTCCACCTGTGCGTTGTGTACGATGCCGTGTTCGCTCCTGTGCGCACGTGTATACCCCAACTGTGTGCGATCCGCATGCGCTTTCTCTATGTTTGCTGCCTCTCTACTTTCTCTGTGTGCGTTGCTCGTGTGCTCTCTCTGTGCCTAATCTTGATAGGGTTTATTAGAATGCCACGTAAGGTACAAGTCCACGTTTTATCATAAGATTTAAAAGAAAAACAAAAGCAGTATAAAACATTAACCAATTCACACTGCCAAAATTAAAGAAATCATGGTTGAAAAGATGCAAAACATGCGTAACTCTATACTAGGAATTCACTTATATATAAAAAAATCTCGGGGCGCTGCCCCTCGACCCCGCCTAGCAGTCGCGTCGGGAGGCAACAAGGGGCTGCCGCCCCTTAACCCTGCCCAGGGCGCTGCCCCGAACCCCGCCCGGAACAATATCCCAAAATCAGCCTCCCAAGCCCCGCCATCGAGAGCGCTATATTCCACATCCCCATCAAGAGCGCTACCCCCAATCCTCGCGTGGAAGTGTTGCCTCATCGGATGCACCCCATTGTGGCATTGCCCTAAGACCCCGCATCTGGAGTGTTAAATGGAAACATTTGTCATTAGTGAAATTTTAAACATAAATTATATTTAGCATATACTTAAATATAATATAAATATTTAACATAATAATTAGACTACTAATTTACTAAAGCACTTCTAGATTATGTCCCATACTATATTTAAGGTGCCAAAGGTTTGGCCTTATGGTCCTAGATTTAGCCAAGTGGTCAACACATATAGGACCAAGTGCACATTGTGCCAAGAAACTTGGCCACCACTTCACTTGCCAAAGTTTAGGCCACATGGTCAATCCTAAGTTTCCATTGTTCTTATTATGTCATAAGAGACAATGGTTCTTTTTTGTCACATTTTGCCTCGTGGAAAACCTAGGCTTGTTTTCACATACTCAGGTACTTCAAGCCATAAGAAATTTTCATTACTCTTCGGCAACCCTTTAGTTCAAGTCTTTGAAAAAACATTGTTTAAGGCCACCCTAAACCATTTTCATTTAGGGGTGTCTAAAACTAGATTTTTGGCAATTCGGGAAGAAAACGGTCAAAGTTTTATACTTAGTTTTAACCACTTGACCAATTCAAATATTGGAAAGCAAGGTCTTGCAATACTTTCCGTTGGACATCACACATTAAAACTAGGTCCCTCACTTGTCCAAGCTATGCTCTAATACAATAAAGGGCTTTTGGTTTCAAGATGCACCACTTTCCCAACCTTGATTCCATTAAAGAAGCTAGCTCTACTTAGACGTTTAATAGAAGGTCCTGTAGCAGTTCACATTGAACATTTTCCATGACATCTAGGTCCACCACTTGTCTAAGCTATGCTCTAATAGAGCAAGGGGGTTTTGGTTTCAAGATCCACCACTTGTCCAAACTTGATTTGGGAAGCAAGGTCCTATAATAGTTTGCTTTGGACATTCACCATTACAACTAGGTCCACCACTTGTCCAATCTCCTATGTTCTAATACACTAAGGAGGTTTTGGTTTCAAGGAGAACCATTTGTATGACTTTTTTTTTGGAAGTAAGGTCTTTTCATAGTTCACTCTGGACCTTGGACATTGGATACTACAACTAAGCCCACCACTTGTCCAAGCTATCCTCTAATATAGCCAAAGGGTTTGGTTTTCAAGATTCGCCACTTTTCCAACCTTGCTTTCATTAAAGAAAGGAGGGGCTACGTAAAAATTGTCAAGCACGGTAGCAAGGTCCTCTGGTAGTTCACCTTGGACATTGGGCGTTAAAACTAGGTCCACCACTTGTCCAAGCTATGCTCTGATATAGAAAGGGGATTTTGGTTTCAAGATCCACCACTTGTTTAACGTTGCAAGACTCAAGGGCTACTTGGACATTGGAAAGCATAGCCCTATAGTAGTTGATAGGTGTCAGTGGGTATTACAACTAGGTCCACCACTTGTCCAACCTATGCTCTAATATAGCAAGGAGGCTTTGGTTCCAAGATCCACCACTTTTCCAACCTTGCTTCCATTAAAGAAAGAAGGGGCTACGTAAACATTGGCAAGCAAGGTAGCAAGGTCCTCTGGTACTTCACCTTGGCTATTGGGTGTTATAACTAGGTCCACCACTTGTCCAAGCTATGCTCTGATATAGAAAGGGGATTTTGGTTTCAAGATCCACCACTTGTTCAAACTTGCAAGACTCAAGGGATACTTAGACATTGGAAAGCATAGTCCTATAGTAGTTGATAGGTGGTAGTGGGTATTACAACTAGGTCCACCACTTGTCCAACCTTGCTTCCATTGAAGAAAGGAGGGGTTACGTAAACATTGGCAAGGTAGCAATGTCCTAAGGTAGTTCAGCTTGGATATTGGGCGTTATAACTAGGTCCACCACTTGTCCAAGCTATGCTCTGATATAGAAAGGGGATTTTGATTTCAAGATCCACCACGTGTTCAACCTTGCAAGACTCAAGGGATACTTAGACATTGGAAAGCATAGTCCTATAGTAGTTGATAGGTGGTAGTGGGTATTACAACTAGGTCCAACCTTTGCTCTAATATAGCAAAGAGGCTTTGGTTTCAAGGTCCACCACTTGTCCAACCTTGCTTCCATTAAAGAAAGGAGGGGCTACGTAAACATTGGCAAGCAAGGTAGCAAGGTCCTAAGGTATTTCACCTTGTATATTGGGTATTATAACTAGGTCCACCACTTGTCCAAGCTATGCTCTGATATATAAAGGGGATTTTAGTTTCAAGATCCACCACGTGTTCAACCTTGCAATACTCAAGGGATACTTGGACATTGGAAATCATAGTCCTATAGTAGTTGATAGGTGGCAGTGGGTATTACAACTAGGTCCACCACTTGTCCAACCTATGCTCTAATATAGCAAGGAGGCTTTGGTTTCAAGATCCGCCATATTTTCAACCTTGCTTCCATTAATATAGCAAAGAGGATTTAGTCTCAAGGTTCACCAACCTATGCAAACCTTTTTCATGTTGTAGCATGATTTTTTGTTTGAAGAGTATTTTTCTATGACTATGGATTTACCAATGTAATCTTTTTCACTTACAGGATGGACTTCGAATCTGGGGAGAAAGTACATATGATACTTGACAATGAAATTTTTGGTATTGGTTGTGTGTGTAGAACAAATCCAAATTCCACTTGTGGTGGTACAAAGATAGGACAAGGAAATGTCTCCATACTAGTGGAGGAATGCTTGAAGGATGTGGTCCTACCTTTTCCTACAATGGATACTTCATCTCTCCAAGGTTCATTATGGAGTGTTGTTTGATGGTCAAAGATTCTTTTGCGATCTTCTATATTGAATGGGAACTTAATTGATCCACACAAAAGCTACAATGGTGATGAAGAACAGGATCCTCTAGTTACAGATGCAATACCTATGACAAGCCCAGAATTTGAAGCAATGATTCGAGAGTCTTGGAGAAATCAGAGGGTCCTTTTAAAAGATGACACAATGATGCAAACCATGAATGAAGGGACCATCTTATATGTATTTCCACATGATTATGTCAACTTTCAGGAACTTGGTCATGATTGTGTGGGTGTGGGTATTGAAAGAGAAAATGCAAGCATTGATGATGTGGTTGAAATGGGTAGCATCACTTTGCTAAAGTGGCCCATCAAGCAGACAACAATGTTGAATGGGAGCCCATTACAACGCTTTGTTCTTGTTGATGGCATGCATGCTACATATGAGGATAAATTCAATGATGACAATGTTGGAAAAAAACTTGATGGGAGTAATGTTGTCTAGTTGTCAAGGAAGAGACGATACACTTTCATGAACAAGACTCAAAAATCAAAAGCAGCATCAGCTTCCACTTTTTACCTTTCAAACAAATCAATTCAAAGAGTCTAATGCATTGATTGTTGTGCACAAAAATGTTGCCAGTTTGTAGATTGTGATATGGTGACAAGGTTACGGCAACAATTTTGGGGAGAGTCTCAAAAATCACGCACTAATTATGTTTATGATGTTCTTTCTATATGCTATCAGAAAGATGAGAAGTCATGATACCAATTCAGACTAAATGGCTCTATTGTTTGTTGTAGAGCATGGTATGAGCTGCATGGAATACCAAAGACATCATTTTATCGATACAAGGAGAACTTTGAAAATGGTGTGCGCCAATATGTACATGGAAACACGTGTACATTGAGAAGGGGACTTCAACATACTAGTTTAGTAAGAGCACTGCTAAATGAGTTTGTGGAAAACAACTCTGAGAAGATGCCACATAGAAGTAGAATGCTGCTAGATGGCTCAAGAGAGACTCAATTGGTGATTCCATCAACATACAAACAAGTGGATATTTTATGTGAAATCAACACGACACTTGACAAATGGGCTATGAGAAGAAGCTATCCCAATCTTCTTTGGTATAATTTGGAACAAAGAGTACCCACATGTCACTTTAACAAAGACGAGTGAGTTCTCTAAGTGCAATATTTGTAGCTCAATTAAGGCAAGGTTAGAAGCTAAACCTTCTCTTGAAGAGAGAGCTCTTCTCTTGAGGGAGAGAGAAGTTCACATGGAAACAAAAAAGTTGCAAAATCCTATATTATGCATGGCGCACATATTCAAAAACTCAACCACAAAAATATGTATGCATAATCCATGATAAGATGGATCAAAAGAAGACTGCCATCCCTAGATTACGCATTGTTCCTAAGGGTGTGGATTTAGGATATAATCTGCAGGTGGCATTGATTGGCATGATCACTCATGGACATGGAGAAGGTCATTACGGACACTTTGTCTTGAATGGTTTGTGGGCAGCTGATCCAAATCTTACAATTGGCTCAATTGCTAATTGTTTACATAACCTAGAGAGGATAGATAAGCATCCTCTTGGTGATCTAGTAAAAAATGGACTTCCAAGGAGCAATATTTCACTACTACATGCTTTGAACTCAAGGGATTCTTTGGACTACCATAACTTGAGTGATGGAAAAGAGCCCATTGTGCAACCATCAAAAATTGCAAAAGAGGAATTGGGGTCAACATTTCGCAGATTGCCAAAGAACTTGTTGCTACAATTGGATAATTGTGCAGGGGAAAACAAAAATCGATACTTATTTGCCTATTTGTCAATGCTTGTTGCAAGGGGTGTTTTCAAAACCATCTAGCTAGGATTTTTAATGGTTGGGCATACACATGAGGACATAGACGCCATGTTTAGTAGGTTTTCAAAGAAGTTGAGAGTTACACAAACCTATACTCTGCCACATTTGATGGATACATTACGAAACAGCTCATCTTCATCTCCAGCTCCATTTTTTCTCACAAAGATCCCCGATTTCAAGCAATATTGTGATGGCTATTTTTGTGATGGACAAGACATACTTGTTGGACATTCCAAACCACTTCAGTTCAGGTTCTTTATGCAGGATGAGACACCAATGATGCAATATAAGGCACATGTAGGTGTATCAAGTTGGAGTGGAGGCAAGCCAAAGTTACCACATGGAGATCCACCTCTGGTACCAATGGTAGAGTATGTCAAGGCCCACGAAGAAGTCATTTTGGGGCTAAAGAACTATATAAAATTTTGGAAAAATTTAGAAAATGGTTCAAGTGTTCCGCGATATTATAGACCCATGATAGATTATTGGAGTAAGGTAATTGAAGAGATTGGAAAAGCAATCATATGAGAGGGAGTCTTGTATGAAATGTTTTGGTCAAAAACTCAAGAATATTCTCACCTACAAAGCACTACAATGAATTTGCAACAAGGAGCACAAATATTCCTAGGCCTTGAAGAGTTGAATGATCATTTTTGTGGGCCTCAACGAGATAGACCAAGGGAAGAGTTTGACCCTATGTCTGATGTGCGCCAAGGTGACTTTCTTATGCTTGTTCCGAGTGACACTGAAATCTATCCAGTGTGGCTTGCAATGGCTTTATCTGACATTTATAATGAGCCTACATCACCAAACTACAAAAAACTCTTGATTCAATGTTGGGCACCTTGCGCGAGAAAAAGTGGGATGACAGATACTCAAGCTTACATTAATTGTTGGAAGGGTTATTGGGCTGTCAATTATAAGGACCCACAAGTGTGGGAAATTGTAGATGCAATTGTTTGGTCCTGGAGACCCAACAACGAAGGACCATTTTCTAGAATAAAGATTCCAGAAAGGCATGCTCTAAAAGCCAAAGAAGGCCTCACTCGTGCACATCAACCACACTTGGATCAAAGTTTAGATATGGTATCAAATGTGGAGTAAAATTATGTGGAGCTTCTATTGTGACTATACTAGTCAGTTTTGTAAACAAAATCTTTTTTGTATCTTCCTTTGTTTTATGTAATTCGTAGTTTTTATTCAAATCCATGTGTTGTACATCCTCTTGACTTTTGGTGTTTATCAACACCACAATCCTATGAGACTTTCACTTTATTTACTAACCAGACACCTCAATTTTTTCCACTTTAAGTGGAAAATTCCCAAATTACATGAATTTAGTCGATTTGGAGATTCCCATAATGTGAGATTTTTACCAAAATACTTAATATGGTCTTAGACAGAAAAATGGGGGATCTTATACGTGATACCGTTGTTTGTTTGGCCTAGTGTCGGGGCTGTTTTTCACTATATCATATGCATGGAATTATCTGCATACTACTTCATAGTGTAAAGGGGTCTAGTTTCTTGTGAACAAAGGTTAGTATTTTAAGCTTGTACAGTGCCTGTAACTCATTTTATGGATGGTTTGGTAACCAATGCACAACCAGTATAGTGGTGCTTGAATGTGGCAATACTCGGACAATGAAAAATGGGGACCTTATACTTGATATTGTCATTTTTTTGGCCTAGAGTCAGGGCTGTTGGGACTCTGTATCAAACGCATGGAAATTTTTGCATACTACTGCATAGTGTAAAGGGGTTTTGTCCTCCCTCATGCCACTTTTGGTATTGTTGCATTTACAAAGAAGCTCGCATTTTAGGTTATATCGCATGAACTTGACGGAACTGGTAACATATATGGGTTTTTTCTCTTTACTAATCTTCTTAACTTGAGCTCTTTTAGTGTTTTTTCTCATTAAACTTACAAACTCTGGTAGGTTGATATTCGTTAGCCCAAATAAATATGAAATTATTGATTTGGCTTGACAAAAGTCGAGAGTTTTTTTTATTAAAAAAATGGGAGGTATCTATAGTTGGTATTGAGGACACTTTATGGCTTCATGGTACTTAGTCAGCTAGTGATTTTGGAGCCTCACAAAATTGGCAACGTTGTTCTGGTAGTGGTACATATCTCAAAACTGATAATGAGGTTGTTACTTTAAGCTTTAAGGTACTTAGGAATTTGGACCTGACAAATTGCCAAAACAAGATCTATAAAAACTAACCTACGGGTTAAAATAGAACATTTGGATCAAAAGGGGTAATGGCATTTTGAACAAAATGATATATATGTTAAATATATATTTAAAGGTCTTTCAAAACATTGGGCTATAAAGAAAACATACAAGTAATGACATTAAATGAGATGAATAAACAGTTTTTTACTAAAAAGAACTAAAAGACATGAACATTTTGGATAGTGGTTTTAAGTTAAAAAGGGTTGTGAGTTGGACATGGATAATAATTGATATAGTCCATTGACACCTGTAATGCACATCCAAGGCTAACGAATCTGTTGTCTTGTTTGGATGACTGCAGGTGAGGTCTCTATCCTTTCTTGGAATTTTTTTTTGGCTTAGAGCTATAGTCTATCAGATAGTATACATGCTCTTACCACTTGGGAAGTAAATCTTTATTGGATAACTATCATTGTATACTAGAATGAGGCTTCATTCTCATATACCATGTACAAAGATAATTCTAAGATTGAGTTGTTTTTGTACTATTTTTTGTCTTTTCTCTGAAGCCAAAGCCAGCTGTCTTTTGAATGTAAAAGTTCATTTATGTCTTACCATATAAGTTAAAACACCTACACACATGGTAGAATTCATTGAGTCGAGGAACCATGTAGGCAAGCCCTTTTACAAGGAGGGGAATAAGCCAATGAATTTTAGGGAATGAGGCCCGTTTTGCACCAAACATGTGCACACTAGCCTGTTGAGGCACGCTCATTTCATCCACCTCGTCAAAGGAGGCTCCTATGCTACACAGTGAGTGTTCTTTTCCTTGCTCGGCATAGAAAGCAATCACTATTGAACTTTCGTTCCTATGTGGACCCCCCTTTGGGCTTAATTTAAATTCCCAAAGTGTCCAAACTTTCCAAGGTGCCCATTCCTACACCAAGCACGACTTAGATTCCGTGTTAGCGAGTCGTCGCGACGGACGTGCAGCATAGCTATCTAGTACTAACATAATGTCAATACGCAAGGAAGTGACTCGGGATAGGGCACGAAGACTCAATCAAATCATCAATCTTAAAGAAGTGAACCTAAAGGACTATTCATACATCTACAATAGCAAATCAACTACTTCCTAGTCAAAAAATCAGTCTATGTCCAATCTCACCACTCTCAGTCATCACCCTTTTTGGCATCCAAACAAATTCAAAATGCAACGAAACTTAAGGAGAGGTGTTACAACACCTAAGGACATATTCCTACCAAGTTTTGCAATCATCTAAAAAGGTATATAAATCACGATCCATCCCATAGAAAACTGAAAGAGAATTACACGGAAAGGTTCTCTTCAAGCTTAGAAACACTCTTTCAAGGTCAAAACATCAAAAAATAACCATTTAAGATCTCAAATCAATGCATTTAGCCCACAGACAAGATGTCGCAAACCACAACAAAATTGAGAATGATTACACTTATTAAAGACCAAGAGACAAGGAACACAATGTGCTACCAGACGAGGAGAAGGATTGATTACAACTTGTAGCAGCAATGCAGCTCTCAATCAATGTCCAATAAATCCCAAAGATAATGATAATGAGTTATTCAAAACTAAGGGTTTTGACTTAAAAACTTGGGACCCTTTCCTACGACCATTGGCACTTACAAGGTTTGTAGGCTCAGAGAGAATAATAGGGAATGATAGACTATATTACAATTTGAGAATCATCAACAACAAAATAACACAGCTTCTTTTGAAAAAAATGATTGGATACAACAAATTTTGGCGTGTATCCGGCTTTAAAGTGACACTCCGTTGTATCCTCCAAACATCCCCCCTTCCTATTCATTGCACGTCCTCGTGCAATCTGCATTTGGTTGTTGCATTTAGTAGTTGATCAGTCTCTTTTCCAACATCCCTGTAAGTCTCCTGAATTTCTCCGCCCTTTCCTCGGTTTCCATCCTTGTTGCCAGCTCTTTGAAAGGATTATTGTTGAGAGTGCTCTGATATGCAGTATAACGAGCTTGTAAATCCTTGGTCATGGGATTAAAGATGGAGGAGTCGACTTCAAAGAATCTTGTCATGATTACCTCCTCGAAGGTTTGCATGTAGTGTGAGGGCAAAAACATGACTTGCGCATATAATCCCATGATGATGTTTTTGCTGGGAATCTCTGTTTCTATATTCCAGCATAGTCAATACCAGCCAAGGATGCTCCATTGCTTCTATATCATTGAAGGCTGTTATGGAGGTGATTAGCATCTTTGCAATTTTTACAAGCATCTGGCATGCAAGATCTGGTATTTCCTTCATCATATTGATGACTCCTTTGAGCGTGTGAAGCATATACTTTTTTGAGGGGAGAAGGTTAGTTTCTGGCTTGGTTATAACTAGGTAGTTCAGAAGAGCTGGTCATCTGCTTTGCCATGAATAAAAGCTATCCCAGGATTGCCATTTGTTAATAAGACAATACGTTGGGTCGATCCGGAGATGCTGTGGAGCATTTCTATAATAGGATTCATCGGTTGGGTGCTACTCAAACCATTTCCTTCGCGAGGTTGGTTGATTCTTGATGATCGTCTGTACCTGTATGGTAGTGATAGGAACATCCCTGTAATCTCCTTTTTGGTTGGGCCCGAGGGCAGGTAGCATTTTTCTTTTCCATAAGAGAGCCTCCTGCTACCTCATTAGTGGGAGTGCGATCATTTCATGCCCAAGATTCTTCACCACTTTGTCAGGAGTGATCATGAGAAGAGCAGCGAATTCCAACACCTTGAGCTCGTATTGCAGAACCTCTTTGTGTGAAGGATCTTTGACTTCTGAGATCCACCACTGAATTTTATCTTTTGCAATGAAAGATTGACGTAGTGGCTGGATCTTCAAATTCATGCATTGCGGTTTCTGTGCTTGTACCAGGCACATCTACATGGTGAGTTTCGAACGTGAACTATCCCGGTCCTTGTGTTTGTGTGACTTCTATAGGAATTGTTTGCACTTGCTTCATGTGCGTTGCTTTTTGAGCAATCAACTCTTCCTTTGCCTCGGCCAGTTACTTCCCCAGCTCTTCAATCTCTTCATCTTTAGCTTTTTGCAATGCTCTATGCCCGGCTGTCATGGTTTGCCTGTCGTACTGCTCTTGAGCAAGGGCATTCTTTAGATCCTGGACCTCTTTTGTCAGCGAGGTTGGTTTAGCAGACGTGCTTGTTGAACTTGGCATCTCTTGCAAGGCTAAAAGCTGTGTAAGTCTCTTGCTCACCACTTTGTAAGACTCTTGTAGCTTTTAATTATGTTCCCTCTCCTTGGTTAGCTCTTCTTCCAGTCTCTATTGCTCGACTTGCAGATTTGTGTTTGATTCATTGAAAGTTTGGACTCCTTTGTAGTAATAAGCAGCATTCTCTTGTTCTCTCTGTAATTCGGACTGGAGTTGGAGCCATACTTTCTGTAACTCCTCAATTTTGTTTTGTAGTTCCATTTTGTTTTCAGTTGCTTTTGCTGCCTCCTTCTTTGTGTCCTCCAGCTCTAATTTGCGCAGGTTGTAGAGTTCTCTTTGGCATTGAAATTGGAGCTTGATTTGGTCCAAATGTGCGTCAATGTCAAAGGACCTGATCATTTGTGCTCCTTCATCTACTACAGCCTGCGAATGAGGCGACCTTGGTTGTTTTTTACTTCTTCGTCCTTGATCAGAAGTACCAACCTCATTTGTCATTTTCTCTTCTGTTATCTGTACTTCATGAGCATCCAAAATTGTGGTAATCTTTGGTAGTGTTGTCTCTTCTTCTCAAACTGTTACTTTGGTGATAGCACTTTGTCTGTCGTTTGTTCAGGAGGATCCATGGTGCATTCTCTTCTTTCTTTCTCCGCCTCTGAAGGTATTTTTTCCTCTTTTGGTGATGGAAAGTTTTCTATTTGATGTTTGATGTTGTCTAGATCACCTTCCTCTTCTTGGCTTTCTACTTTGTTACGGTTGTCCTTCTCCTCTACCTTGGTAGATTCATCAGATGATTCAAGATCATCGACGCGTGGACGTTTTGCTTCCCCTCTTTCTCTCTGTTCCATTTTCCGTTTATCCATTGCCGCATTTTGGTGGCAATGTTCAGATTTTCTGCTGCCTCTTTTCTTTTACATTGTTTCATTCTCTCCAAGGCTTCAGTCTTTCTGTGTTGCAGAGGCATATCTTCCTTGTCCTCTCTTTCATCATCTGCCTCCTTCCAAGACTTCTCTTTTTTTCATGCTTTTGTTGGCAAAGTCTTTCCCTTCGTGCTTGTGTGATGGGAATTGCCTTCGTCGCCTGCGTTGGCCTCTTTTGTAGTTTTGTATGTTTAATTGCAAATTCAATTTCTTGTCTCTCATTTGAAAACTGATACTCGGAGGGAGTTTCTCTGTCCTTTGACTTAGCTTCTTCACTGTTCACCACATCTAATTCTGTCTCTTCGCTATCAGTGTCGTGTTTCCTTGAGCTTTGCCTTGTCTGCTTGATCTCTGATTGGGGCCTCGCTACTGGCTTCACTACTCTTTTAGATTTGTGGATTAGATCCAATTGTGCTTCAGCAGGTGGTAGTTCATCAATCATGCCTGATGCTTGGTAAGCAATTCTGGTCATCATTGGTCCATCATTCGTATATGACTTGCTCTTTTGGCTTTTTTTGATGTTCGCTTCCACTATATTGTCAAGGAGGTAGTTGCCAAAATCACAACTGACCATTCTTTTTGCCAACCCCATTGCCATCACTACTGCCATGTGCAAAATTGGTTTCGTGTAGCGCGGTGGCTTTTACACTTTGAAACGTTGCGATATTAGCCGTAGTGGCAACTCTGTCTCGAAGTAGATCAGGTCTTGATAGGTTAACTTGTGTCCTCTTTGCTTTAGAAATGCCTTGTCATTATCTATTGCCTTGGTTTTTTGCAATAAATTGTGTGCTCCTTGTTGTAGGTGAAGAGCTTCGTTGATTATCTTTGCAGTGATTTTGACCTTGACAATAGTTCCATCTTTGTCAGTGAGAGTGGCTTCCCCATTGTACTAAATGGAGCTAATAAGTTCATGGGCTCTTCTGAAATTGTTCCCGTAGGAGGTAGTCTTAAAAAATTGTCTAATTGTAGACATCTGGCCCCTTCTAGCACTTTGGACCTTTGGTGTAACGTCCACAGTTCCCTTGGAAAAAGGGTGGCCTTTACTGTCACTCCATCTGCTGCTTGGAACTTCCCGATGAATATGTTTGCAGGTATTGTTTCTAACACTTGTTCCGTGATGTGAGCTTTCTCATTTGAGGAGATACTAGTGATCTCATATGGAGCCACCTCCTACTCCTTTTGTGCTTTTCTACAGGGGCATCCTGAGATGAGTTTCACGTTTAAAATACGGTTAAGCAATGACCAAAAACTATAGAAAAGTTGAAAAACGCAAACTTTGACCATAAAATGAAAAATGAGCATAACTTTGTCAAAACTACCCCAAATTTGACCAAATTTCACCAGTGCATCTAAGATTACTATACTCATAAAGGCATGAAGTCACATATGAAATCTGGCTTTGAGGAGGTACATGGATGGGGATCCATGTTGGGAAACGTTTTGAAGATCTGATGATACCATCTGGTAGGGCTCATCAAGGAGATGCCTTGGTCCAAAAATTTTGAGATTTGAATCACTGGTTAGGAACTTAGGTCAATTCTTGGTAACTTTCATCAGACTTAGAAAATTTGGGCATTTTGGTTGGGATTTTGGGATCCAAATGAATTGATACTTCATGGCTAGATTTTGTGTGATGTTTTGAGCCAAATGATGTGATTTTGTCTTTGTTTGGACAAAAAGGTATATGGATCGCGATCCATGTTGGGAAGGGTATTGGGGCAACCTTATGCACACATATTCCTATAGGTCTTCCTAGCACACTAGTGAATTTTTTTCAAGTTTGGACTTGTTTTTCCTGTGTTTACTCAATTTTTCAAGTTATGGTCATGTTTGTCCCGTCTTGATCATATATGGTTTTTGATCCAATTTTGAGCACTTCCCTTGACTAACATTTGATAGTTCATTGACTCCATATGATTTATGCCTAAAAATCACTGTTTTACCCAAATCCCCACCAAATTTCATCAGTTTTTGAATTCATATGAAGTGGGAAATTCATGCAGGCAATTTGCACAACTTTGTAGGTATCCCTTTGCTTTGCTTTGCCCCTAATTAGACCTTTAGTGTTGCTTCTTCTTGATCTTTGGGTTTTACCCACCTCCGGATTCCCTTTTGTTTTGGACTTCTTTTGAATAAAGCCACTGGAAGTTCCAAATGCTGCTCTGGTTAGTGGGTTAGCTTCATGTTTCCTTCCCAGCCCTATTCCACAGTGTTTTTCTGGAAATACAACCATTTTAGTCTTGATTAAATAAAAAATGACCCTTTGTAGACTAAAAGTACCAAATCACTATGTTTTAATGATTTTAAGATCCTTTTTGTGACTAATTTGTATGGTCAGTTATCCTTTTGCATCCTCCAACCAGTGATTAACTTTTGCCATGTTTTTGTCATCAAGGTACATGGATCACGATCCATGTTGGGAAGGGTTTGCAAATCCAATTAGTGGAGTTTGCTCCTCGGCTTATGGGGAACTCACTGCCCAATTTTTACTGGTTTTAAAGTTTTGGGAAATGGATCGTGATCCATGTTCCAACCCCTTTTGCAACAATTGTTTTTGCATTGGGTGATTCTGTCAGCAGCTGTCAGGGGTCTACTGAAGGAAGGGTTTTGGTTTTGGGAAAGTTTTAAACTCCCCCATTAGCTCTGACAACTTGCAAAATTTTCATATTGGATTTGATCCGATCTGGTGTTTTGGTATTTCTGGTGCAGTGTAGAGCATATATAAATGTTATTGTAGGGTCAATGATCATACCTATAAAATCTGGTGGAGTAAGAGCTATTGTAGTGGTCGCAGCAGCAGGTAGAAACACATCAGGAATCTCCAAGCTTCTCTAGCTCTCTCTCTCTCTCTCTCTCTCTCTCTCTCTCTCTCTCTCTCTCTCTCTCTCTCTCTCTCTCTCTCTCTCTCTCTCTCTCTCAATAAAAATGAGCTTATCTTGCCCCATTTTGACTATATGTTCCCTACCTACCCGGAATGCCCCATTCATACTTATCTCCATTGATCATATCTTCCTGTTTATATAACCTCCAATTCTAACCGTTCTTCATTCGGATATTCGATCAACAAATGGCCTTTAATTTGCAGTTTTGATCCTTCAGAATTTGGCTCAAAATTCGTCCTATGCCAGACCTTTTCATATTTGCCACATTTGAAGCCCTTGCTTTGGAGATTCAGTGTTTGCTCTCAGAAGTCAATTCCAACTTTCCTAGCTCGACTTATTAATTTTTGTTGATTATACACAATAAAAGAAAATTTCCTACAATTATTATTAATTGGCCAAAATTTTGCCAAAATTATTGTAATCACTCATACATACATATTATTGGCCTGGCATCTTATTTTTCGTGAATGGTGTCAATATGGCTCATGATTATGCCTACTAAGAACTAAAAAGCTCTGAAAAACTTATAAAAGAAAATAATATACAAAATGGAGTATCTTGCTGGTAGTTTTCCCCCCCTTCCTATAATGAGTCGTCTTGGATGAGCATGTGTCAAAGTGCATGGGTACAAAGTAAGTGTCTATGCATAGCCGTATAATGTGGCGCTAGGATGCAAATGGAAAATATGCATGGAGTAACAAAGTGTGTTGCAAGATGTGGGTTCTGAAGCAGATGTTCAGGGGCTTTTGATGACGAGGTTAGTTTGAAGCTACGTGGTCCGAACAAAAGAAGTTGAAGAAGACGCGCTCTGTCTTTGACAGTGGCACCTCGTAGTTTTGACACTGCATTTTCTTTTGGTTGAGGGCTCCTTTCTGGATGCCACTAAAATTTCTTTGATGTGGACTTTGAGTTCGAGTCATCCAGTGGGTGAGTTGGTTTCTGTTTCCATTTCCAAAAGACTTCTTTTGGTTGTCGATGGTGTGATTGTATTGACCTTGTTTGCTTGACAAAAGTTGTAGCTTTTGGTGGTTGGGTGTGGTTTGGTTTTGGTATGGTGCGATGTAGGTTGAATTTCAGTACAATGTCATTTGGGTATCCATATTTTCTTCGGATGGGTTTGCATAATGGACTTTTTAACCTATATTTTCCTGACCACGTTTCTAGAACATCATGGTATCGGAGCAACGGTTGATTGAAGAGGTTCTCATAGGTAATCTGATTGTACAAATGGTGTAGCGAAAGATTTGTCATGTAGCATGAGTTGTAAGGTATCATCCTACCAATTGGGAGTGGTTTTATAAGTGCGCATCCACGGCACTCCCAGAATAACTGCTTCATTAAGGTATGTATCTGCAACCACATGAAGTTGATGAGGATAAACTGTTCCATCAACATTTATTGTTCCATCAACAGTTATTGGTAAATTGTCATGTCCCAAATTGTTCATTGTTCCTTTGTTGGCCACTTTGAACCCAATAGTATTTGGCGTTATAAGTTATCTTGTCAATTTCACAAAGGTGGAGTTGACGACAGTTTCTCATATCCCAGTGTCCATTAATGCTCGCTTGGTGGCACCATCATCAAGGAAAATTCGTAGATCAATGCCACCTAACCATGTAGGCTCCATTTGTATGGATTCTATTGGAGGGGGATTGATGCAATTGTTATGTTGGAAATTTCTTTGAAGGTTTGCTAGCTCCTTCCACTTTAATATTCTGATCTTGGCCTCCTCCTTAGCCTGCTCCTGAATAGCATGTGCTCAATTTCTCCGCTGGTCTTCTACAGGAATTGTTTGGAGCTCTTCTGGTGTCAGTGGAAGAAGATATTTCTTTAACCTGCAGCCACTTATCCAATTAGGCATCTCCTCACCTACCAATGTTGCAAGCTTGCCACTTTGCGATATATCATGTATTACAAAAAGCCCCATCCCTCGCTTTTTGAGTCTTTTGGAGTGTTGATTTAGGTTACACACCAAAACGTAATCCCCTTTTTGGAACTCCTTGCTGATCACATGATGATTATGGAAAGCTTTCATTTGTCATTTTTGAGCATATATTCCTGTTATCGCTCTCATTCAGGTTTCATCTAATTGCTCCAAGGTGTCTAGTCTTTCAGATAGTTCGTGTCCCGTCCATCCTAACTGTGTTGCAACTCAAAGCGTGTTAATCAAGAATTCCATGGGTAGAATTGCATTAATCCCGAACACAAGGGTAAAAAGAGTGGTTCCTATGGAAGTTTTAAGTGCTACCCTGTAAGCCCATAATGCTGAGTGTAGCTTCTAGTCCCAATCAGTTCTTGAGTCACTCACTATTTTGGCGAGCACCGTGCATAAGATTTATTGGTACTCTCGGCTTGTCCGTTATCTTGGGGATGATAGGGTGTTGATTTGTGATGGATCACCATGAATTCGTCAAGTAAGCTTTCAATGACATTGTTTACAAAGTGTGTTCCTCTATCACTTACAATTTCAATGGGTAGACCGTATTTGGTAAAGATATGTTTGAAGAGGAACTTAGCCGTAGTCCATGCATCATTTTTCTGTGTTGCTTTTGCTTCCACCCATTTGGTCAAATAATTTGTGGCTACTATGATGTATTGTACGTGCGTCCTGTATGCAGGAGGTATGGTGGGGCCTATAAAATCTATGCCCCACTTGGCAAAGGCACGTACTCCCATCATCGCCCGTAATGGCATTTCATCTCTCCGTAGAGGTGCTTTTGTGCATTGACATTCATCACACATTTTGACATATGCCTTCGCATCTCTGAACAATGTTGGCCACCATATTCCTACATGAAGTACTAGCTTTGCAGTTTTATCGGTAGAAAAATATCCCCCTGGCTGGCCCGAGTGTGTTTGATCTAGGACAGAGAAATATTCTCTTTCAGTAGCACACAATCTTAATTGATTGTCCTTTCCCCGCTTGTATAGTTGGTTTGCAATCAGCAAATAGTGCTTTGCTTCTTCCTCTATAGTTCTCATTTGTGCCTTACCCCATCCCTTTGGGAAGGTCTTGGTTTTTAAGTACTCTATTTGAGCGCTTGTATTACTCGAAATAGGGTGGCATATTCCACTGGCAATTGCCTTATACAGGGTTGGCATATTCCACTGGCAATTGCCTTATACAGGGTTCACATGATTTTACATAATTATGGACATTGTTCTCCATGTTTTGCCAAGTCTCCTTAGTCTTTGGTATGTTTGTGTTTTTCCAATATGAAACCCCGTGTTTTGTATATGAACCAGTTTGAGGTAGTATTCATTCTTGTCCGGTTGTACAAATAGTCTCAAAATCTCGTCCTTACCTTTCTTGTAAAGTCGTCTAGCTAATAGCTAGAGATTTCTTGTTCAATGTATGATTGATGGTTGTCTTTCTACCTGTAATGATCCTATTGTGAGTAAGTACGAATCTGGAAGATCATCGTCAATACCTTTAGGTGCAATCTCGAAAGTGATATGCTCGCTTGTGCGTAGTCCCCTTTATAATGACTACTGTGAAATCAAACTCAAGCAATATGATAAACCATCGAACAATCCTCCTAGTGTTGCAAGGTTTGTTTACCAGATACAACAATGCTTGGTGATCCACGAATTTAAAAAATGGGAAAATTACCAAAATACCCCTCTAATTTGTGAAAATTTCCAAAATACCCTTCAAATTTCAAAATTTCCCAATATACCCCTCATATTTTGTCAAAAATTCCCAAAATGTCCTTCAAATTTTCCAAAATTCCCAAAATACCCCTGGTTGTGAGAGTAAATTTATCCAAAAATTAAAAAATTTGTAGCTTTTCATAAGAAGATTGATTCTCTATGAATACAAGATACTAATGCTAGAATTTGAGCTGGTTATGTAGGCTTTGGAAATGAATTGCTTCATTATTTTTAGACATAACTGTCTTTTTTTGGGAGGTAAGTTGTGACAAATTACATGCTAAGCACTAGAAAACGGATATACATTGTCAAAAAAGAATAAAGATTAGGAAATCGTGAACAATTTAGCTCAAATAAATACAAGGGTATTTTGGGAATTTTTGAAATTTGAGGGGTATTTTGGAATTTCCACAAATTTAGAGGGGTATTTTGGTAATTTTCCCTAAAAAAAACTTGTTTGCAAGAAGATAATGTCTAAAATTTTTGACAGCATATATCATTCCTCGACCTTCTCTCTTCGTGGTGGTAATTTTTTTCTCTACGTTGCTTAGCTGCCTACTAGAGTAGCAAATGGGAAAATCCATTTTCTTCTCTCTGGATGGGCCAATATGCACCCTATGGCGTAGGCTTATGCATCTCGATGAACATGGAAGATCTTGTTCCAATCAGGGGCTTGCAAAATTGGAGCAAAAATTAATCCTTGCTTCAATTTGTGAAAAGTCTTCTCACATTCTTCCGTCCACTCAAACTTAGCAATGAGGGCATATAGAGGCTTAGCTATTACAACATACATGTATATGAAGCACCTATGATACCCACAATGACCCATAAATGCTTCCACTTCCTTTAATTTGGTTGGTCTCAACAGTACAACAATTATTTATATCATATCTTGATCAGTGGAAATCCCATTTTTGGACACAATGTGGCCCAAGATTTTACCTTGTCTTACCATGAAGACACATTTTTCAGGGTTTAAGAAAATACGATAAGTTCTGCACTTTTCAAAGACTTTCTCTAGATGTGTTATGTGCTCACTTCTCAACTAGGAATGCACGCATAGGTCATCCATATATATTTCTAAAAATTGCATGAGGTATTCCTTGAATGCATGACTCATTAGTCTTTGAAAAGTGGCAGGGCACTGGTCATGCCAAAAGGCATTACTCTGTATGCAAATATGTCCCACTCTGTTGCAAAAGTTGACTTCTGTTAATCTTCTTGTTTTATGGTCCTGAGAACCCATCTAAAAACTATAAGCCTCCTTCCCTGCAACTCTCTCAATAACGTGGTCTGTTATTGGTAGTGGATATTTGTCCATGATGGTGGCAGCATTTACCTGTTTGAGGTTCACACATATCCGTAATTTCCCATTATTTTTGGGTACTACCACAATTGGGGACACCCATCGATGTGTTCAATCTCATAAATAAACTCCGCATCCTTTAGTTTGTCTATCTCCTCCTTGAATTTTTTGGCGAAAGTCTCATTGTGCATATAAGGACGTTGTCTTCGCGGTCTGGCATCACTTTAAAGGGGTATCATGTGTTGACAAATCTTTGGATCTATTCCCTTTAGGTCTTTGTAATACCAAGCAAGCACATCTTTATATCGTCTAATTGTTGCTATCAATAGTTGCTCTTCTTCTTCTGTGAGGTCCGTGGCAATGTATGCCAGTTTAGGTTCCGCACCTGGTTTTGCTACGTTTATACATTTGGCTCGGGCCCATCATATGAGGTTCTAGGCTCTCTTGGGTCTCGTTTGGGCTTCTGCACTACAATTTTTATGTCTTGAATAGTATACCTTTTGTAGTAGGAAGGTGCATCAAACCTATCATCATCTGATTCATCGTCAGTTTCCAACTTGGTTGTCCAAAATTCTTTCAAAGTTCATTTTAATCGGTAGTATTTGTGTTTGTTCTCTATTTTGGATAATTTTGTTGACTTCTCAGAGATACTTTTCGCTTGTGATTTTTGTCTGTTCTTCTTTTTCAAGTTTATTTTTGTTAAGTCGTGTTTCGAGAACCTCTTCAATATCTCATGTTTAAAACAATCAATTGCTTCAACCAGCTTCAAATACTGCATTTTGTCGTTTAAAAGAGGTACATAATTTTCTTTTGTCTTATTTCGTTTGTTCATGCGTCTATTCATATATCTACACTCTCTTCGAGGTTTTTGGTTTGGAAAATCATAGTAGACCTGTCATAAAATCTAATAAACCAACCCAAATGATTTTTTCATACTAAACTAATCGTTTAATGTGGGAGAATAAACGGGAACAAGAGTTAGAATATAGACATGTGCTTATGGATCTGTCTCAACACGGGGTCAAGATTAAAAGGGGTCCAAATGAGAGATGGTATGTTAAAGAGCAATGCTGCCGAATGGAGCTTAAAGACCGTAGGGTTAGTTTCATTAAAGACCTCCAAAAATTAGTGTTCAAAAGTCCTTTGACCTTAAGCAATCTAGGACTGACCTTGAGGTGGGAATCCTACCCAAGCATGAGGTGTTTGTTGGCTTGCTAAATGTTAGTGGGAACCTTACCCAAAAGCTTGAGGTGTTTCTCACATGCTTAAATTACTAAGGTTCTTGAAGTATTCAATTCAAAGACAACTCTCAAGAGACATCAACGTTTCCATGGTTGATTGATTAAGTCCTTGAAGTATTCAATTCAACCAAATGACTTAATAAGCATAAAAGACACATGTTCAAATGATCCTCCACATGTGGCCCTCATGATGTGCTTGAATGCTATTGGATAGGTTTTAAAGAGCTCCAATGAGAATTTAGATACATAAAAATAAATAATTAAGTTCTTTCTCTCAAAGATGAAAAAGAGGACACATATCCAAATGAAATAATAAAATAATGAGAGAGAGAGAGAGGTGGATCAAGCATGAGAGGGGGGTATACTCTCCCCCCCCCCCCCACACACACACACACACATTCTCTCATTGTGTGTGGTGCAAAGTGCAAGAGCTCCATCTCCTTCTCCAAGCTTGTTGAGAAGTGGAGAGCCTACACCAACACTCTTTGCTATGGAATGCAAATCCAACCAAGAGCCATGCTTCAATGCTTAAGCTTGCCATCTTCTTCATCTTCATTACTATGCAATTATGCTATGCTAAGCAAGAAGAGTAATAATAAGTGAGGAACTATTTCTTTCTCATATGGATAATTCTTCTTCCTCTTCCCTACCCTCATTCCACGCTAGCTCTCTCCACCTTCGAAGGTGTTTGAAGCCTTGGGACTCGGGCTTGGGATAGTTAATGCTTTTTGCAAAGTTTATGTTAAGCTTGTGATGCATGAAGGTTTCCATCTTCATAGCATCACCAAGGTCATAAGGAACACAAAGATTGTATTGTAACAAGTCTCTCTTGATGGGAGAATCTGTAATACAAACGCCTTTTCGAGGGGGGACCGGCTCCAAGTAAATCCGGTCCTCAACTATTGTCATGCTCTCTAATAATCTCTCTCTTGAAAAAGTATTGTTCATGCCAAGTTAGTTAAGTACAATGTTCATGTTGCTACCATCAATTAAATTCACCCTCTATGTTCTCAAAGTAAACTCACAAAAATGCTCACTCTAATTCTCTTAATTCCGCTATTTTCAAAGTTCATAGGCCATTTCCATTACATTTGGGGAAGAAAGAGGAACCATCACCTTGCAGGATGGTTATCTTCTCCATGGCAATAGGCTATGTGTTACCCACTCTCTTCGTGAGAAAGTCATGTATGAATCCCATGCTCCTCCCTATGCGGGGCATAGGGGCATTCAACCTACTCTTCAAGGAGTAGAGACATACTTCTATTGGCCTACCATGAAAGTGGACATACAAGAGCATGTTTCAAAATGTGTGGTATGCCAAAAGACTAAGTATGATAGCGGGAAGAAACCTAGATTACTCCAGCCATTGCCAATCCCTAATTCATCATGGGAGAGTATATCCATGGATTTTATCTTTGGATTACCCAATTCTATCCATGGGAATACGAAAATATGGACAATAGTCGATAGGTTTAGCAAGCAAGTACACTTTATTCCTGTCAAAAAGACTATTAACACTAGGTTGGTAATGGGACACTTTTATGTCCTGGGACACTTTTATGTCCTGTTAAGTGACCATTTTCCTTGAATTATGTCAAGAGTTTCAAAATGGTTTTTGAGGTGCTATCTGTCTAGAAATTTGTCTCATGAGCTGAAAAAAACTCGACATTTTTTTGGAATATCAATTCCATCTTTAACCTTGTCTTTGCACAACATTTCACAACCTAAACTGTGTGAAAAAACGGGTCCTGTTTTTGTCTTTTTTCAACTTTTTGCAACTATACCACTCTAGAATTCATGTTTGTGACGTCTATAATGCTAGAGAACTATCTTTAGTAGTCCTCAACATGTCCTGATGGTTCTAGGGAGAAATAAATGTTAAAGTTGTAAGCTATGACCAAATTACCAAAATTGTCAAATCTTGTTTTTTCGCCAATTTTAGCTCTTCTATGATTTTTTTGGTGGCTTTCATGATATCCAAATGTAGTTTTGATTTTCTATGTCACATATTGTAACATAAAGCTAAGATTCCTTGAGTTTTGGGGCACCTAATACCCTATTTTGCATAGTAGACAACGATGGTTGATTTTTTCAATTATAGAAGAAAACGAAACATTCTAGTATATCAAGTATAGCTTTTTCAATATTGTTAGTTTCTTGTGACAACTACATGTATTTTGTAGGTAGTAACCATATCTAGTCATAAGGATCAAATTTGGCTAGATATTGAATAGTTTCTATGGGATTCTACAACTCATAATGTTGAACCCAGTTTTTTCATGTTTGCTGTATTTAGCACTTCATCTTTGTCCCCAAGATTCCCCTTGCTAAGAGATGTATTATTCTTTTGACATGCTCCATGGCTCCTTACAAACCTAAAGGACAATAGGGAACTAAGAAAACATGCATATATTATTTGTATTGAGCGTGGCTATAGAAACTTTGATGATAGGTTTGCAGAATGGTAAAAATTCAACTTTTTTGTACCTATTTCTTTTGGCAAAACAAAAAATAGTGAGTGAGAAGCAATCATATGTTCTGATCACCGACCCATTGAAGTTAACTAGGGAATTTATCTCAAGTCCTACAAAAATCCCTAGTCTTATTTTTATGCAACAAAACGTAAGAAATGATTGTTTTGATGAAAATGTACTGGTACATCAACTTTGGAGGCTTGGTGTGACCAAAAGATGAAAAATTTTACAAGTTTCTTATTTTTTCCATGTGTAGTAGGCCTTGAACTATAACCTCATGAAAGGATGTTACAAAATGAGTGGATCTACTATGGCTTTGGAGATTTTTTTCAAAACCCTGAAAGGACACTTTTATGTCCTGTTAGGTTACCAACCTAGTGTTAAGGCACACCAAATGGCAAGCATCTTCATATCTCAGATTTTCAAACACCATGGATTACCAATTTCTTTTCAAGCATGGAAAATCAAAGAACAAAATACTTTTTTGTACTTCACTCACAACTTTCTTTGCTCATAAGGAGTAGCACTGGCTGATCCTCGACTCCAGTCTCTACTAAGCACTAAACCTACGTCTAGTTGCTTTACTGTCTAAGTGTAAACGGAATGGGTGTCAAAATCTTTGGAAATGATTTTTCGTACAACTAGGTCACTCACCACCTAAGGATCGACTTCCCCAGCAACAACGCCGTGATGGACGTCTGCAGCATAGCTATCTGTTACTAACATAGTGTCAATACGCAAGGAAGTGACTCGAGATGGTGCACGGAGACTCAATGAGATTGTCAATCTCAAAGAAGTGAGCCTAAAGGACTATTCATACATCAATCTCACCGCTCTAGGTCGTCACGCCTTTTCAGCATCCAAACGAATTCGAAATGGAACGAAACTTAAGGAGATGTGTTACAACACCTAAGGGCATATTCCTACCAAGTTCTACAGTCATCTGGGAAGGTACATAAATCACAATCCATCCCAAAAAATATATAGAAAATTGAAACAAAATTACACGGAAAGGTTCCTTTCAAGCTTAGAAACACTCTTCCAAGGTCAAAACATAAAAAAATAACCATTTAAAACCTCAAATCAATACATTTAGCCCACAAACAAGATGTCACAAACCACAACAAAACTGAGAATGATTATACTTAGATCAAAGAGCAAGAGACAAGGAACACAATGTGCTATTCGAAATCAAATTCTGATTACCAGAGAAGGAGAATGATTGATTACAACTTGTAACAGCAATGCAGCTCTCAGTCGACGTCCAATAAATCCCAAAGATAATGATAATGTGTTTTTCAAAACTAAGGGTTTTGACTTAAAAACTTGGGACCCTTTGCCACGACCATTGGCCACTTACAAGGTTTGTAGGCTCAGAGAGAATAATAGGGAATGATAGACTATGTTACAATTTAAGAATCATCAACAACAGAATACACACCTTCTTTTGAAAAAATGATTGAATACATCAATTTTGGTGTGTATCCGACTGTTAAGTGACATTCTGTTGTATCCACCAAACATTCCCCTATAAGATTGGGATTCCATCATACGGTTTTGATGAGTTGCTATTCTTGATCTACAAGTGTAGGTGGTTCCTCATATATATGATGTGTAGATAGGGGTCCTTGAAAGGGTTGTAGTAAACTAAAATGAAATGCATTGTGAATTTTCCAGTGTGAAGGTAATTCTAAGCAAAATGAAACATCATTTATCATTTAAAAAATTTGAATGGACCATAAAAATGAGGAATAAGCTTAACAATCAATCATTTTAGTTCTTCTCTTTTCTATTCAACGCATAACATAATCTCCTTCCTTAAATCCATGTTCTTTGCAATGCTCATCAACATGCTTAGTGTACAATTCTTGTGAATGCTTAATAGCAGAGTGTACACTTTCATAAATTTCATGAAAATTTGTAGTGAAAGTATAAGTAGTAGGCACAATGTTAGAAACTCTATAAGTAGGAGTAGGAAGAGAGTGACCATATACAATCTCAAATGGAGATTTACCTATGGCATAGTGAGTGGTGTTGTTATAAACAAAGTATAAAATATGTTGGTAATCATCCCACTTATTGGGTTGAGAAGACACATAAGCTTTCAATAAATCAATAATAATATGATTAATAACTTTTGTTTGACCATTAGACTCAGGATGGAATACAAAAGTGACATCAAGTGTAGTGCCAAGATTTTTGAAAACTGTAGTCCAAAAAGTACTACAAAATTTGGAATCTCCATCGGATATGAGTACCCATGATGAGAAAAAATAACTTTTAAATAGAGAAGTGCAGCTTAATATGCAGTAAGAGTTTTCTTACATGGAATGAAATATGTTTGCTTAGAAAAACGATGAATAACGGTCCAAATCATGTCATGTTTGTGAGCAGTGAGTGAGAGACTAGTAACAAAGTCCATAAAAATGTGTTTCCAAGGTCTTTCAAGAATAGGGAGAGGGTGTAACAAACCTAATTTCTTACCTGTTTGCTGCTTTAATATTTTGGAAAATTAAACAAGATGAAACATATTGTTTAATATCACTTTTCATAACATGCCAATAAAAATCACAATTTAAATTCTGAAAAGTAGCAGCAAAACCTATATGTCCAGCATAAGGTGGTTTATGTAATTCTTCAATGAGTAAGACACAAAATGGTTTTGTGACACACAATTTTTGTTTAAAATAAAGGAAATTTTCTTGTATAGTGTATTTAAGAAAGGCGTGCACTAAATTTTCAAGCATTGCAACCAAATGGTTTTAAAATCATCATCTTGTGCATAAGTATCTTGTATATTATCAAAAGAAGTATCCATAATAACTAATAAATTACTAAGAGAGGGTCTTTGACTCAAAGCATCAACCACCATGTTTTCTTTACCAGGTTGGTATTGAATGTTGTGTTGAAAACTTTGAATAAAGGCTGTCCAATTAATATGTCTATCTCCTATTAGGGGTTGAGATACTAAGTATTTGATACTTATCAAGTCAGCACCCATTAGATAGTGTTTCCAAATTTTGAGAGCATGCACTACATCAATCAATTCTTTGTCATATGTTCTAAATTTAGATTCAAATGGTTTAACGACTTTCAAATGCAAGTGGATTAATTTTGAGAGCATACACTACATCAGTCAATTCTTTGTCATATGTTCTAAATTTAGAACATATGACACCTATAGAAGCATCACAAAAACACACAAAACTCTCAAAAAACATGTGTATGCTTCTGTTTAAAATATTTTTACGAGTTTCATGCGCGGTTCATGCATGTCAAATAACTTCTCCATCATCTTCACTAAGACTAACGAGTAAAGATGCTATTGTAAAAACTAGTAGACATTATTAAAACACTACAGTGATACCATAGATTTTTAGAACTCAAAGGGAGCCATTGTGGAGCATAGTAGCTATGGAAATCTTTGTGGGAGAGGGGGGGGGGGGGGGGGGGGGGGAGAGAGAGAGAGAGAGAGAGAGAAGAGTGAGCCTTTTGATAAGGAGAAGTATTGCTCAACAAGCTATAATTAGCCTCTTGTGCAACACTAAATTATGGTTTTCACCCTCTTCCACTCCTCTATTCAAAAAGTGTTGAATAACAAAGTTGTAGATCTCATCGTATTTGATTCGAGCCGTTTTAGAGATTGACTCGTTATCATGAGATATTTTAAACATAGTGTCACTAGGTCTCCAGGGGTAGGCTTGAGGCGGGAACCCGACCCAGCTCGAGGTGCTTGTCCTGCTTGTCATGCTTGATGACTAAGGTGCTTGAGGTGCTTGAGATGCTAGGGCTGTACTTGAGGTGACAACCCAACCCAAGCTTAAAGTGCTTAAGGGCCAAGCTTGTGGTGGGAACTGGGCCTATGCATGAGGGTCTTGAGGTGTCAAAAAGTCAAATATTCAATCCCTACAAGGAGGGGGTGAGCCCTACTTGAGGGGGGGTGAGAGAGAACACCCACACACTCCACACAAGGCATGCATGGTACAAAGAAAGCAAAAGGGACATTTGTCAAGTTCCTCCTCAAGTTGCCCTCATGGTGTGCCTGAAGCCTATTGGTTGGCCACCCAAGGGGTCCAATGATAATTTAGGAGATTTAATTAATTGATTTTGCATTTATCAAGTCCTCTCTCTCAAAGGGGAAAGGGGGACACTTGTCCCAAGGCTACCCTTGCTTCTTGTAATGCCTCCTTCTTGTGATTGGTTAAGCCTGGAGGGGTCCTATGAGCTTCAAGCATGAGCTACAAGGGGGGGTCAACCCCAACAAGCTAGGGGGTTGCTTAGGGGGTATACTCACCCACACACACTCACAAACACTCTCATGGTGTGCTATGCAAGGTGCAAGAGCTCCATATCCTTCTACAAGCTCCTTGAGAAGTTGAGAGCCTACACCAACACTCTTGGCTATGGAATGCAAATCCAACCAAGAGCTATGCTTCAATGCTTAAGCTTGCCATCTTCTCCATCTTCATTACTATGCTATTATGTATGCTAAGCAAAAAGAGTGATGATAAGTGAGGAACTATTTCTTTCTCCTATAGAATACTTCTTCTTCCTCTTCCCTACCCTCATTCGCTGCTAGCTCTCTCCACCTTCGAAGGTGTTTGAGGTCTTGGGACTGAGGCTTGGGATAGTCAATGCTTTTCACAAGTTTATGTTATGCTTATTGCAAGAAGACTAATGGTTTATTGCAAGTAGATTAATTGTTTCTTTAAACACGAGTTGATGCATAAAATTTTACATCTTCATGCACCCAAATGATTTAGGGAACACAAGGATTGATAATCCTCACAAGTTCTTGATTGTTTTCAAACTAAGATTGATTGTTGCTATTAAGCAAAATCTTGGAGTATGAAACTTCCATCTTCATACCGCCAAAGAGGTCTCAAGGAACACAAAGATTGTATTGTACCAAGTCTCTCTTAATGAAAGAATCTATAATACAAATGCCTTTTGGAGGGGAGATCGGCTCCACATAAATCCGGTCCTCAATTGTTGTCATATTCTCTAAACTCTCTCTCTTGCAAAATTATTGCTCATACCTAGTTAATTAAGTGCTATGATTAAGTTGCTACTACCAATTAAGTTCACCCTCTATGCTCTCAAAGTTGCTCACTCTAATTCTCTTAATTCCGCTATTCTCTAAGTTCATAGGCCATTTTCGTTACAAGGGGTCCTCAAGCTATGTTCAAGCTAGCCCACATCTTCCTTTTAATTGGCATTCCCACACTTTTGGAGGCATTCGGAATCCATTTTAATTTTATCTTAGTCTCGTAAAAACACAGTTGATTTTGGAAAGCATTCCATCGGCATGTCTAAAGGTTACATCATCCATTTAGAACTCTAAGGCATTGAAATGCACCTTAGAGTAATTGCATTGGCACTTTTGAATGTTGCTTTTAGCACCCTAAGGCCTTGGGATGCACCTTACAACCGTTTTCGTGATCTTGGTCCTTCCATTATTTTTATGTTCTCTATTTAGAATGGACAATTCTACGGAGGAAAATCATTGAAGTCTACAAAAATTAAATTTGGGGACAGCTTTTCTTATTTTCATTTTAATGTTTCTACAATTTTCATAGTTTATACGTATGAGGCTTTGTTGTATCTATGTAACATTTGGCACAAGAATATTGGACATGCAAATATGCAAAGGCTAAAAAATATGGAAAGTTAGGAGCTTGTCATACGTTTGCCAGTGTTGAAATTTGTGAGGCTCGTCAATTTGTAAAGCAAGCAAAAACATCATTTCCTTACGACAGGCATGTAGACAAAACTATGTTGGAGATAATGCATTCCCATGTGTGGTTTCCTACAAACACTTTATCTATGGGTGGATGTAGGTTTAATATTACCTTCATCTCCATACACGAAAGGAGCATAGAGAGAGAGAGAGAGATTTTAAAGGCAAAGTAATTACTCAGGCAAAAGGACGACAAAATTTGGTACAAGACAAGTGTACAAATGGAAGCATGAAGAATTGATTACACAACTTGCATGACATGGTTGCAATCTTTTATTTTGAAGATAAACAAAATTTTAATTAAAAAAAGGAGAAGTTACAAGGCCTCAAAGGTGGGGAAAGAGGTAGCCCACAAAATAAATAGAAGCTTAAAGAGCTAAGCAATCATAAGACATAGACAATCCTGATGAGAGCTTCTCCCTTGCATAGTGGTAATGCACCTCAATGTGCTTTGTGAAAGCATGAAAAACTAGGCTCCTCGCAACTGCTAATGCGCTCTGACTGTCAGTGTAGATAGTGTTGGCAGGAGATGAGAGCCTCTCCCTGGCATAGTGGTAATGCACCTCAATGTGCTTTGTGCGAGAATGAAAAACTGGGTTCCTCGCAACTGCCAATGCACTCTAACTGTCAGTGTAGATAGTGTTGGCATGACACTATCTACACTGACAGTCAGAGCACATTGGCAATTGCGAGGAACCCAGTTTTTCATGCTCGCACAAAGCATATTGAGGTGCATTACCACTATGGCAGGGAGAGGCTCTCAGCAAGAGAGATTAGCTTGGCTTATGTGCCAATACAGGACAACCTTGCAGATCTTTTTACAAAGGCATTGTCTCGTGAGAAGTTCGAAGCTTCACACAAAGCTTTGGGCTTACTCCCCTTTGTGGACCGATCATGTCCTCAGGGCATGGCACTTCCCTATACTCTGTGTGAACTCTCGTTCAACGCATCCCTCCCATGGAGGATTTGTTACCATGTACACGTGGTAGTGATGTGTGCGAACACACTTAGGATGTTGCAAACAAGGAAATTGTGATGACAAGAATACACCTCGTTCTTGAGTACACGCCCCTCTAGACCGAGGGTACCATGTGTAGAGAGAGAGAGAGAGAGAGAGAGAGAGAGAGAGAGAGAGAGAGAGAGAGAGAGAGCATTGGGTGCAATCATCCCCCCATGCCTAGAGTGAGTTGGCTTCCTCTAGGCATGTATGTGTATTAATTCAAAAAAAAGGTCAGCTCATAAATAAGGCTATTTACATTCCACTTTGGGGATAAAGGAACTTTATCGAACTAACTATCTTATTGGATTATTCCATGTCCTGCTAGCTATTGTCAGCCACTTGCGCACAACTCAGCTGCATTGACCTGCTACATCACGCACACATGACCATAAATGTTAGTGTCAGGCTTCTCATAATCCATTCCATAACATACCCCGAGGTAACAAAAGCAACTAACCTCAGTTGTACATAACGTAGCAAAGTAATATGTGGTGTGCCAGTTCCACATGTAGATGTCACGGAGAGTCCAGTCTTAGTAGGCGTAGGAACTCTAATACACATGTATGTAACACCAGTAATTTACTCAACAACTTGCATACCGGAGAGACCTGCCTTTCTCAGGCATAGGAGCTCTAACATGTGTTTGAATCAATTCCATAAAAACCAACCAATGTATCAATCGAGTCCATTCAATGTATGCCATTCCATTCATAAACCATTCCACCAAATTTTGACTCTATGCATTGCCTAATGGTGCCTCGTCAGGCCTAAATGCATTTTGTGATTGTAGTATGCAGAAATCAAGTGTTGGTACATGGGACTTAAAGTGGCTGTCGGAAGCCATTGACATTCTTCAACAGAGTGATTCTTATATTTGACAAGGTATCTATGATATTATGTTCCGGTGCGTCTAGTAGTGAAATCATGATCAATAATTGATTCCGGAAATAATAATTCTTCATCGTCTTCGAGTAAGGGTGGGTCTTCAAAAACATGTGCAATAGGTGGGGTACCTTTAAATTTTTGCGACAAACTAACATGGAAGTAGTTGTGTATGCACCAGTGATGTGGAATGTCAAGCCTGTATGCATTGGGGTTAATGATTTCAATGATCTTGAAGGGATCATAAAATCTAGGGGCTAACTTGACCTTGGGGTGCTTTTCAATGTTCTTCAAATGACGCTTTTCAATACGCAACCAAACATAATCATTTAAAGTGAACTCAATGAACTTGCACTTTTTGTTTGCTTGTGCGGTGTAGGGTGCTTGAGCTTTTTGGATAGCTGTGGTGACTTCATGCAAAATGTGAATGTGATCTTGTGTACGGGAGTTGGCCGCAGGAACAGTACCAGTGATGGTGTTCATAGGGACAAGCAACTTCTTACCATAGACAATCTCGAAGAGAGCTTTGTTTGTGGTAGAGTGGGGAGTGTTTTTGTAAGCAAATTGGAAGAGAGGAAGGTGTTGGTTCCAATTTTTTGCATTGTCTATTTTCTAGGCCCTAAGGAGGTCAAGGATAGTACTATTGGTAGCTTCGATCTGGCCATTACTTTCAGGGTGGAAAGCAAATGTGAAGTCCATTCTGGAGCCTAGATTAGTACACAATGCAGACAAAAAATGATTGCAAAAATCGACCATCACGATAAAAAATTAATACTTTAGGAAAACCATGGTGAGGAAAAATGAGATTTCAAAAACATTTTTGCAGCTTGAGGTGCAGTTAGAGTCTCTTTACATGGAATAAAATATGTTTTTTTTCTAAACCTATCTCTACAACGATCCATATCATATCATTGTGCAAAGAGGTGGGTGGAAAACCTGTGATGAAATCCTAGAAATCTCTTCCCAAGGGCCCTTTGGAATAGGCAGGGGCATAAGAAGTCCATGATTTTACCATGGTGTCTCTTGACTCACTGACAAACAATGCAGTGTGAGACAAATTGTGCAACATCGTGCTTCATGTCATGCCAAAAGAAGTAGTCAGTGCAAGTAGAGAGAGTACTTTGAATGCCACGGTGACCCATATACTTTGGTGCATGCATTTTGTGAATAGCAAGTTCTCTAAAGTGTGCAGTGACACAAAGCTTTTGATGATAAAAGACAAAACCATTTGCAAAAGAATAGTCATCGACATGCAAATAATTATTGGCAACCAAATTAGACCAGGCATGTGAAAAACCCATATATGTTTCATAAGCATCAACCATAGCACCAAAATACTGAATTTCAGCAACAGAAAGATGAATAAGATACATCGCTTGAATGTGAGCACGTGTAAGAGTGAAGGTTAGAGGGTGGTGCACCATCTACTAGCCTATGACTAAGGGTGTTAGCTACAACATTGGATATGCCGGGTTGGTACTATATCATTGGGTGAAATTTTTTAATAAAGCCAGTCCACTTAATGTGCCTATCAGAGATAGTAGATTGAGACAGGAGGTGCTTGATAGCCTGTTGGTTAGTCTTTATGAGGATTTTGGAGCCCATAAGATAATGTTTTCAGATGTCTAATGCATGAACTATTGTGAGGAGTTCCCTATCATATACACTGTAGTGGGCTTCACTAGGCTTAAGCTTCCTACTTTTGTATGCAATGGGGTGGTCATTTTGCATTAACACAGCACGTATTCCAAATCCACTAGCATCAGTGATTACAACAAAGAAAGGTTGTGTGAAATCAGGCAATTGCAAAACAGTGCATGTGTGAGCAAATACTTGAGTGTGTCAAATGCTTTTTGTTGACTTTCGCCCCAACAAAAGTTCATAAGCTTACGTGTGAGAAAGGTGAGAGGGAGTGCAATGCCAGAGTAATTCTTTACAAATTTATGATAAAAGCCAGAGAGACCTAGAAATGATCTAACTTTGTGTATGGTCTTGGGGATTGGCCAATGTTGGATGGTCTCTATCTTCTTGGGATCAGGGTGGATACTGTCACTAGAGACAATGAGACCTAAGCACTCTATTTTTGTCTGGAAGAAATGACTCTTATTAGGTTAGCATAGAGAATTTACTGAAAATCAAAATATAATCGAAAAAGACAATAACAAAATGCTAGTGCTCCAAAAAATATTTTGTTCATCATGCGAGAGAATGTTGCAGGTGCATGGGTGAGACCAAAGGGAAGTATAATAAATTCATAGTGCCCAAATTGTGTGTGAAATGCGGTTTTAAAATTATCATTTGGGTGCATACAAATTTGATGATACCCTGACTTTAGATCTATCTTGCTAAACATAGAGGCACCTTTTAACTTATCTAGGAGGTCATCTACACAGGAAATAGGGTAGCGGTTCTTCACAGTGACCTTGTTGAGATCCCTATAGTCAATGCACATCCTAAATGATTTATCTTTCTTATGGACAAGTAGAACGGGAGCGCCAAAAGGAGAGGAGCTAGGTCTAATAAGTCCTTTTTCTAGGAGGTCAGATACTCTAAAGTGATTTCAACGTCATTAACCATGTAAATATCATTAAACCCTGTGCCTTGGAATGCACTCTTCACTTTAAATGGTGATTTTATTTTAGTTAAATGTAATTTCTGTACAAGACGTTCAGAAATAAAATCATGTGTGCTATCGTCATCGTGCAAAACAAAAACTCTTGTATCGTGTATAGAAGCATTCATTTGCATTAAAAAGTGTATATACTAGGAGTACATGTTGCATCGACAGAGTTGAGATTGGCAGGTGGGGGATCGTTAGTCCAGTCATTGTAAAGTTTTGTATTCGTGTCAAGATGATGAAGATGAGCCACATGATTGGGGTGTTGGCGATTGAGAGGGCAATTGGCCATGACATGGCCAATCCTATTTATAGCGATGACACACTATGCAAGGACGATTTTTTGTGGGAGATGCAGTGGTGGGTGCAGTAGATGGGTGTGCAAAATTGTGAGGTGGTTGCCCAAATGTAGGGCATTGGACCAGATTTAAAGATAGTGCGTGGAGGTGGTGTATTACGTGGAGTAGTCAAAGCACGTGCAGGTGTGAAATTGCGAGTGTACGGTGTCTGAAAATTATTGGGGTTATACTTGCGATTATTGTTGTAGCACGAAAAATTGTTGAAAGGAGGTGGTTGATGCCGTGGTGGATTAACTTGTAGCATATGCGTGATCAAATTGATCTCCTTTTCCAGCATCATATGCATAAGAAATTGCCTCATAGAGAGTGGCTGGCTTCAAAGAATGGAGCTTGTCTTGAATACCGCGTTGAAGGCCGTCTTCATACTTGATTTGGAGCATATCTTCGGGAACATCCTCCATCATGCGTAGGAGTAGTAGGCGTTGCCCAAATCTGTCAATGTATCGGCTCACTGTCTCGCCTTCTATGCAAGAGAAAGGAGACCAGGCACGTTGAGCCTGCAAGTGGAATTGGGATGGGAGAAAATTGTGCTTGATTTGGTCTTCAAATTTGAGCCAAGTGGTTGGGCATTGTGTGTTGTTGTGTGTGACATTTTACTAGAGCGAAGCCTTACCAGTCATGTGGTTCATGGCACACTTGATCTTGTCCTCCTTGGAGAAGGATTCGTCAGCAAAGTAATCATCAAATTGGCAAGCCAAGAAACAACTATGTTACCAATTTTGAGACCATCATGGCGGGAGAAAGTGAAGGCACGACGATTGATTTTTTGGTCTTTACGGTCTGCTTGGTTTTCAAAAGTGGCCTTGAGAATTTTTGCAAGTCACTCGTCGTTGAGCTCTCTGTCTCAGTTGTGTTTGTCACCTTTCGCAATTTGGTGTTGAATCTCTTGGACATCTTGTTGTAGAAGCTCAATCTGTTGCTCGGTAGGAAGTGGATCAAGAAGAAGAGAAGAGTTGTTTGGCATGATGTAGTGCTTCAAAAGGGCGTGATCGTATGCACGGCACCTTAGTCATATGCAAAACGAGGTGAATTTGCTTCTTCTTCCATGAGCGTCGAGGTAACTTGCTTTACTTCAATTTGTGGTGATTAGCTTCGATGCGGTTTGCTTCGTCTTCAAGTTGCATTGATTAGCGTCAATGCATCGTGTTTCTTCTTCAATTTGCGTTGATTAACTTCGTCGAGGGAGGGGGGGAGAGTGTGGAAGAAAAAGTGAATAAGCATTTGAGATGCAAGTGTGTGTGTGTGTGTGTGTGTGATCGGTGTGAATTATGCGGGTGCGTGTGTGTGTGTGTAATCGGTGTGAATATGTGGGTGCACGTGTGTAGGAGCCCCGCTTTGTGTATAGAGAGTGGCCAAGCACACGAGAGGATTGTGTGTGTGTGTGTGTGTGTGTGTGTGTAAGGACCCTTAAGAGAGAAGCAAAGGTAAGGGTGGACTGCAGGTTGGGCACGGGAAAGGGAGAGTTTTGGAGATAGTAGCCCATTTTGCAATCACCCTAAGGTGTGTGCGTGAGTTCTTGGTTATGTGTGAGTATGTATGTAGGAGCGCAGGTGGGCTCTATGGGAGAGAGGTACTTGGACTACTGGCAGAGAGGGAGAGAAAGAGAGTTTAACCGGGTCTGGTTGAGAAAGAGAAGGATTTCAACGGTTGGCCGTCGTAGGCATGGGAGAGTTCAGAGAGTAATGTGAGACAGAAATTGTGTACACCACGCACAAGTAATTTGTGGGGTGTGGTTGGATAACCTCGAGGGATTGGCATCCTCTGGTAGGTGACTCTCGATACCTTGTGTTGGGCAACTACATGCACCAACCGTTTGACGACGCCTCCACTTTTTGTAGTCGCAGCAGTCATCAACGTGCAGCTGGGGACATCATGGGAGGTGATTGATGGCTGTAAGCATAACTACCAAACGGTAGTTGCTAACGCAAGGTGATTCTCTCCTAACCTGCTGCAGTAGGTGTTAACGGCCAATTCTGCAAAGACCGTCAACTACAACCCACCATCGATGCTATGCTATTCTCTCATGATCCCCCCCTCCCCCTGCCTTGTTCGTAGTGGGCGTAAGAGCTCGCTTATCCCAGCTTCCTAGCGCCTAAGAGCTCACTCCTCCTCCGAAGCAGTTAATTTTGTTTCAAGGTTTTGTTGTTGCTCATGCCAATTTTAATAATAAAAGATTATTATTACTATTTATTCTTTCTAATGTCATAGCTTGCAAGTCTTAGTTCCCACGATGGAGTTCACCCGAGTGTGGTAAATGGGTCATCCAGCGGGGCTTGAGTTCTAAGCTGATTGTGCAGGTTTGTGAGCTCTATTAGAGTCACCCCAAGCTTCTTCTACCACTCCTTACCTCGATTTCCTTAATCTTCTCAATCATTTGAGATCGGGTATATACATAAATGAACATGCAATGTCTACGTATGTGGACCAATTAGGGAATCATGTGATCTTTCTTTATCGAAGGAGGAAAAAAAACACCACTACAGATATAAAGAAACATTCTTCACCATGTAGAAGCAATTTATTAACACACAAGGGAAGGGGGGGGGGGGGGGGGGGGGGGGACTTAGCTCTATCCCTTGGAGCTCTCCATAGATTCACTTGCTTCCCTAGGAGCGTAAACCGGACTCTGATACCACTATTGCAGACAAGGAAATTGTAATGACAAGAATACACCTCATTCTTGCGTATACGCCCCTCTAGATCGAGGGTACCATGTACACACACACACACACACACACACACACACACACACACACACAGAGAGAGAGAGAGAGAGAGAGAGAGAGAGAGAGAGAGAGAGAGAGAGAGAGAGAGAGAGAGAGAGAGAGAGAGAGCATTGGGTGCAATCATTCCCCCATGCCTAGAGTGAGTTGGCTTCCTCTAGGCATGTATTTATATTAATTCAAAAAAAGGGTCAGCTCATAAATAAGGCTATTTACATTCCACTTTGGGGATAAAGGAATTTTGTTAAACTAACTAAAAATCCCATGTCTTATTGGATTATTCCATGTCTTGCTAGCTTCTGTCAACCGCTTGCCTATGACTTAGCTGCCTTGACTTGCTACATCACACACACATGACCATAAATGTTAGAGTCAACCTTCTCATAATCCATTCCATAACATAGGACTGCTGGGGCATTTTTCCCCCCATGCATTGTATATACACCCATCACTTTAGGGCTATCTTATCTTTCCATTGCACACTAAGTAATACACTCTCTGTTGTGTGCCTTGAGCTTCCTTCGTCTTCTCTAAGCTATGTGTGTTTTCTTGCAACCCTAATTCCAACAAATCTCTCTCTAAAGAAGAATTAAAGCATGATGGCCTCCATAATTTCCATCTATGTTCCCTTTGCAACATATACAAGGGAGCATCTGAAGTATCCTTCATTTGTAAGTTTTTTCAAGTCAAATAACATCTCTAATAACCTTGTTTATCATCCTTTCCTATAAAAATTGGCACCATTTCTTTGTAGCCAGTAGTGCCAGAGGAAGGTAGCCCTCCAAATATTCCATAATGGAATGTCGAGATGGTTGCATTCACCCAGAAGGAGTTCCCTGAAAGTTAGAGCTTGAGAACGAAAAGAGGATATACATTTTTGTATTACGAACAACTTTTGCTTGACAGAAGTGCATCTAAGAAGAATATGAGGAATGTCTTCTTCCTTCTTGCACCTAGCATAGAGACCATTGCCAACTTTGGCTTTTAAAACTCTAGTAAAAGTCCACATGCCTTGATGTAGTATTAACCACGTTAAGAAGCTGTGTTTAATGGGAATTGGGAAACTCCATATGCACTTGAACTTGTATATCCATCGATTGCTGCTCCTCTGCAGTTTTCGTATGTGATTAAGCTTGCTTTTTAGCTCCTCCTTGAATGGTCCTAGCTTGGAGAAGGATGTATAAAATGACTTGGCCACAGTGTAGATGTTGCTCTCTTTATAGTGAGCTATTGGAGACTGTTTAATCTTGTCTAGCACCATGAAGATGACTCTGCCTTTCATTTCCTACAAACAACCATTAGAGATGTTATAGGTCTTGGTTATATCCTCCATAATAAGCCACTAAACATTGTTATTTAAGTTTGCCCATTTCTTAATTACAGCTTTAAAACACTTATGGGCTTTAATTGAAGGTGCTTTCTTTTGGAGAAGAGGCATATAACCAATCCATATAGCATCTTCAAGTAGAAATTACTGATTGGTATAGAGTGTGAAGGGCACTCTCCAATTTTTCTTAACTTCTTCCCAAGATGACCAAATTTGCACATTCAACAGCTTTATTGTTAAGTGGGGAGGTGACTATGTTCCACAATGAAAATCCTCTCCAACACTTACAATCCTGTAAAACAAAAAGGTGACAAAATCTTTTAAGAAGAAAGGCCCAAAAATCTTCATTGGTTAAAGACCAGAGGACCCATTTGGCTGACAACTTGACTGCCAATTTGATATCTCCAAGATACCTAGACCTCCTTTGCTTTTATGGTAGCAGCATGTCTTGCATATCACTTTGGACACTTTTTCAATCTCATTAGTACCTCCCCACAAGAGCCTTCTGACCAAGGCTATGATTTGATTCATTTCATCAAAGTGGGCCTCTAGCAAGACAAAAAATAAATGAGGGATGGTAAAAGATAATGATCGAGTACGAACACTCTGGAAGAGAGGTTGGGTTGTATGATGTCTTGCATATCACTTTGGACACTTTTTTAATCTCATTAGTACCTCCCCACAAGAGCCTTCTGACCAAGGCTATGATTTGATTCATCTCATTGAAGTGGGCCTCTAGCAAGATAAAAAATAAATGAGGGATGGTAGAAGATAATGATCAAGTACAAACACTATGGAAGAGAGGTTGGGTCGTATGATTGCCACATGAACACCTTTTCCTAAACTTATCAACAACCCATTGCCATGTTTGTACCATTAAGACCTTAAATCCCATTGTTATACCTAGAAGTCTAAAGATTTTCCAATCTTCCAATACTTAAAACCTAGCAAAGCAGTCTGCTCCTGTTGCAACTACTCCATAACAAAAACCTGATGCCACAAACATCTCCATGAACAATGCATCAGTTACTACAAACAACTCCAACCCCAAAAACATGGCCTACCAATCTCGATTGCACACGCGTGGACATTACACACACAATGAGTGCTCTCTTGCATGTTAATGCACATGTATTTTCCTCATGCACTAAACCAAGCGAAAAAAGTGAAGGGTGTGAGAGCCATCGAGGCTCACTCATCAACTACCCCATTGTGCTTTTACTCATTTGTTTGGATAAGTGGCTCAAAGCTGTAAGTTTCAGTCTTACCATAACTCACTAGTTTGACCACAAACCCCCTCCGAGGATCACGAAGCAAAAATAGTAGCATTGACAAAACAATATGATGCTATTGCTAATGGTTTCCAACCTTTAAGGTCATGGAATGATATACCAACAACTACATTGTGTTTGTAGGCCACTCTTGCTTCCCCTCAACTTAGAGACGATGGCCTCTCTCAAATTTTGCATCTTTGTTTGCTTGGTTCTATGCAGGCTCCATTGAGCCATATAAGTTTTTCCTTGATTTGAAGAAAACAATCAATAGAATAATAAGTTGAATACTTTACCAAGGAGTCAAGAAGCCAACATTGAGAGTTGAAGGGACATTGTGTTCAGCAAGCACTTCTCTAATTTGCGTAAAATGCTCTGCTACAACATAGCACACATGTGAAGAGGCAGTTTCTATTGCCCTCTTAAGACCATCATTAAGCATGCTGTGACAAAGTTCCTATTGATGCCCTTATTATATGTGGTCAATGCTTCTGAGCCTTGCCTCTTCTTTGCTCCATTTTCAGCCCCAAATTCGCCACTATCATTCCATACTCCTTTCTTTTAGTAGTACATGAATCGGCACCTTCCTCTGGAGAGGGGGTCTCTTGTACCGTCAATTGAATTTCTCTAAGAGGTTCCCCAGCTGTATCAAACTTCCTTACTGGAGTTGTTAGTGCTCCCAAAGATTGAAGAACACCAAGAGGGGGAAGCATTCTATGAATTATAGATGAAAACATCGACCGGAGCTTTGGCTTATGTCAGATAATACCCTATTGATCACTTTGAAGGAGCGCTCAAAACCATGTACGCAAGAAAAAGGAATTTTCAGGGCCTTCAGATGGCGACAAAAAAATTCCTTGCAATGATTTGCAAGATTATGAAGAGATGCATGCAAGACAACATAACCAGTGATTACAGGCTTACTTGTACCACATAAATCTGCAAAAGGTTTGATTGAATCTCAACAACAATTGTTGGTATGTACTATAGTTTTATCTCTTCACACCTAGCTGGGCAAACTTTGAAGGAACTCGCCTACCACCAGGGAGTGTTCTCGAAACTAACCACGCAATACTCTTGAGTACGACTTCGTTCTATAGCTAGCTCAAAGAGATTTTGAAGCACATGAGGGAGCCTTTCACGCATAGCCATGGATGTGTAGATGCTTTGGCTATTCCAACAGCTGCAACATAAGTGCTTCCTTCCCTAGTTGTTTGAGTAAGAAAGATATTTACAACCTGCTTGCAACAATCAAATCGAATAAATGTAAAAAACAAGTGCCTGCTTGTCTTAAAGGATAATACCTTTCCCTAGAGACTAGAGGGCATTTAATAAAGCATGAAGCACAACAAAACTTGCTCAATACTCATTCAAAGGAAACCCCAACATAAAGGTTAAGAGATGCATTTGCAGGAAACACATCAACTAATAAACTAGACCATTTGCCCACCCCACTCTCTGCTCTTTCTTCTTCAAAGGTTCCGCTTCAACAACTCCATCAATGAGAACACCTTGAGGCTGGAAACCAGACAGAATCAATATCCCAAAACCTGCAGCTCAAAATCCCCACGAGACATTGTTTGACATAAACCTTACACGTGCCTTGCTATGCATAATTGTAGTGAATTGCAATAATATACCTTGCACTCCTCCGCGCTTTAGTGTGGGCACGAATCTCCTTGCGCTACTGTTATCGACAAAGCCTTTTTTATGCAAGCGCTATTCTTATTACAAAGCATCGCTCAAAAGAAACGCTAGGAAGTAGCATTAATAGCTTTAAAAAGCCTAAAAATGGTGTTACATCTCATACGCCTATATCACACTCCATGCAAGCTGGAAAATCCTTGAAAATACAATCCGTTTTGAACCCGTCGGGCGGGAAAAGCGAAAATTTGGCCGGCCAGCCATCTGCGGTGTGAATAGTAACGATCTGATCATCTTCGGCTTCAGCAGAGTTTTTCCTTCCATCGGCGTCGTCGTTGCGGCTTCAGCAGAGTTTTTTCTTCCATCATCGTCGTCGTTGCGTCTTGCGGGAACCACACAGGTACACATAAAGCATCTCTTCTCAAAGGTTATTTTCTCTTTTGTCTCTACCTGTGTACACAGGAGGCACGCACGCAGCTTTCTGTTGATTTTCATCTTAACTCTTCCGGAAGCAATTTCTTTGCACTACAAAGCGAAAACTTTTTCTGCTCTTTGTTGTAAGGTTTCAAGATGCGCCCCATTTTCTGTGGCAACTTTGAGTACGATGCCCGAGAGTCTGAAGTTGAACGCTTGTTCGAAAAGTATGGCAAGGTAGATCGTGTTGATATGAAAGCAGGTATACTTCTTCTTAAATGATTTACTTCCAGACGTGCCACTTACGATTGCTTCTTTCTCTTTGGGTATGGGATGGAGGACATCCTTGAACTTGTCCATAACATGTGTGTATGTTTGTGTAATGCTGTTTGAAAGGGCAGCCGTGGTTTTAGTATCAATTGTCTGGAGTTTCTTTTCTTTTGTTTCTCTATGAGATGAGATTGATTGGCACTGAGGTGACTCCACTCATAACAATGTGATGATTTTCTGCCCACTGACGTTGCCCGCTGTCTATTTATTTGGAATTGGTGATTGTTGAGATTTTTGCACTTGCATCTTCTTAGTTGTCCAGTCATTGGCAAGTTCTGATTCATGAGCTACTTTGTGCGGCATTGAAGGACACTACTGTGCCTGTAGATATACTTATTATTTTCAGAAATCAGTGTGAAGTTTGCAAGCTTGCTTTGTTTCCTTTCTTTATGGGTTTTTGGCGTTGCTTTTTTCAAACACTCAGGTATTTGTTTGACGCAGGCCTTATAAGGAGTATTAAGGTCTCCTTGGCTCCTTCGAGTACTACTATGCACGCACAAGTTTACGCGGTGGCACACAAAAGTTTTGTGCAGTACAGTCATTGTGTCCTTCCATGAGCTTCCTGCTGTCACCTTTAATCTAGTGATATGCGTATGGCTCCTATAGATTTTATCATCCTTGCTGTTCATGGAGAGACATTGATAAGGGCATGCCTGCTGTTCTTGGTCAATCTTTTTGGCTTCCTTCTTGATTCTCATGGTGCATCGGCCAGACCTTTTGACATTACCTTAGTGCAATCTGAAGTGTTCTTCATGCCAATAGAACACCTTAAGTGCCAGGTTTATTGAAGTTTTTCTTTTTGCCCTTTTTAATGCAAACTCACGTGGTCACTCTTTTCCGATAGGATGCCTTGTACTTGTCAGAGCTTGAGGTGCTTTTTTTTCAGGTTTTGCCTTTGTGTATATGGAGGATGAGGCAGATGCAAGTGATGCAATAAAGGCCCTTGACAATCTAGAATTTGGCCATCAAAGGCGGTTACTTCGTGTTGAATGGGCAAAGGTGAGACTAATTGAACGATGGCCAGATGCCTTATTTTTCTCTCAAATGTCCTTTATGCTTTGAGGTATTAGGAGGTCATGAGTGAATTGCTAAGACCTCTGTTTGCATTGTTTGCGGATGTATCATGCAATTATTAGTGTGATGTATGCTCTCTCTTGAGTCTCGTTTGTGGGTTTGGAGGGAAGCATATTTTGTAAACGTGTAGTCATGCAACCACATAAGCGTATTGATTATGCCAGTGGAGCTGTTGTAATGTTGTATGGTTTGTGGATGATATCACAAATTAATATTGCACATTCATTCTTCTTAAAGCTGAAGATGCATGTAGGCATGCTGACAATTAATTCAAGTAGAAGCTTTTATGTGAAAGTAGTTCAAGTGAGTATCCGTAACAGGGAATGGCATTTCACGTCCGTTGGCCGTTCTCCCTTCCCCGTTCTGAGTAATTATGTCTTCAGTTTCTAACTTAACAATTCTCACATGCACAAATTTAAATATTCTAATTTCATTAAATAGAAATTACTCTGAAAATAAAAAAATAGTGACTTTAGCAACACAATCCGAGGGTCATTTATTAATTTCATTCCATATTGGAGCTCTTTGTAGCAAAGTTATCCGTCACACTAGACTGTGCTGATACAAGGGTGTTTTGATGCACTAAGATCACATACCTAGGCTCACCCTACTTGGAAGTACACGTTTCACAATGCAACACATATGATTATAGATGCAAAGAGACATAAATTCCCCCATGAATACTCCCCCTTAAGGATTGACGTCCAGGCCATGAGATATTCAGAGGCTATATTTGCCAAATGCTTCTAAGACCGTAGCTTGCGTCGCTTGGAGGATTCTATTTACAACTAAACGCTTCCGAGACTGCAACTTGCATTGTTTAGAGGTTTCTAACTTCCCTCATGATCGAAGTCTTGGCGATGTGTAACATGGATGGATAGCACGTGCCAATGGAAAAGAACAGAAAATAAGCAACTTTAAGCACTTCAAATAACATTTGAATTGAAAGAGAATCACGACACGTGAGACAAGGAGTGACGAAGTTCCACCCCAAGAGAGCACTTGCCCAAACGTTGGTGCCCTTTCGGTATTTCTTCATATTGCTTGAACTTAGTACAATGTCAGTATTACAAGCTCTACACCTCCACATTGAAGGGTGCCAAAGAATGATTCCATGGCACATTTTTAAAGGCCCTTGCCCTCTCAAAAGCAGTTACATGAAAAGCATCAAACTCTAAAAGCAATTGATCCAAAAGCTGCCTGCACGTTTTGCAGAAATCCGTATAGCAGCCATGTCATCATTGTAAATTGTGGGCGTCTGTACATCTGTCACGTCAGCATGCTGCTCGCGATTGAATGTGTATGTTGGTCCCGCTTTATTTTAATGGCTTTAGGTCCCCTGGGCCCCATTGGCCGTCAGTTGGTAGGAACTTGTCTTTAAAAATAGGCCACTTTGCAAGACTTTGCAAGTTAGTAAAACTTCTACTGCTTATGCTTCTGCTGTTTCTTCTAGGGTTTAGGCCCCTCGGTTGGGATTTGCAAGTCGCCTCTGTTCGTCAGTGGCTTGACATGTCAGCAATTTGTGACAAACACCAAAACCAGGATCAAGCAACTCAATCGGCACCAAGACAAGTTCAAAACAGATAAATTCTAATTCAAAGAATTCCATAAACAATTTTCTTAAACATAGTTTAAAAAGCATCTAACTACAAAGCAATATTAAAATCATTTTGGGTTTGTCTCGATTAGTAGAACTTGAAGGATGATGGTTTGGTTCTTGATGTGAATGGGAGCATTGTTCTTGTCATGCCACGACATGCCCATAAGAGTGTCACAATGCTTGGATGGTGACCAGAAGAGCACTAATGAGTGGTACAATTTTATGAGTTTGCGTCACATGAAAACGTATTTTGTCCCTTCGAAGCGAAATGAAACACGAAATGCTCGAAACGTTTCGAAACAAACTTGAAATAGTGGGACGAAATGTCACAAAGTGATGACGTGGCTACGGACAACAGAAACCCTAATTTCTGCCAAAAACCCTAAAATTCCTGCAAATCCTAATTTTTGCCAAAAACCCTAAGTTTCGGAAATCGCAGAGGCTATAAATTTTTTTTTTTTTGTTGGAAAAATAATGAGCGACGCGAATTTTGCTTTTTTTTATAAAAAAAGAGAAAAGATTCTCTAAGAGAGAGAGAATTGATGCTTTTTATTTTAAAAGCTTTTGGGGATTCCTGTAATCTTTAAATTAGTGGTGAGGGCCTCACTTCTCAGAGCATCTGGACGCAGAGTCTGAGAGTGAAACCCTAGCCACTCTCTTGTACTTTGATTTGATTAATATAAATAGAAATACCGAAAGGGGCGTCAGTCTGTGGGGCCAATACCTCTAGGCACGGAACTCCGCCGGGCCAGTGTACATCTATTGTGATCTGTGACTTGTTTTGAAGTGGTTGTTTGGTGCTGTCGCGATTGATTCTTGACTTCTTGACTTGGAGTGTCCAAGTCTGTTACAGTGGTATCAGAGCACGGCCGATTTCTCTTCTACGGGAAATCCGATCCCCGAATTTTTTTCCGCGGCACCTATGGCTTCAGGCAATGATCAATCGACTCCCTCTGCATCTGGAGATGCGGGCAGGGATCACAACGAAGATTCCAGCAAAGAGTATGGTCCACCTTGGCGTACTTAGGCGGAGTGGCAAGAGATGGAGCGTCGCTAGTTGATCGACAATGCAACAAAGATGATGCTCAATTTTACCAAGGACCCGAAGATGGCAAAATATATGAACCAGACCTCTTTGGAAGAGGTACAGACGGAGTGGCAGAGAACCACAACACCACTCCCGAAACCCGCTCTCAAGAAACCTTCTGCCTCCAAGAAATATACGGAGAAGGAACCGGAGAACGTGGTGATGCACGGATTGCTCAGCTTTTTGATGCGCAAAAGAAAGCCAAAAAGCACGGCAAAACGCAGAAGAAAAGCATCGACTTTCCAGGTTATTTGGATCGTCAGTCAACTTTTGACAAGGCAAGGAAACAGAAGAAGCGTGTTTGATTTGAAGGAGTACCCAGTTCTTCTTCTTCTTCTTCTTCTGATAGTTCTTCTAGCTCCTCGGATTCGAGCGAAGAAGACAGAAAAGGTAAAAAGCGAAGCAAGAAACAAAGCTTCGGAAAGGGCAAGAAAATGGCAAAGAAGGCTACATCTCGCCCAGAGACTGACAGTTCTACTGAGGACTCGTCTACAGACAGCTCAGATTCCGATGACGGAAAGTTTTATGCGAACAAGAAGAATTGTTATAAAGCCAACCAGTATGACTTTCTCGAAGATAAAAGCAAGAAAGTCAGAGAGTTTAAGGAAGGTGGCCACTCGATCAAGTTTGATACTTTTCAAGATACTCAGATGCTTCGAAGGCTTTGTCTTTTATACAGCAGTTTGACATCGCTTTCGCGGGAGGACGCTATTTAGAGCACTCCAAGATTCGGAGAGCTACCTCTTACCTTAAGGGAACTGCTCGTACTTGGTGGTCCACGCTTCTTTTAACAAGAGCGTGCCAGTTAAATGGCTGAAATTTAAGAAGCTTTTTATTTCTTCTTGGTTGACGCAAGAATATGAACGAGATATACGAGTTGCTTGGAACCATCTTCGGATGACCAAGAGAGATGCAATCAATGCTTATTGTGAAAGATTCTGGAGCTCTTTTCTACCCGCCTCTTCATTCAAGAAGATCTCGTTCAGAGAACAGATTGAGCGGTTTACCTTGGGTCTACCTACAGAGATACGAGATCACTGCTTGGAACAGAAGTCAGCTTCTATTCAGGAGTTGATGAGTCATGCGAAGCGGGGCTTTGTCATTCACTCTGGCAGTCTGACCTACCCCACAGACGAGGCCATGACACAACGAGCTGAACAGACTTCTGGGACTGAAAGTAGAAAGAAAAAGAGCAACCCAAAGAAAAAGGATACACGACCCAAGCTTACTCCCGAGGAGAGAGCTCGCTTCATGAGAGAGGGGAAGTGCTTTGGATGCGTGGAACAGGGACATATCTCCGCGAAGTGCCCTAATAAGGCACAAAAAGAACAGAATGATAAAGACGACGACAGGTCTGAGAGTTCGAGAGCAGCTGAGGAATGTGGCAGAAAAGGTAGATAGAAAAGCAGAACTGGTACCACATGGCGTGGGACTTGCACCGAATCTAATGAATGAAAGTACAAACTCTGCCGCTTTTGGGGCAAAGTGAAGGATCAAGAAGCTCTTTTGAAGGAGCCAAGGCCAACTTCTTTTCACTTGGAATTGGCGGCTCGATTTGGAATTACGCCCGACAGACTGACGCCACAGGCAGAGGTAGTTCGACTGGCACCCGGATGGGATGTTGCCATTACACCGAGCATTGGCAAACTTTATTTGCAATGACAGCGGTGTTCAGGGCACGCGAGTGACGTTCTACTCAGGATCCCTTGGTACCACAAGAACTACGCCGTGGTTGACTACCGGGCCGAGAAAGCGACTTTGATAAATGAAGGGCTTAGAGATTGTACTTGATGAACTTCAGTTTCGTACTCATTCTTTGGGAGAGAATTGAACGTTGGATAAAGGTTGAATATGTTTTGACCTGATCAAAAGCACGCCAAGATTTTTCTCCACACTCATGCTGATTGCTTTTCAGAGGGCCTGAAGATCAAACCAGTGATCTGATACCTGGAAGCACGTCACCGAATCGGCCACCTTATCGTGTGAGTCGAGTACGGAATGAAAAGATTATGAACCCAGTGAAAGACCTCTTGGAAAAGGGTCTTGTCCAGCCTAGTACTTCACCGTATTCCTCTCCAGTGTTGTTGGTTTTGAAGAAAGACGGATGTTGGAGAATGTGCATCGATTATAGCGCTCTCAATAAAATCACCATCAAGAACAGATTTCCGATTCCTAGGATCGATGATATACTTGACAGGTTACAGGGATCCTCGTGCTTTAGCAGGATTGACTTGAAGAGTGGATATCATCAGATCAGGATAGCGCCAGGAGATGTCTAGAAGACAGCTTTTCGGATGACTTTTGGGTTATTTGAGTTTCTGGTGATGCCTTTTGGCTTAACCAATGCTTATGCGACATTTAACCGGATGATGGACAGGATTTTTCGAGAGTACAGGCTATTTGTTGGCACTTTCTTTGACGACATCATTTTTTTCTCCAAGAATGAGGCAGAACACAAAGATCATCTGCTTCAAGTCTTTCAAGCATTACGAGATCACACATTAGTGATTAATGCAAAGAAAAGTGAATTTTTCCTACCAGAGATGCACTTTTTGGGACACATTGTGTCAGCAACAGGAGTGCAAATGGACCCGGCCAAGATAGAGACTATCCGTGATTGGCCCGATTTGAGGAATGTCCATGAAGTTAGAAGCTTCTTGGGACTGTGTTCGTACTACAGGCGGTTTATACGAAAGTTTGCAGAGGTTGCTTCCCCTTTGCATACCTTGACACAAAAAGGAGTACCTTTTTCGTGGGGACCCACAAAGGTGACTGCCTTTCGGACATTGAAAGAGAAATTGACTACGGGACCTATTTTGACTTTGCCGGACTTGCAGAAGTCATTTGAAGTATATTGTGATGCTTGTGGTCGTAGTCTGGGTGCGGTCTTGATGCAAGATGGCCATGTCATAGCTTACGAGAGCCGTTTGTTCTCTAGGCCGGAGATGCAAGCACAGATCTATGAGAAAGAGCTTTTGGCGGTTATCCATGCTCTTACTCAGTGGCGGCATTACCTATTGGAGCGGATTTTACTGTCTTTACAGACCATCAGAGTTTGCGCTACTTCTTGTCAAAGAAGCAGCTTTCGGAAAAGTAGATGCGTTGGGCGAACATCTTGTCACAATTCCACCTCCAGATTGTCCATGTGCAGGGACATAAGAATGTGGTGGCAGATGCTTTGTCTCGAAAACCGTTGGTTCTGGCTGTTTCTGCGATACATCATAGGAGCTTCGAGGATATGGTCGATCAGTATGCCACAGATACAGATTTTGCAGATATTTTCACACGGATACGGGATGGGGAGACAATAGCTGGATACTGCCTGCGGGAAGGCTACTTGATAAAAAAAACTATGTTGTGCGTTACACAGCCGTTGAGGGATAAGGTTATGATTGAATGCCACTGTCCACCTTTTACGGATCACGGCGGCATGGCTACCACCATGAAGGGGGTAGAGAGATACTTCTTTGGGCCGAGACTCAAAAAGGATGTGGAAGAGTTTGTGCGCAGTTGCTTGGTATGCTAGAAGGTCAAGTTTGACAGGCATAAGGCACAGGGATTGTCACAACCTTTACCCATAGCCACCCACCCCTAGGAAAGTATTGCAATGGATTTCATTTTTGATCTCCCGAGAACACAGAATGATCACGATGATTTTTCGATTACATGGCACGTCTGAGACGATTGTCTTCGACAGAGATCCCAGATTTATGAGTTTGTTTTGGAAGGCAATTTGGGAGAACATTGGCACGCAGTTGCAGTTCTCGTCATCGTTCCACTTGCAGACTGACGGGCAATTTGAGATTGCCAATTCAATGATTTTAGATTTATTGAAGTCTTGTATCTTGGATCAGAAGACTCAATGGGAAAATAACTTATCTTTTGTGGAATTTGCCTACAATAACACGATACACTCTTCAACGGGGAAGACGCCATGTGAGATTGTTAAAAGTGCTACGAAGGTTCCATCCTTCCTGAGCACGAAAGATTAGATATTTGAAGCGGATGAATATTCGCGAGATTTGGATACGGCTTTTGCCAAGGTTCGCGAGACTTTGCAGGAGTCTCAAGAACGACATAAAAAGGCAGCCGATCGCCATTGTCGCTACTTGAAATAGGAGGAGGATGATTGGGTGCTCTTACTTTTGAGAAGGCACGCCTACGAAAGAAAAAGGGAAAGGAGAGGCTTTTTCCAAAGCTTAGTATGCGATACTACGGACCTTTCCAGATCACTGAGAAGATAAATGATGTCTCCTTCCGATTGAAATTGCGAGATACTTGGAGGATTCATAATGCATTGCTTGTGAGTCTCTTGAACCCTGTTAAGGGTGATGTGCCTGATGATGGGGAGCATGATGAGCAACCCGAAGTGGAAGAAAACGAGGAGATCCTTGTTTCTGAACAGATTTTGGCACATAACGATACGAAGAAAGGTAAAGTCCGAAGGCGGTTCTTGGTTTAGTTCAAGAACTTTCTTGCATTTGATGCGAAGTGGATGGAGGAGGAGGACCTACCAGATACTTCTCGGATTGTGAAACTTTACCTCGATGTTTTGGTTTAGCATAGTCTACTCCAAACGGAACCCAGAAACTCAGCTTGGCCGAAGATCTGGTGCAGTGGGATGCACAAGAGGGGAGTTACTCCGCTCCTTTGTCAACAGATGCCTCGATTTTGATACTAAAGTCATTGATGTCTCTTTGAGCTTCAAGGATACTGAGAGCTGACAGTATTCTGCTGGATGACTTTATGAAATGGAATTCCTGATAATGATACTGATTTGTTATTGACTTCTTTTGAGTGCAGGAATTGATAGCCGAAATGACTGCAGCATTTTGGTCTGATTGATCTCGAATAGACATGGTTGCAATAGGGGTTAGTCAATCGGACATCGATGAGGTCCCGATTGGACCTAGATGTGATTGCTAGCTACATTGCCGATAAATCATGGTCTAAGATCCGAATGAATGTTGAATGTCATGCGATGTCTTGTGATGTCTGGTGATGTCTTGTTATGTCGTGTGATGTGACTGTCGATTTTGTACATGTGCTAGATGTGTGTTCCTAGTACGTAGGTACTAACAATCATTGTCTGCTAAGACGGTTTATGGCTTTTGTCGGTTTTGCAGGCGTAATCGCGGTCGATTACAATGCTTTCAAGAGGGGGGTATGTCACAAAGTGATGACGTGGCTACGGACAACAGAAACCCTAATTTTTGCCAAAAACCCTAAAATTCCTGCAAACCCTAATTTCCGAAAATCGCGGAGGCTATTAAAAAAAAAAAAGTTTTTTTTTTGAAAAATGATGAGCGACGCAAATTTTGCTTTTTTTTTTTTGTAAAAAGGGAAAAGATTCTCTAAGAGAGAGAGAGAACTGTTGCTTTTTATTTTAAAAGCTTTTGGGGCTCTGCTTTTCGGCATCCCTTGTAATCTTTAAATTACTGGTGAGGGTCTCACTTCTCAGAGCATCTGGACGCAGAGTCTGAGAGTGAAACCCTAGCCACTCTCTTGTACTTTGGTTTGATTAATATAAAAAGAAATACGGAAAGGAGCGCCAGACTTTGGGGCCAATACCTCTAGGCACGGAACTCCGCCGGGCAGTGTACATCTATTGTGATCTGTGACTTGTTTTGAAGTGGTTATTTGGTGCTGTCGCGGTTGATTCTTGACTTGGAGTGTCCAAGTCTGTTACACGAAACGTGTTTTTTAGATTCAAAGAAAAGGCCAAAATTACCCATATAGTAAACATATTTTACGACTTGTATGACCATGTATATAGGATGTATCCACCTACTAGACTTCTAAATATTAGGCCTCTTATATTTTCCAGAAAAATATGTGTTTTGTATCACGTTTCTTCTTGGCATTTTGTTTCGTTTCGAAATGAGACAAAACAAAACGCCTTGAAACGACGAAACGATGAAACACACAAAACGTTTCTTTGTTTACTGCTTAGGTTGGGCATGCCACGTCACAAACTTGTGACATACCTCCTGCTTGAAAGAATTGTAATCACCGTTAACTACGCATGCAAAACACACAAAGGCCAAAAACTTTCAATGCAGATGATGTGTCACAAGACAGGCACCACGTGCCAATAGAAAGAACAGACTGAACAGACTTTTAACACTTCAATAACAACTTAACTGAAAGAGAGAGACGACACGTGAAATGGAGTGGCAGAATTCCACCCCAGAGAGTATTGGCCCCAAACCTTGGCACCCCTTTCGGTATTTCTTTATATTGCATCAACATAGTACAAGCCGGTACTCTAGACTGTGCACCTTCTCCAGGAAGCATGCCAGAGAATGAGCCCTAACCTCATATTTAAAGGCCCTTGGCTTGAAAAGCAGTTTTTCATGAAAAGCCTCTTAACTCAAAAGCATGTGGTGCAAAAGCAATGTTAAAAAGCTGCCAGCGTAAATCAAGGAAATCCGTACAACTGCCACGCCATTAGCCATCGCAAAACGCGGAAATTCGTACAACCTGCCACATCATCATGTCAATGTAATTTTCAAAAATCTGCCACGTCATCAGTATTTGTGTGTGTGCGGGTCCTGCTTTATTTTAATCCTTTATGTCACTCGGGGCCCCATCGGACGGGTCCTCATAAGTTGGTAGGACTTCTTCTTCTGTTACTTGTTCTCTTAGGGTTTAGGCCCCTCGGCCGGCATCTGTTCTTCAGTAGGTCGACACGTCAGCAATTTGTTACATCTCCCCTTCTTGGAAGAGAGTAATCGTCCTCGATTACGTATATTTGCAAAACAACTCAAGTTAGCTCAAAAATTTCCGAGGGACATTCCGAGGGACAATCAGTTTGCTCTTTTTATTAAGGAGTTAGCTTCTTCTTTCTGCTCTTTTGATCAAGGAGTTAGCTTCTCCGTTCGTCCAGATCAGAACTCTTGATATTCCGGCGTAGTAAAATTAGCCATCACACCCAGACTGTACTGATCTTCCACGGGTGTCTTGATGCACTAAAATTACATACCCAGGCAATCTCATCCAATTAGGAATATTCAGTAAATGACACATCACAATGCAACACAAATGCTCACATATGCATGTTACAAGACACAACAAACTACGATGCTGAGCACTCCCCCGAGACAAACGGTTTGCGGTATGAAGCTACTCAACGACTACCTCGTCACTCCCCCCGCAAATAACCTAAAAAGGTCCGGGCCATGAGCTCAGAGGACTGTACAACAAAACGCTCCCCAGATCGCAGTCTGCGTCGCTTAGAGATTCAAGCATACAACCAAACGCTCCCCAGGCATTGGTCTGCGTCGTTCGGAGGTTTTCTAGCATACAACGAAACGTTCCCCAGGCATCGGCCTGTGTCGTTTCGAGGTTCAAACAATACCAAAACAATATTTCTCACTTCTCCACTCTGGAGTAAAAATCACCAATCAATGAAACCAGTATTAAAACCAGAGTCACATTTCAAATCGGCACCAAGACAGGTTTAAAACAGATAGCATCCATTTCAAACAAAGTTCAAACAATACTTTCTCAAACAATGTTCAAAAGTGTCTAACTAGAAAACAACTAGAGAGGTCATTCAGGGTTTTGTTCGGACAACGGAACTTTGAGGACAACGAGCTTGCCCTTCTGCATCCCAGTGATGGTTCGGTTCCGGACCCGAAGAGTTGCATCATTCTTGTCGTGCTAGGGCATGCCCAAGAGAACGTCGCAATTGCCCAACTTCATAATGTGGAAATCGGCTTTTCCATGATAATCTTGTATAGTCACTGGAAGTGCACCAATGAGCGGTACCACTTTCTGAGTTTGCCTCGTGGCTAGCTCAGCTTCAATTTCTCCACCCTCTGCATCATAATCAAAGTGCATCAACTTCAAGAATTCTGGATGGATGAAGTTCTCCATAGCTCCGGGGTCAAAGAAAATAAGGGCTTTCAAGCCGTTGACTTTTCTATAAGCTCTGCATAATTCATTAAAACTCTCGAGGTGTATACCATAAATATCGGGTACTAGTCCAATAGCAGGTCTAGCCTTCTTGGCCGGAGGTGGCCGCAGGGATCTGTCTGTCGTGGGAGCAGAAGGTTGCACCGTGGACGTCGAGGCTCGCTCAGGACATGTATTGAACGTATGCCCTGTTTGGAAACATTCGAAGGATCAGCCTTCTTGTAACAAGGCGTCTCGTTGACATTGTGTCACACGAGGCCGTTGAGGTTGGTTTTCATGGGATTCCCGAGAATTTGTTCGTTGTTGTCGGGAGTTCTGGTTAGTGGCCGGAGGTTCTTCTGTGGTAAACTCCAACTTTCCTTCCATGAGCTTGTAGCCGACCGTGGCATGGTCCATAAGCTCTTGCATGGTAGAGACTTGCTTGGAGAGACAATATTCCTGCAATGATGATGGTAGTTGTAAGGTGTAGCGGAATGAATGTTTGAACTTTGCTCAAGATGAGTGCTCCGAACTGTGCTCAAGGGTTCCTTTTACTTAGGGAAGGGAGAGCCTTCCGTTCCTTCAGTGAGAGAGTGCAATGGAGTGCATGAGACTAAGAGATAGACAAGAGAATACGACACCAGAGACGTTGTAAAACCCTCCTCCGAAGGCCCCACTCTCTATGGCGAGAGCGGTCTATTTCCGATTGCACAAATCTCTACAATGCTTGGACTTGCTGACGATGTCGACGACGAGACGGGCTGAAATCTGGAAACTCTAAGGGCTGAAATCTGCAAATCTTCTATCTGCTGAATTCTGACTCTATGTCGGTTACGATGTCGATGACGACGATGCGCTGAAAACGCAGATGCTGAAATGTGCGTTTTCCGGGCTGAAACTGTAAACCTTGCAGAAACTGATCGTGCGGCGAGGAACTGCTGTGGGAAGGTGAGATCTGCGAGGTTCAGGACTTGATCTGCGATGTCTAAGGGCTGAAAACTGAAAACGCTGGTGTTTCTTGAGGTTCTGTCGCGGAGAATCTGCAAAACGCTGGGGTATGATGCAGATGCAAAAATGCTAGGGCTGAAAATCTGTTGCTGTCGCCAGTTGTTCTGCAAATGAAAAATGCTAGGCTGATCTGCTGTGTCTTGACGACACCGGGGCTGATCTGCTGTGCACAAATCGCCAAGGCTGATCTGATGCAAAAACGCTAGGTCTTCTGTGGAGAAAACGCCAGAGTAGTCGCGGGGGTTGGTCTTGCTGAGAAGTTGCCTGTTGAGCAAGGTGCTCCTGCTGCCTCTTCTGCCAGAAAGTGCCAACTCTGGTTTGCTTATATACAAACTTAGCAAAATTGCCCTACCTACTTTCCAACAAAAGTCACTTAAAAATTATAAGTAAAAAATGTCAAAAATAGGGAAAATAGGTTAAATGCATTGGAAAATTCCCTTGAAGGATTCTGATGGATTCCGATGGGAATGCTTATAATCATGCTGTGTGCAACCAGAGGATATGCATCTACACTAAGTGCCTGGGCATGCACAGTCTGCGAACAGACTCACAAAAGTGCCAGATCACTTTCTATTCTAGACTGACTGGACTGACTGAACCCTTGTCATGCTGTTGCTTGTCTACGGACACATAGAGTTGGACGTGTCACGTGGAAAATGAACTTAAAGGACATCGGAAGGTACACGTCAAGAAACCTTTGGTTGTAGTCGTCCATGGTTTCGGTGGCAAGCATTTTCAAGTTGCCCCACTCTACCAAAATCCGGACTTCAAACATCAAAGTCATGTAACTATGTGCAAAAACTGTCTTGAAAGCTTGCCAGGTCCTTGGAGCATGCGGTTGTGTCGCGATTGAACTCCACCATTGCATAGCATTATCTTTAAGAAATCTCATTGCTCGAGAAATCTTGGTTTCTTCTGTATATTCCCTAAAGCATAGATGTTGTCGAATTGCTGTAAGAACTGCAATGCTTTCTTGCGATCTTTCACCCCGGAAAAAGTGAAAAATTTGAATGTCGTGCCACCATCTTTGAAATCTTTGGGTTGGTTAGGCGCATGTCTCGGGTATGGATAATAAGGGTATCCATATGGGCTCCAAACATTGTAGCCTGGTGGTGGCGGTGGTGGTGGAGGTGGGGGCGGCGGTTGCACTGGATCAGGGTCAGATGGCTGCACCATATTTCGGAAGACTCCCCCCATCGGAGCAGATGACTGAGAAGTTGCCAGTTGGAAGCTCTCCTACTTTCTGGTGCCGGAGGAGGAGGTACCATCTGGGACATCAGAGGGGGTAACATGTAGCTCAAAAATTCTTGAAAACTTTGCAGCATTGGAAGATTCTACTGAGGATGGCGCGAAAGAATGTAGTGAAGCTCGTTGAGCAGAAACTGCATATCTTGCTGAATCCATGAATTCCAAGTCTTGGGTTCTTTATGGCTTATGTCGTGTAAGACACAACGATGAAGACGGGAGCGTGCCCGATGCGCGATGAAGTAAGGGTGAGAGTGGCTAATAAGTCCAGGTTGGAGAGCGAAGATACCTCGAATAAAATTCCAATAGCTCTGTTTGTTCTTTTGTAGGACCGGTATGCTTTCAGAAAAGCACACGCCTGATGCTTTGATACCACTATCACAAGACGGGCACCACGTGCCAATAGAAAAGAATAGACTGAACAGACTTTTAACGCTTCAATAAGAACTGAATTGAAAGAGAGAGACGACACGCGACACAGAGTGGCAGAATCATAGTCACAAGGGATGCATTTCGAGACGGGGAACGGGGGATGGGGCTCAAATGGATTTTTAGTGTAAAAAAGAGGGCGGGACGGCAAGTGGGGACGGAAAAGTGGAGACGGGAAACCCGAAAAAGGGTATCCCCTGTTACTATGGGCGGAATTCCACCCCAGAGAGTATTGGCCCCAAACCTTGGCGCCCCTTTCGATATTTCTTTATATTGCATCAACTTAGTACAAGCTGGTACTCCAGACTCTGCACCTTCTCCAGGAAGCATGCTAGAGAATGAGCCCTAACCTCATATTTAAAGGCCCTTGGCCTGAAAAGCAGTTTTTCATGAAAAGCCTTTTAACTCAAAAGCATATGGTGCAAAGGCAATGCCAAAAAGCTGCCAGCGTAAATCACGGAAATCCGTACAGCTGCCACGTCATTACCCATCACAAAACACGGAAATCCGTATAGCTTGCCACGTCATCATGCCAACGCAATTTTCAAAAAATCTGCTACATCATCAATATTTGTGTGCGTGCGGGCCTTGCTTTATTTTAATCCTTTGTCACTTGGGGCCCCATCGGACTGGGTCCCCATACGTTGGTAGGACTTCTTCTTTTGTTACTTGTTCTCTTATGGTTTAGGCCCCTCGGTCGGCATTTGTTCTTCAGTAGGTCGACACGTCAGCAGTTTGTTACATGATGCCAAGCTGAGATGACATCTTCTTTATATTCTTTTGTTGACCGTGTTGAAGTGAAAATTCTCTTGAATTTTATCCACTTCTTAGGCATGGAAGTTTTTGTATACCATACGAATGCCTATATCAAAACACACCGTACTTACGGTACTTTACTGTATGACGGTAGGATGACAACTGTGTTCTTAGGTGCTTCTTTGCTAAGAGTAGACCACCATGTCTGTGCATTTTCTTTTAAATAAGATGCGGCTATTTGTACCTTGGAGCGTTCCAAAAAACCACCTCTCGGAAAGGCAATGCCAAACTGCTATAGGAATTCAAGGGCTCGATGGGTGTTCTTGTAGCCTTAAAACGTGTCAAACTTGATTGCTTGACCCCCATCCTTGAACTCTTTGGTTGTCTTTCTCTTTTTCTCACTGTCTGAATTGTCAAAGGGACAAGATCTCCTTTTCTGGACTGCTAGATTGCTTCCTGTGCTTTCTAGACTTTTTCTTGGATCTACTAGCCACTTTGAAAGTCGATTTCCGGTCTAATAACCGTGGAAATCTTTTGATTTGCTCTTCTTCTGAGAGTGCTTTAGGCTTTTCACCAATTGGTTTGTCTTCTTTTCGAAAAATTAGTCTAACTCTTTTTGCGAGTACACTTTCTGCTTTTCTGCACTCGGCTTTGTTTTGTGCTTCATTACAGACTTGAGAGGAAAATGGACGGCCTTTTGCCATTTGGAGTAAACCTGGAAATTAATTTGGTGATTCACATATTTTGGGTCCTTGGAGTACTTGAGCAATCTTTTCATGCATGTATCAACCTGCAATTGACGTTTGTACTGTGCCTTGTCAAGATTCTCCGACGAAAATTTTTCAAAATCTCCCGAGTCCTTGGAAAAAGGCTTACTCCTGTTTGAATCTTTGTTGGTTTCCTCTTAGCCCTCGTTGGGATTTTTCTTTTCTTCATCTCCTTGCAAACTAATAGTCTGGAGGGTGTTGTCTCTGTTGGATTCTTCGCAAGAACCTATGTGTGCTATAGAAAGGACCGGATACTCCATGAAAGCAGAATCATCTGAGCTCTGATAGGCTTGGACACTCCAAGCTAGAAATCAATAGCAACACACAAACATAAATTGTAAATAATTGAACTGAACTTGAATAGAGAGAGAGAAGAGGAGAATCGACACAGAACGACAAAGGTTTGTCCTCAGATGCGCTGGCTTTAAAGACTTGTGTGGCGCACCCCTTTTTTATTTTTTTATTGTTGCTTTACAAATATACAACTCCCTGAGGGTCCAGCTCTTTGAGACTCTGCGTCTAGATCCTCCCCAGAGATTGGCCCTAAGGGCTCTTATAAACAATACATGGGATGCCCAAAAGCAGAGCCCCATAAGATCTCTTTCAAAAAGCATTTATCCCAAAAGCTTTGACTTTCTAAAACCTTGCGCAAAAATCTACCTCCTATTGTCACCAGCGTGTGACTACTATCTATCCTTTTTGTTGATTTCTTTCTTATTATTTATTTACTTTCACTTTTTGGAAACACCCCTCGGGAAATCTAACTGCCCTGCATTGCATAGCTAGTGTGGAACTATCCAGAAGGAGTCCAGGCTTGAGGGCAAGAGAGCAGTAAGGTTGGACAAGGACTATGGTTAGCCAAAGTGGGGGTCATTGACTAGCCAAAGTGGAATCCTTTGCTACAGAGGCTACATTTCAGTTCTGGGTGTGGCTGCAGTGTACAAAGGGGGTCAGATGACCTAGAAAGATACAATGGCAGCATCTCCTAAAATTTAGGGAATTGCTATTTTGGGACCTGAAAATGTGTTTGCGTCACTACCTCCGGAATGACAAGGGGAACATTTTCTTACTCTGTTGTGAAGTCAACTGGGCAACCGGTTGGGAGATTTTTAGGCGGCAACCCCGAAACGGGAAATAGGCTGTAAATGTGCCAAGTGGCACATTTCTGTGCACTTTCCTCATGCAAGAGAAGGTGGCGCTGAATTTGAAGGGGAAAGAGGCTCATTTGTAGATTTTGTCAGAGGTTAAGAGCTATGGAGTGCTTCCTTTCCCTCCTATGTATAGTGCGGTGCCAGGAGTGATGCCCTGCACGCTACGCACTGCTCTCTCTCTCCCCTATGGCAGTATGTCATGCCCCACTAGTGGGCTTTTCAATTGACCAATGTACAGTTGTGTGGGTTCATGCGCGATTGCCGAGGCAAGAGCCTCTTGCACAGGTATGGATTAGCTAGCGGCTAATCCCCCCGCAGGTACAGGTGAATTCGGAGAGGTTTCACGCCAGAAATCTCGTCCGATTCAAAGGGCAAGTAGCCCTACAGGTGCGGGAGCTCGAGGACTTGCTACGGATGTGACCGGCACGCGAAACGGAGCCCGAAACAGTAAATTACAGCCTGCTGTGTATTTTTGCAGGTTTAGGGTTTTGGCCCTAAACGGTCCCTAATACCCCCAGGAGGTTCGGGGACGCGAGGGGACCGTTGTACAGGTGATCCGGCGCATTTTCGGGGCTGCAAACAGAGAATTCAGCGTGCTGCAGATTCTCGCCAGGTTTTGCAAAGTGCCCGTATGCGCCAGGAAAGTCATTCAATGCGTGGGAATACTAATTGTGAAGGGTCCTAGTACAGTTATGTTGCCGAAATCGGGCCGGAGCAGTTGAAATTCAGCCAAGTTTCTGCGGGGCAGCTTGTAGGGAACCACAACGTTTATTCCCTCTTTTAAACAATAAAGAAATACCGAAAGGGGCGCCTAAGTTAGGGGCGAATCTGGTGTCGGTCTTCTCATACAGGTGCAATCTAGCAGCCTTTATCCCTCTCCCCTTTGTTGTGTCTTGAAAGTACAGGTAAAGTGGGCGACAAATTAAATGGGTGAAAGCAAATAAGGTTTAAGTTTAAAGTCTACCGCCCTTTTTGAAAGTACAGGCCGGTTACATCTATTGTCCGTACAAGATCTTCCACGTCATCAGCTAGCCAACGCAAAATCCGGGCCATCCATATAGTCAATGCCATGTCAACATGTGAGCGCAAATTGGCGGCCACATGTCACAAATTGTACATGTCAATTTCCCTTGCGATGATGACGTGGCATTGTTGTACGGGTCAATTGCAAATTACGCTAGACTATTGATGTGGCAACTTGTATGGAATTTGCGTTGACATGGATGACGTGGCAATTGTACTGGCAGCTTTGGGCGCTAGTGCTTTTGGACCAGATGCTTTTGAGTTTGAAGCTATTCATGCAATTGCTTTTCATAGGCCAAGAGTCTTTAAATATGTGCCATGGGCTCATTCTCTGGCACGCTTCCGGGTGAAGGTCTAGAGCGTGGAGTACCGGCTTGTACTGATGACGTGGCATTGTTGTACGGATCAACCGCAAATTACGCTAGACTATTGATGTGGCAACCTGTACAGAATTTGTGTTGACATGATGACGTGGCAATTGTACGGATTTTCGCAAAACACACTGGCAGCTTTTGGCGCTAGTGCTTTTGGACCAGATGCTTTTGAGTTTGAAGCTATTCATGCAATTGCTTTTCGTAGGCCAAGAGCCTTTAAATATGTGCGATGGGCTCATTCTTTGGCACGCTTCCGGGTGAAGGTCTAGTGCGTGGAGTACCGGCTTGTACTGAGGTGAAGCAATATAAAGAAATACCGAAAGGGGGGCCAAGGTTTGGGGCTAGTGCTCTCTTGGGGTGGAACACCGCCACTCCCTCTCGTGTGTCGTGCATCTCTTTCAGTTCAATTGATATTTGAAGTGCTTAATGTCACAGGCTTGGGCTCCCCAAGTCGAGAATCGGACATGACACACGAAAGAATCACTGAAAATACTTCACAACTTTAAAATCATAGTTCAATTTGGTTGACACTTCCCGGTGTAGTTCCGTGCTCAGAGGTATTGGCCCCAAAGACTTGTGCCCCTTTCAATATTTCTTTTATGTTTATGCTTGATCAAAGTACAACTCTTGCAGATCCTCGACTCTCAGACTCTGTGTCCAGATGCTCTCAAGAGTGAGGCCCTTGGGCTCCTTGTATTCTTATAAGGGATGCCAAAAGCAGTTAAAATTAAAAGTAAACTGGTCCAAAAGCTTCTTACTCAAAAGCAAAGAGTCCCCAAAGCAACTGGTTCTCAAAAATTGCTAAAAAAGCACCAGCGCCAATTGCGGAAATCCGTACAAGTTGCCATGTCATCAGCCATCGCAAAAACCGGGATTCCGTACTTTTTTCCACGTCAGCTTCCCAACGTGTTTTGCAGGGGTCCGTACTGTTGCCATGTGGCATTTTTGCCGCAGGGTCACCGTGTGTGTGTCTAGGCAGGGTTGCCACGTCATCATTTTGTGACACTCAAAGTTGTTCAGTCTGTTCTTTTTCATTGGCACGTGGTGCTCGTCCCTGTGACAGTAGTTTCAGAGTATGTCACAAACTGCTGATGTGCCAAGCCACTGAAGAACAGAGCCAACATGCAAATCCCCGGTCGAGGGGCCTAAACCCTAAGAAGCAATAGCAACAGAAGAAGCGTCACGGGACGTAGGACCACGTGCAAACGGAAAAAAACAGACTGATTAAACTTTTAGCACTTCAATAACAACTAAACTAAAAGAGAGAGAGAGCACACGGGACACGGAGTGGTGGAATGCCACCCCAAAGAGTATTGGCCCCAAACCTTGGCGCCCCTTTTGGTATTTCTTTATGTTGATTCAACTGATTACAATGCCAGTACTCCAATCCCTGCACCTTCACACTGAAGCATGCCAAAGAATGAGCCTTGTGTATATACTTGAAGGCCCTTGGCCTTGAAAAGCAGTCAAAAGCAATTGGTCTCAAAAGCACTAGCGCAAAAAGCTGCCAACGCATTTTGAAGAAATCCGTACAGTTGCCACGTCAGTATGTCAGCGTGAATTGCAGACGTCCGTAGAGCTACCACGTCAACATGTCAGTGCGAAATTCGGGATTCCGTAAAGGCTGCCACATCATCAGTTTTTACGCTAAGTGTGTGTGAGTGTGTTGGCCCTGCTTTAATTTTAATGCCTTTGGGTCCCTTGGGCCCCATCGGATGGGGTAGGCCCCTCGGTTGGGATCTGTAGGTTGGCTCCGTTGCAGAGCGTGGAGTACTGGCTTGTATTTAGTTGAAGCAATTTAAAGAAATACCGAAAGGGGCGCCAAGGTTTTGTCAAAGTCGACGATGCGGAATCGTAAAGACCAAGGGGAGAGAGAGAGAGAGAGAGAGAGAGAGAGAGAGAGAGAGAGAGAGAGAGAGAGAGAGAGAGAGAGAGAGAGAGAGAGAGAGAGAGAGAGAGACTCTCCTGAACCAATCAACCTTGGCAATAGATAACTGAATGTGTATACAATGGAGGCAAGGGGTTGCTTGTATAGCAATCCCAGTAAATTGCCCTACCCAAGACTTTGACAAATAAGTAAAATAAATACCTAAAAGCCAAACTAAATAATGGGATCACATTGGCAGTTCACTTGAGATGCCTAAACTTTAACACCCTCTCTGTAGCTCATTTTGGACATCAATAGTGAGACCAAGTCGATGAAGAAGCTACCGTGGACACCCCAATAGTGGCCACCAATTGGATACACCTCGGTGTTGCTCTCCTCAACTTTGTACCTGAAAGTAATGCCATCTTGAGCATCGGTTGCCTTTGTAGAAACTTTGAACTGTAGACCAAGACACATAGTGTTTTCTTGCACTTGTGGCAATCCTTGTGGGCTGCGGAAGTGAAATATATAACCGGCCTCTACACAGTAGAGGGTGGTACTATTTCAATTACCTGTTAACTTTACAGTGTACACAGAGCACTGGGAAGAAAAGAGAGCACAAATGCGTCCAGCGACTAGAATGTCACTGCGCACACGAGACCGACACCTTGTAGGCCCCAAAGACTGGCGCCCCTTTCGGTATTCCTTTATTCAATTGAAAATAGGCGATCCGCACACTTAGAGCACACTCTCATATGGCTGTCCGAACCTGCGAGGGCTGAATACGCAGGTTTCCGACCTGATCTTGGCAGCGTAATGGCGTCAGAACCCCTGTAGGTCAAAGGTACCTGTCTAGGACAGATTTTCTCGCAATTTAGAAGCTTTCTGGTGAGCTGTAACAGAAATTCAATGTGTTGTAATTCCCTGTTTTGCCATTGTCCGGTACCCAAAACCCTGTACACGCATCCCAAGGCTTTCCTTGGGGCTCCCCTGGTGTTTCCTTGCAGTTTAGGTGCGAAACCCTAAACCTGCAGAAAAACACAGCAGGCTGTAATTCTCTGTTTTGGATTGTTTTTAGCGGAGCGAACACGTCTACGCGTGTCCCAAAGGGCTCCGGCATGCCATGGGGCAATTCCCTTGTAAATTGGACGAGTTTTCATGCGAGAAAACTCTCCAAATTCGCATCTTTCGCGATAGGACTGTGCGTACCCGTGGGAGATTAGCAATTAGCTAATCCGGTTCCTGTCCAGAAGGCTCTTGCCTTGGCAAACGCGCATAAAACCCCATAGTCAATTGAGAAGCCCAACTTGGGGGAGCATTACCATATGTGCAAAGGGGGGAGAGAGATGCACCGGAGCGAATCATCGCGCTACATGAAGCTGTGAACGTGGACCCACTACTCACACACACACACACACACACACACTGTAAGTCACAACCAAATCAGCTTCCTCTCTCAGTTTTGGGCGCTCCCAGCTGGGATTGACTCAGTGTTGACTTGTAGGTTGCTCTCCTATTGCCAGATGTCCAGTTTGCCCCTTTGGTTAAATTCCCTAGTTCCCACCAACTTATAAAGTTGCAAGTGACTTGCTGAGTGGCCCAAATTCCATTTGGTGCACACAAGCTTCCATACTCATCAGAATTTAGTGCTAACTGGCCTGACCAGTTCGAGATTGTTGACCGACCTAGACTCCCGATGTGAGAAACCTGTTCGGCCGCAGCCGTTTCACACTGGCCATGCAATGTCCAGTTGCACCTATTCAAGGGTTCCGGGAAAAACAAGTGAAAAGAAAATAAATAAAAATATGTAGTACATGTTTAAAGAAGGCAACAGGAAATATACACCTCTTGGTGACAAAAATATCTCCAAATCAAAAGAAAAAGTTCATGCGGTATGAGAACATCCATGGAGGTAGACATTGTTGTAGACACATACCGTTCTCTTGCGCTTGAGGCAATCCTTGTGGGCTGCGGAAGTCGTTGGTGTGTGTGGAAATTGCTTCCGCTATTGTTTGGGTGATTGACTTGCGGCTGCTGAAGTTGCGAAGCTTGTCTTGTGCACATCTTGTGCTTGCAACATGTGCCAAAGAATTCGATAGGTCAACAAGGAATCCTACCACTTGGGTATTGAAGCAAGATGAGAAGCAATCCAATCTGTGATTACGAAGAACTATGGGTGAAAACGTGCAATTCCATGTAATTCCTACAACATATATCCCGTAGTGAGAAAGACCTCTCATGGGATTTGCATACGGAGGTTAGTACAATGTCCTTGGAGTGGCCATCTCCAAAGGGCATCCTCACGCACAAACTGATACACAGATGGAAAAACACAAAAGTCATATTGAGCATCCATGTGAGGAAATCACTAGCTAGCATCAATCTCCACAGACGAGAATCTATGTCTTAAACAAGAAGAAATGAAAAACATACAAAGACTCCCACCATCAGCTTGCATGTGCCCCCCTTGCTCTCCTCTTTTGCTACCACCTTATGCAAGAGCGAAGAGAGCCAATTAGGCTAGGCCATCACGACCTCATGAGCTCTAATGGTTTTTGGCGCGTTGCCATGTCGATTGCACAAGAAGCTCTAAGACCAATGTCAGTCCCTCGTTGGATCCATTTTGCATACATGACATGACACACGCCATACTCATGCATGAATGAGCGAAGAGAGCAAACATCAGGCTCACCTCCCAGCCATAGAGCCAATACGAGCCTGGGAGCCTGCAGCCAATGAGCTAGCCTCTACCACAAGGGTTGGTGTCCCGTACCACCAAGTCCACATTGAGCGGGTCTGCGGGTAGAGCTACTAGGGGCCTAGAGTCCATGTGTGGTGATCACACAAGATGACTCACAAATGAGACCTCAATCCTATTTGTAGGACTTCTTAACTAAGGGTGCGTATACACGCAGGGTCTGTTCACACTAGTCGGACATAACCGAGACACCCATCTTGATGTGTGGGGACGTAACACCATGCTACATATGTAAAGTCCCTTGGCCTCCCCAAAGGCACTGGGATGAAAAGCTCAATCCCCCAAAAGCGCCATGTCCAAAATCTAGCGCCCGGAGGGCTCGTTGATAAAACACGGGTTGTCCATATATGCCACAACGTGGGGTTGTTCGTATGGCCTGGCCATGTGAGCATCTTACGCAAGCTTGGAGGTCTTCAACTTCTTTTAGGTTTTTAGACCCCTCAGCCAGGTTTTGCAAGCTGGTCAGGTACTTTGATTTTAGGCCTTTGGCCAATCTCATGTAAGTTGGTTAGGGTTAGGATTTTAGAGTCCTAAGCCGCTTGATCTTTAGTTAGGTTCCACGGCGACGGTGGCTTAGCCTTTAGGAATGAATCTCATATTTTTTAGATTATAGACATGAACCATGAAGTTTGTTTATAAAATGAAATTGTATGAATTTATGACAAATCAGATTATGATTATGATAATCTTGGGTGTGCGATTGACATCCAACCATGATCCGATGTCCTTTTAAGGCATTGGCTATGATATTGGCACATGACAAATTTTTAGTTGCACTCTAGGTGTCTGTAGTGAGCTTATCCCTTTAATGCACATTGCCCATCACGGAACATGAATGTATGACTAAATGATCACTGGTGGATTTTAATGCACACTGCCATCACGGAACATGAATGTATGATTGAATGATCACTTGTGGATTTAATTTGGGGAAACATTGTGTAAATGTTAATAAGTGTGGACATATTTATCTCTTTCTTTTGCCATATCTAGCAATCTTTTGATTTAAGAAGGCGGTATGTAACGTGTAAGGTGCAGCGGAAGTGAATGTTGAACTTTGCTCAAGATGAGTGCTCCGAATTGTGCTTAAGGTTCCTTTTACTTAGGAAGGGAGAGCCTTCCGTTCTTTATGAGAGAGTGCAAGTGATCACAAACAAAGTGGATAAACACTGTGAATGAAGGTGCTGAGATTGAGAGATAGAGAGAGAAGAATACGACACTAGACAAGTTGTCAAACCCTCCTCCAAGGGCCCCTCTCTCGATGGCGAGAGAGGTCTATGCTATTGATTGCACAATCTGATACATGGGCTGATGCAATGAGTCTAAATGCTGCTATGCCGAGGTCGACGGTGCGGACGATGATGACAAAACTAAGGTTGAAAACTAAATGCTGTGAGTTGGTTCTTGTTGCTGTCTTATGGCTGAAGAAAACGCTGGTTTGCTGCTCTTTAAAAACGCTGAATAGCAAGTCCATGAAAAAGGCTGAGATGTTCGGCTTGGTAACGTTGAAACTGTTGCTAAGATCGCTCGTGCTCTAGGCCAAAAACGCTGAAGTTTGTGGCTGGAAAACGCTGAACTTACGGCTGAAAAACGCTGACTCTGCAGGTCTTTGAAAACACTGGATTGGCTGAGTCTTGCAGGCGCTAATGAGAGGGCTGCTGGCGAGGGAAGTGGCTGATGAAAACGCTGGTCATAAAGCTGAAAAACGCCAAGCCTTCAATGGTGAAAACGCCAGGGTTCTTGGAAGTTCCTGCTTGAGAAGTTGCTTGTTGAGCAATGCGCCTGCTGCCTCTTCTGCTGTGGAATGCTAGCCCTGGTTTCCTTATATATTATCTTATGGAATTTGCCCTACCCAGTTTCCCAACAAAAGTCACTTAATAAATAAGTGAAAAATGTCAAAAATAGGGAAAATAGGTTCTGTGCATTGGAAAATGCTCCTGATGGATTCTGATGGTAATGCTGTGTACAACCAGAGGATATGCATCTAATCTAAGTGTCTGGACATGCACGGTCTGCGAGTCGACTCACAAAAATGCCAGATCGATCCATAGTTACCCGGAACGGGAACGGGAGGGTTCGGAACGGGACGGGAATGGGGAGGAGGAGGGGGGGGCCGGAACGGGAACGGGAACGGGAACGGAACGGTCCACTATAGTAAGGCTTGAATTACCTCCATTCAGCTTAGTCCCAAATAAACTCATAAACAACCCCAAATCTGCCTCTTAACCTCCCCTCAAACTGCACCAAATATGTTCCCCAATTAGCCCCAAATCTGTCCCCAAATGCCTATTTTTACCCGTTACGCGCGGCATTTTGCCGCTCCGCCTCATGTTCCGCTTCGTTCCCCCATTTCCGGAACGGCATTCCGGTTACACCCCGTTCCAGAATGGCGTTCTGTTCCCATCTCCGTTTCGGGAATGGTACTCGTTCGGAACGCCATTTCGGAACGTTTGGGCTGTGTTCCCCCCGTTCCCTGTTACATTGATATCATTTCCTATTCTAGACTGACTTGATTGAACTGAACCCTTGTCATGCTGTAGCTTGTCCACGGACACATAGGGTTGGATGTGTCACGTGACATAACGAGTCTTAGGGTTAGGGTTTTTGCATCGAGTTCATAGACGCAACTGATCATCGAGTCTTAGGGTTAGGGTTTTTGCATCGAGGTCATAGACGCAATTGATCATCACGTCCGTTTGGCTTGTCATAGACTATCTTTAGAAAGGTGGTCCATGTTAATCTCTTTGTGAAAGCTCTAGTCCTTTTTGCAACGCATTGACTTTTGCTCTCTAGATTCTCTCTTCTCTTTCTAGATAGCGCTGCTTTTCTCTCTCTAAACCTGGATTTCTGATTTTATCTCTACTGTAGAATTTCCATCTAGAACATTGTAGATTCTCTAAAGAATGAGTTTTTCACTCTCTAAAACTGAATTTTTTATAGCATTAAAAAAAGCACTTTTTCTCTCTTTTTAGAAAACTATCGTTGAGAAAAAGCAGAAAGGGGAGGGGGGGGGGACTGGTTTGGGGTGCAGCACTTTTCTGGAGGCTTGCTATTCGTGCGGGTCCCCAAGGCCTACAAAAGCACCCTCAGTTGCGCACACAGGATTTGCAGATTGAGACCATGTGACTGAGGGAGCACCTACTTGAGGATTTCAGCCCTCCACCTACTTGGATTAGAAGAGATCGAAGCGATAATGAAATACCCAAAGATAGGGGCTGACAGTGGCAGTTCAAGGCCACCGATTGGGGCATCCTGCTCCGACATCCCTCTCTCTCCCTTTCACTCTCTGTTCCAATTCAGTTGTTTCAAGTCGTTTAAAGTGATAAAGTGTCCCAAAGTGTTGCAGATTGTAGTTGCCTTTGTGTTTCCTTCCGATCCCTGGCGGGAAGTGATTACAGAAGGATATGGTGGGAGGGGCTGCAACCGTGCAGCAGGGAGCCGGCGATTGTGTGCGAGCTGCTCTGGGTAGCAGGGCTGTGAAGGAGAAGAACGGTTCGGGTATGTGAGGGTTGGGGCTCCTGTGTGCAAGGGTAGGCCTCACATGTGTATGGAAAGGTTGTATTTAAGCTACAGACCAGCTCTTGGGTATGACATGGTCCTCTCTTGAGTAATAGGTCTTGAGTTCAAGACTCGTTAGATAGATCTTGGAGGTATCGACTCTCTTCGTATTGCTCCTGCGACATTACATTAAAAATTCTTCTCTTCTCCTCTCCCCTCTCATTGACAGCCCCTCCCCCCCTTTAACTAAGTCAGACTTTGTAAATAATTAATTTATTTACGAGAAAAGAATTATCTAATTAGTTGTGTGCACACCAGAATAGACCTAGCAGTTCTAAGGCCTCAGGTGAGCCTAAATGCGGGCTAGAACACTTCAGAGGGACCTTAGCAGAAATTACCCTGAAGCCCTAGTGATTGGGAAATCGGGTCTTCAGAAAGGGGTAAGCAGTAGCCTCAGATTTTAGGCTTAGAAAAAATACGCGCGTCAGTACAAGCACATGAATGAGATGGGGTCCTTAGAACAGTGACCCTAAGGCTAATAAAGCTAATAAAGCTTTAGGGTAAGTTTCGTTAAATTAAATTTAACGGTCTGTGCCCGGGCGGGCGGGCGGCCGGACAAGTGTGAACAGGTAAAGGCGGTGCAGTGCCCGTGCGGCATTGCGCCGGCAGACCTTTGGTATTCTCATAAAAGAATCATTGGTAGCAGTTGTTAGTTAGTTGCACATTTTTAATTAATGAGCTAGAAGTTTTTAAAGTCAAAAGTTGAATGGTTTTTAAGTTTTTAAAGTAAGTGTGCCAAGTGGCACACTTACCAATGCAAACTAACTCTCTCTCACTCTCACTCTCACCCTCTCTCTCTTCCTAGCGCCCCCTCTCCCTGATGGCTATTTAGGAGCCCCCCTCCCCCATTTTCAGGGCTGGCAGTGCACCTACCCCCCCTAATGTGAGCGTGCTCTATGCGGTGGAGCCTTCCATTGAAGCTTGAGAGCAGCCCCTTGCGACATATGTGGTAGCCTTGTGCTCCCATTGTCAAGAACAAGGGATCTCACAGTCATAGACACCTTCTGGTGAAGTTTCATCGCGATAAGCTGCCGGCTCTCTTAGCAGAGTGCGGCTGCTGAAATTCTCTGTTTTCAGCCCCTAATTACCTCGATTAGGGCTGTTTTCAGCAGATCAGCCATAGAAATTCTCTTCTCTCTCCTTATCCTAAGTCTACATCAAGTTTGGCGCGATTCCATCGCGAAGAAGACCTCTGTTTCGGCGTAGGGGTGTGCACAGGTAAGAATTTCAGGTTATGTGCAGAAAATTACAGCAAGCATGTGCGTGTGCATTTTGCTTGTTTCTCTTTTGTGTTCGATGCATGAAGGAATGAGCATGAAGGCAACACATAACGGAAGATGGACTCTCCTCTGTGAGAGCTTCCAATGAGCTGTTTCGGAAGATAGACTCTTTTTTCGAGAGCTTCCAACCAGTCTCGCAGAAGAGGGGAAATCCCCTAAGCAGTAAGAAAGTGGAAACACTTTCTCAGTCAGTAGTCAGAACAGAACAGAAGAAAGAATAGAGGACGGGCGTATGCCCCGTTCTTGTGCTTGTAAAGATTCTCCCTTAGTAATAAAGATATTCTCTTTATGGGGGGGGACCAGCCCATCTTCTGGTCCCCAATGAAGTGTCAAGTTTTCTCGCTCCCTCTAATTCTCTTGAGTATTTGAAGTGCAATTAAACGTCAGTTTACGCTTCCGTATTTTTGTGACAGTGGTATCAGAGCCAGGTTCTCTCTCTCTTCCTGAAGGGATTGACGACTCTTGGCAGACTGCAGAAATGGAAGGACGCGAGATAGAGTTCTCTCTCCTTCAACAGCAGGTGGAAGAGTTGCAGAAAGCTCTCTCCCATCCAGAAGTCCAAAAGATTCTCCATACTCTTGAAAAAGGGAAGGAGAAAATGCCGATGGGGTCGGGAGAAATTCCGCAGAACCCAAAGGCGCCACAACCAAGAAAAGATCCTTTGATTGGAACTTCCGGCATGCACGAGAGGCAGAAGAAACCTCCAGAACGTCATGTGCGGTTTAATCCAAAAGTTCAAGAGCAGGATCCCCCTGATTCCCCTCAGTTCTCTTTTATGAAGGATCTGGAAGACATAGTTTCTCCGGAAGACATGTTTCTCGACGATCCGTCGCAGCAAGAAGTGCATTCAAGGGAAAGGACTCCTGTCCACAAGGAGTCTAAGCATAGAAAGAAGGAGCACCATAAGAAGAAACACCATAGGCAGAAAACATTCAAGTCGGGAGATAAAGATGTGAAATTCGACACCTACAATGGACGGCGTGATAATGACAAAGCTTTGGCTTTCATCCGCCAATTTGAAGTTGCATTTGCAGAAGGGAATTTCAAGGAAAGATCCAAGCTTCGCCATGTCAGTTTGTACCTGAAAGGCACCGCCAGCAATTGGTGGTTAACCCTTATCCTGGAAGATCGCAAACCCCAAGATTGGATTGCCTTCAAGAAGGAGTTCTACGCACAGTTCTTTCCTCCAGACTATGAGGAAGAGGTAAAGAAAGAATGGGATCGACTTTCACAGTCAGAGAACGAAACTGTTCCACGCTATGTGGATAGGTTTTGGGACGTTCTCTTGAAAGTCACTCCATTCAAGAAGATTGACGATTCGGAGAAGATGTGCAAGTTTGAAGCAGGTTTGCATGAAGCCTTGCAAAAGGCTATGAAGCTTTACCCTCGAGGTAACTTGCAGATACTTATGGAATCAGCCCGCATAGCTGATGGAATACATGACAAGGGTACTCCCAGGAAGATGGAGCAAAGCACTTACCATGCAAAGCAGAAGGCTCTCCATGAGCAGCCTACCTCTTCTACTTCTTCTCAAAAGAAGAAAAGAACCGCCTCCGAAGCAGAAGCAAAGCCAAATCAGCCCAAGAAAGGGAGATATCTCTCTCCTGCTGAGTTGCGAACATACATTAGTGAAGGAAGATACTTCAAGTGTGGACAAGTTGGTCATATGAAGGGTGACTGTCCTACCAAACCTCCACAACCACCCTCTTCCAATGCAGTCCCAGATGTACAAGGAAATACAACCAAGGATGGAAAAGAAAGAGCTCTTCTCAAAGCATGGGGTAGTATCAACAATCAGCGGGCTCTTATTTTGTTTGACCTTGGTAGTACAGACAACTTCATCTCTACCAAGCTAGCTGACGACCTGAACTTGCAGCCCAATCGTTTTGGAGTCTCTATTCAGGCGCAATCTGCTTTCAAAGGGCAGAACTCAAACTCTACTCCAATCATAGGGAAGTTGAATTTAAAGGTCGACGACTACAAGGATCAAGAGTCTTTCTTACTAGCTTCACTTGAAGGATGCGATGTTATCTTGGGAATGCCTTGGCACTACAAGATGCATCCCATTCTTGACTATGTTCAGAAAACCTTATCTTTTGCTCATAAAGGAAAGGAGTATCTTGTACTTGCAGATGCAGGTGATTGGCGTATTCCTATCGCCAACCACATTGCCATCAAGAAAGAAATGAAAAAGTGTGTTTCAGCGTACTTGATTTTTGCAAGAGAGAGAGATGTGTCTGTTTCACAACTTTCTTCCTCTTTAGAGCAAAAAATACTTAAGTTAATAGAAAGATATAAAGATTGTTTTGCAGATGAACTTCCAAATGAACTCCCACCTTCGCGACCTGAGGATCATACCATTGATTTGATCCCAGGAAGTTCTCCTCCAAATCAGCCCCCTTATCGAGTTAGTCTAATGCAGCAAGAGGAAGTTCTCAAGCAGGTTAACGAATTTTTGGAGAAGGGCTTAATAAGGCCTAGTACTTCTCCATATTGTTCACCTGTCTTGCTAGTACAGAAAAAGGATGGCACATTCCGCATGTGCATAGACTATAGATCTCTAAACAAGATCACAATCAAGAATCGATTTCCAATCCCTCGGATTGACGACCTTCTTGATAAGCTACAAGGAGCCAGTGTCTTTAGTCGTATAGACTTGAAGAGCGGTTATCATCAAATCCGCATAGCTCCTCAGGATGTGCATAAGACTTTATTTAGAACAACCTTCGGGTTGTATGAATTTCTAGTGATGCCTTTTGGACTCACTAATGCACCAGCTACATTCAACAGAATGATGGATAGAATCTTCCACTCATATAGAAGTTTTACAGGCGTTTTCTTTGATGACGTCTTAATCTTCTCAGAGTCGGAAGACGAACACTATAAGCATCTCGCCTTAGTGTTTGAAGAATTACGCAAACACAAATTATTTGTGAATGCTAAGAAGAGTAAATTCTTTTTAAAAGAAATCCACTATTTGGGCCATATAGTGTCTCACAATCAGGTGAGAATGGACCCTGATAAGATTCAAGCAGCTGTAGAATGGCCTACGCCAAGTACAGTACATGATGTACGAAGTTTCCTTGGCCTCTGTTCTTATTATCGGCGTTTCATTCGAGCTTTTGCCGCGATAGCAGGTCCCCTCCATGACCTGACAAAGAAGCGGATTCCATTCCATTGGGGGTCTTGACAAAAACAAGCTTTCGAAAAGCTTAAGTATCTACTCAGTCACGGACTTGTTCTCATCGTCCCTGATCTTCGCAAACCTTTCGAGGTATACTGCGATGCATCTGGAGATTGTGTAGGAGCAGTTTTGAACCAAGAGGGTCACGCGATAGCCTATGAAAGTCGGCGCCTTAAAGATGCAGAGTTGCATGTCTCCATATACGAGAAAGAGCTAATGGCAGTAATTCATGCTCTTTCCATTTGGAAACACTATCTATTAGGAGCTGATTTTATTATCAAGACAGATCATCAAAGTCTTCGCTACTTCCTCACACAAAGAAAGTTATCAGAAAAGCAGATGAGATGGGCCAACTTTCTTTCAATGTTTCATTTTCAGATTTTACACACTTCTGGAACAAAGAATGCAGTTGCAGATGCTCTCTCCAGGCGTCCAAAGATCAATGCACTAACAACAATTTATCATGAGGAACTAGAATCTCTCAGCGAGATGTATCCTCAAGATCCAGACTTTGCCACAATTTGGGCAGATCTTCAAGCTGGTCATTCAAAGCCACCTTATTGTATCAGGGATAATACACTCTATCGTCAACAAGCAATATGCATAGCTCAACCCTTACGACAAAAGGTGATGGATGAAGCACATAATTCTCCTTATGCCGGGCATCGGGGAATTGCTTCCACCACTACTGCCCTCGAAAGGTATTTCTTTTGGCCAACACTCCGTGCGGACATTGAAAAACATGTACGTGAGTGTTTAGTATGCCAAAAAGTGAAATATGACAGACATAAAGTTTATGGCAAGCTTCAACCGCTCCCTGTGCCTAACACGCCATGGGAAAGTATTGCTATGGATTTTATTACGGATCTTCCTAGATCCAAGAATGGAAATGATGCAATCTGGACTATAGTAGACAGGTTCAATAAGCAGGCACATTTTCTTCCAGTAAAAAAAGACGATCAAAGCTGATCACATGGCTAGAATATTTCTAGCTCAGATTTTTAAACACCATGGATTGCCAAAGACTATTGTCAGCGATAGAGATCCCTGCATGACTAGTCTATTTTGGCAGGCCTTGTTTGAAAACTTGGGAACTAAGCTTGATTTTTCATCAGCTTATCATCCTCAAACAGATGGTCAAAGCGAAATCGCTAATGCCACTGTTTTAGATCTCCTCAAGTGCTATGTTTCGGAACGACAATCCCAATGGGAACAGTACTTACCAATAGTTGAGTTTGCGTATAATAATACCATACATTCCTCAACTGATAAAGCCTCTTTCGAAATTATTTATGGGAAGCCACTCTTACTTCCTATTATGGTGACCAAAGAAAACATCTTCGCCGCAGATGAATTTGTGCGCAATATTGATATTGCCCATCAACAAGTAAAGCAAGCGATTCTTCGTACTCAAGAGCAACAGAAGAGAAAAGCAGACAAGCACAGAAGGAATCTCAATCTTGAAAAAGGACAATATGTCCTGCTTCGGTTTGAGAAAGCTAGATTGAAAAAGCGGGTCGGCAAAGGGAAAGTTGTCAAACTTTCCCATAGATTTTACGGCCCTTTCAAAATTACAGATAAAGTCAATGATGTGACTTTCAGATTGGATTTGCCTTCTAACTGGCGCATCCACAATGCTTTTCATGTCAGTCTCCTCCGACCATGTGTTGGACCTCCTCCAGTGGCGCCCGTACAAGAAGATCCTCCAGAAGTCGAAGAGACTGAGGAAATCCTTCAACCTGAACAGATAATACACCACTCGGAGAGACAACTCAAGTCGGGGAGTCTACATCGAAAGTATTTAGTCAAGTTCAAGAATTACACTCCTTTAGATGCAAAGTGGATGACTGAGTCCGATCTCAAGGACTACCCTGACATCTTGCACAGTTATGTTGACGCTCTACAGTTGAGGTCAACTGTTTAGAACCAAGAGGGATGTAACTAAGTCAGACTTTGTAAATAATTAATTTATTTACGAGAAAAGAATTATCTAATTAGTTGTGTGCACACCAGAATAGACCTAGCAGTTCTAAGGCCTCAGGTGAGCCTAAATGCGGGCTAGAACATCTCAGAGGGACCTTAGCAGAAATTACCCTGAAGCCCTAGTGATTGGGAAATCGGGTCTTCAGAAAGGGGTAAGCAATAGCCTCAGATTTTAGGCTCAGAAAAAATACGCGCGTCAATACAAGCACATGAATGAGATGGGGTCCTTAGAACAATGACTCTAAGGCTAATAAAGTTAATAAAGCTTTAGGGTAAGTTTCGTTAAATTAAATTTAACAGTCCGTGCTCGGGCGGGCGGTCGGACAAGTGTGAACACGTAAAGGCGGTGCAGTGTCCGTGCGGCATTGCGCCGGCAGACCTTTGGTATTCTCATAAAAGAATCATTGGTAGCAGTTGTTAGTTAGCTGCACATTTTTTAATAATGAGCTAGAAATTTTTAAAGTCAAAAGTTGAATGGTTTTTAAGTTTTTAAAGTAAGTGTGCCAAGTGGCACACTTACCAATGCAAACTAACTCTCTCTCACTCTCATTCTCACCCTCTCTCTCTCCTAGCGCCCCCTCTCCCTGATGGCTATTTAGGAGCCCCCCTCCCCTATTTTCAAGGCTGGCAGTGCACCTACCCCTCCTAATGTGAGCGTGCTCTATGCGGTGGAGCCCTCCATTGAAGCTTGAGTGCAGCCCCTTGCGACATATGTGGTAGCCTTGTGCTCCCATTGTCAAGAACAAGGGATCTCACAGTCATAGACACCTTCTGGTGAAGTTTCATTGCGATAAGCTGCCGTAGACGCTCTCTTAGTAGAGTGCGGCTGCTGAAATTCTCTGTTTTCAGCCCTTAATCACCTCGATTAGGGCTGTTTTCAGCAGATCAGCCATAGAAATTCTCTTCTCTCCCCTTATCCTAAGTCTACATCAAGTTTGGCGCGATTCCATCGCGAAGAAGACCTCTGTTTCGGCGTAGGGGTGCGCACAGGTAAGAATTTCAGGTTATCTGCAGAAAATTACAGCAAGCATGTGCGTGTGCATTTTGCTTGTTTCTCTTTTGTGTTCGATGCATGAAGGAATGAGCATGAAGGCAACACATAACGGAAGATGGACTCTCCTCTGTGAGAGCTTCCAATGAGCTGTTTCGGAAGATAGACTCTTTTTTCGAGAGCTTCCAACCAGTCTCGCAGAAGAGGGGAAATCCCCTAAGCAGTAAGAAAGTGGAAACACTTTCTCAGTCAGTAGTCAGAACAGAACAGAAGAAAGAATAGAGGACGGGCGTATGCCCCGTTCCTGTGCTTGTAAAGATTCTCCCTTAGTAATAAAGATATTCTCTTTATGGGGGGGGGACCTGCCCATCTTCTGGTCCCCAATGAAGTGTCAAGTTTTCTCGCTCCCTCCAATTCTCTTGAGTATTTGAAGTGCAATAAAACGTCAGTTTACGCTTCCGTATTTTTGTGACACCCCCTGTAACAAACTTGGACACTCCAAGTCAAGAATCAATCGCGACAGCACCAAATAACCACTTCAAAACAATTCACAGATCACAATAGATTTGCACTGGCCCGGCGGAGTTCCGTGCCTAGAGATATTGGCCCCAAAGACTGGCGCCCCTTTCGGTATTTCTTTTTATATTAATCAATCATCAAAGTACAAGAGAGCGGTTAGGGTTTCACTCTCAGACTCTGCGTCCAGATGCTCTGAGAAGTGAGGCCCTCACCACTAATTTAAAGGTTACAAGGGATGCCCAAAAGCAGAGCCCCAAAAGCTTTTAAAATCAAAAGCATCAATTCTCTCTCTCTCTTAGAGAGTCTTTTCTCTTTTTTTTATTAAAAAAAAGCAAAAGCAAAATTCGCGTCGCTCATCATTTTCCATTTTTTCTTTTAATAATCCGCCTCCGCGATTTTCGGAAATTAGGGTTTTTGGCAGAAATTAGGGTTTGCAGGAATTTTAGGGTTTCTGGCAGAAATTAGGGTTTCTGCTGTCCGCCACGTCATCACTTTGTGACATACCCCCCTCTTGAAAGCATTGTAATCGACCGCGATTACGCTTGCAAAACCGACAAAAGCCATAAATTGTCTTAGCAGACACTGACTGTTAGTACCTACGTACTAGGAACACACATCTAGCACATGTACAAAATCGACAGTCACATCACACGACATCACAGGACATCACCACACATCACAGGTCATCACATGACATTCAACATTCATTCGGATCTTAGACCATGATTTATCGGCAATGTAGCTAGCAATCACATCTAGGTCCAATCGGGACCTCGTCGATGTCCGATTGACTAACCCCTATTGCAACCATGTCTATTCGAGATCAATCAGACCAAAATGCTGCAGTCATTTCGGCTATCAGTTCCTGCACTCACAAGAAGTCAAGAACAAATCAGTATCATAATCAGGAATTCCATTTTATAAAGTCATCCAACAGAATACTGTCAGCTCTCAGTATCCCTGAAGCTCAAAGAGACATCAGTGACTTTAGTATCAAAATCGAGGCATCTGTTGACAAAGGAGCGGAGTGACTCCCCTCTTGTGCATCCCACTGCACCAGATCTTCGGCCAAGCTGAGTTTCTGGGTTCCGTTTGGAGTAGACTATGCTAAACCAAAACATCGAGGTAAAGTTTCACAATCCGAGGAGTATTTGCTAGGTCCTCCTCCTCCATCCACTTCGCATCAAATGCAGGAAAGTTCTTGAACTTAACCAAGAACTGCCTTCAGAGTTTACCTTTCTTCGTATCATTATGTGCCAAAATCTGTTCAGAAGCAAGGATCTCCTCGTTTTCTTCCACTTTGGGTTGCTCATCAGGCTCCCCATCATCAGGCACATCACCCTTAACAGGGTTCAAGAGACTCACATGCAATGCATTGTGAATCCTCCAAGTATCTGGCAGTTTCAATCGGAAGGAGACATCATTTATCTTGTCAGTAATCTGGAAAGGTCCGTAGTATCACATACTAAGCTTTGGAAAAAGCCTCTCCTTTCCCTGTTTCTTTCTTAGGCGTGCCTTCTCAAAAGTAAGAGCACCCAATCATCCTCCTTCAGTTTCCAGTCGCGACGATGGCGATCCGCTGCCTTTTTCTGTCGTTCTTGAGACTCCTGCAAAGTCTCGCGAACCTTGGCAAAAGCCGTATCCAAATCTCGCGAATATTCATCCGCTTCAAATTTCTAATCTTTCGTGCTCAGGAAGGATGGAACCTTCGCAGCAGTTTCAACAATCTCACATGGCATCTTCCCCGTCGAAGAGTGTATCGTGTTATTGTAGGCAAATTCCACCAAAGGTAAGTTCTTTTCCCATTGAGTCTTCTGATGCGAGATACAAGACTTCAATAAATCTAAAATCACTGAATTGGCAATCTCAGATTGCCCGTCAGTCTGCAAGTGGAATGATGACGAGAACTGCAACCGCGTGCCAATGTTCTCCCAAATTGCCTTCCAAAACAAACTCATAAATCTGGGGTCTCTGTCGGAGACAATCGTCTCAGGCGTGCCATGTAATCGGAAAATCATCGTGATCATTCTGTATTCTCGGGAGATAAAAAAAAATGAAATCCATTTCAATATTTTCCCAGGGGCGGGTGGGTATGGGTAAAGGCTGTAACAATCCCTGTGCCTTATGCCTGTCAAACTTGACCTTCTGGCATACCAAGCAACTGTGCACAAACTCTTCCACATTCTTCTTCAGTCTCCGCCAAAAGAAATCACTCTCTACCCCTATCATGGTGGTAGCAATGCCGCGGTGACCCGTAAAAGGTGGACAGTGGCAATCAATTATAACCTTTTCCCTCAACGGCTGTGTAACGCACAACATAGTCTTTTTCATCAAGTAGCCTTCCCGAAGGGAGTATCCAGCTACTGTCTCCCCATCCCGTATCCGTGTGAAAATATCTGCAAAATCTGTATCTGTGGCACACTGATCGACCATATCCTCGAAGCTCCTATGATGTATCGCGGAAATAGCCAGAACCAATGGTTTTCGAGACAAAGCATCTGTCACCACATTCTTCTGTCCTTGCACATGGACAATCTGGAAGTGGAACTGTGACAAGATGTTCACCCACCGCATCTGCTTTTCCGAAAGCTGCTTCTGTGACAAGAAGTAGCGCAAACTCTGATGGTCTGTAAAGACAATAAACTCCGCTCCGAGTAGGTAATGCCGCCACTGAGTAAGAGCGTGGATAACCGCCAAAAGCTCTTTCCCATAGATCTGTGCTGTCATCTCTGGCCCAGAGAACAAACGGCTCTCGTAAGCTATGACATGGCCTTCTTGCATCAAGACCGTACCCAGACTACGACCACAAGCATCACAATATACTTCAAATGACTTCTGCAAGTCCGGCAAAGTCAAAATATGGTCCTGTAGTCAATGTCTCTTTCAATGTCTGAAAGGCAGTCACCTCTGTGGGTCCCCACGAAAAAGGTACTCCTTTCTGTGTCAAGGTATGCAAAGGGGAAGCAACCGCTGCAAACGTTCGTATGAACCGCCTGTAGTACGAACACAGTCCCAAGAAGCTTCTAACTTCATGGACATTCCTCAAATCGGGCCAATCACGGATAGTCTCTATCTTGGCCGGGTTCATTTGCACTCCTGCTGTTGACACAATGTGTCCCAAAAAGTGTATCTCTGGTAGGAAAAATTCACTTTTCTTAGCATTAATCACTAATGTGTGATCTCGTAATGCCTGAAAGACTTGAAGCAGATGATCTCTGTGTTCTGCCTCATTCTTCGAGAAAACAATGATGTCGTCAAAGAAAGTGCCAACAAATAGCCTGTACTCTCGAAAAATCCTGTCCATCATCCGGTTAAATGTCGCAGGAGCATTGGTTAAGCCAAAAGGCATCACCAAAAACTCAAATAACCCAAAAGTCGTTCGAAAAGCTGTCTTGTAAACATCTCCTGGTGCTATCTTGATCTGATGATATCCACTCTTCAAGTCAATCCTGCTAAAGCACGAGGATCCCTGTAACCTGTCGAGTATATCATCGATCCTAGGAATCAGAAATCTGTTCTTGATGGTGATTTCGTTGAGAGTGCTATAATCGATGCACATTCTCCAAGATCCGTCTTTCTTCAAAACCAACAACACTGGACAGCAATACGGTGAAGTACTAGGCTGGACAAGACCCTTTTCCAAGAGGTCTTTCACTGAGTTCATAATCTTTTCATTCTGTACTTGGCTCATACGATAAGGTGGCCGATTCGGTGGCGTGCTTCCAGATATCAGATCAATGGTATGATCTTCAGGCCCTCTCAAAAGCAATCGGCATGAGCGTGGAGAAAAAAAATCTTGGCGTTCTTTTCTTCAGGTCAAAACATTTTCAACTTTTATCCATCGTTCAGTTCTCCCAAAAGAATGAGTAAGAAAACTGAAGTTCATCAAGTACAATCTCTAAGCCCTTCATTTATCAAAGTCGCTTTCTCGGCCCGGTAGTCAACCACGGCGTAGTTCTTGTGGTACCAAGGGATCCCGAGTAGAACGTCACTCACGTGCCTTGAACACCCCTGTCATTGCAAACGAAGTTTGCCAATGCTCGGTGTAATGGCAACATCCCATCCGGGTGCCAGTCGAACTACCTCCACCTGTGGCGTCAGTCTGTCGGGCGTAGTTCCAAATCGAGCCGCCAATTCCAAGTGAAAAGAAGTTTGCCTTGGCTCCTTCAAAAGAGCTTCCTGATCCTTCACTTTGCCCAAAAAAAAAACGGCAAAGTTTGTACTTTCATTCATTTGATTCGGTGCAGGTCCCACGCCATGTGGTACCAGTTCTGCTTTTCTATCTGCCTTTTCTGCCACATTCCTCAGCTGCTCTCGAACTCTCAGACCTGTCGTCGTTTTTATCATTCTGTTCTTTCTGTGCCTTATCAGTGCACTTCGCGGAAATATGTCCATGTTCCCCGCATCCAAAGCACTTCCCCTCTCTGATGAAGCGAGCTCTCTCCTCAGGAGTAAGCTTGGGTCGTGCATCCTTTTTTTTTCTCTGGGTTGCTCTTTTTCATTCTACTTTAATTCCCAGAAGTCTGTTTGGCTCGTTGTGTCATGGCCTCATCTGTGGGGTAGGTCAGACTGCCAGAGTGAATGGCAAAGCCCCGCTTCACATGACTCATCAACTCCTGAATAGAAGCCGTCTTTTGTTGCAAGCAGTGATCTCGGATCTTTGTAGGTAGACCCAAGGTAAACCGCTCAATCTGTTCTCCGAACGAGATCTTCTTGAATGAAGAGGCGGGTAGAAAAGAGCTCCAGAATCTTTCACAATAAGAATTCACTGTATCGCACTTGGTCATCCGGAGATGGTTCCAAGCAGCCCGTATATCTCGCTCAAACTCTTGAGTCAACCAATAAAAAGCCTCTTGAATTTCAGCCATGTAACTGGCAGAGGCTTGCTTAATAGAGGCGTGGACCACTAAGTACGAGCATTCCCCTTAAAGTAAGAGGCAGCTCTCCGAATCTTGGAGTGCTCTGAATAGCGTCCTCCCGCGAAAGCGATGTCAAACTGTTGTATAAAAGACAAAGCCTTCGAAGCATCTGAGTATCCTGAAAAGTATCAAACTTGATCGAGTGGCCACCTTCCTTAAACTCTCGGACTTTCTTGCTTTTATCTTCGAGAAAGTCATACTGGTTGGCTTTGTAAAAATTCTTCTTGTTCGCATAAAACTTTCCGTCATCGGAATCTGAGCTGTCTGTAGACGAGTCCTCAGTAGAACTGTCAGTCTCTGGGCGAGATGTAGCCTTCTTTGCCTTTTTCTTGCCCGTTCCGAAGCTTTGTGTCTTGCTTCGCTTTTTGCTTTTTTCTGTCTTCTTCGCTCTAATCGGAGGAGCTAGAAGAACTGTTAGAAGAAGAAGAAGAAGAATTGGGTACTCCTTCAAATCGAACACGCTTCTTCCGTTTCTTTGCCTTGTCAAATGTCAACCGACGACCCAAATATCCCGGGAAGTCAGTGCCTTTCTTCTGCTTTTTGCTGTGCTTGTTGGCTTTCTTTTGCGTGTCAAAAAGCTGAGCAATCCGTGCATCAACCACGTTCTCCAGTTCCTTCTCCGTATATTTCTTGGAGGCAGAAGGTTTCTTGAGAGCGGGTTTCGGGAGTGGTGTTGTGGTTCTCTGCCACTCCATTTGTACCTCTTTCAAAGAGGTCTGGTTCATATATTTTGCCATCTTCGGGTCCTTGGCAAAATTGAGCATCATCTTTGTTGCATCGCTGATCAACTGGCGACGCTCTATCTCTCGCCGCTCCGCCTAAGTAGGCCAAGGCGGGCCATACTCTTTGCCTGAATCTTCGTTGTGATCCCAGCCCGCATCTCCAGATGCAGAGGGAGTCGACTGATCATTGCCTGAAGCCATAGGTGCCCCGAAAAAAAAGTTTTCAGGGATCGGATTTCCCGTAGAAGAGAAATCGGCCGTGCTCTGAAACCACTGTAACAAACTTGGACACTCCAAGTCAAGAATCAACCGCGACAGCACCAAATAACCACTTCAAAACAATTCACAGATCACAATAGATTTGCACTGGCCCGGCGGAGTTCCGTGCCTAGAGATATTGGCCCCAAAGACTGGCGCCCCTTTCGGTATTTCTTTTTATATTAATCAATCATCAAAGTACAAGAGAGCGGTTAGGGTTTCACTCTCAGACTCTGCGTCCAGATGCTCTGAGAAGTGAGGCCCTCACCACTAATTTAAAGGTTACAAGGGATGCCCAAAAGCAGAGCCCCAAAAGCTTTTAAAATCAAAAGCATCAATTCTCTCTCTCTCTTAGAGAGTCTTTTCTCTTTTTTTTGTTAAAAAAAAGCAAAAGCAAAATTCGCGTCGCTCATCATTTTCCTTTTTTTTTTTTAATAATCCGCCTCCGCGATTTTCGGAAATTAGGGTTTTTGGCAGAAATTAGGGTTTGCAGGAATTTTAGGGTTTCTGCTGTCCGCCACGTCATCACTTTGTGACATACCCCCCCCCCCCCCCCCCCCCCCCCCCCTTCGCTCCTCCTCTTCCTTTTTCCCAGTAGTTAGAATTTCGAGGGTCATCTCCTAGGTTTTCCACGGCCCACCTAGATTAATGAAAGAGGGCTTCTTTCTTGATGACTCAAAACATCTTAGTCATTTGCCTGCCTGTTATCTCCTTTATGTCTAATAAGAGTTTGTGATAGCTACATCTAGGAGAGAGAGGCTGCTGGTATAAGTTTGCTTTGGTTCTGTGAATGTGGAGTCGATTGTTTTTGTAACCTGGAGTTTTTCTTCATAGCCAACTGATGGTCCTAGTCGAAAACGAGCAGAGCGAAGGAGGGATATGAGCGCAGTTCCCGCAAAAACCCTTTTCGTCATCAATTTTGATCCTGCAAGCACTTCTGTTCGGGATCTGGAAAATCATTTTGAGCCCTATGGTGAGCTAATTCGAGTACATATACATAAAAATTTTGCTTTCGTAGAATATGGATCCCAAGATGCAGCCACAACAGCCTTGGAACGTACACACAAGAGGTATGTAAATCATATCGTAGTCTGTTTTAACTTTTTTCTTGGGTTTGGTCAAATGTCTATGGATGTATGTTAAAGCCTCCATTTCGTTTTAAATTATGGTAGCAAGATATTGGGACGAGAGATCACTGTTGAATATGCTGTAAGGGAGAATGGTGAGCCTTCCGAAAGGAGGTCTGGTAGGAGAAGTCCTGGACCAAGGGGGAGCTACAGAGGCAGACGTAGCCCGACATACAGGAGAGGCAGTCCTGTTTATGACCGATATCAGAGGTAAGCTTACAGAAACAAATGCAATCTACTTCTGAGGATTGGTTTTATTGTGATGAGAATATTCTGATTGCAGTCGTTCGTCTCCAAGGAGGTATCGGAGTAGGTCTCCGGATTACCGTCCTTACACCAAAAGTTGATCAGTGCTCTCGAAGAATTTGCTCAGCTGAAACATTACTTGGTGCAGCGCTCTGCTGTCTCAGCAAAATTGTCTCATATAATCAGCTACGAACAATTTTTGGAAGGATATTTGGTGGGAGATGAGATAGCTGAAAAAAGCTCGTTTGTTGTGTGGTTAGCTATTGGCAACAGTTTTTTTTAATTGGGTAGGTGGAGTCTTGGGATGGCATGATGTACCTTCTTCCTTGCTGTAAGTACACAGTGCAGATGCAAATTTTGTCAAATATGTTATGATAGATCATAATTACCGGGTTTCTATGCTTAAATCAGTCCTTTTGTTGTAACTCAAAATTGTGGAGTTCTCATTGATTGACACCGTCTTTGGATAATTGTTAGACTTTGGCTGGACAGCCACAAGGTCACAATGTAGCTGTCTATTTCAGTTTTTTGCCATCCTACATGCTTATATCTCTCGCTCAATACTTCCTTACGGTGTACGGGCGACCTCTTAACTTTGTGTGTGTTTTTGAAATACTGTCAACATTCACTATCCTGTGTAAGGGATATATTACAGCGGGCCTTCTACTTTTGTTTCACAACTGAATCAATTAAACATTTCACTGATTGCATTGCCTGACTCTTTAGCTGCCTTTATGACTTAATGAAGTACACCCCTGTTCTCTGGTAGTGTGTCCCGAAATGCCGTGCCTTAGTTGCTGGAGGAGTGCAAGAGACCCTGTTATATAAGTGGGGCAGTATCACTTGTAAATTTCTCAAACTTGATGTACTTGAAATACTTTGTCGTGGATAATGGCAGGGTGTTCATCACTTGGAAACCACCAACTATGGTGCCGATCGCATTTCTTGCGAGTTGATAATATAATTATGGCAATCATAAGATATTTGTATGGCGAAACCTTCCATATTTAGGCCATTGAGAAGTTAATGGGTGAAAGTACAGATTGAGAATGAACACTCACATCATATTAAGCCTAATATGCAATGCATTTTTATGCACCACTAATGCAGCTTGATGTCTTTTAAACTTTGTCGCTCTAACTTTGCGATTATGCAACTTACAATTAACTTTTGCATGCCAAACAATTAATGTGGTGGTGAGGTTGATTTTGGTGGTTAAGAGCTATTGGGAAGCTTGATAAGTGAAGAGCTATGAAGGAGCTTGATAGGTCTGATTTGGTGTTTCAAATGTCATCATGTTTGGAGCTGTTATCCAGAGTGCTTTGAGATGTAACCGGTTGAGGATGGTGGAAAAAGGTTTAAGTAGTGCACACCCATGTTTTTTTGACTCCCTTTGATTGGCCCTTGCTCGTGAGCGGTGTGCATCCAAATGAGACATCTCCAGTTCCTTAACTTTGCCCATCTCAACCTACTAGTGAATAAACCCTTTTCTTAAATAATGGAAAACCTGCGCATTGAAAACTTCAAAGGTAAATTGAATGTATTGGGAAACTTTTACAGTAAATTTCTCTAAATATTGTGGAGTTTCTCACCAGAGTTAGAATTTACGGGTAATTTTTGAAAGTTGTAGGTGAAATATCACCAAACCTAGGAGACTAGCCGCTTCATTTACTGCCTCCTAAATTATGCTCAACTCCCAGTCGAACTTGATTGCAACCTCAATGAAGTCCCATGGGTACACGCCATTGTCTGACCATTTTTGCATGTAAATAGTTTTGTTATACATTCATGTTGCAAGGATAAATAGAATGTAGGTACAGGTTTTGAGGGAGCTTTTTTCAGATTTTTGCTCAACTAAGCAATTTAAAAAAAAAAGCTCGCTCACTCCAAAATCAATTTTTGGAATGGGTTTTTTTCTTAATCCCACTCTCTCCCACACCCCCCCCCCCCTCTCTCTCTCTCTCTCTCTCTCTCTCTCTCTCTATATATATATATATATATATATATATATATATATATATATATATATATATATATTTTGGAGAAGCCCTTGAATCTATAGGCCTCCTCTCTCTATCTCCTTATCCCTCCTTCCCTCCCCCCCCTCCCCTCTCTCTCTCTCTCTCTCTCTCTCTCTCTCACTCATGCACAAGTGGACTCTAGAGCTCACTTGTACACGAGAGAGAAAGAGAGGGGGGGGGGGGGGGGGGACAAAGAGAGAGAGAGAGAGAGAGAGAAGGAGAAGAAAGAGGAGATTTGAGAGCTTCTATATATATATATATATATATATATAGAGAGAGAGAGAGAGCGAGCGATTAAGAAAAAAAGCTTGCTCCGAAAAGCTTGTTCCAAAAATTGATTTTTGGAGCGAAGCAAACTTTTTTTTAAAATTGCTCAATTTAACAAAAATTGAAAAAAAGCTCCCTCCATTCCCATCCCCAAAATCCAATAGTGGAATGACAAGTACTCGACAACTAATCACATATGTGGCGATGATTTTCATTCAAAGTTTAAGTGTGCGACACATTTGACATTTTGGCAAAATGCCTCCTTCGAAAACAAGTTCACAAATTATTTACTACTTAGGGCTTCTTTTGCAGCTAATGGAACTGTTCAATTCTGCATGGTGGGCTTGTTACCCAAAGGGTTTTGTCTTTGGCCTTAGAGAAGAAGGTAGTTAGGAGTACAATTGCATAGTTGGTAATTTTTGGCCTACATAAGAAAGCATTCAACTCTTGGGAGCAATTGTGAACTATTGGATACAACTTATCAATTGTTGCCACACGGCACGTTGCGATGTCAAACTTAATTTCTTCCTGTTTTTTGGAAGAGGCATCAACTAAGCATTGTGTTTTGTATGTGTAGGCCGCTCTCTCAAAAAGAAAGTTTACCTTTTTTTTCTTGTTTTTATGAAGAAGGGTATTGAGTAGTGGGTAACACACACATTTTCTCATCACTTATGTAGGTCATTGTGACTTTTCACCTTGTTAGTACTTATGGATTTATCTTTGCGTGTGAAGCTTTGAAATTTTCTTTGTTTCTTAGTTTGTAACTGGTCCCTTCATTTCATTGCCTTAGTGTTCACATCACTTCTTTTTGATTTAGAATGCCAATGTGAGTCTTCAGCTTGTTACACCACAAGGGATAGGAGTTTTCTCTCTCTCTCTCTCTCTCTCTCTCTCTCTCTCTCTCTCTCTCTCACACACACACACACTCACACACACACACACACACACACACACACACACACACACACACACACAGGTGAGATAAACAACTAGTGTGGATGCACACACACACACACACACACACACACACACACAGGTGAGATAAACAACTAGTGTGGATGAGAGAGAGAGAGAGAGAGAGAGAGAGAGAGAGAGAGAGAGAGAGAGAGAGATTTTAGGGAAAGAAAGAAGAGAGATAGAAGTGAACTGTCTGTGAGATGCATCTTATAGGCATGCCAAGAATGATGTGGTGTGTAAAACAAGTGAATCCTTGTTTGTGTTTTCCTTGAGGTATTGTTGGTGACACTATTGCTAATGGCACGTAAAGAAGGGCATCCTTGTCAAAGATAAGGGCTTGTAGATCACTAGGCAATGAGAAGGAGGAGACGTGCTGAAGAGAGGACTCAACAACATGCTTTAAATTGATTCAAGAGAAAAAAAACCATGAGCATCTTATTAACTTGTCTCATTTATGATGAAAGTCTACTGAGAATGGGCTTGCCAATGTGAACATTTGTGTTTGTTCTCATCCTAAACACACCCTGAGGTAAGAGTATCATGCATTTGTTGGTTAAACTCATGATCTTCGTAGGTCTCATTGCTGGCAATGCTTTATTCTCGGGGGATTCACTTGTAATAATTATGCCACATCACTCTTGTGCTCCGGAAGGCCTTAATTTACCCCTATATTCCGGACCATTCTTTGAAGAATACACCTTTTATTCCTTTTCGAAACCCCCTTCCTTACACTCACATTATACCATACAATAACCTTTACTGCACGCCTTGGGGTGAAGCCATGGATTGTGCTTTCATGGAAGCATTTTCCAATCTCCACATCCACTTAAACATGGCTTCTTTGGTGACGATGTGAAGTGCAATACCCTAAACATCAAAGGTTATTAGGGGGGACTAGAGTCTTTCACTCATGAGATTTTACCAACTAGCAACATTATTTGAGTGTGATCTCTTTTATTTGAACAAGGTGAACTTATGTGACACATTTTCAGGCATTTGTGGTTGCAATTTTGCTTGAGACCTCCAAGATTTTCAAATGCAATGCTTGAGTTTATGAATCTACAGATTTTGAACATTTACACCGTTTCCGTCAGCAACTCTGCATAAAAATAGAATGTCTCTCTATGTCAGTAGCACTCTACAAAACAAAATATCTCTCTATGTTGATGTAGAACATTCACAAGAAGATTTAGAAATTTTCTCATGTAGGAAAACGGAGTCCTTTTCAGCGTTTTTCATACAATGTATAACATCATGAGCTTCTGCTCGAGAGGCACCGCATACCTAGCTAGGTATGCGATGCCTCCTTCACAGAAGCTCATGATGTTGACGTAAGTCACAATGTGGGAATTATTGTGAGAATTTGTCCAAAACTTATTGTGATTGGAAGGGGGATGACACTAGATTTCTGTGAAGAGTCATTATATGCCAGCAAAGATGTGAAGAGTCATATGCCATTAGCTTCATTTGAGACAATACCTTGTAATGCAAGATTAAGGAGTGCCCCATTAGTCGGCTCACGGTTAAATTTTCTTCTACAAAACCAGAAGAATGATATACATAACTTGTTGAAGAACCAAGGCAAGAAATACTGTGTACTTTCTCTCCAAAGAGTGGTGTGAGCTCAAGGCAAAACATTAGAAATTCCCATGTAGTGTGTCATGGGTAATAAACAGATTCCTTGTATGTGTTGTAGTAATAGCTGTGTTCCATGTTGGAGCCAAGGCAACTAAAAAAGACTTGCCTATAAGGTAAAAGTGTCTTTCTCCTTTTATTGTTATTGTTCTTGGGAGAGCTATGGTAGCTGCATAAGGGAGAAGTAGGTTGTGACATTGATGCATTCGAAAAGGCCGGTGAAGATACGCAATCCACATTGCTTCTTTGGAATTTAGAATGCTCCCTAGCATGCTCATACATTGAGGGCTCTGAACAATTCTGCATGCTTTGTACTTTGGATTTGTTGCCTTTCATGTAATTTTCTTGTATGATCGTTTTGCCCTCTTTGCATGAAACTTTTTGTCCACATTCTTCTTTTCTGAGCATCAAGAGTTCTCTTAAGCTTGGCTTCTTTTGCCTTGAGTTAGGGGATGCCACAAGGGTAGAGGAATTATGAGCTTCATGGTGAATGTTGGAGCTAAGGAGCACATTACTGTGGGTAGTCAAGTTGTGGAGCTTTTTGGAGCCAAGAGAGATGGTATCAGGATTTTTGAGGTTGGGATGCTTCTTGCAATGAAGAGGAGGTGCTTTATCAGTCTTATTAGTGATGGGCACTTTCTGTTTCTTTGTGCTTAAGGCAACAGTGCTAGGCTTATGGTGGTAATAGGCAAAAGAGGGGCTGGGTGAGAGCTTCGGCGAAGATGCATCACTGTGGAAGAGGGCTCGCTTTAGAGCGGAAAGAGAGCACCAGCGGCGGAAGGAGGGGCTACAAGCTGTTGGTGTATGGGGCTTATGATGGTGGGAATGGATATCATGATTGGGAGTAGATTGGAGGGGAGAGGAGGGAGCTGAATAGGAGGAGGGGAAGTTGGCAAGGGGGCGGATACGGCCGTTGGAGAAGAGCTCATGGGCAAAGGACATGCGCGGCGGGGAGGGGGAGCAGGTGTTGCCTCCATCACTCACCTCCTCTAACTCTACACTGGAGCTGAAAGAAAACATGAGCTCTTCATTGCAAGCTTTACATCGATTACTGCCATTTTTGCATGCTCTTCCCCCTCCTCCTCCTCTTAATCCCATGATGGTCCACACACACACACACACACACAAACACACAGTGGCTGCTTTTGGGAGCACAACCCCCTTACAAACGGGCCTTGTTTATAGCTCTTATTTATGTTCCGAGGACTTCCGACCAACAGCCTATAGAGATAGAGAGAGAGAGAGAGAGAGAGAGAGTGTCTTGACGCTGACTTCTATCATGGCTACCCATTTTCTTCAACGCGCGCGCGCGCGTGTGTTTGTGTGAGACGAGAGAGAGAGAGAGAGAGAGAGAGAGAGAGAGGACGTCATAGATATCCCACAAGTTTTGAACTCAAGACATGATTGTGAAGAGGGACACTCCATTTCCAAAGATTAGTGCACACTAAAGCATGCTTTTTGCGTCAGCTTCACGTCATCTATCATAAGACACTTTTTGTTGCATTTCCTGATGTTGATGATTTGAGGTCTTGGTGTCAACTTGATTGAAGTTTTTCTTAAAAAATTTCTTGCTAGACCTTGAAGGTCAACAACACT